>NW_022631025.1:19519258-20134258 GCF_010015895.1 Lontra canadensis
ATTTTATTTATTTATTTGAGAGACAGAGACCACAAGTAGGCAGAGAGAGAGACAGAGGAGGAGGAAGCAGGCTCCCCACTGAGCAGAGAGTCCACTGAGGGGCTCGATCCCAGACCATGGGATCATGAGCTGAATCGAAGGCAGAGGCCCCAACCCATTGAGCCACCCAGGCGACCCTGAAAGACATTGTTAAGATAATGAAAGGAAAGCCATGCACTAGTAGAAAACCTTTTCAAATCATATATCTGAAAATATTTGTGTCTAGAACACCAAGAACTCATAAAACTCAGTATAGAGATGTTTTTAAAAGCTATAAACATGGGAAAAAATATTAGAAATGAGATTTCTCCAAAGAGACATGCATCAATAGCAAATAAGCATAGGAAGTTGCTCAGTGTCATCTTTCGTTAGCTGATGAAAATTAAAACCACTGTGTACCTGTTGAGTAGCTAAAATTAAAAAGTCTTTGGCATCTGGATGGCTCAGTCAGTTAAGCATCTGCCTTTGGCTTGGGTCATGATCTCAGGGTCCTGGGATTGAACCCCACATCAGGCTCCCCGCTCCATGGGGTGCTTGCTTCTCTCTCTCTCCTCTGCCCCGCTCCTTGCTTGTGCTACTTTCCCTCTCATTCTCTGAAATTAAAAAAAAAAAAAAAAAAAAAAAAAAAAGTCTGACTATACCAAGTGTTGGTGAATAAGCATAGGAAATGGAACTCTCATACACTGCTAGGGGGAAGGAAATTTGTACAATCACTTCAGAAAACTGTGGCAGTTTCTTTAGAAGTTAAACATGCACCTACCACATGACCCAGCCCTTCAACTCCTAGTTATTTATTCGGTAAAAATTAAAGTATGTGTTCATATGAAGACTTGTACATGAATCTTCTTAACATCCTTATTTTTATTAGCTAGATACTATACCACCTTAAGCATCATCAACAGATGAATGAATATGTATACTGTGGCACACTCATACAATGGGATACTACTCAGCAAAACAAAGAAATAGTGTATACATGCAAAAATATGGATTAGTCACAAAATAATTTCACTGAGTGAAAGAAGCCAAAGATTCTACACTGCAGGCATCAATTTCCATAAATTTCTAGAAAATGCCAATACATCTATAATGATAGAAAGCAGATGGTCCCTATCCCTGGTCCCCTGGCGATAGGAAAAAGCAGGATGGAGAAGAGTGGAAGGGGGTTATGAATGGCCACAAAGAAACTTTTGTGGGTAAATGGGTATGTCCTTTTTTTTAATTGTATGATTGTTTCATCATATGTGCATATTTTGGAACTTTATTAAATTGTGTACTTTAGGGGCACCTTTGCTCAGCAGTGGACCTTCTTCTTCCTCTTCCTCTGCTGCTCCCCCTGCTTGTGCTCTCTCTCTTGCCCCATCTCTTTGTTCAGTGTATTGGGTGTCAATTATATTTTTATAAAGTCATTTAAAAAGTTAAGAACAAAAGTTTGTTTTAAGAAAAACAGACCAAAGAACAGAAAAGTCTTGTGTCTATCAGCTGAATTTTTGTGTAGTTTATTTCCTTTAAAATACATACATTGTAATTCTTGTGAGAATTGAGACTCTTAATAAAAGGTAATAAAGTAGTATTCATTGATAACACAGCAGTAGTTTTTGATACCCTCTTGCAATGTGTTACAGAAAAGGAGAAAATGAAATTTACCCCACATCCACCAGAACACCAGTGGCTTCTTTGCACTGGAGGAACAGAGCCCAACTCTTGAAGATGCATGTCCCTGTCTCAGGTGGCAAAGATTCCCAGTGACAGTGGTGACATCTGGTAATAAATGATTGCCTGTGGCTGCTGGTGACTGTGGCAAGTCACCATGAAGCTTCATGCATGTAGCTTCATGCACGTGGAGACTGTGTAAACATAGCTGGAGCAGGAACGGGAGAAAACTAGAAGTTCCCTCATGGAAATCGAGAGATTTTGTTGGTGTCAACTTTGGTAAACATGGCATACGCACAAATTTTTCACACACATTTTTCGCACACATTTTTCAAAGATAAATGCAATTCTGACGATTGTAGGATACAAATGCTTAATTGAGCCCTAAATTATTGCCATCAAATTTCTTGGATTTAGGAAACTTTTCTGGATTGATTAAAGACAAATTGTTAAGCACTAGTATAAGGCCATTGTGCATAATAAGCTCCCACATCTCCAGGGAATTTCTCTTAATTTGTTATGTTTAATTGATATTTCCAGTGATTCCAAAAAGAGAGATACATAAAAGTGCCCTCATTCTCAAATAATTAGGAGATTATAAACCATACTGGTAATCCTAAACCTCGTATTTGAAATGCTTCCAGATTTAAGCCTTTTGAAGTGCTGTGTTTTCTCAACTGCTTTTTAAAAAAAAAAATGTATTATTATTTAATATTCTCTGAATCACAACTCTCCTAAGGGGATGAATATGCCAAAACAGATAAGAACATCTATTTTCAAAGGGCTTTCTATTTCAAGTTTAATAGGCTCCCAAAGTTTATATAACAGAGTCCCAAGCTGTTGCAAAGGTTTGACAAGCATGTTTCTCAGCAGTTCTGGGATTTATGTTAGGTGGCTTTTAGCGAAGATAAAGCAAAGAAAATGTACTGAATTCCTAAGTAACCAGTGATGCAGCTTCTTATTAATATTCTTAGTGGTGGTAAATGCTTCTTCTCACTGTTATGCCTTAGCATTCTTCATGTTTTTTTCTTCCTCCAGAGACTCCTTCACCATCTTAAAGACACAAGTTTGTGTTGAATCATTAGAATCTGGATGATCACTTTTCCCTTTTGTGACGCCTCCGTACTGCTCGATTCACTTTGGCATGTTTAAGTTTTGTTCATTCTGTAATATCAGACTGCATAGGGAAGGGCATGTGATTCAGCTGAAGATAACTGTGTGTGCAGTAAGGTGAGGCTGCTTAGGTACCTGCGCCCAAACATTTTTTATATTTTTATTGGTAACTTTTCAGAGCTTGAATAATATGGTTAAACTTTTACTGAGTAGGATCCCTTGGCTGCCTAAATCATTCACCTGATAATCCTGATTCTCATAGGTAGAGAGAGAGTTGTTATGGGTCTAACACCTGCCCGGTGAGGGCTTCAGAGCTCTCCTGCAGGAAGCCAGTGTTGAGCAGGTCCCTTGAGAATCACAGAGATTCATGGCAAGTGATCAGGGGTGGCAGGGAGCATTATGGCTGCAAAGTATCCCATCCTGGATGAAGCATGCCTTAATAGTCAGTGACAGACATCAATTATCCCACCTTCCTCCTTCATGTGTTCGTAAACACATGAGTTAAGTGATTTTTTTCGTGTGCATGGGCTCCCAATCCTCCAGAACTCTCCTTCCTCAAAAGAGTCATATATTGCAGTGTTCTTGTCTCATAGAGGATTATATTTTAGAGGGGAAAGTGGAAGAAATAGTTCACATAAACTCTGCAGCTAAGGCTATAAAATATAGGTAAGCAGGATGCTTCTTTAGGGAATGTATGTTTTTTAAACTGTCTCAAGACATATGAGCCCTTTACTCCCCCAATTTGAATTATTTTTAGGTGAATGTCAAATTGTATGGTATCTTACAGATTGCATTTTTTAAATTACCTACACTCCCCCTCCTGGATTGATACATTTTACAGAGCCCCCAAATTCTTGTTGCGTTCCTAATAACCCCCATGCAACAATAGCTACCTCCAAAGTCCTCTGACCAGGAAAGTTCTGAGGATATGTTGTTTTGGCTTCTTTCTTGATTATTAACGTTGTTGCTTTATAATATACCCTACTAATTCACAGGGAGGAACCTAGACTTGTAGAGAACCTGATTACCTGGCTTCTTAGATGGGTGAATTGTTTTAGTATGTTTGAAATTTAGTTTCCTTGTCTGTTAAATGGGAGTAAGAACACCAGGCCCGCCTACCAAGTATGGTTATTTTGAAGGTCAGGTGAAACAATGCACTTACAAATATTTTGAAGATTGTTATACTCTGTAGGAACACACAATATTATTACTATTGCTTTACTCAATTGCTGTTACTGTTACCACTCTGCTAATAGCAACCCTAGATGAGGGGCTGCTCCAAAACACTACCCATTGTATTTAGTGAGTCTGACTTGCTTTGCACAGGTAATATTACATTTTATATCTTAGTTTTCATCTAGGAGCTAGTTTCCACTAGAATTTTTTATTTTATAAGTAATTATGGAATAAGACCTGATTAGAGAACAAAAAGAGAAAATAGTGTTTAAGTTGAAGGAAAGAAGAGAAACAAAATAAAAAGTGCCTAAATTGTACAGTCCTGCTGGAACAATTATCTGTTTTTATTGTCTGTTTTTTTCAGACAATGGTCTTGTATGAGATTAAGCCATTTAACATACTTATTGTGATTTTGACACTCAAAGGAATTGACTTAGCCTCTGTTCGTTGGAGGAAGATAAAATGCACACTGGGCGGAACCCTTTGTGAGGCTCTATCTGTGAAAATCATAACATTGCTCAAACCCCATGTACACTCAAAATCTCTGTAACATGTTTTGTTAGAAGTAAATAGATTCCTGGCAGTTCTGTGCCTGAAATTTCTGAGCAGCTTGACACTCCAGTTTATCCCTGGAGGGCATTATTAGTCAATCTGTTATAAAAAAAAAATGCAGAGATAATACGTGTGTCTATATAGTATGCATGCTGAGTAATAACTAAGAGGAATGGAATATTTTCACAGGCTGCTGATGGGGAAGCTTTGCTTCCTCATAGTTCCACACCAGCCACGCCTGTGGGCTTTTTGCTGCCCTGCCACCGCAGCATCATCTACACCTTTGTTTTCCCTGTCACAGATAAATAAAAAAGAGACTAGGCCTCAGCGGGTGGATTTTCATCCAGACAGACCCAAAGCTGATGATCAAGTAGGTCTACAACACCTGAGTTCAAATAGGACGGGTTAGCTGAGGAGCAGGCAGGGGAAGAGGTCACTAGCTCAGGGTCAAACTGCTCTCAGGGGCTCAAGTCAACTGAGACCACAGCTAGGCCTGCTGGAGGCCACTGCTCAGCCATGATAAGGAATAAAGACCTTCCTTTAAGAATCAGTTAATGGTTTGTCCCAGTGAAAAGCTGTGATTCAAAGCTCTGGGCATCACTGCTCACCTGGTATCTGTGACTAATATAGTGGATGGGGCTCAATGGGCCATTTCCTTTTACATTGTTGAGCAATAACATAATATAAGGATCTGTTGTTTTTCTTGAAAAATTTTTAAAAAATGCATATTTCACAAAGAGTATTTGGCTTTACAGAAAATGAAGGAAGTATTGCTGACTCTGTATCATGAGTTGCTTGAGAATCAAGGAGTAAGAATATTCAGTTACGTGAGAGGCTGACATCTGCAAATGGCCTCCCCCACTCCCCCCGCCCCATCCCAAAATGTACCACCTCCTGGTCTGTCCAGAGCTCTACTGGCACTCTCATACAGGAGGTTTTTCATTACCCAATCCGACACCCCATTCAATTATTAAAGAATGCCCTGTTATATTTATTACAGAGGTAGCTGATATTGCTGCCAATTGTTGATTTTGGGTTTCCTGTGGTTGATTTTCATGCATGAGGAACACACAGCTGCTGGGTGGGTGCCAGTGCTCCATCAATCTCTCCAGGCTGCCTCGACCTCAGGATATGTAAGAGTAGTGGATAAATTGGAAGATCAATGACTTGTCCCTCCTGCCGCACCAGCTGCTATTGAGAAATTAATATGAGGATCACTATAAATAATAGATAAAAGATGATATGGCTTACAGTGTAAAATATTAAGGCTGGACACAATGTGCCGGAGGAATCTAAACCGAAAGCTAAGCAAATTAACCCTGTAGGGGCCTTCCACCACCTTTCTGGAAACCTGTTTGAGAAAGAAAAATCATGCTTTAATGTGATAAGGATCTCTTACTAGATAAAGAGAGCCCAGAACACTAATGAAGTAGTATTCCTTCTCTTTTCTGTGTCTTGGAGTTTTAGGACTGGAAGAGATTGCAGAGAACATTTACCCCAGATACCTCATTTTTCATGAGGAATCTGAAGACCAGAGAAACTAAGTGATTTGCTTGCCTATTTGCAGCTAGCTGGTGACAGGGTTGCTCATGGACCCCAGTTCCAGTGTTCCATCCTTTTTTATCAAGTAATCTCCTATCAGGACGACTCTTAATAAAATCCTCATTTTATGCTCTCTTGGGCTCTCTTAGAAGAGCGCTAATTTGTAATCTTGCCAGAAGCAGTAAAAGATGATGGTATTTCCTAATATGCACTCAAGACCAAAGATCTACATGCAGCATGATAATAATGTTTGACAGATGTCATTTACAGAGCACCTTTGATTCTGAGGACATTATCCATGTTCCTACTGAGGGTGATGAAATGGAACAGGCCATCAAACTCAAAACTGTATGCAGAGCCTAAGAAAGAGTTCGGTGAAGAACGGGAAAAGTACTGGTTGTACCAGGAGAATACTGGTTGTGGAGGAAATGGAGGCCCTAAGGGGAGCATCTTGTCCGTAACATGGGAGCTGAAGTTGAAGAGTCCTGGATTAGCGTCGTTTCAGGCTGAAAGTCTAAATTCCACCTCTGGCACCATGGGTGTGTGTTAATCTGGATGGCTCCACCCCAGAGTGACTCTGAACCCCCGGGGCCCCGGTTTTAAGTTCCACTCTGCCCCTGCTGGCAGCACATGACATGAGAAATGGGACATTTATTGCCAGACCGCTCAGTTCTGTGTATACCTTGATTTGCAGTTCCTTCTGGCTGCTTCTCAGGACAACTAGATGGGATTTAGATTCCTTAAAATGCAATTATGAATCTATTGGCCTTGACTCTGGGTTCTACCCATGAATTCATTTGTACTTGGCAGAGAGCATTTAATTTCTCATCTCCTACGTCACTGAAGCCTCTCTTTAGAGCCTCTCCTCACTCTTACCTGTTAATAATCAGAAGTCAGCTACATGAAACATTCAGTTCAGGCTCCATAGCTTCTGAAGACAAATGTGCTTTAAAAAAGAATAGTGGGATGCTGATTTATTTAAAGCCAAGTCACCTACTGAGTGACAAAGGCTGATTCTCTCTTTAGCAGGTTAAAAAGAATCCCCAGTCCGAAACTCTTGCTTTTAAATACAAAAAACAAAAACAAACAAACAAAACAAAAATACTGTCAGTGCTGTTTTTTAAGGGCCAAAAAGTACTCATTACAAAAAGAGAGAAAAAAAAAATTGGAGCTCAATGCCAGCTTTCCCTGAAGTACCTGCCTCAGTTGAAAAATGAATAAGAAGATCACTATAAATAAAAAATTAAAGATGATGTGGCTTTTGGAGTACAATATGAAGCAGTCACAATATGATGTATCAAGTTTAACCAAATTAACCCTCTGGGATAAACAGGGGCTTGGTTTTTTGTTCCATTTGAAAAATGAACTAGTTTTTAAAAAAAAAAAAAAAAGCAAAAAAGCTTATATATGAAGGGAGTCATCCAGGGGCTCAAAAAGGAGAATTCAGTTTCTTTCCTTTTAGGTCGTCTCTCTTAGACACCTGCACAAGATTTGGAAAATGCTTTCCCTTGGGCAACAACAACAAAAAAGAGCAATCACTCAGCATTCTGCAAAGATGCACCAACTGATCTTATTGGTTGATGTGGTAGCTGGAAGCTATGTTTAGGGAATGGAGTTATTTTTTGCATTTTAATCCACAAGCTTTGCTCAGGAAATATGCTTTCCATTAGGATGCACACAAATCATTTTTCTAATATACCATTCATTAGATTAATGTTAGTATTAGACCTTCATAGAGTACATATGTGTCTTGGGCATTTTTCCAGAAATGTATTATGTAACATGGATTTCCAGTTCATAATTGCAAAGGTTTCAAAACCTGGGCTTCAGAGGAGACTTCGGAAATAGGCTAGCTGCAATGAATTTTTCACCCCTGTGTCTAACTAGTCTCCCCAAATTGTGTGTCTTTTCCAGGAAATGAGATCAAAATAAAAATAAAATCTTGGTCCTGTTGAAGCAATTATTTTGATCTGTTGAGACAGATAGCCAGAGTTTTTGTCTAAGTCTGTTGGGTATAGACTCCTTTTCCTGCAGACTCTGACCTTCTCTCTAACCCTGAAAGAATGTAGATGGGTTGGGTGACTCACATTCACTTTTGGAGCAGTGAGCTGAATTATTTAGCATAAGCAATGGGAAGAGTGGAGGAGTAAGTGGGGAGAAATAATTTTAAGTTATATCTTTAGCTGGAGGAAAATTGGCCTACCTACACAAGAGTAAATATGGCATATGCAATGATTCAAATACTCAAAAGATGTCTGTTTTAGCAATAAAGACTAGATCTGGACACAATCCCTGGCAAAGTCAGACATACACCTGCACGTTCACTGTATCAAAAGAACCACAGAAGTGTGTTGAAAACTGCTTAAGTGAGAGACATAAACACAACTACAGATGAACGGACAGGAATTTAAGACTTTAAATGCTGGTCTGCTGGCAAAGCAGCAGGGTAAGCTCCAGCCAATTTTCAATTGTGAGACACTAGGTTCACATTGCAGACATGCTAGAATGTTTGTTCTTCCCTGCCCAATCTTTTAGGGAGGATATTAAACACCCCTGTTAAATGTCTGCAAGTGATTGCCAAAGTGAAGTTTTTGAAAATGATGGCTGTGATCTTTAATAAGGTTGTGCCCTTGTCAAGAGTCTCAGAATTTCCAATGTAATTTCAAATCAACAATTTTTTTTTTTGGATGATATACATGTCTAACTCACTGTAAGAAATATCCACATATAGTTGAAGTTAGGGACCAGCTGGTAGAAATTTATATGGTTATCTCCTGACCTAACCTTTTAGCTTCTTTTTGTTCTTTGGTTGTGGTTTAGCTAGATCTTGCTTCAGGGGCTTTGCTCCTGCCATTTTCATTTTTCTGGATTATTTCCAGAAACTTTTCCGTAAATGGCTCCATTCTGTTCCTTGGCACTCGCTCCTTAAAAATATTTTTGTATTGATTATCCTAGTAGCCTAACTTAGTCACAATTTATCTTACTACTTTATTTATTTCCTTCACAGCACTTACTAATTTTTCAAGAACAGTTATGGAATAATAAAAAATAACATTTATCTTTTTTTGTCTGTTTGCATTTGGATGAACTTCTTCCCAAAGAATGCAAGCTCCACAATGGCTGAAATTGTGTTAACCTTTCTTATTCCCCGTTCTACACCAGCCTTGGAACAGTGTCTGATGTAGTCATTCAAGGTTTGTTGATTGAGTGTGTAAAGAATGTTATGAGTATATGAATGGACTTGGAATTATTTGAGGTCACTCTTAATGATGGGTGGAGTTAGTGATTAAATTACAACTTAGGCCTAGAGCTAGAAGTGATCTTATTCACTCTCATAGTTGGGACAAAATTCTCCCTTCTATAGCATCTCTGACAGACGATCAACCAGTCTGTGCTTGAACAACTGTATATGAAAGACATGACTATGACACTGTCTTCTTCGGCTTCAGACAGATTGCAGCCTTCTATGGCAGTTTGTTCCCTGCTATACAGCTATAATTAGGAGAAAACTCTTTGACTTATCCAGAATCTTCTCTCAGTCCTCTCATCTTTTTCTCCTTGTTCTCATTCCTAGGGAACAGACAGGACAATGCTTCCTCTGAATTACAGCCTTTTGGTGTGTATGGCTCCTTATAAAAAAAAATTAATGCTATGGCAAAATTCACCTTGATTGTCTCCCATTTATTCCCACATTTCTTGTTAGTATTTAGAGACAGTTTGTCTTAGTAGTCCACCTTATATTTGAGGTAGTATAGAAATAAAAGAAATCTAAGAGTTATGCTGGAAGCAGTCAGACATATTTTAACTTCTCTTTTATGTACTCAGTGTTAGTGCTATGGGGAATTGAGTGGTGTAGTCACAGGATTATTGGCATTGCTTGAAAAATCTATTCATAGTGAAAGATAATGGTATCTTGGGAAGCTCTGACTGATGGGGAAGGTGTCAGCCACATCTTAGGGTTCTGAGTATTTCTCAAACAGTTGTGATACAAAACATCTCTCCGTCTTTTTTTGGGGGGTGTTCAACTAGTCAACAAAAAGCATATCTCATATTCCTAAAATATTGATGCCTTAGTTGACACTCTTTTGGGTCTTAAAAGACCAACATATGTGCCTGATCGTGTAGAGTTACACAGAGCCTGAATATTTGGGTCCCACCGAAAGCCATTGTTGCATGTTTGTTCACCAATATGTATGAATGGGAGAAAATAAAAATCCTGGCTTGTGGATCAAGGTAAGCCAAAATTCCTTTCATTTTCGCTGTGACAAAACAGTGCAGAGGTATAAGATACCTGAAAACAGCCTTGCAGGTTTTGATAGAAATCTTAAGTCGGATGTAGAGAACATATGACAAAAATAACAGCAAGTAAGTACTCCTGGGAAACTTTTTCATGAACAGTCAACACAATAATAATTATAGGAATGACAATGAGAAGATTAGTCTTAACAGCTTTAGAATGGCACCTAGTTCTAAGCATTCCTAACACATTAACATGTGTTAATCCCATGCTGCAGCACTGAAAGAGAGGTGCAGTTATTACCTTATTTTTCAAATGAGGAAATGAGACACAGAAGTTAAGTAACGGTACTGAGGTCCCACCACTAAGGAAGTGGTGGAGTTGAGAAAAAGACCCAGGCAAAACAATTTCAGAGCTCTTGTTCTGAACCAGTAGGTTATAAACCCTAGGTAATATTTATACATTTTGAAATCACTTTACAGGTACTCTTTTGACCTATGACGTGCACAGGGAATACCAGGGGAAATAGGCATTGTAATTGTCTTGCTTTTCTTTAACAACAGGCTGTTAACTTTCTGAAATTGAATAGTCTTCCCAACCTCTTAAAAATTCAACCTACAATTTGAAAATGAAGGGCTAACGAAAATAAATGTATAGGAAATTCAGTTCTAGAGAGCAAATGAAAGAATATAGCCATGTAAAAAAGGGAGACAAAGCAGAACCAGACCCCTAAACTCTATGATGAAGCCCACATTCTTAGGTAAAGAGGCATGTAGTACTTCCTTAATACCATGTTCACAGAAGCCAAGAGTCTCCCCTTGATCACGATTCGCTGTCTCATCTGACCAGGGTCATCTCCCTCTTGGAATCTCTAAGTTTCTATAAAATGATGGAGCTGGAACAAGGTTAGGTCTTATAACCCAGCTCTTAACAGTCTGTGCATCTGTGAGTCTAGGTAGATTCTGAGTGTCTGTATCATTATTTTGTTCTTAACTATTCCTCTTTTCCTGATTTTTATGTAATTTTTAATTCAACCCAAGCTGAAAGTAACCGACACACTAACTCTAACTTTCCATTCTCATTTCACTGCCAGTTCAGCAGAACACCTTCTGTAGAATTCTGATGCAGACTGTGAAAAAACATTGTAAGAGTTCCAGAGTCTTTTCCACATGTGGTTGTCCTCTGTTTTCCACCAGCAGCTCTATCATGGACTGTCATCTGCAAATCCATTGAAAGGAAATTAAGTAATAGAATATCAGGGCTCTTGGAGGAAGAAATCCTTGAACTGATCCTTACTGTGTGAAACTTCAGCCATCTACAAAAATCAGCATTAAAGGTTAAACCTTAAAGGCAATGCATTCCTGTGAATAGAGGGAGAACATAACACGAATAATATACAATGCTAACATTAACTATACACACATATACATAAATGGTTTTGAAATTATTTAGAGATATTATTTGGGTTAATTTTGGAAGCAATAAGAGTATTTTTTTTCCCCCCTCAGAGAGAACCTTATTCTCTAAGAGACATACTCAGACACACATATATATCCCTGCTGGGCTCTTATATATTAAATTGATTCCAGTCATTTTTCCAGTTCATTTCCTCGTATATTTATTCTAGGATTAGTCCTTCTTGGACAGAACTTTCTCTCTATAGAAATAACTTGTGTCATGACCTCAAAGTACTCAGGCTTCTTTTTGGCATCTGGTGGCATCTGGTGGGGAAGGTGACCAGTTGTACAGCAGGAGAATTAAAAGGTGAACCTGAAAGTGAGACTTAGGTCTTAATTCCAATGGAAAAAGAGAAGGATGGTGGTGAAAACCATTGGAATAAAGGACCTCTCCAAAAAATCAGTTTTAGGATAATTCATCGGTTAGTGGTTACCCTCAATTTACCAGTGATTTGAGTTCATAAAGTATCTCTGAGTAACTGTATCCTCTGTCATAGGATCTATGTAACCATAGCTTTATCTTCCTGGAATTAGTTGGTGATAAAATATGCATAGAGAATGGGAATCATGAATCCATGTCTCCCCCAGATTGAAGGCACTCATTAGAGTACAGGTTTAACCCAAACTGTAACCCAAACTCATTAGAGTACAGGTTTATTCATACTATACCAACTGAGGCTGTATCCCACCATTCTTATCTGTTAAAGGAGATAGCATGGTTGACTTTGAGTAGAAAAATATCAGCATACTGACAAAGTACTTTCAAACTGTTTGAACATAGTTCAGTGTTTGCCCTCCAAAAGCAAATCAACTCATTTAATGTTGTAGGAAACAATGTTCTCAATTTTCATTGCCACTAAAGGAATTTTAACATTTGTTGGATATATCACCCATAGAATGCCGTTCTTACACTTATTCATAACAGGACTTGTTTTTTTAAAATGCAGACTCATATAATAAGCCTCAAAATAAATACCCAGTGCTTTTAGGAGTCACATGGTTTAGTTTTCTCAGATGTGGACTCAGACTTGCATCCCAAGCATTATGATCTAGGCTTGTCAAATTACTTCCTTGGAACCAAGAAAAAATTGTTATCTGAATTTAAAGGCCAATTAAATAAATGTGATGGTGATTGATAAAGTTGACTAGCATAGTAGCTTAGTGGATATGTTCAGGAACTGGGCAGTCAGGGTTTGAATTTTAGCTCTACTGCTATAGCTGTGCAGTCGTTGGCAAGTTATTTAACCTCTCTGTGCCTAAATTGCTTCACCTGAAACTGAGCTGCTTCATCAATGGTCATAAATAAACATAACAATCTCAGAGGGTTAATGTAAGGAATAAATGATAAGCAAATTTCTTAAAAGCTTAAAGCAATGCATGGCTTATAAAATAATTTTCAAATGCTGGTAATTACTAGTAAAACAATATCCCCATATTGTTTATTAGATTATCTCAAAATAATAATAACAGGGCTATGTTATTTCAGTAGTTTTGTTTTTTGGTCACATAGATTAGAATAATTTTACCTTTAACAGGAAACGAGGAAAACATGTTCTTAATCTGGTCAAGGGACTCAAGTCACATAATTCAGAAATGTTTCTAAACTAGTGGCATGTGCTTTGAATCTGTCATAGCCAGAGAAAGTTTATTGTCCCACTAAAGTGACAGCTTTATATTTGTGTGGCATTAAAAAAAAAAAAAAAAAGATAAATGCTAGAAAAGTGTCCTTAGGTGTAGTTATGCCACATATAGTGGAAAATTATCCCTGCTGGGTTCAACCATTGTGATCCAGAGCCTGTCAATGCCTATTATCAGGAACAGGAAGGTATAAGAATCATATGTGTTTGCCATTAGGTCGATCAACAGCATTGATACTGTCAGCCTCTGAGAGCACCCTGCCCATGAATAACCCAATTGGCTCTTTTGAGCATGCTCAGATAGAGTCTGCCATCAGTGTGGTAGAAGTTAACTCTCTTTATAGGAGTGTATACAAATTGAAGAGTGAAATTAACAACTATTGACCAAGTTTGGGGCTGTACAAATTAGGGAAATAGTTAAATAATGGAGGTATGAAGAATCAGGCAAATGCTTATTTGGCATGAACACAATAAAGCTGTTTCTTGGTAAGAAACAAAAAAGTTTGCTGGAAATGAAAGCCCCAAGTAGTGCTACTGTGGCCTGACCACGGTATCACAACAAATAAACACACACACATGCACATAGGCACAGGCGAAGCCCTCTTTGCACCAATGCCCCAAAGTGCTTCAATGGGTCTTTGGAATGAGCAAAGTAGGTTGATAGATGCCCTTTGTAAGCTGGATTTACCAAATAGACCTGGTTACTAACAGAGTAAGAAGAGGATAGTTCTGATAACATGAGTAATTGAATGCTCAAAGGAGTTCTCAGATGATGAGCATATTAGTGGATAAAAAAATGAGCCGAATTTGTTACATGTTTGTTTCTTGTTTACTGCAGTCGAAAACAGATGTGGAAATACAAAGTTTCAGAGTTCTTAAAACCTGGGAAGAACACTATCATATTCTCCTTTAATTTAGGACTGTATTGCCCCAAATCATTGAGCTATCTTCACTGCCTATCTTACAGGACAGAAGGCATTCTGCTAATTAGCGAAAATATTTTCAAGTTTCTCTGGACTACAGTTTCAAGACATAGCTTGAAAACATGAACTTCAGTTGTTGTTCGAATAATTTTCCTTTTACTTTGAAATCAAGTTATTTGTAATACTTACCAAAGGAAACAACAGAAAGAAGCAAAATGTAGTAAATCTGTTAAAAAAGATTTTTTTCCAGTGAAAAAATACGAAAAATGTGTCCTTAAAAATTTCATTATCATGAGAATTATATGGTCCCAAGAAATGGAAATATTTTATATTGACCTTGAAAAGAGTATTCAGGAGACTAAAGTCATACACATACACATACACACAGAGAAACGGAGAAAATGAATGAGACACCACCCAGAATCCCTTTTTCTAAATAGGTAAACAGAGCTCTCATTCATGAGAAAGGCCTGTTGGGCAGAAAACATCTTCACAAGGGCAGAGCAGACCTGTAACAGACACCAATTCCATGAACTCTAGTTCTTTATGTAAACAAGTAAATAAGATAAGTAAGGAATGAAGGAAAGAAAGGAAGAAAGAGAACCAAAACCAAGAAAATGCAGGGAAAATTGTATGAAAGCAACAAAGTATACAAACAATAAAATAGACCACAGGAAACAGGAATAATTCAGAGAACCAAATATAATCAAGTCAAAAATAAAATAAGTCAAATTTATTAATTAACATTGTGAAAAAAATAGGGAAAAGAGTAAGTGAAGAAATGTCCACTTAAAATATATATAAATGTATATATATGCATACATATGTGTGTATATTTTAGCATATATATCTTAATGTATTTATATATAATATATAGTATGTATTTCGTATATACATATATACTTAAATATTAAAAGGATGGATAATAAAGAAAATGTAATATTGGTATATAGGCATTCTAAGAACAAAGAAGACAGAATTGAGAGAGTGTTATGTTAGTTTCCTATTGCTGAATTAACAAGTTACCTCAAACTTAGTGACTCAAAGCAACACAATTGTATTATCTTACGATTTCATGCATTAGAAGTCCAGCACATGGGGGCGCCTGGGTGGCTCAGTGGTTAAAGCATCTGCCTTCGGCCATGTCATGATCTCAGGGTCCTGGGATCGAGCCTCACATCGGGCTCTCTGCTCAGCAGGGAGCCTGCCTCCTCCTCCTCTCTTTCTCTGCCTGCCTCTCTGCCTACTTGTGATCTGTCTGTCAAATAAATAAAAATCTTAAAAAAAAAAAAAAGTCCAGCACATGTCCCACTTGCCTACAATGAAGTTGTCAGTACGGCTGCATTCCCTTTTGGAGACTCTAGGAGAGAATCCATTTCCTTGCCTTTTTCAGCTTCTAGAGACTGCCCCCATTCCTAGACTCATGGTCCCTTTCCTCATCTTCAAATCTAGCAATAACAACCTGAGTCTCCCCCTCATCACATCACTCTGACCTTTCTTCCATTATCATATCTTCTTTGAGTCTTCTGATTCTGTGTTTTAAGGAGGCTGATGATGACATTGGGTCCACCTATATGATCCGAGACAATCTTATTTTAAGGTTAGATGTTGAGCAGCCTTAATTCCTTCAACTTTAATTCCTCTTTGCCAGGTAACCTAATATACTCTCAGGTTCTTAGAGTTGGCCATGGGTATCTTTGAGAGGGAGGTGGACAGTGATTCTGCCTACCTAACACAGCTAGAAATAAAGATTTTATTTATTTTTTGTTGGTGGTTGTTATTTTTCAAAGAAAGATTTAAAAAAAAAATTCAGACCTTAAGTAAATATAGTTCTTCAGTTTACAGAGTTGTATTAAGTGCAGAGAAGATTTAAATGGTGAAAATTATTTACCAAGGCTTCATTCTGCTGGATATTGAGTTGATCAAAGAAAAAGAGAAAAACACAAAATTTTCTAAAAGGAAAAAAAATAGAGATTACATACAAAGCAACAAAAAATACTAAAGTTGGATTATAAGAAAATAAAAAGTGCTACCAAATCTTGATGAAAAGTGGTTTTAATTATACAAGTAGCAAAATTATAACTTGAATGTGAGAACAAAATAAATGTTTTGTACCTACAAGGATGTAAAAGAATTATATTTGGGTCACTCAAACTAAATGAAAAAAATTTCTCAAGTATTTGAACATAATAAAAAAGAGACTCAAGAAGGTGAATATCATGACACACAGACACACACACACACACAAAGTCAAATATATTAGGTACAGAAAACTAAAATAAAATGTATTACATGAAGATGTGTTACTCTTTTTTTTTTTTAAGATTTTATTTATTTATTTGACAGTGAGAGACATAGCAAGAGAGGGAATATAAGCAGGGGAAGTGGGAGAGGGAGAAGCAGGGCAGGAAGCCCGATGCAGGGCTCCATCCCAGGACCCTGGGATTGTGACCTGAGCCCAAGGCAGATGCTTAATGATTGAGCCAACCAGATGCCCCCAAATGTGTTACTCTTTATTTATAGAACATTTTCCCTGAGGAGCTCTATTTCAGTAATGTAAGCTTACACTTTTTTTCAGTTGGGTCTTACCATACTACTTTGTTGTGAATAATATGTGATATATTACATATAATATAATATAATTTTAATATATACTATATACTACATAATATATATCAAAATATATAATGTACATTATGTATATTATTTATGTGCAATAGAAAATATATTGTGAAATGTAGATACCTAGAGGTCACAGGACTTAATGACAGATAGCAGCAAGTTACACAGAGAGAAAGACCTCTAAAGATCTGCAAAGGGTCCCCCCTTGAATTCTCAGCTTTGTGCTGATAAGCACACGCATGTGAGGAAAGCACCAAAGTCAAGGAAAAAAGAATCTGAAAGTATTAGAAGAAACAGCATCCACTAATCAGAGTGAAAAACCTTATGATTTAATATTTCAACTAAAAGGGACTTTTGTATGAGACATAAAAGAAATAACCAATTATATGTGATATAAAAGAAACCACTTTAAATATAAGGCACAAATAATTTAAAAGTAAATGGATGGAGAAAAAAAGTATGCCAGGCTAATATTAATCAGAAAAAAGCTGGGAGTGGCTATGTTAATATTAAACAAAGCAAATTTCAGTGCAGAAAATATTACTAGGTACAAAAAGGATCATTTCAAAAAGATAAAGTTTCAATTCATCAAGAGAACAAAGTAATCCTAAATGTTTATGTATCTGATATCAGAGTTTCAAAATATGCAAGGCAAACTCTGATAGAATTACAAGGAGAAGTAGACAAATCCATGAAAACTCTAAAACACTGTTTTCATGAGATACCACCATATTCTCAGCAGAATGTATGTGATTGAAAGTATTGGCCGGCACGTATTGCATGGAGGATTGGGTGTGGTGCATAAACAATGAATCTTAGGACACTGAAAAAAAAAAAAGTATTGGCCACAATGAAGAACTAAATTAATGGAGAGATGTTCCAATTTCATGGATATGAACACTCAATATGTTTTTTAAAAATTTTATTTATTTGACAGAGATCACAAGTAGACAGAGAAGCAGGGAGAGAGAGACGGGGGAAGCAGGCTCCCTGCTGAGCAGAGAGCCCAATGTAGGGCTCGATCCCAGGACCCTGGGATCATGACCTGAGCTGAAGGCGGAGGCTTAACCCTATGAACCACCCAGGAGCCCCAGGAACACTATTGTCAAGATGTCACTTCTTCTCAATTTGATCTAAAGATTCAGTGTAATTCCATTTAAAATCCCAGCAGGTTACTTTGTAGATGTCCACAAACAGATTCTAAAGTTTATAGAGAGAAGCAATAGACACAGAATAGACAACACACAATATTAAAAGAGAATAATGTTAGAGGACTGACCCTATCTGACTTCAAGACTTAATATAAAGAAGGTACAGTAATCAAGATAGTGTGGTATTGGTGAAAGAATAGATCAATGGAATAGAATAGAGAGCCCAGAAATAGATCCACATACATATCGTTAATTGATCTTTGACAAAGGAGCGAGGACAATTCATGCAGCAAAGATAGTCTCTTCAACAAATGGTGCTGGAACAACTAGATGTCCACATGTGAAAAAAATTAACCAAGGCACAGACCTTAGACCCTTAACAAAAATAAATTCAAAATGGATTATAGACATAAATGTAAAATGCAAAATTATAAAATAACAGGAGAAAATCTAGATGATCTTGGGCATGTCACTGGCTTTTAAGATAAACCACCAAATACACAGTCCATAAAAGAAAGAACTTATAAGGTGGACTTCTTTAAAATGAAAAACTTCTGCTTCACAAAAGACACTATCAAAAGAATGAGAAGACAGGCTACAGACTGACAGAAAATATTTGTAAAAGATATATCTGATAGAGGACTATTATCCAGAATATATAAAGAACTCATTAAACTTAACAATAGCAAAACCAGCCTGATTCACAAGTGGGCAAAAGGACTGAACCTCACCAAAGATGATGTAAAGATGGCAAATAAGCATATAAAAAGATGCTTCATACCATGTATTATCAGGGAAATGCAACTTAAAACAGCAAGCTGGGGCACCTGGGTGGCTCAGTGGGTTAAAGTCTCTGCCTTGGGCTCAGGTCATGATCCCAGGGTCCTGGGATCGAACCCCACATCAGGCTCTTTGCTCAGCAAGGAACCTGCTTCCTCCTCTCTCTCTCTCTTCCTGCCTCTCTGCCTACTTGTGATTTCTGTCAAATAAATAAAAATAAAATCTTAAAAAAAAAAAAAAAAAAAAACGTGCTATGCCTATTAGGGTGGCCAAAATCCAAAACACTGATGTCACCAAATAATCCTAAGGATGTGAAGCAACAGGAACTCTGATGCATTGCTTATGGGAATGTAAAATGGAAGATAGTTTGAAAGTTTCTTACAAAATTAAGAAAGTTCAGTAGTTATGTGCCTTGGTATTTACCCAAAGAATTTGAAAAATTAGAGCCACACGAAAACCTACACAGTGATGTTTATGGCAGTTTTGTTCACAATTGCCAAAACTTGAGAGCAACCAAGATGTCCTTCAGCAAGTGAATGGATAAATAAAGTAGGGTACAACCAGACGGTGAATATTATTCATCACTAAAAAGAAATAAACTATCATGCTATAAAAAAGATATAAAAGAACCTTAAATGCATATTAGTAACTAAAAAAAGCCAGTCCCAGAAGACAGAATACTGTATGATTCCAACTATATGACATTCTGGAAAAGGCAAAACTGTGAAGACAGTATATAAAAATCAGTAGTTGGCAAGGGTAGGATAGAGGAGAAGGATGACTGTAAGAAGATTAGTTGGTTTCCAGGGATTAAAGGAGGGGGATAAGTAGGCAGAATACGGAAGATTTTTAGGGCCTTGGAACTACTCTATACAATACTATAATATGGATATATACTCTTATATAGTTGTCCAAACCTACTGATGTATAACACCAAGAGTGAACCCTAGTGTATACTGTGGACTTTGGGTGATAGTGATGTTTTAGGTGATAATAACTATAGGTTCATCAGCTATAATAAATATATCACTCTGGTGGGGTGTGTTGGTGTTGGGGGGACTATGCATGTGTGGAAGTATGAGGTATATGGGAAAAGGCTGTACCTTCCATTCAGTTTTGCTATGAAACTAAAAGTGTCCTAAAAAAAAAAAATGTATTAAAAAAAAAACACAGTAGTAATCAAGCACAATTTTAGAATGTAAAATTTATACTACTCATAAATACTGTTCACTTATGTAAACAAAATCATAATCTATAATTCATACCCATTGCTATTAGATATAATGTTAAGATACTGAGGCAAAATAGAGAGCTAACAAAACATTAAATATACAGGAAGAATGCAGAGCAAATCTGTATGTATACATTGTGTAGAAATTCTGTGATTTTATTTCTCAACAGCATTAACCTATCCATAGAATTAGAATTATCAGCTTTTCTTTTGGGAAAACTCTACTTGATTTCCAGAATACCACACACTTCTGGTATTCCTCCCAGTTTTCTGGCATCCCCTCCCCTTAGTCTCCTTTACTGTTACCATCTCATGTCTTCAGTCTCTAAATGCTGGGCTGTTCCTGGGCTTTTCCTGCCTTCCATCTTTTTCTTTCCACACTTAAATTCTCGTGGTGATCTCCTCCAATCTCTTAACTCAGAATATCGTTAACAGTAATAATTCTCAACTTTTTATCTCTAGCCCAGACTTCACTCCTGAACTCAAGTCTCATATATCCAACTGATTATTTGACATCACTACTTTGTCATTTAATAGGCATTTAAAGCTTAATATACCATCTAAACAAATACACACCTAGCCACACGTTTTTTTCCCATAGACTTTCCAAAATCAAAAAGAGAAGTTGCATTCTACCACGTATTCAGTTACAAAACGTTGTGACTTATCTTTGACTTTTTTCTTTCTCTCTCCTTTCACATCCAATACACTAGCAAAATGTGTCAGTTCTGTATTTGAAATATAGCTAGAATTTGACAATTTGTCACCACTTCCACTATTACTACCAGGATTAAGCTTTCATTCTCTCCCACCTTGATTATTATCCTCTCTGAAATCTGTTCTCAACACAGTGACCAGATAACCTTTTGAGAATATAAGTTAGATAAATTATGTGACTTCAATGTATTCCTCTCTCACTCAAAGTCAAAGCTGGTCTGTACAATGCTGTACAAAGTCCTACATGATTACCTCCATGTTTATATTTGGCCTCGTCTCCTCTACCTCTCCCTTTTTCTCACTCTGTTCCAGACACAGTGTACTCCTTGTATACTCCAGCAATATAGAAGGCAAACGTTTTCACTTGATATTCCCTTTGCATGAATTGATATGCTTTTCAGTATCTACATAACTTGTTCACTTACTTATTTAGGTCTCTTCTCAAATGTCACCTTCATCATTAGACCTCCTTGGTTTTTCTATCTAACTTGCAACTCCACTAATACTCCCTAGTTTCCTAGAAGAGTCCCCTCTAATGTAGAATTGGTTAAATTAATGAATGGAGTGAGCAATATCTGACTTTAAAAGTAGAACATCGGCTGTGAGCACTTGTTGAGGGAGGGGGTCGTTGGGGTATAAGTAAAAGAATTAGAAGTTTATATCTTACCATTCACTATCCATTCCCTCAGGGTTCTGCTGTGGTGAATAAAGGGCACAATGAGATAGGACTAATTAATAGCTTAAATTTATTAGGATCACAAAAAGTCCATAATAGAAATGTGATGAAAATTGTATATGAGGTCCTTAACAAAATATTAACCAATTGAATTTAAAAAGTGTTAAAAAAAAAAAAAAAAGGGATTTGTCTCAGCTATGCAAGGCTGGTTCAACATTCAAAAATCAATTAATGTAATTCATCACATCAAAAGAAAAATCACATGACCATATCAATGCATGCAGAAAAGCCATTTGAGAAACTCTTGTACCCATTCATGGTAAAAACTCTCAGTAAATTAGGAAGAGAGGGGAACTTTCTTCACCTGATAAAGACTGAAAAAACCCTACAACTAACATCGTATTTAATGGAGAGCAATTTAAAAGCTTTCCCCACTGAGAATCAGAACAGGGCAGGGATGTGTCCTCCCTTATTCCTTTTCAACATTGTGCTGGAAGTCCTTGCTAATGCGATAAGGCAAGAAAAAGAAATAAATAGTGCACAAATTGTGAGAAAAAAGACATACAACTGTTCACAGATGACTTGATCATCTATATAGAAAATCTTAAAGAATTGGCAAAAATAAACCCTCCTGGAACTAATAAGAGATGGGAACCAGGTTGCAGGATCCAAGGTTAATATACAAAAGACAATTGCTTTTCTGTACACCAATAAAGAACAAGGGGAGTTTGAAATAAAAACACACCATCATTAACACCACCAAAAATGAAAAACTTTTAAATACTTTAGTATAAGTCTAATAAAATATGTACAAGGAAAACTGCAAAACTCTGATGAATAAAATCAAAGTGTAAGTAAATTGAGAAATATTCCATGTTCATGAATAAGAAGACTCAATACTGTCAAAATGTCAACTCTTTACAGCTTTATAGAAATTCAGTGCAATACCAATAAAAAACCTCAGTATTATTTTTATAGATATCAGCAGACTGATTCTGAAATTTATATGGAGAGGCAAAAGACCCAGAATAGCCATCATACTATTTTTTTAAACGATTTTATTTGCTTATTTGGCAGGTAGAGGGAGAAGTAGACTCACTGCTGAGTAAGGAGCCCAATATGGGACTCAATTCCAGAATCCTGGGATCATGACCTGAGCTGAAGGCAGATGCTTAACTGACTGAGCCACCCAGACAACCCTAGCCATCATATTATTAAAGGAGAAAACCACATTGGAGGAATGATACTACCTGAACTTCAAGACTTACTCTAAAGCTGCAATATCAAGGCAGTGTTTTTTTGTTTTGTTTTGTTTTGTTTTGTTTTGTTTTTAATAAGCTACACACCCAATGCTGGGCTTCAGCTCAGGATCCTAAGTTCAAGAGTCTCCTGCTCCACCAACTAAGCCAGCCAGGCACTCCAAGACAGTGTGGTACTTGGCAGAAGAATGAATAGCTCAATGATATAGAATGAAGACTCCAGAAACAGACCCAGGTAAATACAGTCAACTGATCTTTGACAAAAGAACAAAGGCCATACGAGAGAACAAATGTAATCTTATCAACAAATGGTGCTGGAACAGCTGGATGTGCAAAAAAATGAATCTAGACACAGATCTTAGATGCTTCATAAAAATTAACTGAAAATGGATCACAGACCTAAATTAAAACACAAAACTGTAAAACTCCTAAAAGATCCAACATGGAAGAAAATCTAAATGACCTTGGGTATGACATTGACTTTTTAGATAAACACCAAAAACATGACATGAAAGAAATAATTTAGACATAATTGAGAATTTCTACTCTGTGGACATTGTTGTAAAGAAATGAAAAGATAGGCCAGAGTAGGAGAAAATCTTTGCAAAAGACACATTTTATTGGTAGGATGGAGTGGCAAGTTTTTAAGCTCTTTATACTTGGAATTGGTGTAATTTATTTTGGTATACAGTATAGTATGGTATATAGTATAGTATGGGACCTAATTTTATTTTCTTTTAAGTGGATATACAGTTTTCTCTGCATCAATTTTAAGGATTATTCTTAGACTTTTTGAGTATAATTTCACTTTTGTCATGATCAAAGTTTTAAGACATACTCAGAACTATTTGTGACATACTTTTCTGTTTAATTTGTATATGTTCATTCATGCAGTTATGCTGTAAAATTTGAATTGTAGTAGCTTTATAGTAAAAGACATAGCTGCCTATGGGTAAACAGATACCTTCTAATAAGATTTATTACACGTTGGGCCACCTGGGTGGCTCAGTGGGTTAAGCCTCTGCCTTTGGCTCAGGTCATGATCTCAGGGTCCACATCAGGCTCTCTGCTCATTGGGGAGCCTGCTTCCCCCTCTCTCTCTGCCTGCTTCTCTGCCTACTTATGATCTCTCTCTCTCTCTGTGTCAAATAAGTAAAAAAAAAAAAAAAAAAAGATTACATGTACCTGAATGCATCCAGATTATATTCTTTTTTCAAACTCTTTACAATTTACTCCGTTTAAATTCAGAGCTGATACATATTAAAAACTGAACTAAAATGGCTAACATGTTTTAGTTTTTCTTTATATTTCTAATTTAAAATATGGGAGAGTAGTAGAAGGCACCATTTTTAAAACCCTCTAATGACTCACATTTCCTATCTCTAATTAAAACAAAATACCCTGTGGAATACCTTTGCATCATTTACCCAGTTCCATTAATTCTGACTACTGAAGTTAATTTAAATACACTTGTAAAATGAGAGCTCAGTATCAGTTTTTTTTCTGTGTTGGCATACTCAGTGAGACTTACAAATAGTTATCTGCTAGGTGGTAAACAGAAAACAGTCTTGTCTATTAGAAATAATCTTAGCCAATAAATGTTATTTATGCTCCATTTAGGAAAAAAGATGTTAATCTGAGATCACAAAAGGATCTTTTTGTTAAAACTAAAAGCAATTCTTCTGTGATTAGTTGCATATGCAAATCTTACCCAATTTCTTTCATCTTTTCTGACAGTTGTGCAGGAAGAAAACTGGATACAAGAATGCAAGTTAAATCCACTATAAATGAAACTGCACTATCGCCCCTGTATCTTCAGTAATTTCTAGATCATTTCTATGCTCAAGCCTTCATTCTCTCCTTTCTTCCTATATAGAATTTTAAGAACTTAGCCAAGATGTAATGAGAACAACTGATTTAGACTTAGGGGATTCGAAGCCAAATTCCAAATTTGCATTTTGATCATTTAGGAAATTTCCTTAACTGCTATACTGAACCTCAGTTTCCACATTTGTTAAAGAGTAAACATAGCTGTTAACATGGCTTTTGTGGGGATTAAGATGCTGATATGGAAATGCCTGTCATTCTGATTGGATATTTTTTATATGTTAAAATTTAAATAGATGAACACAAAAAGAAACAGACAAAAATGAAATCATCATTTCATTACCCAGGCAAAACTCTTTGGTTTATTGATATGAAAAGGGACTTTTTTTTTTTTTTTTTTTTTTTTTTTTAGAAAGAAAAAGGAAGATAGAAAGCCAAAGTGTATGTATGTGGGGGTGGGGGGAGGGGTAGAGGAAGAGCAAGAGGGAGAGAATCTTTTTTTTATTTTTTAATTTATTTGACAGAGATCACAAGTAGGCAGGGAGGCAGGCAGAGAGAGAGGGAGGAAAGCAGGCTCCCCGCTGAGCAGAGAGGACCCTGGGATCATGACCTGAGCCGAAAGTAGAGGCTTTAACCCACTGAGCCACCCAGGCGCCCCAGGAGAGAGAATCTTTTTTTTTTTTTAATTGTTTTTAAATTTTTTAATTTTTTATAAACATATAATGTATTTTTATCCCCAGGGGTACAGGCCTGTGAATCGCCAGGTTTACACACTTCACAGCACTCACCATAGCACATACCCTCCCCAATGTCCATAACCCCACCCCCCTCTCCAACCCCCCTCCCCCCAGCAACCCTCAGTTTGTTTTGTGAGATTAAGAATCACTTATGGTTTGTCTCCCTCCCAATCCCATCTTGTTTCATTTATTCTTCTCCTACCCCCTTAACACACCCATGTTGCATCTCCACTTCCTCATATCAGGGAGATCATATGATAGTTGTCTTTCTCCGATTGACTTATTTTGCTAAGCATGATACCCTCTAGTTCCATCCACGTCGTCGCAAATGGCAAGATTTCATTTCTTTTCATGGCTGCATAGTATTCCATTGTGTATATATACCACCGCTTCTTTATCCATTCATCTGTTTATGGACATATAGGTTCTTTCCATAGTTTGGCTATTGTGGACATTGCTGCTATAAACATTCGGGTGCATGTGCCCCTTCGGATCACTATGTTTGTATCTTTAGGGTAAATACCCAAGTAGTGCAATTGCTGGGTCATAGGGTAGTTCTATTTTCAACATTTTGAGGAACCTCCCTGCTGTTTTTCACAGTGGTTGCACCAGCTTGCATTCCCACCAACAGTGTAGGAGGGTTCCCCTTTCTCCACATCCTCACAAGCATCTGTCATTTCCTGACTTGTTAATTTTAGCCATTCTGACTGGTGTGAGGTGATATCTCATTGTGGTTTTAATTTGTATTTCCCTGATGCCGAGTGATGTGGAGCACTTTTTCATGTGTCTGTTGGCCATCTGGATGTCTTCTTTGCAGAAATGTCTGTTCATGTCTTCTGCCCATTTCTTGATTGGATTGTTTGTTCTTTGGGTGTTGAGTTTGCTAAGTTCTTTATAGATTTTGGACACTTGCAAATATCTTCTCCCATTCTGTCATTTGTCTTTTGGTTTTGTTAACTGTTTCCTTTGCTGTGCAAAAGCTTTTGATCTTGATGAAATCCCAATAGTTCATTTTTGCCCTTGCTTCCCTTGCCTTTGGTGATGTTCCTAGGAATACGTTGCTGCGGCTGAGGTCGAAGAGGTTCTGCCTGTGTTCTCCTCAAGGATTTTGATGGATTCCTTTCTCACACTGAGGTCCTTCATCCATCTTGAGTCTATTTTCGTGTGTGGTGTAAGGAAATGGTCCAATTTCATTTTTCTGCATGTGGCTGTCCAATTTTCCCAACATCATTTATTGAAGAGGCTGTCTTTTTTCCATTGGTCATTCCTTCCTGCTTTGTCGAAGATTAGTTGACCAAAGAGTTGAGGGTCTATTTCTGGGCTCTCTATTCTGTTCCATTGATCTACGTGTCTGTTTTTGTGCCAGTACCATGCTGTCTTGATGATGACAGCTTTGTAATAGAGCTTGAAGTCTGGAATTGTGATGCCACCAACTTTGGCTTTCTTTTTCAATATTCCTTTGGCTATTCAAGGTCTTTTCCGGTTCCATATAAATTTTAGGATTATTTGTTCCATTTCTTTGAAAAAAAAAAAAAGGATGGTTATTTTGATAGGAATTGTATTAAATATGTAGATTGCTTTAGGTAGCATAAACATTTTAACAATATTTGTTCTTCCAATCCAGGAGCATGGAACATTTTTCCATTTCTTTGTGTCTTCCTCAATTTCTTTCATGAGTACTGTATAGTTTTCTGAGTATAGATTCTTAGCCTCTTTGGTTAGGTTTATTCCTAGGTATCTTATAGTTTTAGGTGCAATTGTAAATGAGATTGACTCCTTAATTTCTCTTTCTTCTGTCTTGTTGTTGGTGTAAAGAAATGCAACTGATTTCTGTGCATTGATTTTATATCCTGACACTTTGACTGAATTCCTGTACAAGTTCTAGCAGTTTGGAGTGGAGTCTTTTGGGTTTTCCACATATAGTATCATATCATCTACAAAGAGTTATAGTTTGACTTCTTCTTTGCCAATTTGGATGCCTTTAATTTCCTTTTGTTGTCTGATTGCTGAGGCTAAGCTTTGCACAGTGGCAGTATGGTAGCCAATGAGGTTTATCCAAGGCGCGATTATTGCTAATTGATTGTTGAGGCCAGGACTTCTAGTACTATGTTGAATAGCAGTGGTGATAATGGACATCCCTGCCGTGTTCCTGACCTTAGCAGAAAAGCTTTCACTTTCTCTCCATTGAGAATGATATTTGCTGTGGGTTTTTCCATAGATGGCTTTGATAATATTGAAGTATGTGCCCTCTATCCCTACACTTTGAAGAGTTTTGATCAGGAAGGGATGCTTTTTCAGCATCTATTGAGAGTATCATATGGTTCTTGTTCTTTCTTTTATTAATTTTATTTATTAATTTATTTATTAAATTTAATTAATTTCTTGTTCTTTCTTTTATTAATGTGTTGTATCACATTGATTGATTTGCGGATGTTGAACCAACCTTGCAGCCCTGGAATAAATCCCACTTGATCGTGGCGAACAATCCTTTTAATGTACTGTTGAATCCTATTGGCTAGTATTTTGGTGAAAATTTTTGCATCTGTGTTAATCAAGGATATTGGTCTGTAGTTCTCTTTTTTGATGGGATCCTTGTCTGGTTTTGGGATCAAGGTAATGCTGGCCTCATAAAATGAGTTTGGAAGTTTTCCTTCCATTTCTATTTTTTGGAACAGTTTCAGGAGAATAGGAATTAGTTCTTCTTTAAATGTTTGGTAGAATTAGCTCGGGAAGCCGTCTGGCCCTGGGCTTTTGTTTGTTTGGAGATTTTTGATGACTGTTTCAATCTCCTTACTGGTTATGGGTCTGTTCAGGTTTCTATTTCTCCCTGGTTTGGTTGTGGTAGTTTATATGTCTCTAGGAATGCATCCATTTATTCCAGATTGTCAAATTGTTGGTGTAGAGTTGCTCATAGTATGTTCTTATAATTGTCTGTATTTCTTTGGTGTTAGTTGTGATCTCTGGGAGAGAGAGTCTTAAGCGGACTCCATGCAGAGCCCACACAGGGCTTGACCTCAGTACCCTGAGTTCATGACCTGAGCCAAAATAAAGAGGTGGCCTCTGAATCTTTAAGTACTTTTCTCTGCCCTGGTTTCAGAATACTTTCTTAAGCTGCTTTGGTATATAGGGAATGATATTTCAGTAAGTTTTATTCAAATCTTTACGCCTTGACTTTAGGAAAGAAGATTAGTAGATGTACTGAGTTCTGCCAAGTCAGAATATTGGAGTATTCTCTCTTCCTCCTTCCAGATAGCCACTAACAGTTGGTATGGCATAAGCCTGTCTTTGGTTTGATTGTGGTTAGTATATTTGTCTGCCAGATGTCCAAAATATTTTTAGTGTTCATTTGTTTAGACTGAGAGGATTGGAGGCTATATATATATATATTTTTTTAATATACTTTTTTCAAGATTTTATTTATTTGTCAGAGAGAGAGAGAGTACACAAGCGGGCAGAGTGGCAGGCAGAGGCAGAGAGAGAAGCAGGCTCCCTGCCGAGCAAGGAGCCCAATATGGGACTCGATCCCAGGACCCTGGGATCATGACCTGAGCCAAAGGCAGCAGCTTAACCGACCCAGGTGTCCCGGGGGTTATATTTTTAAAAGGTTATCCCTCCCTTCATTTTTGGAAGACCTTTTAAATTGCAATGTTGCATGCAAGATAGTTCATGTACTCTGGACTCCATATTTTGTTTTTTAGACACAAATGTCTTCCCCTTGTACAGTGTAGAGAAATGAGGAAAAATGAAATTTAGAAAAATATTTTACTCCTCCTCCTCCTTTTTTGTTAGGTACCTCAGCTGTTTACCTCACTTTGTGTTTCTAGCATGGCCTCAGAAAGACTAATTTGATTGATTCCACAGTGTTGGAATAGTTGATTACTAGGAAGAACCAAGATCTAGACAACCCTATATAGAGGCTACTTGGAATTATATTCAAAAGGGATGGTCCAGCCAGTCTTCTCACTAACATTATTAAAAGTTCCTGATGCCTAAGAAAATGGACCTGTGTTCAGTTGCAACTGAAGATGGATATTTACCCCCAGAGCATCTTTCTCTGTGTATTTTTAATGCCTAGTGGGAATATCTTGAATAACTTCCTACCTTCATGTTTTTTATTTAATTTTACTTACAAAATTGTGACCATTTTTAATGCAAAAGGAGGGGAACCTTGAAAATTAATCAAGAAGACATTCTCAGTAGTCTCAGGTTCAGCGTAACTTGGCAGAAAAAAAAAATTCCGAATGGTAAAATAATAAAGCCAGTATGCTTGGCTGTTGTGCCACTTTATGTTTGAGTTTTTCTTACTTGAAATTATAAGATACTGTATGACTTAAGAGAGAGACTGATAATTAGTAATAATCTGCTTGCTACTTAGCCCATTGAAGACCATTTTGATTAATTATTTGAAAGTCAAAGGGAAGAACATCTATGATCTAACTTTTGAACAAGTAGAGTTGTAACGTAAAGCTATGATTCAGAATTAAAAAGAAAGTTTGAAATGACTGGTTCACTTTGGCATCCCAACCCAGGTGTATGTCAGTAAAATAAGTTGCCTTTAAGTGAAATGGGTGGTCTGCAAAATAATTTTTTAAAGATGGGAAGCTGAAAGACACTATTGCCAAACAAAACATCTGCAGTGTTGACATCTATATTTGAGCATCTTTCATTTTCCCAAGGTGTGCAAGCAATAAGAAGTAGGCGAGAAATCCACTTGAACAAAGCTTTTCAAAAATGGATGGAACAGAAAGCATTCCCAGAGGCAGGTCAAGTTCAACCCAAGTACAACTCTCTCAGTGCTTTCACAACTAGTTAAAATACAAGACCAATAAAACCTCAGCTCTCAAATCAGTGCTGAAATCCAGCAGAAGGTTGTTAATATTGATATGGTTAATATACATCAAATAGGATTCCTTTAATTTTCTGAATCAAAAAATTCTCCAACAGTGTTGACATTTCCTTACTGAACTCCCAGGATTGTTTGGTTTCAAAGGCTGTTGGGCTCAAGACGCATTTTGTTTTAAATAATCCTTCATAAAAAATTCAGCTTTCAGTCTAATATGATTGAAACTCAGCTTGAGTGTGTTTTATAATGCATTGAACTGGAAAGACTATGGGCACTGAATTATTCAAAACATGGTAGGCGAAGGAGTGATATGTGTTCTCATGTGGGGAGGAGGTGATCAACGAAATCAGTGAGACTTGATATGTCTTGTTATCTCATTTTATTTACCTTTTAGAACTCCTCCAAATATTAGAGGAAAGAAATCAATATCAATTTTCACCTCTGTCACGTTCCACACTTCAATTATTAATGAATGTCATATTTGACCACAGTTCTCTCTACCACCTGCTCTGCAATAATATTTCTGAGCCTTTATTAAAAATGTAAAATTGTCATTGAATTTCCAAATATGGTTCTCCAGTGGCTAATTCGGCTTGTTTTATTAATAAGTGGGTTCTGATGAGTAATACTAATTTAATATGCCTGCATGTAAGATTAAACTATAAATTATTCCTGCTGAAGGTGATAAGATATGACTGCTATGTGGTTGTTGGGCAATAACCTTCCTGAATTAACCCTCCAAGCACACAATTCTTGGAAGAAACTATTACTTCATCTTATAAACCTGACATCATGTTGTATGTTTAGCAGAAGAACATGCACAAACACACACAAATACATGGGAATGAGTGAAAAAAAGCACATTTGCACACTGTGCATGCTTACATGAATTTCCAAATAGAATTCTCCAGAAAGAACTTTACTAATGATTTGCATTTTTATAGTGTATTAATTTCATACATACTAAAATACTGCATGAAATAACTTACTATTTTGTTACTCATGCAATATTGAATTTTGAGATGCTAAATACAAATTAAAACAATTATTAGAGTCCTGGGCCATGAAAGACTCTTCTAAATTACAAAGAACCTGATGATTAGAGGTCCAGGCTGCCACGGAATATTTCCTTGCTCCAGAGGCCATTACAATACCCCCTTAAGGATAGAATGTACCTATCAAGAAACTAGCTATTTTTTATTTATACTGAAAGGAGAGAACAGTGGGGGTCTGTGGCTTGGTGAGTACAGGAGACATTCCCTGCTTTATACAATAAGCCACAAACAATACATAAAGTAGCCGCAGGCCTTTTGTCTTTTGTACCACGTTCTTTCATATAGTGCTCCTGATCAATTACACTTAAATCAACAGGAGTTGCTTGAACATTTGACAGTTGTGTTCTCCATACAACCTACCATACCCTAAAGCACATTTGAGAGTTACTGAGATAAAACTGATTCAAGAAATACTGTCTCCAAATTTTTTCAGGTGGCATCAATGAAGTTAGAGGGAAAAAAATTCCACCTTGATTTCCTGGCCTGCCAATCTAAGGCCAGACAAGCATAAACCTTTATAGCAAAATGCAGGTAGTTCCTAGTTAAGAATTTGGTTTCCATGGTCTTGTGTAAAAAGTACATGGAGACTTTATTTTCCTGTAATCCTTTTTTTCAAAGAGTAAACTCAGTTTACCTGTAAGAGATGATGAAAATTAGAATCTTTAAATCTCTAACATTTTATCAATTGCTCAGCATTTTTTTTTAACTAGATGGGATACACACACACACACACACACACACATACACACATATCCATAATACTATTCACAGTCCTGGAACTTTTGCATTTCCTTTACCTAACAAGACTAAACAATGGTTTGGTGTCTAAATACAATAAAGCATCAGGTCATAGCAGAACCATAACTTATTTTATTTGATGTCAGAATAAATTCATTGTTCTGATGTAAAGAGGGGAATACCTTTGTTTTTTCTCTTCTTTCTTGCATCCAGTTATTGTATCCTGGACAGAGGAGTTTTTCTTGCTTTTAATCTAAAGGAGAAATGTTCACTTTTGTTAATGTGGAAATTGATAACATCAGTAGGCAGAACCAAATACTGTTCTTATTCAGCTGAATTCACATTTCCAGTGATGATTCAGGGTTTAATAGGATTTTCTCTGCCATTCCAAAACCTGAAAATAAGCTTCTCACTAAAGTTTCTTGATAGCCCATTACCAGTTCTGTGGCAAGGCAATTCAAAATTCAAAAGATTGTGTTTCTCTAATGTCTTTTTTGATTTATTAATCAATGGACAACTACTGAGTTAAGACAGAGTCTTACTGGGCGCCTGGGTGGCTCAGTGGGTTAAACTTCTGCCTTCAGCTTGGGTCATGATCTCAGGGTGCTGGAATCGAGTCCCGCATCGGGCTCTCTGCTCAGCAGGGAACCTGCTTCCCTCTCTCTCTTTCTCTCTCTCTGCCTGCCTCTCTGCCTACTTGTGATCTCTCTCTGTCAAATAAATAAAATCTTAAAAAAAAATCTTATCATTGCTTAAAAAAAATATTGATGATGAAACTTAATGTAGCTCCCCTTATATAGACTAACTTTGAAGTTTACTTTCAGAGGATTTTGTGAATGTACCAAGGAGAGAGGACCAGGGTTATCCTATTCCCACTGGCCCATGGTGAATATTTGCTCAATAGAAAAATAAATAAATAAATAAATAAATAAATGAATGAATGAATGAATGAATAAATGAAGATGTAGTACAGGAGAGACACTTGACAGATAACCAACATTACTGGGTGATAGCAATGACCCAGCTCATCTATGATCAAACACTATAAAGTGTCCTTCTAAAGATAAACTTAGTACAAAAAGAAGGGAAAATTTGGTTACAGGGATACTTCCAGTTCCACCTCTGAATGCAAAACTTGAAAGTTGTCATTTTGTCCTTGTGAGATAAAGCTGGACAAACTGACTTTTTTCTTGGACCCATCAGAGAACTAAGTTTGCAGGATAAATTTCCACTCCAGAATCTGAAAAAACAGATGAATCCAGAAAGTCACAGCTTAGATCTGCTTATCTAGAGCAGAAGTGGCTAGAACCATAGCATGAAAACAGTAATTTTGAAAAATTGCTGGAGGCTGAGTATGGACTAGCTTGAGAGTGAGAAACTCTGGTGGCTGCAGTCTTTGTAGGTCCCCCCCTCGTTACTTCTTTACTTCTGGGAATTCCACCAGGTTCTTCCAGTGAATGAAGATCAGAGAAAGATGCTCTCATGGCTCTGGTAGCAGAGGGGAAGATGAACCATTATCAAATATACCTGGAGATTTTTCCATAGCAAAGTCCCACTCTTTGAGACAAAGACTTTGTCAGAGCCTCAGCACAGTTGGGAGAAGGGCCTTCCTCCACTCCAGTAGCCTTCTCTCTTGCTTAAGGAGAGGGGACTCAAAGACAGCAGGACTCAGAGTTTTAAGGAAATAGAAACACTGCAGCCAGAGAAGAGAATAAGGGGTGGAGGTTAAAACAAAACAAAACAAAAAGCTTATATCACTGGATATATGCTTGTGAAGGTCACATCCCAGAGACACGGGACTAATGAAAGATTGAGATTCAATCATAAGGCTATAGAACACCCCCTCACCTTCCCACCTTAACACCACACTAGCAGGCTCCAGTGTAATAACAGTGGATTACAGCTGAAAGAACTGCAAGGCACACTGCCTCTGAAGGAGAGTTCTCAGGGAAGCCCACGGTCTGTAACTGGGAGAGAAAACTGAGGACGCTAATTTTAGAGCCTTTGACAGCTATAGCTACAGCAAATGTTAAACACAGTCCAACTTCTAGCCAGATTAGCATAAATTCTCACCCCAAAGGCCTGTTTACCTCAATTCCTATTACTCAATACGGCATGTCCTGTTTCAATAAATAAGTACAAGACATACCAAAAGGCAAGAAAAGACCAATAAGAGGAGACAAAGCAAGCATTAGAAATAGACTCAGGATACCAATATTTGAACTTAAATAGGAATTTAAATGGGAATTTAAAATAACTATGATTAATGTGGTATGAGTGCTAATGGGAAAAGTAGACAGTATTCAAGAAGGGATGAGTGATGTAAGCAGAGTAAGGGAAACTCTAAGAAGGGATTCAAAGAAATGCCAGAAACAAAAATAGAATTACAGGAATGAAGAATGCCTCTGATGATCTCTTCAAGAGACTTCACACAGCCAAGGACAGAATCAGTGAGTTTGAAGATTTGTCAATAGAAATTTCCCAAACTGAAACATAACTGTAATATACTCATAATTGGAATACCAGAAGGAGATGAGAGAGGAACCGATGAAACATTTGAAGTAAAAATGGCCGAAGTACTTCCAAATTTAATGAAAGACATAGATACAGGGAACTTAGACAACGCTAAGCAGGATTAAAAAAAAACAAATGAACAAAAACCTACATACCTTGTCATCTCATATTTAAACTGAAAAAAATAAAGACAATCTTGAAAGAAGCCAAAGGATTAAAAAAACACTTTATATAGCACAGGGGAGGAAAAACTGCTTTCATTCTCCCCATCTTGGGGTCATTGTCTGAGGCCCTGTATAACAGACTGACAAGAAGGGTCTGGCTTGTTCTACATGTGACTCTTGATCTCACTCAGGGTTATGAGTTCCAGCCCCACGTGGAGAGTTGTAGAGATTACTTAAAGTAATTAAAAAAAAAAAGTTTTATTTACTTATTTTAGAGAGAAATAGCATGAGCCATGGGAGCAGGACAGGTTGGGTAGAGGAAGAGGGAGAGAGAATCTCAAGCAGATTCCACGCTAAGTGTGGAGCTTGACGTGGGGTTCCACCTCATGATCCTGAGATCATGACCTGAGCTGAAACAAAGAGCCGGACCTTAACTGACTGTGTCACCCAGGTGCCCCTTAAAAAAAAAAAAAAGACTGACAAAAGACGAATTAGCAAGAGAAAGAGGAAGAAGTGTATTAACATGTGCATGGCTCTTAACACATGGGAGTATTCAGTGATTAGTAAGCCAAAGAGGTGGTTAGAACTTGAGTTTATATAGCATCTTACCAAAATCCCCAAAGTTTTAGAGAAGTGACAAGACAAAGGAAAAGGACTGAGTTTCTAGGATAGCATGTTGTGGGAAAGTAAATTTATGGGGAATCTAATGATAGATAAAGACTAGTTAATAAAGTTTGTTATGTAGATAACATATTTCTGGTGAATATCTGGGTCTGTAGTTGTCTTTGATGATTAACCTTCTGTCTTTTCTGGTAGGCGGGGAGAGAGGGTGTTGATGGGGGGATTGGAGACCTTTACAAATTTATACCCTGCTTTCAGGCAAATGGGGGAGGGCAGAGAGCTTTTCTTAATCTGTTTCTTTTCAATTACCATCAACTTCAAATAATCCTGTGACAAAGTGGCATGTTTTGGGGGAGCATATTCTGCTACCCTTTTAAAGGGGAAAGGAGAAAAGTTACAGGGAACTTCTCAAAAACCTTGCAATTAAGAAAAGAATGGAGTCACATATTTAAGAGTGTTGAAAGAAAAAACAAAACAAAACAAAAAAACACAACAGCAACCAAAAAAACAAGGATCAACCTTGAGTTATTTATCCAGAGAAATTATCCTTCAAAAATAAAGCAGAGGGGCGCCTGGGTGGCTCAGTGGGTTAAAGCCTCTGCCTTTGGCTCGGGTCATGATCTCAGGGTCCTGGGATCGAGCCCTGCATCGGGCGCTCTGCTCAGCGGGGAGCCTGCTTCCTCCTCTCTCTCTGCCTGCCTCTCTGCCTACTTGTGATCTCTGTCAAATAAATAAATAAAATCTTTAAAAAAAAAAAAAGGAGAAATAAAGATTTTCCCCAACAGAAATTTTGAGGGGAATTCATCAGCTGACTTATCTTGTGAGAAATGTTCAAAGACATTCTTCAGGTAGAAGAAAAATCAGAAACTCAGATCTACATAAAGCAAGAGGAGCATTGAAGAAGACATAAATGAAGATAAAATACAATTTTTTTCCTTAATTGATCTAAAAGAGAACTGTTCAAAGTAATAACAGCATATCAGATATGAAAAGAATTAAGGTACTTCCTTTTAAAGCACCTGTACTATAATTGAAGCATTATAGTAGTATTTGAACCTGGACTTAGATTATTTAAAAATGTATATTGCAAATTCTAGGAAACCACTAAGGAATTTTATTTAAGAAGTATAATTGATACACTAAGAGAGGAGAGAAAATAGAATTATAAAACATGCTCAGAGAAGGCAGAAAAAGAGAGGGAAATTCAATTGTGCAAAAAGAGATTGGAGAAATGAAAATTTTTAAGACCAAAAGCAGACTGAATAGAGAAGAGGTAGAATCGGAGTTAAAATAATTCATTTCCCTTTTTATATTTTCTTTTGAGAGTCTTTCAGATTATATGATATATTACCCTTTTGTTTTCTTATTGCCTCAGGAGATGGAGTATAAGACTCAATCATCCACAAAATAATTTGTGATCTTTTGATCAGAAATCTTATGAAAATAAATTAGCATTATTTTGATGCGGTTTCTGGCTGGGGAGTGGGGAGTGTGTAACAGACATCTAAAAATTGAAAGGAGAAAAAGAAAAGAAAGAAAATTGGAAAAAAGCAGAATCTATAAAATTAATGCTAAAGAGAAAAAAAAGCTATGTCCACTTAAAACACATGTAGTTAGGAAATGGAAATCCACACAAGCTAGTTATTTCATCTTTACACTGGCAAACTTCAAACATGACTGTTTTCCATTCATTTGCCTGCCTGGTAGACTGAATAGAATCATAGACTATCTCATTCTGTTGAAACTGCTGAACTGGTTGTTCATGTGGACTCAAGCACGATTTAAGTTGCTTGAGTGCTTATCCAAGTCCCAGAGGGTGGGGGTTTGAAGGAGAGACTAGCAGAGGGCAAGGCTAGGAAAGGGAGTCCCACAGCGTTGCTGGAACTGTGGGCCAGAATAAACAATGTGCTGTGACCTATTTAGCAAATGAAAACGCAAACCAGAGAAAGCAGCCAAGGTCAGGGACACACATCCCCTCCTGCTGAGATGATTTGGGATGTTCAGAACAAGAAAATGAATAGCTCACAAGAGGGATTTTCCTTGAACTCCCCTGGGCAATAAATCACTGACTATAGTGAAGTTTCTGCTTTTCTAAAACTTCGTTAAATAAATGGCAGCGGCAACCTGGGGTTTGGTTTATATGTGGTTTCTTTTTTTAGACTAAAGGCAAATCCGATGAAGAATTCTTCCCCAGCCGGGCCTGTTTATGTTTAAGCCTAGATTGCTTTCCTCTCTGCTTGTCTCCCAAGGTCACCAGAAGGCTCTGAAACCAGACTGAACTTCAGACACATCCTGGTGAAACCCTTGAACTTGATGCACATTTCACAATGTGCATTTTCTAGGTGATTTTGTCCTGAAGTCATTGCATTTTATTCAGGGCTCTCCAAAAAGAAGTGGAAAGAAGTCAAATTCTATAGCCCAACACCATGGACAGCCCTCAAAATCAAGGATGATTTGGGTGGATTTCTGTCTATCTGCCTATCTATCATCTGTGTGTATTATGATCCTAAATCTCATAACATGTGCATGGACAAATAGTCATCAGAAAATGCATTGAAAGTGTTCTTAGGAGATGAAGTTATTTAAAAAAAAAAAAAAAAAAGGAAATGAAATTGTAAGTGATGGGTTGCCTGGGTGGCTCAGCCCTTAAGTGTCTGCCTTAGGCTGAGGTCATGATCGCAGGGTCCTGGGATCGAGCCCTGCATCAGGCTCCCTCCTCAAAGGGAAGCCCGCTTCTCCCTCTGCCACTCCCCCTGCTTGTGTTCCCTCTCTGTCAAATAGATAAAATCTTAAAAAAAAAAAAATTATGAGTGACAATTTTCTTTTTATTTTGTTGGGATTTTCAAATTTCTAACAATTTTATAGTAGTGATATCCAATAGAAATAGAAATACATGAACCATATATATTGTTTTAAGTTTTCTAAAAAAAGAAACAGGTAAGTTAATTTAAATAGTATAATTTATATAACTTAATAAATCCAAAAATTGTCATTTTAGTATGTAATCTACACAAAGTTATTGAATATTTTCAATTTTCTTTAATCAAGTCTTCAAAATCTGGTGTGTGTTTTACACTTACAGCTCCTTTCATTCAGAATTGCCATATTTCCAGGGACTCCTTTCTGCTGTATAGTACAGTGTGGTTCGACAAGAAAAATAACAAACATTATATGCATAGAATCATACAAGTATGCTTATGCATTATCACATGCATATACACAGAGAGAGAATAATAATTTAAGATGACAGAAATAATGTAGACATGTATTTCCTTAGCTGTTTTATGGGACCTTGATAATTTATGTCAAGTGTTATTGGATAGTTAAAAAAAAAAAAAGAAGTATTCTTGCAAAATCGAAGAAACCTGGAAACTCCAGAATATTTGAAATTAAATTCCCCCTCTTTTCTTTTAAACTGTAGGACTTGTCATAACTGTAATATGCTAGTGTGCTTTATAAATCTGTAAGAGAGGAATAGGTGGTACTGCTGTTTCATGAACTTAGAGATAAGAGCGGTTTTCTTTTTCATGAAATATCTTGCAGGGCATGTGGAACAGTTTTAGAAACTCTGATATAGAAAAGTTAGTAAATAAAAGAATATAAAAATAGTGAGTTGGTATTGAAATGCTGTCGTTCATTGGAAATATTGTGATTGTGATTGCGTGTGTAATTCCCAGAGTATATAGTATATTTGCTTAATAATTCCTCCTCTTCCCTATATTTGCACACTTGCTGTTTTAGCTTCACAATAGTTCTGGGATGCAATGCAAAATAAGTGAAGAAAAGATTATTGTTTCTATTTTTTTTATAAATTTTTTTAAAATTTTTTTATAAACATATAATGTATTTTTATCCCCAGGGGTACAGGTCTGTGAATCACCAGGTTTACACACTTCTATTGTTTCTGTTTTCCCTAGGATGGAAGAAGGGTCTCTACATGATAAGTGCCTATTATCAACATTGTCAGTTATTTGCAGAATCAGGAATTTCTGAATTTAGAATTTATGTATCTCAGTTTTAGAAGTATTTTTCTTGGATTATATTAATTTTCTCTAGATTCTCATTGTAACGTTTATATTGCCATAAATTCAATCCGGTGGCTTATAGTAGAATGGGGGCATTGCTTTTATTCTGTTACCCAGATGATGCCTTAATTAGATAATAAAATGCGTTCAGCTTCTGAGAAAACGACAAGATGCTTGTCATTAACTTTATGTAGGGCTTCTTGTATCGTTAGCAATCATTCCTATTCTGCTCCCCCCCACACACACAAATACTCTTGATCTGTGATCCTAGTTTTTCTCAGAGAGGGTAAACAGAAATAAAATTCAGAGCCTTAAGGAAGCTCAAAGCTCAAACCAAAAATATATTCTGGAACTAAGAAAGCAAGCATAAATGGAAAGATATTCATTATATTATTATATTTTCAAGCAGAATGATTTTACAAAAAGATGTTGTTTGGGAGAGTTTGTCCTAAGGTCAGTACAACCAAGACAGTAGTCTTGTTTGCCCAGGGGAATGATGTGAGCCGAGTCAAGGAAGCTGTCCTACCACAGATAGGTAGAAATTAAATCTGAAATGATCATTTTGAATGTAAGTGTGCATTAATTTGCATTTAGCGACAGCTGCCTCTGAACCGTGCCACAGATGAGCTAGGAATGTTGACACAAAATGAACAAACCTTTAAAACTAAGGAAGAGTTTTATTCAAGCTTGAGTTAGGACAGCTGCCTGGGAAACATACTCTCCACAGGGAAGAAAGTGCTCTGGAGAATGAACAGTTTTTACAGGGTTATATACTTTTTTACATCTTGTAAAAGCTCAAAAGATTATAGATTAGCAGGTAGGCAAGAATCACAAGTTTTACCATGAAGGAATGCAGGGAGTAGGAGCATTGATCAGTATCTCAAGGACAAGATGGGTTTCCTTTAGGCTACTCATTCACAAAGCAGATGTATAATACATGCATGACAGGCTGTAAGTCAGGCTTTTGCTTTGAACAAAGTTTTTGTACAGTCATGCTGCCTTAGAAAGAAATAAAAAATGGCTTCTTCTTGTATATTAGGCCTTTAGAGAGGTTTTTCTCTCATCCAAAAGAACATTAAAAATCAACTGGACAATTCGTTGGGAAAAAAAATCAGTTCTATTTGTTGAGTCCCTTCTAACTTTTAATTTGCCTTTTTTCACATTCATCTAAACTTAAATGAGACTAGATTATTTGGGGTTTTTGAGTTTCAGATACTGATTTTACTTTTGAAAACATACATGTTCTTAACTCTAAAGAAGAATCTGTTAATTGCTTAAGAATTGAAAAATATAAGGAAAAATATAAGGAAAAAAATAAAAGTACCCAATCCCTACCTTCGTTAGACAATGGGTATTATTTGATGTTAAACACCATAGTCTTTATAACACCCGCACAGATAGAGAGACACATTGGAAAATAATAATATTGTATGATGTGGGAAACAGAGGCAGAAGAATATCATTAAAATTCCTTACCTACTGACAAGCCCTTGAAACAGACAGAGTGGCTCTCCCCTGGGGACTCAACTGCCCTCACCTTGAGGTTTTGCTAAGGACAATCCTAGCCTGACTGACCCCCTGCTCCAACAGGTCCAACCAGGATCCTGTAAGTCTACTTTAATAATTCCTTTAGGAAACTTTATCTCTACACCTCCAAGATAGTGTCAGCAATCATTCCCAAGCATATGACCCACTGATATACATGTAAAGGGTCTCACGAGAAGATTTTTATTACTGGTAATAAATAACCTTTCTCCCAACAATAGCCCCTCAAGGTCCTGGAGACCTTGCTTCCAAAATTCCTTAGAGACTTATATCATCCCTAATCCCCTTTGTCCTCACCTACCACCGAGTCCACCCCTACTCTGCCTTTAAAAACTCTGACTGTAATCTGTTTCGGGGTCCAAGTCCCTACTCCGCTGTGTGGGGTATACTTGGGCCCAGGCTTAAGCTTGTCAAATAAACCCCTGTGTGATTGCATTGGTATTGGCTCCTTGGTGGTCTCTCGGACATGAAAACTTGGGCATAACAATGCTGCCTTAGAAAGAAATAAAAAATGGCTTCTTTTTGTATATTAGGCCTTTAGAGAGGTTTTTCTTTCCTCGAAAAGAACATTAAAAATCAACTGGACAATTCCTTGGGGAAAAAATTAGTTCTATTTGTTGAGTCCCTTCTAACTTTTAATTTGCCTTTTTTTCACTTTCATCTAAACTTAAATGAGACTAGATTATTTGGGGTTTTTGAGTTTCAGATACTGATTTTACTTTTGAAAACATACGTGTTCTTGACCCTAAAGAAGAATCTGTTAATTGCTTAAGAATTAAGCAATTAAGAATTAAGAAAAATATAAGGAAAAATATAAGGAAAAAAAATAAAAGTACCCAATCCCTACCTTCATTAGACAATGGGTATTATTTGATGTTAAACACCATAGTCTTTATAACACCCACACACATAGAGAGACACATTGGAAAGTAATAATGCTGTATCTTGCTTATTTCAGTGAATATTAGTGACATTAATATTTTAGTGACAGTAATATCTTTGAAAAATGTCTAATGAAAGCTGTATCGCTTTTCAACATAGTTGAGCCATATTTTATTTAACCATTTTATGATTATTATGTAATTTCAAAATTTTCACTTTTTATAACTAATACTGCATCAGACATCCTTTTATTTGTCCCTATAGATTCACATATGTTTTTAAATAGATGCCAAAAGCCAGCAACTCCTGCATTTGCCAATGTCAAATATGTGAACTTTCACCCATTTTAGTATCTGTGATCATTAACTGTATGTGTCAGTCTGGCTCCATTAAAGGATTCCCAGACAGCTGGTAAAACATTATTTCTATGTGTGTTTGTGAGGACGTTTTCTGGAAGAGATTAGCATTTGAATCAGGAGACTGAGTGCCATTGTCAATGTGAACGGGTATCAGCCTATCTGAGCCCTAACAGAACAAGGAGTCAGAGGGAGGATAAATTCTCTCTCTTCCTGAGCTGGGATGTCCATTTTCTTCTGTGTTCAGACATTGGAACTCCTGGCTCTTGGACCTTCAGACTCAAGACTGAATTACGCCATCTACTTTCCTGCTTCTCCAGGTTATAGAGGGTATATTTTTGTGTACTTAGCCCCCATAACCACATGAACCAATTCCCATAAATCTCCACTTACTTATCTCTATATTCCCTATTCTGTTTTCTTTCTGGAGAACAATGACCAATACACCATTCTGTTTAGCAGAGGACCTGCCACTTTACCTGTGGAAGATCTCCACTACATTCTTCCGTGTAGGCGCTGTCCTCTCCCACCTCCTACCTTTTCTTTTTTAGTTGCTTTTCTCTTTTGAATTGTCAGCCTTTCTCCCAAATATGCCCTTCCCTGTAGTTTCTGAGATGTGCTTAAGTCATTCCTCCAAAATTAAATGCAAAGCAAAAACTAGAAATTCTCACATCAACCATGAGCCCAACTCTACAGACTAGCTGATTCTCTCTTCTGAATTCCACTGAAAAAGCTATATTTTGGTAAAACCACTGTCTAGTTTTATTTATCTTCATTTTATTTGTTGAGTGGTGTTTCTTTCTGTTGAGCCCCTTTCTTCCCTTGTCACCCAGAAAATGTATGTCTGGTTTTTCTCCAACCCCTCTAACTATATAAGAATATAGTTTGCATGTCCCACATGCAAACTATATTCTTCTAATTGGCATTAAATGTTGAAATTCCTGAGGGCTAGGTCCTAGGCTCTCCTCCTGTAATTTAATGGTCTTTTCCCAATCTCACTCAGACCGACATCTTCAGTTACTACCTACATGCAGATGACTCACATTTCTCTCCTTGGGCCAGAGTTCTTTTCTGAATACCTATCTATTTGACATCAACTTTTCAATGACTTAAAGGAAAATCGCTTTTAACCAGTATAAAATGAACAGATTAGTGCCCAGCCCATACACACATACCTAGACCTTCATAACCATTTTGTATCTCAGTGAATGACACCATCATGCACTATTTAGAATGTCTAGAAATTTAGGATCCTGTGTCCTTTTTCATCATTCATTTAGAGCCTCTTTTACTGATACTGTATTCTAAATATCTCTCAAATTTGTCTACTATGTCTCACATCTTGATATTGTTAGGTCCCCCAATAATGGGGGTCTGTGATTAAAGGAGCGAGACTGATATAAAGCGAAGGTCAAGCAAAGCTTTATTCCACACCAAGCATCAAAAATCAGACTGAATGTTCGGGGCCGCACCTCTTACAAGAGAGGGCGACTTCTCTCTGTTTCACAGACTAGCTTTTAAGGGCAAAGGCCATGCGGTTGGGCCTGGCCACGCACAGGTGGCCAATGTAACTGTAACACACAGAGAAAGCTGCACAGTCATGCTAGGTGACCAATTGAACTACAATTTACCCTAGTAGATATTTGAACCAGCCTATCACCTTGGTCAGAATTGGCGCCCAAAAGGTGCCCAAAGGGCAGGGCCCATACTCCTTTGTAACTAGGGAGACAGTATGTATCCCCCACTGATCGGATGTCTCCACCTGGCCTGACCCACCCTTGTATTTGGGCTTTGTTACCTGGGGCTCGTTTCTGGGACTTGTTTTTGAGTAAGTTCCTTGGGGGAAGGGGAGCAGGGACAGTTTAAGGGTTAAATAACAAGATTATTGTTTAACCTGGATGGAAGCCTCTGGCTAAATAGGTCCTTACAATATGAATTCCTGTGAAATCACATCTGTATTATACATTCATGATCGCATTTTTCCAATTTGTCCCCCATACTACACTCAAGAGTTATATGTAAGAAACACAAGTATGATCATGATACCAACCTGTTTAGAAATCTTCAATGACTTCCCATTTCTTTTAGGATTAAATTGAAGCTCTTAAATAATGCCTACATAGTATTCTTGATAATGCTGTTTTTCTTGTCTTGTCTTATACTATATTTCCCTCAATCTCTCTGATCTAGTCACTCTGGACCAGGGTCTTGTACTCCCCACTTCCAGGTCTGTGAACTTGAACTTGCTGCTGCTTTCACCAGGTATTTCATCTAGTTTGTGACCATTTTGTCCTTCAGACAATAATTCAAATATCACTTCTTTAGGCTTCTTTAACTAAGCCAAATCCCTAATTTATTATTTCATAGAAGCAGTACATCTCATAGGGCTTATCATAGTTGTAGTTATTACATTTATTAGAGTGACTGTTTGTATCTATTTCAAAACAAACTATATGTGGACAGAGTTCTATCTAAAATGTTTCCTTCATGTGGCTAAAACCAACATGGTGCCTACAATGGTTGTTAAGATACTTGGAGTACATGAATAAAAAATCCTAGGGGCATGTGGGCGACTCAGTCAGTTAAGCAACTGACTTTTGATTTCAGCTCAGGTCATGATCTCAGGGCTGTGAGACTGAGCTGTACTTGGGGCTCCCTGATTAGCAGGGAGTCTGCTTAGGATTCTCACCTTCTCCCTCTGCTTCTCCCCAGGCTAGTGCCTGTGTAAGCATGTACACACACACACACACACACACACACACACTCTTTTTCTGTGTCTTTCTAAATAAATCTTTTTAAAAAATCCTAAAAGCGGGCCTGTTTAACCAAAGAATATGAATATGTTGGGGCTCATGATACACATTATCAGCTTGGTTTCCAGTAACTTTGTACAATTTACTGATTCAATTTTTTAAAGATAATGATAGGATAGTTCTATGTAATAAAACAAACTGTGTAAAGTATTCAGAGTGTAAAAAAACCATTCCAGCAGGTAATCCAGGTGTGATAGTCCTTGCTATTATTCCCACAAGTTCCTGGACATTTAAAGCAAGCAAACAATGTATAAATAACAGATTTTAAATAGAAAGGAACCTCATAGTTTGCTCAGGTTAGTGGTAACTTGCCAGACACTGGGGAATATTTTGACTCTGGTTTTCAAAACAGTATATTGAAAAGTTACTATTTTCATGTAGTTATTCCCTGTGGCACAGTAAAGTGTTTTAAATCAAGGGTTGCAAATATCTTTTATTTCACACAAAAACTCCTAATAATTGCTAATGATGCCTAAAGATCTGTGTTTAGGGAAATTCTGAGGCTCTTTGGGAAGTGTCTTCTTTGGGCAGAAGAGATAAGAATCAACATGCAAATGCCAAGATTTGCCATCCTTTTGTTTAAGTCCTTTGAGATGAATGATCTTTGTTTCTCCTTTTTAATATATTCATGGGTTTCTCAGATATTGTTGGGGATTGATTTGGCCATGCTTGGTATTTTTAATTTCCTAAAAGTTATTTAGATAAGTATATACTTAAAAATTTTGTTATAAATGTATTGTTACAGACTCTAAGACATATTCAATGATTTATTTTAAAATCAGTGATATGATTTACATTTCTGTCCCCCTCCCTTACCACACAAATATGCAGTCCCAATTTTTTTTTAAAAAAGCACATAAAAGTAGTATAAGTAAAGGAAGGTAACTGCCTTTCTACAATGCAGCTATCTACTTTTCACAGTGTGGTGTGTAATTCAAGACTTGTAATGGCTAAAGGTCAAACATTTTTATTTGCTTCATTTTTATAATGAAAGATGTCTAGGAAGTCAGATTATTATAAAAAAAAAAAAAGATTTGTCTGAATTCTAGATAAAGTCAGAAGTTTTATATGCTAATATTTTGGGTATAGACCAAACAGTTTTTAGACATAAAGGAGAAATAATTAGCGAAAGTATTATTCAGATTTCTGTGTCCAGTTAAAAGTATCTTAGGCATTGGTCAGGGGTGGCAGCATATGAAGGTGATAATAATCCTGGTGAGAAATGTAAGGTTTGTCTAAACACATTTACTGTTGAACACTAGATCTGTCAATGCTGGTGAACACTAAGTTTTATTTTATAAATGATTATTCAGATCTCAGGTGATCAAAGCTATACCTTCAGGTCAAGAACACCACTGGTTGCAAAAATATAAGAATGATTCTTCCATATTAAGTCTTGTAGTAAAGATTAATGCATCCATCCCCTTTGGGTATGAATTTTATTTATTTATTTATTTATTTATTTATTTTTTTTGAGAGGGAGAAGGTGGGGATCAGGAGAGGGAGAGAGAGAACCTCAAGCAGTCCCCATACCTGGTGCAGAGCCCAGTGTGGACCTCAATCTCAAGAACCTGAGATCATGACCTGAGCCAAAACCAAGAGTCTGACACTTAACTGACTGAGCCACCTAGGTGCCCCTGGCTGTGACATTTTTATGTGAAGATAGTTAAATATGATGAGATGGGAATTTGGGGGCATTACTCTTCATTGTGATTCATTTAAAAAAAAAAAAGACTTTATTTATTTGATAGAGAGAGAGAGTGAGAGAGGGAACACAAGCCGGGGGAGTAGGAGAGGGAGAAGCAGGCTTCCTATTGAGCAGGGAGCCCGATGCGGGGCTCGATCCCAGGACCCTGGGATCATGACCGGAGCAGAAGGCAGAAGCTTAATGAATGAGCCACCCAAGCGCCCCCCATTGTGATTCATTTTTGCAAATATTCTAGTGTTTCCATTGCTCAGATGTCAGTAACATAGGGTAGAGACTCAGAAACAAAGTCTGGGTCTTAAGTCTCTATCTACTACAAGGTTCCTCTGGCTTCCCTAGAGGAAACTTCCTTGATAAACTGAGCATGGCTAGCAGTTGAACTTGAAAGCTCATAGTAGTGTTCTTTCAGCCATCAGCTATAAGCACATCCATTTTCAGTAGCTTCTCTTTTCCTCTGAAGGAATTTCTGTTTTTCCCATGTTCATGCTCCTGGTTGCCAGCACCTGCTTTCCATTGATTTCCAAGCAGACAGTGGCAAATGAATCTGTAGAAAGTAACAATTAACCTTTCTTAATGAGAGCATTGTTGACCAATACTTGCACACTGACTCAGATCGCAATTCATTGCTTCTATTGTTTTTATTCTGACTTTCAAGGCACCTAAGTGTTAGTTCCTGTGCGAGTATACTCAAGCTTAGCATCCTAACATGACTCTGCAGTTATAAATAATATTTCCCAACAATATTTCATGTTGTGTACCAATTATGCATACCTGAAATTGCTGTTGGCCCCTCTCTTTCCATATTGTGATATGAAAGTTTTATCCAACTACTTTATATTGCTTTTCTACTTGTATTACTCTTTGCACTGATCATTCTCTGTTAGTCTATTTCACCATAGCCATATTATTAGCTCCTTTAGATACATATGATGTACCTCCCCAAGACCTCACATAAGGCAAGTAAACAGTAGATAACTATTGGTTGATTTTTTTTTTAAATTTTCCTAAATCACACAGCTCTGCTCAAATTCTCTCTTAAATAAACTGAAGAAAAATGGTCACGACTTTTCACAATACATGATTATTCACAGTATATTTTCCCCAAACAAACTTTTTCTGACAGGCCTGAGAAACACTGTAAGACTGAAACATGCTCATTGATACTGTGGTGGTTGGTTGGACTCCAGCAAGGTAATGTGTTTATTGCACCTCTCTTGTCCATACTGATATTCATGATTGAACCAGTGCTGTTGTACCCTTGGCATGGAGAGCTGAACTGATCAAAGTGTATACCAGTTATTTTGGGGTGTGCGGGTACCTGTGTAGGTGAGTATATATTGGAGAGATGTTAGTGGCCGTCTAGGCAGAGAATGTTGGCAAAAAAAAGAGATTGCATTGTTTCATCTGCCATCAGGTAAATCTGATTGTAGGAACAGTAACAAAATTAGTTGTGCTCATTCAGTTGGCATATAGAAGTGAGTCTTATGTTTTTCCATGAATTTTTTTCCCCCATAAATGTGGCAGTGGTATTGGTTTGTTGTTGGATGCACACAACAGTGTTAGGAATGGCATTTTGAAAAAGCATCAACTCAAACTACACAATGGCTACTCCCTTGTCTGTGGCTGAATTTTAGTATCTTTCACCATAAATTACCACTGGTAATCAAAGAGGAGATCAGTTTGCATCTCAAAGAAACAACTCACTGTCTACAGAAGCTTACATTATGCTCCGTATCTCTTAGATATATTAACCAGAGTAATTTAGGTGACATGTGGATATCCATTATTATCTTCCTTTCCCTCATCACCACTAATTCATCCTCCATTTCATCTAAAAAGGGCACCTTTGGGCTAATATGCAGAGGGGAAAGAAAGATTTGAGCAACTCGTTCTCAATCTTCTGATTAATTCTCACACTGTGAGAACTCAGTGATGCTTGAAATATAGCTGGGGTGGAGGTATGGTGGAGAGCAGGGGTGTCCTTTCTTAATAATAAATGTAAGTGTGGTTACTCTGGGAATCAGATTTTCACAGGACTTGAAGGACTTTAAACTGTTGGGCTGAGACCTCATTTTGTGCATTGTTAGCAGACGAGTTTCATGCCAATGTCTCCTACATAAATACCAATTGAGCTTTGTTGAAATTGGCCACAAGTATATTTCATTCCATTATACATATAATAGGAACAATGAAAAATCTTTCTCCCTCTTAGGCTTTTCTATTGCTGATCTAAAATACCTGGGAAAAAGCCTATCTAAATCTAACCATCTAATCTAAGAAAAGATTGGTCTCTTTTACTAGTTTAATAAGGGCAGTTTCGGTGTTCAGTGATGCTGAGCCACTATAATGATGTTAAAGGAGGGATGTGATATCAACAGGAAAATGGCGCATATACATACACTTGCACACACACATATATGAATGTGTATAAATCTTAGCTCCTATCTTATGATATTCCCCATCTCTTTTTAAAGGACCCCTCTGTGAAATCAGATGGATAAATAGAAAGATATAAATCTCTGTCATGGCTGCTGTGTCTTCATATCAATACCACATGTCAATGATACATATGGTGTGTTTTCTTGTGTGTATGTATGTGTATTCACTAATTCATTACTTTTGTGAGAGAAAGAGTCACTTTCCCACCCTCGACTATGCCAGTGAGTTTCACAGTGATGGAAATGACCATAAAAAGCTGAGAGAAAGAGAGCTGCTTTTGTAACATTTGCAAACCTATGTATTGGTGTGTTTATCTTTTCAGTATATATCTTCTTTATGAAAATGTGGGCAAAGAGTTCACCTTTTGTCACATGTCCATGTTCATAAGTTGGACAAAATTATTCCTTTTTTTGGGGGGGATTTTAGTTATTTATTTGACAGAGAGAGGCACAGTGAGAAAGAGAACACAAGCAGGGGGGGTTGGAAGAGGGAGAAGCAGGCTCCCTGTTGAGCAGGGAGGCCAATGTGGGGCTTGATCCCAGGACCCCAGGATCATGACCCAAGCCCAAGGTGGATGCTTAAGGACTGAGCCACCCAGGTGCCCCTAGAATTATTCCTTCTTTATCAGGAATATCATTTGCATAGTCTCCTCTGAGAGACTCCTCAGAGTGCAGAAGTGACTTCATGATAGGACTTGGTGTTGGGGCCGGCGCAGCAAAGAGATGTTGATTCCTTATAGAGACCAGAGGGAATGATTTCTTTTGATACCTTAGAGATTATTTGATGAGGAATTATTAAAACCAAACAGTTAGTTAAATTCCCCAGAGTGAACTTCAGCTCCCTTTGACTTGTGAACCTCTCCTCGAGCTCAGGAAATTCCTCTAATGTGGATAATTACACTGATGGCTGGCCTGAGAAAATAGGCCACTGAAATGGGCTTTGTGTGATTCCGTTAATTGCTGCTGTAGACAAGCAGCCTGGCCCTTTATTCATGCCTCGCAAACCTTTCATCAAATGAGTAGATTATTTCTAATGCATATTAGATAGGATGAACTCATCTTCCAAGAAGGGCATTAATGTATCTTTTTTTTTTTTTCCTTTCATTCTTTTGCCTTGTTGAAAGAACTCACTTTAAATGCAACTTCAGCTTCGGGTTGGTTATGCTAGAGACACTAACAGCCAAGTAACAAAGCAATTTATTAGCTTATGGGTTCTTACTTGATGCCAGTTGTGGTTACACCATGTCAAATAAAAATAATTGCTAATATGGTGGCGTATATATTTTACCAAGGTCATTTTATGTAAGTATTGGACATGTAGCTTTTGCTTTAAGATCTAGAGAAACACTAATGGTTAAAAACAGCAGACTCTCAAGTCAGAGGTCAAGGTTGAAATCATAAAAAAGAAAAAAAAATAGTATATTAAAGCTTGGGCACACATATTATACCACTTCCTGCTCCAGGGAGGACTGAACAAGCGTGACAATGAAATGATCTTTCTCACTGAGAGGAAATATGACTCTCTTTGGAAGATAGCGTCTGACTAACAAAACGTAACTGATGTCAGTAAGAATAGTAGAGGTTATAAGGTCTGCAGGTCCTAATGCTCTCATGATTTTCTAAATTGAAGCCATGGGTTATTTTTGTGATCGGGGTTTCTCATGATAAGACAGAGTTATATATTTCTTTGTTTGTTCACCTGTATGCCTTTGACCCAATGGTACACAAAGCAGCTGTCAGGAGCAGCTGGAATTAGATTCCTCTCTTCACTCTGCATAACAGTAGGCAGCTGCTAAATGTACACCACGCAAAAAGAAAAGATGCCTGAGCTCCATGATAATTCATTAGAAATGTTAAATCTCAGAAACATCTGCAGTCTCATTTACTTCTTTAGATTTTTATGCTGTAAATTTTTCAAACATACAGAATTATTCACATTTTCCTCCGAACTGGGATGTTGAGGAGTGGAGGACCTTGCATAAGGAGGGTCAAGGAGAGGAAGATGGGGTGGGGGGGGGGGGAAGTAGCCAAGAAGAAATTTGGTAGCAAATTTTGGAGGCCTGATGCCAACAGAGATAGGTTTTAAAGTTTTTTGAGGCTGTAATTCTTGCTCAATAAGAAGAGATGGAGAAAAAGATAAGTTGAATTACATTGTGTGCACATTTATATTAACATTAAATGTGTGTATGTGTTTATAACCATAGTGTTGAAGCACAGGTAATGTAGGTAAACTTAAGAGTTTACCATAGATGAATAAAAACATTTTTCATTTATAAGTTAAGTATCACCAAACATCAGAGTTCATATACATTTAAACAAAAATATTTGAATACAGAAATGCTCATGTATACAATTTACAACACAATTATATAAATGCAATTATTAAAATGATTATTTTATTTTATTATTTTTTTAAAGATTTTATTTATTTATTTATTTGACAGAGATCACAAGTAGGCAGAAAGGCAGTCAGAGAGAGAGGGGGAAGCAGGCTCCCCGCTGAGCAGAGAGCCCGATGTGGGGCTCCATCCCAGGACCCTGGGATCATGACCTGAGCCGGAGGCGGAGGCTTTAACCCACTGAGCCACCCAGGCACCCCTCAAAATGATTATTTTTAACAAACTTTTGTGAATTCACTTTAAAGAGTGTGGAAATACAATTTTTGTATGTTTGTTTTATTTTAGAAATTTACCAGAAATAAAAAGACCTAGTTGATGTCCTGAAAAAATAAATGACTGATTTCATATTTCACAGCTAATCCACAATGAAGATTGTATAGGCAGAGGCTGAAAAGGCCATCATGACTGCAGATGGTTTGGTGGTGAGGCAAAGTTTTCAGGGACCAAAATATCTCAGGTTTGGTGACATTATTTCCTAGGAGAGAAGTGGCGGTAAAATTTGTGAACTTGCTGTTATACTCAGACTTGCCAAAAACTGTTGCTCTGTTTTCTGTCCTAGCCAGCTATAGTCAAGAACATTTTGTCTTCTGCCTCAGACCTTGAGAGTTAACTTGGGAAAACTGAACCAAGGTGGTAATACTTTCCTAAGTTATAGAATCTTAAAAAGTGATATAAATTATTTTAAAGCTAATTGTAAAACTCACTGGGTTAGAGAGCCCAGAAATAGTCTCAAATACAAATGGGGTCTATTAAAGTCAGTAAAAGGGTGATCCTTGAAATCAGTAGTAAAAAAATGAATTCTTCATAAATCATTGTTGGAACTGGACCAAGACTCCTCAAGAATGGAAAGGTGGATCACTGCCTCACTCTTTGCAACATGAAACTTTCCAGCTAGGTAAAAAATGCAAAGGTAAAAGCTAAAAGCAGAATATACTAGAAAAAAATGTGGGAGACTATTAAGAGGCTTGTAAGGGTAGGCCTTTATGACATTACATAATACATAAAATCTAAAAACCTGTAAAGAAAGAATTGCCAATTAAATAAGAGAAATGCACATAATGTGCCTGACATCTATTAGGAACTCTATTATAGTAGATAAACAGGTCTAGAGTCTAGAGTCAATCAGCCTGAAAAGTGAAGAGGCCACAGGCATAGAATCCATTACATTTAAATACCACTTAAAAATGAAAGTTGAGTTGTTATAGTAGGCTATAATGTCCATGTGTTTATTTGTGCATTTATTTGCAGATAATGTGCAGAGTTTGTATATATGTGTACACATACTTTTGTATGATATTTCAATCACTCTTCATCTACCTTCAGCTTTTAAGGTGGTCAAGTTTACTCACTAATTCAATATATATTTTTTGGAAGGTTTCTATGTTTGAGACACTGTTTTAGGTCCTGGACTCCATAGCGCTAAACAACAACCCCAGCTTTCATGGTCCTTTTATTCTGGTAATAATAAGTAACTTTTACTAAGAGATGCTGTAACTTCATGACAGAGGTAGGTCTTCCTTCCTTTAGTTTCCCTCTCTGATTCTTGGAACTAAATACAGTATGTATATATATATATATATATATATATATATATATACACACACACATATATTTGAATTGTTCCTTCATTTTTATTTCCCTCCTGCACAGTTCCCACTGATGCCCGCTGCCCACCATTGTCCCTGCCCCCATGCCCTGTCTACAAGAAAGAATATGTGTGTCAGGATTGCCTTCTGATACTTTCAAAGAGCAGAACTTTGAGATAACTTTTATTTTGTATTCCACCAAAAGATTAAGACAAGAATATGGATACAGGGAGTTTATTTGGGAGCTGATCTCAGAAAGCATAATAAAGAAAGCGCTGAAGTAAAACAGGCAAGGGAGGCAAGTAACTAACAGGTCCACTGAAAGACTGCTCTATGATATAATGAATGTGCATGAGTATATATTATAGTTAAGATACTGTGATGACTGGGCAACAGGGGTGCACTTGCCTTGAGGACCCTCTGGAACTGGGTGAAATGTACCTCAGAGTTAGCCAGCTGAGGGCAAGGAAACATGCTTCAGGACAAAGATAATGACCTCTAGGAGGATATGCAGGAAACCATTTGCATCTTCTGCAGAGATCCATCCATGTCAACAGAAGACATTTGAGTTGGGCTGCAGGAAAATGTGGGTCATTCTCAGAGCAGAGCAGCAACAGAGCCTCATTGCCCCATGACCATGCTGAAGAGCAGTGACATCCTCTTTCTAATCCTATGTGTCTCACGTTATCTTTTGAGTACAAAGCGATGTAGCTTGGTCCTTGTGCCTCAGATGAAAACAAAGCTCTCTCTCTCGGATGCAGAAAGGAATCACCTGGACTGGATGGACATAGGGACTGGCACCATTCCTTTTGCCCATCACAGTTTCTTTTCAGCCCACTAAAGTGAAAACCAAATCATTTCCAGCCAAAAGAAAAGGGGGGGGTGGACCTTATTGAATTATATTTCCTCTGTTTCCGCTGTTGTTCCATGAATATATCTAGGTGACATGCTTGCATACAAACTTAGGATAGAAATTGGACCCCAATGCATGTGTGAATGTGTGTGTGTGTGTGTGTGTGTGTGTGTGTACATCCCACACGTGGAAGGCAAAAAATTATATATATGGTGAATAAAACCCTATTCTATCTTATCATTAAAAACTGAGAAAGAAAACCAAACTGTAATCCGTAACAGATGCCATTTCTGCAAAAGTTAATGCACTGTAAATGATTTCTTTCTTGGGAGAATGTTTTGTACTGAGTAAAGCTTAAAAATGAGAACTTTAGTTGTTGGCTGCTACATAATGGTTTGACTTAAGGCTCCCATTTAATTTATGATTTTCATTGAAATGTTTGAATTTCTGCTTTTTGAAGGAGGCAGCGTGAATAGCTTTCTGGAATTTTTAATATAATTTTTCTTGAACACCTCTGTGTACTCTAGCTCTCAATTCAGAGTGAAGAACAATCTCAGAAAAAGAGACCTGTTGGCCGGAAGACCACACTTTCCAGTTGTTCACCAAGCCACCCAAGAGTACCGGAGATCTGGAGTACTCAAGACTTCCTTGCAGGCAGATCCCAGGCATGCAAAAGGGAAAAAGAAAACCACAGTGCTAATGGTTAGCATGATGTCTCCTGGGATAGGAGGAAGGAGGAGTTTGTAGATCAGTGGGATTCCAGTCTGTGCATTTGGCCTCTGGGCCCTCTCGGGCATTCCTTTGGTCTCAAACAGGGAATGCATTTCTTGTTCTCTGAGAAAAGCAACCCCAAAAGGAGAAGCTGAACAAACTCCACAAAAAAAAAGGAATATGCAGCCATTCAATATTATTGGAACATCTCATTTGTCTGTCTTTCTTTTGAAAGCAATTAACCCAACAGACATTCAGAATTTCCATCTGAGGTAGAGTGTGTTGTTAAAAATGACATCTCTGTGACCCTGAATTTGGAATGTGTTTCAGAAGCAAAGATGCCAAGTGATTGTCATTTCCAGAGAGAGAAATTTGCAGCAAAAAAGTGACTGAGAGGGCTTCAAAATTAGACCAGTGTGAAAGCTTTGGAGGTGAATCAAGGGAGTTTAGTTTTGTTTTGGAGAATGAAAGCCATTATTCAAACCAAAAATAAAATAGTTCTGTTCACTAACAATAATAATACACTCTCAGAGTATACAGTATAGTCAGATATGAAGTAGAGTTTATACGTCAGGTAGTGGATTCAGTTAAAGACTGTGAATTCTTACAGTTCATGTTAATTTCCATGACAGTCAGCATTACATCTTTTTTGTTTTTTAATTATAATTAAATTATAATTATAATTTATATTATTATATTTATATAAAATTATTATAATTTATAATATAATTATAAATTCTAATTCATTTTTATAATTATAAATTGTATTTTGGCTTTTATTGCTCATTCTAATTGTTTAGGTTATTGGCGATCTCATGCTGCAGATACCTGGATGTTCCCTCTGTCCCATCTTTAACCACTCTTCCTCTGCCTCACCATCCTGCAGATGAGTTCTTTATATAAATTCCTTGAACAAACCAGTTTTCCCATTTTTCTTGTGGTGTTTTTCTAACTAGAATAAACGTTCCTCTGCATCAGATAGTTTTTCATATTTTGTCTCAGCTCAAATATCACCTTCTCAAGGCTTTTCTCATCAACCAGTGGCATACCCCATCTAACTGATATTTTAGCACCCCGTTTGTTGTACTTATCAACATTGCACTTATACACATCTAGGCATACATTTTTATATGTACTTTTTTATTGTCAGTCTCCTCAAGTACATTGCTTGCTTTGGGGAGCGGAATCCATGCTTAACTCATTTTGCATTACAGAGTCCCACTCAGTGTCTGCTGTATGCTCAACTGTTTAAAAAAAAAAAAAAAAGCAGTGGCTAAACTCATTTAAACTGTCCTCTAACTTGTGTTCTCTGAGTCCTATTGCACACAGTTCTGGGCTATAATCACGGTGTCCTCAGTCCCTTATGTGTAACTATTACTTGATGAGTTAGCATTGACACCCAACCCTGCCTATATTTGTCATCAGTCCAGATTCTGCTAATAGAAGAAATAAGAAAACAGGTGGCAGAAAGAAACTTTGCTTTTTGAAATTTCTTGGGTCATGGTACTGTCAAGATATAAGAGCACAGTGCAGACAGAAGAGTCACAAAGGAAAAATTTAGGTCTCAATGGTAGTGATGCAGAGAACTGGTTCCTTGGCTGAACTTGAAATCTTGTCATGTTGCGTTATTTCCATGCTCCCTATTTGTCTGTTGGATCCTTCTCATGAGTTTTATCTTACCCACAGGCTTATTGAACTCTAGACTTGAGTTGGACTCAATTATAGACCTTAACTTTTAAAGATGAATTATTCTGGGTATTCTGACCTCAATAGCCAGATTTCCTTGATGAGTATTTTGTGTTTCTATTTCTTTTAAATTCTGCTTCCTTTGATGTTGTTTATTAATATTTTTTCTCTTGATCCTGACACAATTTGATTATCTTTCCATTTTTTATGCATCACGTTAAGAATTTGTTATATACAATGACTTTTAAGTACATAAAAATTAGATAAGGATGATTGAAAATTCCTTCTCATTTTAAGGAGTGTATAATATTCTGGAATAAATATTTTAATGAAAGAAAGGTAAATATAGATCGAGTGATGGGATAATGGATAGACAGAAAAATAGATAAGCCTATACAAAGATAACCCAATAAATAGATACATTGATGTATAGTATATAGGCGCACAAAGGAAGGAAGGAAGGGAAGAAAAAAAGGAAGGGAGGAAGGAAGAGAGGGTGCTTGGGTGACTCATTCGGTTAGATGTCTGGCTTCGGCTTGGGTCATGATCTCAGGGTCCTGGGATAGAGTTCCACACTGGGCTTCTTGCTCAGTGGGGAGCCTGCTTCTCCCTCTGCCTGTGCTCCCCTCTACTTGTGCTCTCTCTCTCTCTCTCAATCTCTGACAAATAAATAAAATCTTAAAAAAAAAAAAAAAGAAGAAAGAAAAAGAAAAGAAGTAGGTCTTCAGCAGAGAGGACAACTTTTAGTCTACTGAATTTGAAGCTGGTTATCTGGCCCAGCAGTACTATTTCGTCAGCAAAAGGAGAGAGTTTACACTTACAGGTGCAAAGATGCAAAAACATGAGGTAGAGGACAGAATCATAGAGAACAAAGACATTTTACAGAGGACCCAGCAAAGCAAATATTAACAAAAGGAATCAACAAGAATTTAAAAGATGTAGTAAGGCCAAGAGAGGTGGGGAACCAAGATTAGATGTCTGAACTTGTTAATTCAAAGGTCACCTATGTTTTCGAGGAAGCCATTTTGGTAGAATGATGGTGGTTGAAAATATAGAAGAGAGAGGTAGTTGCAAGAGATGATGATGACAGTTGGAGGCAAAGGCTATTGAATACTTTCTCAATACATGTCACAAGAGGTTAGAAGTAAACAGGATGAACAGGGTTCAGTAAGGATGTTAGTAAGATCTTTGTTGCTGTCCTGGCCTATGTGCACATAAAGCTAGGAAAATGATCTGGACCTATATTCTTAAAAGCAGCTAGCATTCCAGGGATTGAGTCAATAAATAGGTGGGTTAATTGACATTAATATTGGCCCAGTTCTAATTGAATTTATTGATAGAATTAGGTTAAAGGGCATTGCAACAATCTCAGAGAGATTTCCTTAAGAGAGATTTCTGAGCAAAGAATATATTTCACATAATAACTCTGCTACTTCATAGCACACTTTTTTTTTCCCCTTGTTTTGGAAAAGCTTGCTAGGTCTCATGTTCTTTGTCTATAAAATAGGGGAAATAGTACCAACCTGTAGTACTGAAGTAAGGATTAGATGTATTAATGCATCTCGAAAGCATTTTGTAAATAGCAGACTGTTGTAACAATTACTTCTAATAAAATACTGGTGAGAAAATATGACTAGACATGGAATTTTCTTTTGAGAAGTAATTTTTGAACTCCAAATATTTCCCAGTTGCATTTATTCAGTATTTATAGACCACTCAAATCATGCTAGGTGCAATGTAGGACACAGAGGTCAACCTAGCTTCTCCCCAGTGGATTTACAATCTGCCATGATGCTAGCCAAATTTTGTAATTTTATGCTCAATTAACATCTGGTTAGAACTTGTTGAGTTAACAAAGTGCTTGCCTCTGAAGATAAATCATGGACTCTTTCGCTACAGCTTGGAATCTTTCTGATTTGGGATGCTTTCTGAACATAAAGACATTCTTTTCCATTCTACTTTGCATCATCCAACTGGGTTCCTACTGTGAAGTGTCATTATGATGGCAGCTCACACTGAGAGAAACACCAGTCGCACTAACTGAATGGGGTGATTGAAGCAAGCAGTCATTTTTGATCACTGCTTTTAAAATGTGCCTTTTACAAAAATCTATGAGTGTATCTTCATGTAATTAATATTTATTTAACCACAATGATTTTTTTTTAAATGAAATCCACCTTTAAAGATTGTTTGCTTGCAACTGCCCTAAAAAAAACTTAGGAAAAAAATTGCCCTCATCTACTTAGAATATGCCTTCTCAGAACTACTAACACACAGTTCATTTTAGTGAAAATTAGAAAAGTAAGACAGGCAAATACTATTCAGCATTCTGTAATTCAAAAACAACTGACTACTTTAAATACCTTTTAATTAGGTTATGATGACATCCAGGAAATCACATGTCTACTGTTTTTTAAAATAATAGATGGAATTGGCATAAGAACTTGTGATGCTTTGTTTCAGTGACTGCACATATAGTCTCCTTGATCATGAAGAATAGAGGTAGAGATTTGACAATCAGATGTAAAGAGCTGGGAGGATTTTTAAGGTCCAATAAATTCTCTTTGATCATAATAATGTCCAGAATTATTTTTTTCAAAACTTGGACTAAGGGAGGAAATTGGTTAATGAAATGTGAAGTATATCAGACAATGTAGGTCTGATTGGTAATTCTGTTAACCTTGCATTCTAAAAGAGGCGATGCTGCTAATTTAAGGAGACATCCCTTTTTGAACTATTCTTTTTTCTTTATTAGCATTGACAACATTTGTTCTTCCTGGTTCTTTTTGTTCATGGAAATATCATGGGATTCATTACAGAGGCATGTTCTGCCTTTGGTATTCGCTGTTATGGCTGATCTCTTCAAAATAATATGATTCAGTTTAACCTATGTTGATAGTCTCTTCTTTTTTGATATTACTTTAGGGATTTCTTCCATGAAATGATCTTCTTATCATAATGGATGTTTTGTTCTTTTTGATGCCCCATAACCTCTGCATCTTTTATTTATCATGTTTTTGATTATGCCTCAAAAACTAGAAAAATGTCAAGAAATGGGCAAGTGTATTACGGGTTTTGGATATATTACCCCTTCCATTCCTCTTATAATGCTTTGTAACTCAGTGGCATTTTCATTGCTAAAGGATGCAGCCTTTTAAACAGCATTAATAAAAATAATCACAAAACACCTGCACTTATGACATCAAACTTATGGTTTTCATATTTCCCTATTTTCTGCTTTTGGCTAAGTTGTCTCAGGTAAGTCCTATTAAGAGGCAAGTATTGCCAATCAAATTGTGTTATTTGCTCCCAAATATGTATATTTTTCCATGTATCTATTGCCTATCTCCATATGGAGTGCAATAAGATGGAGTGAGAGAGGATGGTAAAAATAGGATTTGGTGTTATCATGACCAGATGGGAAGGGGCAGGGACCTGGTCTACTATGCAAGTACACTTGTCTTCACTTTGTCACTGTGTTCAGCACTTAAATGTGGCAAAGCAAAGACAGGGTCATCTCGATTCACTGTTAATTAAATGTTTTGGCTGGAAACCATTTCTCCATATGGTAGAATACACCAGCTTGAAGTCAGTGCTTCAAATTTGGCCACATAAAACAGCTGCCCACAAACATATGTAGTGACTCACAAGCAGTCTCAAAGACTTCAGTTTAACGCAGGAGATTTTTGGCTTTTCTGAAGCATGAAGATAACCTCAAATACGCATCTGCCCAAACTATAGCAGATGTAAAAAACTCAGAAGAAAAATGGAAAAATGAAAACATATCCAGTATAGGTCATGGAATATATTTGGTTCAAATTCAGAAATATGCAAGTGATGTCAAGGCAGTACATTTGGTAGCCCTGGATTATAAATATATATCTCACAAGCCAGATTTTTTTTTTTCTTTTAAGTTTGAGCTTGAAGTGCTGTAATCAAATCCATGGGTGGAGATAGTCATTTTCAAGAGATATCACTTGGGGATGTAAAAAAAAATTAAAAGTTCCACAAAGTTAGAGGATGATGCATGAATCACAGATCACATTGATTCTCCCCAACTTCTTTTGGGTGGAGAAGTAAAGGCTCATCCATTTTAATGACTCATTAGAACATCCAAGGATTGATGAAAGACAATTACTTTGCAGCTGTTTAAGGTTTATTTGCATATGGTAGTGCTGGGTGCTTAGCCTCTGCTTCTGCCCTTTCACCAAGTAATCCAGCTCAGCAAGTCATCTGACCTGCTCTCTTCATGTGTATATACTTAAAAAACGAAAAGCTTTACTAACAGACAACATGGGCCTTAAGAGACCCTTCGTATTTACACAGTCAGAGTCCACCCCAACAGTGGTTCAGCTGGGCTTTCCTTTATCTTCCCATATGGAATGGACCATCTTAGACTAATCCCTGGCATTTTTAGAGTGATGCTTTATTGGGATTGTCTAGTATGCACATCTTGTTCTTTCTCTTTGCTTCTTTATATTTTCTACAGTTGCTTTTGAACTCTTAGATTTCATATTCACAGTTTAAGAATCTATTACTAGTCTAATTGCCTGTCTATGCTCCTTTCAATCTTGTTATAAAGGGTAGTGTGTGCTTAACCAACAGGATAACTTTTTCCTTTGATGATAAAGTTGAACAGTGAAAGAGTTATGTTCCTTTTAAAACTGCCTAGCAGCCGTTACTTAAAATATGTCAGACTGGGCACATATTCAGAAATTGGGGAGTAATTTTTTGGCTGAAGCCTCCATTCATGATCTTTTTCAAAAACAAGCAAAATAGTAAACCCTTGACAACATCCTTATGAAAGCCACTAAAACATAAGAACAGTAAGTCATATTCTAATCCTGTTGAAGGAAGTTTAGGCTAAAATTACCAAGGGATGATATGTTTTTAAGAATACACGTGTTATAAAACAACCGGCTTTGGGATGATATGGCCTGACAGCCTACAGTCAATTAAGCCTTTACCTTTAAGGTAAAGCTTGGGCTTTACCTTTTGGACATTTAAGTATCCCCACTTGTAAAAGAGAAGTCACAGCTACTACCATATAATTAGCTTTACATCGTAAACATTCTTCATTTCAAAGAATTTTAGTAAAACAGAGAACACAGGCTATCTCTATAGCTTTTTTAAACCTTTTTCTATAAGCTTTTATTATATTGCAAAAAAAAGGAAAAAATAATAGTACTGTGTAACTAACATTTTACCAGTTACCTTGTCCTATCATCTTATTATTGAAATATTTAATTCAGAAGTATTTCTCTGTCAAGAATTGATTGTAATAGTTTTAAATAGAGGTTAAGGATTAAAGTGGTTACACTGATTCATCTACTAGCATGGTTATCAATAAAACATGTTAGCTATTAATTTTATCAGAGAATTGACAAATATGGAATTCATGTAAATCAAATATATATTCAGGAACTGATTTGCAGTTTAACTTAAATATGATTGAATAACATTGGCAGCGTTAACAGGCTTGGGCAGAAATACGTTTTTAGAGCTACCCTAAAACATAAGAATCTAATTTCTGATATGTTTCTAATTTATTATTTAAATTGAATTTTCCACCCTTGAGCTAATTCATTTATAGCTTATTTTGGAACATTTTGCTCAGCGCAACCTTCTAAAAAGGAATGTTTACCATGCTTTTCTTTTTTTTTTCCTCTGCCAGAGATGAATATTTAAAAAGTTAGAATATGAAATGTTGTATAATTTGATGGGAATGTTGAGCCAAACTTAAAAATGGAATATAACAGATATATAGATTTCTCATCTATATAATTTTAACAAATAAACACTTTAATTGTTTTATTGTTCATTTACAGCAAAATGTAGTAGATCATTTTATCATCATTCATATGGAAGATATAACCAAATAACTCAGTTGATTGAGATCAAGCCTGTTTATCTACTCTTAAATTTGAACAAATATATTTTACTCAAATTTCTTTTTTAGTATGTTTTCTTCTTATCACAGATATGTTGTTTTTGAAAGTTGCCAGGTTGATAGCTCTGTTGAATGAAAGCCTCTATTTATCCATAGATGAACTATGCTGTGGGGTGCAACAAAGTATAATTACCAAATTTCTGTACTCAGGGAGGTATGTTTGCTTCTCAGCACATGGGATGTTGGCAAATCCACTTATAGCCACTGGGGGTTACATAGCTGTAAAGAGAAAACTGACTCATTACAGTATTGTACACAACAGTTGCTCTATTAGCTCCCCAGGTCAGGAGCAAAGGGCAGGACATTGGAAACGGGAGCCCTAGGCTGGTGAGCACCTTTTAGATGACAGCTAAATTTCTCATGCCACTGTTTTGGGCTCCTTGAAAATTTTCATCTAGAGGTAAAATGTAAACACTGCCATAAACAACACTTTACAGATGGTCAATCTACTGTAAGAGAGTAAAAGTTTTCCAGCAAAATTGCTAAAACTAAGAATGAATGCCCTCCTCTAACTGCAATTGCTATTTATTTTGTAATGTTGGAGCAACAAAAAACATCTTACTCATTGTAAACAAAACATTCTAATTGAATTATTCATGAGGCAAGCACCGTAATATGTAGTAGAATCAAATATCTACTAAGGACATTGGAAGACCCTCTGAACTATAGAAATAGGTCCCCATTCCAAAATTTCACTTGCAAATAACTCAGCCCTCATGTATTAAGGGCCTAGTATGGACAATGCACTGTGCTTTGTGACATAATCTCCAAGAACTCAGGGAGTAATGGATTAATTTAAGTAAACAAAAAACCAAATTAGATTGCAGAGCAAGATAATTCAATGAGTTGTACAATGCATCTATATATTTATCTATGGGATTATTCTGCATATGTCTGTTTGTAATTGCATAGAATGGAAAATTCCCCATGGGGGATTTTGAAACAGACTGAAGTTACATTTGTGATCTGCCTTAAAAGAGCTGAATTTCAACAGTCATTTCTTTGTGGTGGGTAAACATACATTTTGAGAGAGTCATTCTGTACCATTCATGAAGCTATTGGTGATTTTGTTTCTATGCCTGAAATGGGTCTGTATGGCTGACTGTTTCAACAGAACATGGAGTGGTGAACTGCCAGCGTATCTGGTGTGATGACAATACATAAGATTACCTTTATCAGACCTCCCTGAGTTGTGCATTGAAGATTTGCACATTGCTCTGTATATTAAATTTAACTGAAAAGATGAAAAAGGTAAATATTGAACTCTAGTTAATGACATGCATGAAGTATTTAGGAGGTGGTATGCCAATGTCTGAAACTTACTTTGAAATACACGCAAAAATAAGGTGGAAGTCTGAGGGATAGATGTATGATGAAGCAAGTATACTGAAATGTAAATTGTGAAATCTAGGTGATGGGTATTCACTGCGAGTTTTTTCAGGTTTTCTTTTTGTTTGATAATTTTCATAATAAAACATTGCTAAAGAGATAGCTTTATAAATATTTTGTATACTCTTTCTCAATAGCTTGGTTTTGCTAGGGTCTAGGAATAATGTTTTTTTTGAAAGAACTCCATTGAATTGTATGTAAAATTAGGTTTTGGAACCATGGTCCTGAGAATACATTTCAATTATAAAAATTTTTAATCATTTTTAGTCTTTTTTTTTTAAGATTTTATTTATTTATTTGACAGAGAGAGAGATCGTAAGTAGGCAGAGAGGCAGGCAGAGAGAGAGGGAAGCAGGCTCCCTGCTGAGCAGAGAACCCAATGGGGGGCTCGATCCCAGGACCGTGAGATCATGACCCGAGCATGAAGGCAGAGGCTTTAACCCACTGAGCCACCCAGGCGCCCCTTAATCATTTTTAGTCTTAATGCCAAGTTTTAGTATTGCATAATTGTAATGTCTCATTCTTGTGGGTAGTATTTCCCCATAACCCAGAATATAAATACTGTAACAGAATAAACTTTCATAATTCTTTCTTCTTGCAGTCAATGAAATATATGTATGATATTTATATCTTCATACATTAGTAAGCTTTCCTAAGTAACTACTTTTACTACATGAAGTACTTTCTAAATATATCCCTAAGAAGTTTTATAAAATATAAAAGAAAGGTATACTTTTTTCTTTTTGTTCTGCATTAGAAGCTACACAAAATGTTATTGAAGAGATTGTTATTATAAGAGGTGCCTGCGTGGCTCAGTCCGTTAAGGTTAGGACTCAATTTTGGCCCAGGTTGTGTGTGATCTTGGGGTCTTGAGATGGAGCTCCGCTTCGGCCTCCTTGGTCAGGGGGAATTCTGCTTGAGATTCTCTTCTCCCTCGCTGCTCCCTCCGCTTGTGCTCTCTCCAAGAATAAATAAATCAATCTATAGAAAAAAGAAGAAAGTGATTTTAAAAGTCAGTTTGCTAGACAAAGCTTGTATTTCCCAGCAGGAAATGTTGGTAAGGCTCAGTCATTTTTTTTTTCAAATTTAATAAATTCTTTTGGATCAATTTGGATAAAAATTTGGCTTCCTCTAAGTCAAGACTCTCAACTTTAGGTCCAACTTCCAATAAAAATAATCAAATATCAATATAGGAGAATCAATTTATTGATTAAGTTAATCCTAATAGCTAAACCTAGAGCACAAGGGGAACAGGGAGACATTTGGTGAGGTGGGGCTGATGCAAAGAAGGTTGGTTGGGCTCCAGATGAGCCTTTCTTGCCTCAGTGCTGGTGACAGCATTGCCTAGAATGGACACTGGTGCTCCCTTACCCTGGGATATTCTGAAGAAGGCAGAGTCACATAGGTAGAGCTGCACAACCGCTGTGGGTGCTCTCCTCTAAAGAACATTCAGGGAATGATTTCGCGATGAAACTAGGGATTTTGAAGTACATGTAAAAGTTCACTGTATTGTCCAAGGATGCAGATATTTATCATTGAAAAAAATTATTATTTTAACTCAGGTTCACAGGTTATGTTACTTTTCAATTTAAACCCCATTTTGGCGGGGTTTTATGAAGGTTTCATGACATAAGCATGGTGGATTAAACCACTGGCCAGTGGTGATGGATTCAACCTTCAGCCTCTCTCTGTGGAGGTCAGGGTGTGGGACCACAAGTTCCAGCCTAATCACATCGTTGATTTTCCTGGCAATCAGCCTCTATCCTCAGGTGGGGCCCACAAGTAGCCTCATTAGCATAACAAAAGATGCTTTTTGTAGCTCTCAGCACTGAAGAAATTCCAAGTGTTTTAGGAGCTCTGTGCCAGAAATACATAATTCTTACTATAAATCACAGTATCACAGTATCTTTTCAAGAAGTGCTTTAACCACACCCATATGGATGATGATGAGTTTGCTTTTAAAGCATGGGCCATTTAGTATACATTTCGGTTTCTGTATGCATGGATTTTTGTAGTTAATGCTTTTGTTATCAATTTCTAATTTCATAGCATTATAAAAAAGAACATTGTAGGATGTTGAATTTTTGGAATTTATTTTGATGCTTTTTCTGAGAATTATTCTATGAATGACTTCTGCGAATGTAACACAGATGCTAGAAAATGACGTGTATTTTCTCTGAAGTGCAAAGTCATTCTCTCTGGGATTGAGTATGTGGGTAAGTGTATATGAAATATCTTTATAAAGCTTTTCTGTTTGTTCTTTATAATGGCTTTGTTTCCTTTCTGCTTTCATGTACATTCTGTCAATGTCAAATTTTGCTCTTGTTTTATTTGAGTTTATTATGTTCCGTATACCTTTTTCTATCTTTTCCATCTTTCTTTGATTTAAATTTCTCTCTTGTCTATAACCTGTTTCTGAGTTTTGGGTTTTTATCTAATGGGAGAACTTTCTTTATTTAAGTTAAATTCTCATTACTTTTATATTAGAGCTTGTTTCTATCTTATATCATACCTGTTTAACATAAGTTTTTACTTCTCCTCATTTTCCGTTTGCCAGCGCTAACTGCCCTTTGCTGATCTGACAACTATGTTCCATTTCTGTTCAACTAGTAGTTACTCCTCTCATAACCAGACTCACCTTGTTGACTTTTTCCCTCTCAGTTTCTAAAGTTCTTACAACGTTTGACTTGCTTTCAAACGGATAATACCTTGGCCTACTTTCATTTCCCTCCAGTCTTTCGCTCTCATTGGAGTTTTAGTTCTGAATTTTTGTGGATATACTAATTTATCTTATTTTTAGTTATTGCTGATTTATGGAATCATATGTCTACTGAGATTTTTTTCCACCTGACTTTCTGTAAGTAACCTCCAAGATTCATGTCAACTTTTTTGGGTTTTGTTCTTCCAAAAGTACTTGAAAGTGGAGAATTGCTCTTTATTTCAGTTTTGGTTTATTATTCATACGTTGATGATATACTTATTTCACTTTTCTTTTAGATGATAGTGCACCTAGGTATGAAATTGCAGATTCAAAGTTCTTTTTTATTTATTGTCAGCAGTATGCAAATAATTTTCTATGCCTTTTTCATCTACTGCATTCTTTTGGTATGTACAATATTTTTGCTCCCTGGATGCTTTCAGAGTTTTCTACTTGTATTTGATATTTTTAAAATTTTACTAAACTGTGTGTGTGTTTGTGTGTGTCTTACCCTATCGTGTCGGGTATTTTATAAACTCTTTCAACTGGCGATCTTAAGACTTTAATTCTGAAAAATTATCTGAAATCATTTTTCAAATATTTTTAGCCTTCAAAATTACATCCCCTTCTGCTTCTCTGGCAGGTTTTAAAAATAGGTATAAAAACACGTACTTTATTCCTATCTCTGTTTTCCTCTGTCATTCATTATTTCCATCTCTTTATCCCAGATATGTTTGGAAGAATTTTTTGACATGATGTATCAGTCAACAGTGCATTTCCTCACTGGAAACATTCTTCTATTCAGTACCTTCATGGAGTCCTTTATTTCAACAATTGCACATACTTGTCACATCCGGTAGTTCTACTTGGTTCCTTTTTTTTTTTTTTTTTTTTAAAGTACATCTGCTTTTCGTTTTGTTTTATATTTCCACCCTTTTTATCTCTGTAAAAGCAATTATTATGCTTAAGTTATGTTATTATTCTGTCTGGTCCATTAATTCTGTGTTCTCTGGTGTGGATTACCCAGTTCGTTATTTCTCTTTCATGATGCTTGGGTTTCATAGATGTTTATTTTACAGATATTCACAGTGCATACACAGAGACTCATACACCCGTGGGATTTTTCATTTCATCAGTTATTTTTATTTTCAGTTCTTATCAGTTATGATTACTTTGGCTGGTCTTACATTTTGTGTGGCAGGCAAAAGCCCAGGATCCTCATATATTCTTACAGATGGTTTAAGGAGCAAATTTGAGGTTGCATCTCAGGGGGTGTAGTTTATGATATTTGTAATCTTGGCTGCATGCTTTACCCTGTTCATTTTACCTACCCTATGACCCACATATATTCTCCTTCAGGAAATGGAATTTATGGAGCGAGGTTTGTGAAGATAATGGGGCACCAACAGCCTGGCCTTTTGATATATTTTTTCATCCCAGCTAGTCTTCAGTATTCTTCTGAAGTTAATCTTGTTTTCAAATAATTCTCATTGGCTTTGCTGTTTCTTGACTTCTGTGTAAACAGGCTAGGCACTTATTATCCCAAGGTCAAATAAGGAAGAGAAAAGGACACAGCTAGAATACTTTCTCTCAGAAAGCCCCTGCCTATGGTGTTTTGCTGTCTTTGTTTCTATGTTGACAATACCCTCCACCTAGACGCCCAACCTTCTGTATCTCTATTTTTACTAGACTCTGTATTTAGTTCTAATTAAAAAAAAAAAACAAAAAACAAAAAAAAAAAACAACCTCCCATGTGCTTTTGCTCATAGCCAGAGTTGACCCCCATATCCAGAAATCATGTGTGAAATTAGGGATTTAAATAATTTCTTTTTGCTTATCTCCCACCATTAAATTCCCTGTTTTTGTGTTTACTTATTTTTACAAATACACTGAAAGCCAAGATTATATTGAATTGGTTTAAACAAGATTAAAAAAATTAATTGGTATTCTAAAGGCCATTTGTAATTAAATTTGGAAATAGAAATATTTAGAAGTTAGTTGCCATCACTAGGATCAAAGAGACAAGGGAGAAAGGAAATTACTGGAACCCAGTGAGAACTGGAAACATGGAAGAGGGAACACCAAGTGGGAAAGTACCATCATGAAGGCATATAGCTTCTGCCAGAGTGTCTGCACCGAATCTAGGGAGGGAGAGGGGAAAGGATGCACCTCTACTCTCACCTTCCACATTCCTATCTCCTGCCCATGCCAGCTCTTGGCTGAACCCAGATAGAAACCAAAATGGAAAAGGAGTGTGGAGAAATAGTCCACAGAGGCAGTGTTTTAGAGGTTGGGACAGGTCAGAGAAGGTTGAAAAATAGGTGTGGAAGAGGGTAAACAGTATTTACCAGCATTCCACCCTCTCTGCACTTCATATTCCACCGTTCTTACTTTGCACATTTCAGAATAAACTGCTGCATTGGAGAATTCTGGTAACTTTGTCATAGATGGCGTTGCCTGCGCCCCTTATCCCCTGGAAAATGTCTTTTTGTCCTAGAACACTTCCCTCGATCAGCAAGCACCTCCATGAAAATCTCTTATCCAATTCCTGAGGTCATTTATCTCACGTATTTACTACTTACTTTCGTTAGAGCAATTTTCACCCTTGCCTTAATTAATTATTGACTTTTTATTCTCCCTTTCATCTCCTCCAGAACATCCTTTGTTATCCTTATGTCCCTGGCGACCTCGAATTATTACTGGCAGATTATGAGTGCCCAGAAAATTTGTGATAAGTGAATAAAAGGGGAATTGAGTGTGTTTGAGAAAGTATCAGCTCCACAAGAAAAGGAAGGGGTGGGTAAGTGGATCACAAGCACACAGGAAATTGAAAAATAGGGGCGCCTGGGTGGCTCAGTGGGTTAAGCCTCTGCCTTCAGCTCAGGTCATGATCCCAGGGACCGGGCATTGGGCTCTCTGCTCAGCAGGGAGCCTGCTTCCTCTTCTCTCTCTGCCTGCCTCTCTGCCTGCCTCTCTGCCTACTTGTGATCTCTGTCAAATAAATAAATAAAATCTTTAAAAAAAAAAAAGGAAATTGAAAAATAAATAATAGTATGTAATTGAGGACAACTTAGAAAACTTTAAACTTTAAAGTCAAGAACGAAACCCAGAATTGGGCTAAAACTTAAGTGAAAACAGAATTCCACAAAACAAAAAAATAAACACAAAAAATCCAAAACATACATAAAAAAATGCTATCTAAATAAAATAAAGTTCACAAGTATTCTCTGTAATTGGCACACACAAAAAAAATCTAATTAAAAATGGCTTTTCTGAAGGTGCTGAGAAAAGGATTTTAAAGTCAATTCATTTTTTTTTTTTTTGGTTTCAGCAAATTTTTTCATTATATTTTCTAAATTGAGGGTAGAGTGAGGTTGGCACCGTTTCAAAAATTGGTACGCATATTTTGTCTTAGCAGCCAAATAAAGTTTACATTTAAACTTGGTATTTGTCTATAGTTAATAGGAAGGAAAGAACATATGCTGTTGTTTAAGGGCTCTAGTGAATAATTTTCCCTTATTTCTAAAAATATAACTGATATTTAAAGACTGACCCACTCATCTAAAGTTTAGATAACTCAAGGCAGATTTTAGAAGTATTTCTTCACACTCAAGATTATTAAATATGAAAGAACATATGTCCATTGTAAATTCATAGTATTCATTTTACTAAAAATCATATAGTCCAACCAAGACAGTACAACGTTTTGCTAATTTGATAGTAGTTCACTTAAATCACTACTGGTTTCTGCACAGGAAAGAAAGAGAGAGGGGAGGAGAAAGAGAATAAAGAAAGAAAAATTGAAGAAAAAATGGGTTTTAATAGGTTTTATTATTATTATTCAGGTATGGTAAGGCCAACAAGTAAGACTGCTGCCATTGAAAAAATCATTACTCATGAATCCCAGCAGGAGGAGGCATGCCACAGCACAGCAGAGCCACACAGGGAAGCACTGGGTGGGTCAGGAGGCAGAGACAGGTGGCAGGCTAAACAGATTTATGATTGGCTAGTCTGAATAATTTTGGTGTGCATTTCTTGGGCATAGGGACTGTTCACAGTTGTCTGGTACCTGGCGGGGGGATGATAAGGGAAAGTGGATAGTGGACCTGAAAATATTGGGAGCCTGATAAAAGACTCTGTTGGAGGTACAGGCTCTGGATTGGTTGGTTCGCATTTGAAAGGCATGCTCTGTTTGGGTTGTTTACTGTCTCTAGGAATTGCTTAACCCTGGGATCAGCTGACTCCCTCTGAGGTCCGCAAGGCTCCAGATCAAAGCGTCAGAATACAGAAAATAAGGCGTGGTTATATAAGAAGTAAGGGAGCAAGAGAGGAAGTTTCGTTTTATAATTCAGTCAGTGCATAGAATATGAGAAACAATAAGTTGATATCCAAGTTGAAGAAGGGGTTTCTGTCATTCTTTTTCACTTTGTTCTTATAAATAGAAGTGTGTGGTATTAAGAGCTCTGACTTTGGATTCAGAAGGAACTGGGTGAAAAGTCTGGCATTTAACACTAGCATTATGATCTTTCTGTGAGCTTTATATTCCTATAATGTAAAGATAAAAGTACCTTCTTTAAAGGGTTGTAAGATCTGAAAGTAATAATGTGTATACAGTACATTAAATAAATACTAGCTGCTTTTCTTTTAATTACTGTTGCTTACTCACTGCTAATGCCCACCTGATACAGTTGTGAAATCATATGTTAGCTTTTCAAGTGATGCTCCATTATTACACATCAAAGAAAAGGGTGGTATATGTCTTACATTGCACCTAAAAATGTTTTAATATGTCTTACATAAAAAGGAAGGGAGGGATGAGGGAGGATGGAAAGAAGGAAGGGAGAAAGAAAGGAATTTTGTGAATGAACAAATGAAGAGCAAATGAGTAAATATTTCTTTTAGAATTCTGAGGAACGACTAACAAAAATGTGTACTTTTTTGTCCATAAACATTTAATAATGTTGTCCCCAAATAAAAATAATAGTAAGTAATTTAGTATAGAATGTTTTGCCATAGAAAACCTGAAATACTATTATATTTGTAATTTAAAGTACAAGATTCTCTGAGCCATGAATTCATAGAAATTGATTTGCAAACTTCAATTAATGACCTTGGTTATTTGTCAATAAGAAGAGAGGGAGAGGTTATGTGAGTGCAAGTAAATTAACCTTTCATTCCATACTCTACTGACTCCTTCCACACTGACAAGTAATCAAGATAGTTTGACAGAAACAGCAAGTTGTTTAGCTTCTCAGCTCTCCTGCCACTAAAATATGATGTCAGATAATTTGTTCCTGTTTAGTTCTAGCTTGATTACTTCTGGTTCCTTGAGATTTGAATTGATGAAGTTTTACTTTAGTTACATGGCAGTGTTAATAAATGCTGTCATGTTTATTAATGAGATGCCAAAATTGTATTGTTATATTTAGAGGACAGAGTCAAGTTCATGTAACTTAAAGTAGTTGAATGTGATAAAAGGTTAATTAGACTTCATGACCTGTTTAGAATATGTCTTAGCTCTCAATATCAAGATAACTTTCAATGCAAAATACCCAAACCCAGAATTAATTTATAAGATAACTATAAAATAGCCTGTCATTTGAATAATTCTAACAGCTCCTGTAGAAATTTTCTGTATTTAAAAATAAAAATTAAAAAACAAAAACAAAAAACAAAAGCAAAGCAACAGATATACCAAGGTCAGCCATGTCAGTATTTCCCTTGATCCAATTGTGAACTTATTAAACAAATATTTTACACACACTATATTCCCAAGAATTCGAATAGTTTCTATTGAAGGAAGACTCCTTAGTGAAAGTTTACTACAAATTTTTCAAGATGTGTAACATGGGATTTTAAAATGCAATGCAATCAGTGAATAGCGGAATATGTATGGCAGAAAATTTCTCTTCATCATTAGTCATTTTTGGGTAGAGAAGAAGATTATTATCCTGGAAGATAAGGCACAACAACTTCCAATGACTAGTGACAATTTTCATAGGTAAAAATAAACCCACATAACTGAAGCTTCTGACATATTGAAATTATAAAATAATATTTTTTCTTCAAATGAAAGACATCACTGGGAACATTAAAAAATTTTTTTTTTCAGGCAAACAAAATGCAAGATAAATCCATACCTAGATGTATCTGGTTGGAATTTTTCAAACTTCTATGATATAAATATCTAGTGGGCTTCTAGTTTTTTAAAAAATATTAACTTAATTTTGAAAAATCAGATTTGGAAACAATGAAATCAGAATATTCAAGATGGAAATCTGTGCATAGGTTATAGTGATAATTAGTATCCAAAAACTTCTTACCTTTATAGGATATAGAGAAATTACTTTAAAAAAGGGTACAACATTTTTATTGAATAGAAGACACTGTGGGCTTCTTATTGTTGCTATTCTGACTTGATAGTCATATTTAGAAGAATAGCCACCTACTTAAAAATAATAACAGACATGTGAAAACTTCTATGAATAGAGATTTCTTTCTCATGTAATTGAGCACTCTCCTTTTACTGATATCTCCACAGTAATAGTGTATATTGTTGTGTATCATGTGAATTTCTCCTTGAATGAGATTTGGTAGTTTGGTCCTATAAGAAATTTCTTCATTTCATTTAGGTTGTTGAATTTATGGCCCTAGATTGCTTATAGTATTCCTTTGTCCTTTAAATATCTCTGGGGTCTGTGTGATGTCTCTTCATTTATTCCTGATATTTGTAATTTGTATTTTCTCCTTTCTTCTTGGGCAGTTTAGTGAGAAATGTATCAACTTTATTGAACTTTACAATGCACCAACCTTTTGTCTGCTGGCTTCTCTTTCATTCTCAAACCAGTTTCATTGATTTCTACTCTTATTTTTATTATCTTTCCTTCTCTTTGCTTTTAGTTATTTGTCCTTCTATATTTAGGTTTCGTTGTTGGTGGGTTTTTTTTTGTTTTGTTTTGTTTTGTTTTGTTTAAGGAAGAAGCTTATATCATTCCTTTTAGATATTTTCTTTTTTCTACTTTAAGTATTAAATGCTATAAACTTCCCTCTAAGAACTGCTTTAGCTACATCATCAAAAATTTTTAAAGATTTATTTATTTGAGAGAGAGAGAGACAGAGAGAGAGAGAGAGAGAGTGTGAGTGGAAGGGAGGGGTTGAGAGAGAGTCTCAAGCAAACTCCATGCTGAGTACAGAACCCCAAGTGTGGCTCGACCTCACAACCCTGAGATCATAACCTGAGCCAAAACCAAGAGTCAGATGCTTAACCTACTGCATCCCAAGGCACCCCTCTATCATCAAATTTTTGATGTTGTCTTTTCACTTTCATTCAATTCAAAATATTTTCTAACTTCCCCTGTGACTTTTGAAACAGTGATTATTGAGAAATATGGTATTTATTTTTCAGGTATTTAGAGATTTTCTAGATATCTTTCTGTAATGTATTTCTAATTTAATTCCATGATAGCCACCACACAGAGACAAGAGAGATTCCTTCCCAATTCGTGGGCTGGATGTTGAAGCTGATGATGCAACACACACCAAAAGAATTTGGAAGCAAATTTATTACTCACAAAAGGAATCATGAAAGAGCAGGCCAAGTGCAATCTGATTCATAATGGCAGGAACATAAGGGTATTTGTGGTAAATGGCTTGGTTTTAGTTCTAGCTAAGAGGTGGTTCTGGGGTGCGGGTTTCTTCCTGTTCTGGATTTGTGTGCTTTGAACTTTCTATGGGTACCAGGAAGACTAATGGACTTTTCTTTTCTTTCTTTCTTTTTTTTTTTTTTTTTTTGTATTTGCTTCCCCATGTATTTTATTTTGTATTTGCTTCTCCTGCAAAGGGAGAAGGGAAGGTATGTGGCTTGAAAGAAGTCAGTGGTCAAAGATCAAAAATGGAATCAGACCTCTTATTACAATTCACCCCAATGCTTGATTGATGATGGAAATGTGCCATGTCTCATTCCATTGAATTTGAATTTGTTTAGGCATCATTTTAGAAGCCATATGTTTATGTGGCAAACTATAATGAAAATGAGGAGACTTTGGATAGATGTGTGTATTGAAATGTTTTAGGCAGTTGTTGAGAGCCAGGAAGTGTTGGCAGGTCCCCTGAGTATTTGCTTATAAAACTGAATGGTATTATTAATAAACTTACCTTTTTGTTTTATTTTCGGGTTATTTGAGCATCTTTTCCCATAATTCCTAGCTGCATATAGCCAAAGGTACATTTAAGGAAGCAGGCTGACCCGTAGATTGGCTCAGGTTAGGCAATCATCAGCAGCTGAGGTCCCCAGGAAGAATTACCCCTCACGGCATCCAAAGGATTGGCAGTTTACAGTATTGTATTTACAGGGCATTTTGGGTATTTCTTGGTTAGTATTCATGATAAGTCTTTTCTGACTGGAATATGGGTCCCTAGGGCAGTGTCAGTGACCCATAAGACTATAAGTAGGGCAAGCATAATATGAAGGATTATAGTTGTTTTGTATTTACCAAGTTTGGGGGGGGGGAACAAAAACAATCATGGAGATCTCCAAAGCTAAATTGGTTGATACATTGTTCAGTTCCTCTATATCCTAATTGGTTTTCTGTGTATTTGTTGATTACTGAGGATTGTTGAAGACTTCAGCAATGACTGTGGCTTTCTTCCCTCCTTTTTTACAGTTTTAGAAGTTTTTGCTCTATGTATTTTATAGTTCTGGTGTTAGATATGTACATATTTAGAATGTACATATTTAAAATGAACCTTTTATCATTATGTAATATTATTCTTTATTCATAGTACTATTTCTTGTTCTTAAATCTACTTTGATACTATGTTGGTGTGTGTGTGTGTGTGTGTGTGTTTGTGTATGTGTTGATAATTATTTTCTTGGTGTTTTCTGAGGTCTGGGAACTGTGGTTACTTTCTTGGTTATTTTGGAAAATTCTCAATTGTCATCTCTTCAAATAATTTTGTCTACCCCATTCTATCTCTTCTTTTGCAATTCTAGTAACAAGGGTGTTGGAATGTTATATATTATCCCACAATACTAACATACTCTACTAGGTTTATTTTTTTCTTTTTAAAGCAATTTCTATTGACATATTTTCAAATTCACTGATTATTTCCTTCACTTCATGAAATCTGCTAATGAGTCTATGGATGCCATTCTTCATCTTGTTACTATGAATTCCACTTTAATTAGTTTTATTCCATTATATCTTGTGTTTTTTAAGATATTTTAACATAGTAATCACAGATATTTAAAATTTCCTTTCCAACACTTGAAACATTAGGATCATATCTGAGTCTGGTTGTGTGTATTGCTTTAACTCTTAACATTGTGTGTTGTTCTTTTTTCCTTGATTATTTGTATGTCTTCTAATATTTGGTAGAAAGCTGAACATTTGTTTTAAGATAGAAGAAACTGAGATAATTAGTATTTATGGCTAGAAAAGGGCGTATCTTTTTGTTGTTGTTGTTGTTGTTGTTGCCAGGGCTTTATTGAAACAGTGAGTTAATCCATTTAAAATTTGTGTTAGGGGTTACCTGGGTGGCCCAGTGGGTTAAAGCCTCTGCCTTCAGCTCAGGTCATGATCCCAGGTGGAGCCCCACATCTGGCTCTCTGCTGACTGAGAAGCCTGCTTCCTCCTCGCTCTTTCTCTGCCTGCCTCTCTGCCTACTTGTGATCTCTCTCTGTCAAATAAATAAATAAAATCTTTAAAAATAAAAAAAAATTAAAAAAATAAAATTTGAGTTAGTTTTGGGTTTTATTGTTGTTATAGTTATCCTGTCACACCCCAGTTTTCATATTCCTCTAGCATAATCGTGCATGTAAGGTGTAGGTTGGTTGGCCAGAGGTTTTGTTTTGTTTTCAGTTTCCTCCCTCAGCTTTAGGTATCCCCTCTATACCTGTCCCACAGAGAAGACCTATCTCCTTGCTCTTGATACTTCTCTAATAGTAGCTTACATGGTGTGCATGTACCACAGCCAAACAAGTGTTTACATCCTGTCTTTCCCTGATCACTTTCCTCTTCCCTTGGATTTCAAGTTAATTGTTTGTCTTACAACCCCAGCTGTCTCATGGTTTCAGTAGGAGTTTCAATTTTTCAGGTTATTAAACATTTTATTATAAGAATAGAAATGTTTCTCTTTCAACATTTTAAGAGGGAATCAGAAGTCAAACATATTTTTAAAAATTGAACTTATTTCCTATATCTCTGATAAAAAAACTCACCATATTTTTTGAGATACAGTCCATATATGGACTAATAATATATCCTCAGTCTAGAATTTATATTATGGATCTGGGTACCACTTAACTATATAAGAAGTTCTTCTTAAAAATTTTTTTATTTGAGTAAAGTTGGCATACAATGTTACATTAGTTTCAGTAGTACAACATGTTGACTCAACAAGTTTATACATTATGCTATGCTCACCACAAGTGTAACTACCATCTGTTGCGATACAATGCTATGACCATATCATTGATTATATTCTTTATGCTGTGCCTTCTTATTATTCTGTAGCTGGAAGCTTGTGTCTCCCATGCCCCTTCACCCATTTTGCTTATCCCTCCACCCCTCTGGCAACATTAAGTTTATTCTCTATGTTTATAAAGTCTGACTCTGCTTTTTGTTTATTCATTCATTTTTTTTTTTAGAGTCCATATATGAATGAAGTCAGATGGTGTCTATCTTTTTCAGTCTAAGGAAGATGTGGGTTCACGTGCATGCATGCGTATACACACACACACACACACACACACACACTCTGGAATATTACACAGCCATAGAAAGGATGAAATCGTGCCATTTACAACATCATGAATGGACCTAGAGAGTATTATGCTGAGAGAACTTTTCTATTTTTTTAAATTTTTTAAATTTTTTAATATAAACATATAATGTATTATTAGCCCCAGGGGTACAGGTCTGTGAAGTCTGTAAACAAGGTTTACACACTTCACAGCACTCACCATAGTACATACCCTCCCCAATGTCCATAACCCCACCACCCTCTTCTTATCCCCCTCCCCCAAACCCCCTCAGTTTCTTTTGTGACATTAGAGTCTCTTATGGTTTGTGAGAGAATTTTTCTTAATGACTCTTTTTCTGAATTTACTGGTACTATACTGAAAGAAGACAATGACTGTCCTACCAGAATTTAATTTAATTTAATTTCAGAGAGAGAGTGTGTGCAAGCTGGGAGAGGGGGGACAGAGGAAGAAGGAGAGGGAGAGAGAATCACAAGCAGACTCCACACTCAGCACGGAGCTAGATACAGGGCTCAATCTCATAACTCTGAGATCATGCCCTGAGTCGAAATCAAAAGTGGGATGCCTAATTGACTGAGCCAACCAGTGCCCCCAGAATTTTATTTTAGTTTAACAAATAGTGAGACTATATTCTGTGAGTGGCTCTGTGAAAGTTGGCAATTCTGGTAAGGAGTTGATATTTAGTTATTTTCTGAATATAATAGAGACTTAAACTATAAATGTATTTATTTTCCTATCTTTATAGATAAAATGAATACTGAACAAGTGGTTTACCAAAGCTCATTTAAATACTTGGTAAGATGGACTTCAGTGAAAAAGCTTATATTTTTCAGGTTACATGTAGGGATCTGCTCTGCCAGCAGCAACTTTGAGACCCAAAAATCTTTCTCTATCAACTCCTTCAACATCAAACGCACATGACACACAGTGGTGGGACCTTGAGCCCATGCACATGCTAGACAAATCATTCCCCTAGTCTAAGTTAGAATTGGCACTTGACCCCACTGAACCATTCATTCATTATCTCTGTCCCTGAAATTTGGAATTGGATTGCTGGGAATTCTCCGTTGACATGTGGCTCTGGATCTTGGAGTGTATGTATTATGTCTCTTAGAAGAGATAGAATGGTTTATTAACAGACAGTACTGTTTTTCTTAAGTTCATTTAAAAGGAAATTTTGTGATGCTTTCAGAAACCAAAAGGGGTGTTTTACTAATGTGTTAACATTCTTTGTCATAGCAGTCTAGGATTAGAAATCAGTGCTGCAACAGTAAACTATGAGACAATGTGTATGAAAAGAAAAAGAAACAGATTTTAACTGATGAAATCTTAAGAGGTTATTAAAAATAGGAAAGAGAGGTAGAAAGGGGCAAAATCCTTTAAAAGAAAATGTAGTAGATAATACAGAGGACAGTTATTATCCCACTTCTATTTGTCTAGGCATCCTGAACCTCTTGATGGGCACATGTACTCTTAGAGCTCTCTGGGAAAACACTGAGATTATTTAAGTCTCTTCTTACTCCACTCACCTCTTCACATTTTAGAGGCTACAAACAATTGGCTATGATTGAAATCTTTCCAGGCTACAGGAACAATAACCAAATACAATGACAATGTACATAATGGGCATAAAAGAAACATCATTGTTAAGTTTTCATGTGATTTGAATTGCGATGTTAATTCTGATCATCTGCTTTTATAAAAGGTTTGTTTGGATCCTTTTTTTTTTTTTTTGTCTGTTTTTTCTTCCCCCCAGTGAATGTTGTTTTCTTTTCATTACTGTGCATGTTTTATGAGTTGTGATTTATTTGTGTGTGTTAGATTTGATTTATTTCTGTGGTACTCTACAGTTTTTTAAAATCGGATTAAAAAATGAGGTTTGGGATATAAAATCTGTGCTCTTTATTGTTAGTTCTCCCACCAATCTTTGATGACCTTGACCAAACAGAGGTCTAATGGTATTCACTTATGTTCTGCTACCACATGTAATTTGGTATCACTCTGTTTTATTCTATAGGCAGAACCATTCTCATTCTTTATTGTCTGCCTCATATTTTGCAGTTTCTATTCCTCAGCATCAACATTTCTCCTAAGATGACTGATTTGAGGCAATGAAAGGACAAAAATACTCCAGTTTTCTGAAATAATTTATGTACAGATAAGATAAAGAGATAAAAGACAGATATGGCAGGCAAGGCACATTGTTTTTAATGATCCACTGTTATTTTTCTGTACCTTTAACCCATGTAGTTTTTCTTTTAGCCAGAAATAAAGGAGTCATTCACAAAGAAAGTGGGAAAATATGCAGAATCAAGTCCTCTTGGTAAATCCATCAAAGATTAGGAGAGGGCAATTTCAAGAAAATTTGCATGTGAGCAGAAACATTTCCATTAGAGATGCAGTCATATATGCATTTGTATAAAGCCTGTGTGTATGATAATTAATATCCACAGGAAGATGAGAATAAGAAAGATTTTTGTTTTCTCAAATCTTATTTTAAGAAAAGAGAATCCTCCAGAAGTCCATGTCTATGGTGAGTGTCAGGATTTGTGAGCCTAAGTTCTCTCTCAGTGGCTCTGATTTTCTGATTTCAGAGAAAGAAACCAGCTGCAGGAGAGAAACCAGCTGTAGGCAGCTCACAATACAAGGAAATAGAATAGAGAAAACCCGAGAAGTCACATGCAAACATACACATCCACACTTCTTTCTACGTGTATTTCCAGTTGTCCTCTACACTTCTAGCTTCAAAAGTGAGGACACCAAAACCAGAAAAAGACATTAAAAGAAAGGAAAACTACAGCTAATAGCTATAGAAAACTAATAGCTCTCATGAATATAAATGCAAAAGTCCTCAACAAAAGATTAACAATGTAAATCCAGCAATGTTTAAAATAATTATATGCCATGACCAAGTGAGATTTATTCCAGGTAGTCCAGGCTGCCTCAACATTTGAAAATCAAGCAATTTAATTTATCACGCCAAGTTAAAGAAGAAACTTCATATGTCATATCAATAATGCTGAAAAATCATTTGACAAAATTCAAAATCTAGTCAAGATAAAAAGTCTCAGCAAACTTGGAAAAGAGGGGAGCTTCCTCAACTTAGCGAAGAAAGTATACAAAAAAACCTACATGTACAAATATACAAAAAGCTTATCCAAAATACAAAAGGAATTACAAAAAACAACATACTTAATGATGAAAAACCAGATGCTTTCTCCCAACGATCTGAAGTGATGCAGAGAAACTCCCTATGAACACTCCCATTCAACACTCTTAAAAATCCTAGCTAATTCAGTTAGATAAGGGAAGGAGATAAAGTATGTAGTCTGAGAAGGAACAAATAAAATGGTCTCCCCCACCCCATAAATATCATGATTGTCTATGTAGAAATCCCAAAGAAATAACAAAAACTCTTCTGAAACTACTAAGCAAGTTTATACAATGCAACGTTAGTATAGAAAAGTCAATTGCTTATACCAGCGATGAAAATTTGAAATTTAAAAACACGATCTCATTTACCTTAGGACCAAAAATAATGAAATAATTAGATGCACAGCTAACAAAATATATAACGACCTATACAAAGAAAGCTACAAAACTCTGATGAAAGGAACTAAAGATCTAAGTGGAGAGATGAGTCTATGTTTATGAATAGGAATACTTAATATTGTTAACATTTCAGTTCTTCCAAACTTAACCTTATAGTTTCGAAACACTTCCACTCAAAATTTCAGCAAGTTCTTTTGTGGATATTAATAAACTGATTCTAAAGGTTATATGGCAAGTCAAAGGACTCAGAGTAGACAGCACAGTGCTAATGAAGAACCAAGTCAGGGGACTGACACCAACCAACTTTAGGGCTTAATATATAGCTCCAATAGCTAATACAGTGCCAGATTAGTGAACGAATAGACAAACAGATCAATGAAACAGAATGGAGAGGCCAGGGGGACTTTGAGGATAGTGGAGCTATTCTGTATGAAACTATAATGGTGGATACATGACATTATGCATTTGGCAAAACCCATAGAACCGTACAAAGGTGAACCTTGTTGTAAACTGTGCACTTTAAGAACTGATGGAATACATTAATAATAGAAGAAATTGTGGTGGGGACATATGGCACCTCTGTATTATCTGCTCAGTTTTTTTTCCCCTATAAATCTAACATTGTTCTTATTAAATCTAACACAGCCTATCAATTAAAAAATGTGAGGGCATAAACCAGAAATGTGGGGGTTGTTCTTAATACCTTCCTCTCCATATCCATTCTGCATCCAATCAGTCCAAGGATTCACTGTCCTAAATTACTTTCAAATTCATTTGCTTTTCTTTTTAACTCTGTTGGCCATTTTCTGGCACAGATCATCATTACATCTACATGGATTTTACAATACCTTCCCAGCTGGTCTCACTTGCCTCCTATGTTCAGTGTTCCAATTCATTCTTTAAAATGTTGGCAGAGTGGTATTTCTTTAATTTTTTATTTATTTATTTTTAAGATTTTATTTATTTGTCAGAGAGAGAAAGAGAGAGCACATAAGCAGCAGAGTGGCAAGCAGAGGCAGAGAGAGAAGCAGGCTCCCCGCTGAGCAAGGAGCCTGATGCAGGGTTACATCCCAGGACGCTGGGACCATGACCTGAGCTGAAGGCAGCAACTTAACCGACTGAGCCACCCAGGCGTCCCCAAAATGATATTTCTTTAAGATGAAACATATCATGTCATTACACTGCTTAAAACTCTTTTTTAAACTCTTTTTTAAAAATTTAATTTCAATTATCCAACATATAGTACATCATTAGTTTTAGATGTAGTGTTCAATGATTCATCAGTTGCATAACCCCCAGTGCTCATTTCATCACGTGCCTTCCTTAATGCCCATCACCCAGTTACCCCATCCCCGCACCCACTTCCCCTTCTGCGACCCTCAGTTTATTTCCCAGAGTCATGAGTCTCTCATGGATTGTCTCCCTCTCTGATTTCTTCCCATTCTGTCTTCCCTCCTTTCCCCTATGACCCTCTGTGCTGTTTCTTATATTATCATATTATTCATTCATATGTGGAATACACTGCTTAAAACTCTTCACTGGATTTATATTTCCCACCTTCTTTCCGTATCTTATAAGAACCTTTATTATCGGGGCACCTGGGTGGCTCAGTGGGTTAAGCCTCTGCCTTCGGCTCAGGTCATGGTCTCAGGATTGAGCCCCGCATTGGGCTCTCTGCTTGGCAGAGAGCCTGCTTCCTCCTGCCTACTTGTGATCTTTCTCTGTCAAATAAATAAATAAAATCTTAAAAAAAAAAAAAAAGGAACTTTATTATCTAGACATTATTTATCTTTCAGTTATTCTCTCTGACTACATTCTTTCTTGCCTTTTAGACTCAACTTATACTGAACTTTGCATAGTTCCACCAGTGCTGTACTCTTTATGGTCTTCAGTCTTAATATCTGATGATCTGATGATCCCACTGCTTGAATACTTTCCTTGCCATTTTTTTTTTTTTTGCCTGCTTTATGTTTTATCCTTTGGAATTTAGTTGAAATATTACACCCCCTAGGAATCTTTCTATACCTCACAAACTGAGCTAAATATTCCTCCTAGGTTACCTCAGATTTTCCTTAATGTGATATGCAAACTTCTTGCTTTCTTCTCAGTATCTCCATTTGATCATTACCTCTGGGAAGACCTCAATGCAAAATGTAAATGTGACTCTGTCTTCCCAGACCCTGTAGTATAACAAACTCTCCATTACATTCTTCTAAAAAACAAAAACAAACCACTTGGAATTAGCCCTAATAATGTCTTACAGTTAAATTCATGTCATTAATGAAAAGATAGCCCCCAAATACACAGACTCTGCCCCCCATGTATACACATATATATGTTAATTGGGTGTGTCTAATGGAAGAAAAGTAACATGAACAAAAAGATTTGGATCAAGAATTATAATATTAAGTTCTTCTGATTTCCCAGGATATTCCTTGATTTTGGTTTTATTGAGATATAATTCACATACTATATAATGGACTCATTTAGATTATACAACTCAGTGATTCTTAGTATATTCAGAGTTGTGCAACTACCACTGCAATTAGTTGTAGTACGTTTGCACTACCACCCTTTAGCCTCACCCCTCCATCTCTCAGGTCCCCCAAGCTCTAGGCAACCACTAACCTACTTTCTGTGTTTATGGATATGCCTATCTTGGACATTTCATATAAATGGAACCATGTAATACATAGTCCTGAATGCCTGTCTTCTTTCACTTGGCATAATGTTTGCAAGTTTCCTCCATGTTGTTCAAGTAATTTTCGATAGCTTTAGCTATGGATCTCGGAAGTTTTCAACAGAGCAAGCCAAAATATATCCAAATCAAACCTAATCCATTATTTGAAACAACTTTGAATATAGTAATTGACATTCATCCTATTGGCCAATGTACATTTTACCAAATATATTTTATATGAGAAAATTCAAGGTTTATTACCAATTATGAAGAGCTTTTTTTTTTTTTTTTTTGACAGAGAGAAAGATCACAAGTAGGCAGAGAGAGAGAGGGAAGCAGGCTCCCCGCCAAGCAGAGAGCCTGATGCGGGGCTCGATCCCAGGACCCTCGGATCGTGATCTGAGGCAAAGGCAGAGGCTTTAACCCACTGAACCACCCAGGCGCCCCAAGAACTTTATTCTTTAGACTAGCTTGTCATTTGGGGTTTTGCAAAGGTACATTATATGCTGTAAATAAGATGCACATTTTTCTTCATTTGGAGTTTACTTGAGTATACCATAGAATAGAATACTAATGACAAATAGGTTCTGTTGAGTCTGTAAATGTATCTATAGTTATTGAAACTATTTAAGTGTATGTCTCAGGAATATTATTTGATTGAACCTTGCTCCATTCAGAAAGAATTCAGCATGCTTCTGAAAACATAAAGGCTGCCTTTGTTTGACATGATTTGTATTATCTTCTTCCAACAGTTGGTGATGAAAACATAGGGAATTGCGTTAAAATACTGATGAAATACACATTTATACTTTAGAGCACTTGTGAACAGTTGAATTACTGCTGATAAAAAAAAATATTAACAGCTCCAGTTTGCTTCATTATGTGTGCAATAAGGTGGCTAATGTTCTTTTCCTTCCTTTTGTAGAAATGGCAAATGAAGATTTGCATTCAGGGTAGAGCTTCCTCTTGGGGAAGCAATAGAAGCCTAGACTGACATTCCCTAAGCCCCAAACCTTGTTAAAAGTGGTTTCAGTCCTGGGGACCTAATGCACTGATTGCTTCCCTAGAAGGAGTCTCCTTGCTTGCTCCATTTGGTCCTATTACGGAAGGTCTAATTACATCTCTTATGCTGTTCAGTTTCACAGGAGGTTGGGGAAGGAAATTAGGGGTATTAGGGAATGGGATTAGGGGTGTGTAACACACACACACACACACACACACACACACACATTGTGGGTTTTAAGTAATGAACTGGTGACCAAACTAGAGTATTTGTGAGATCATATCTAAACTATAGAGTGTGTTACTATAACAAGACAAAATGGAGATAGTTCCAATTCTATATGATTGCTCAGGCAACAGGGAACCAATTACCCTGTCAAAATCTGAGATACTAAAGCTTAAAAGCCCCAGAGGACTTTTTTGCAACTTTTTTTTTTGTCATCAGTAAAAGGGCAAGTAACACTTTTTTTTTTTATTCTGTTGTAAAGTGTCACTTATATTCTGAGCTCCCCAAAACCTTTCTGAGCACATTCTTTGCCTGCATAGTGCAAACAGTATATGCTTATGCTATGCTTTTGTATAACCTAGAAGAAGACTGTTATCATGGCCTAATAGAGCTCAAAATGGAAAGGGAGAAGGGATAGAAGGGAGGCTCATTATTTTTTAAATGGCTTCACTTTTCCCATAGGAATGCTATAGATCCCACTTAGCAGAAGCTCATTCTAGCACTGATTAAGTGGGAAATACACAGAATCTCAAAAGGTCAGACCTATAATCAGCTGTCCTCAGGGGTTGATATGGAAAACTTCTTAATCCAACTTGAATACATTGCCATCTTATAACAAAGTACAGAAGATGATATGACATTAAAAAAGAAAGGCATGTATATATACATATATATATATCTTACGTATTTACATATATGCAAATGCAGATATGTGTGCATATGTATGTGTGTGTAATACAAGATTGCCTACCTAAACTAACGGTAATGTGGTTTACCTGAATTATTTGATTTCTTAGGCATTCTTCCCTATAGTGTATTTACCTTATGTTATTTATTTATTTTATATTCTTAGAGAGTTTGAAATTATAACAAATAAAATTTACGTGGAAATGGCCTTGTGTTTGTAAGAAACAATTCACAAATTATAGACTCTCAAGGAGTATGACTAAAAAAAGGTATGTAGAAGAAACAGGATAACAGAAAAAGAAGAAAACAAACACAATTCTTAATGTGTTTCCAAACTGTGTGCAAGCCTGTGATAAACACTTCTTTGTGGGAAGAATATACTTGTGGAACCGGATGGCTTAAGCTGGACCAATAATCTTTCTTGTCTCTTGAAATACATTTTTACTTATTTTAGTGAAGAATTATTAGTCAATATTTCATTAAAAAAATGACTTTGGTCAAAAGCTGAAGGATTTTTGCTCATCACACCTTAAAATTGCATCTCTATTTATGTCCTTACATAAATTTGTAGTCATTTCTATCACCTTTATGCTGAGAGCAGCACCCAAATACAAAATTTTAAATCAGTCATGAACCTTCCTGCTTGCTTATCTGTGTGGAAGAAAATAGATTGTTCTCCTCTCCTCTCCCTGTTCCAAGTAGTTATTAAGTTAAGCCTGGAAGAAAATTGACCTTGGAGTTGTCTTGAACTGTGAGATTGAGAAAAGGTGTGAAGGCTTTTCATTAAAACATGACTCCATGCCCCTAGTTCCTGGGAGACAAGTGATGTCAAGGAAGTAGTATAAGAGGTAGAGTGGCATTTCTTTTCCCTAGATGAGTGGCTTTTCCTTTTCTGGGCTTATGAAAATGCAGTCATTCCTATCTTTTCCTGCTTCCTGGAGAAGAATATGAAAGGACGAAGAGAGAGACAGGTGTTTCCTGTTTCTTTTGATGGGAAAGCTGGCAGACCACATGCAGCAAGTGGAGACAATGGAGAAAGGAATGTTTCTGTCTCTTTGTAGTTCTGAATAGGTCACAGTGAGTAAAGTGGCTCCTCTGTTGGAGAGCACAGCAGCTAGGAAGTGTTGGGGGGGTGGGGGCTCCCAGGGGACAGGAACACACCACTGATTGCACTGTTGGAAATGGGAGAAGGGATTGGCTAGGAGCACAGGGCATGATTCATATTGCTGGACTTGAATCTCAGCATATGGCCCTGGGAAACTTAGCTTTTCTGGGCCTCTCTTTTCTTGTGTGCAACAGGGGGATAATAATTGTAACAGTTTCAAAAGTTTTGAGGCAGAGGAGAATTAAGTGAAATGATGAGTAAAGATTGATGAGCAGTGACCAGCACTTAGTAAGTGCACATTAGAAGCCAGCGGCTGATCCTGTTTATGTTGGGAGATTATAAAAGCTGGTAGAAAAAATTCTTCTTGTCTTAATCAACAGTGATGGTGATGAGAAAGTGTGACTGGGTGTGTTTGCCAAGAGGCACAAATGTTTTGCCTAATTGACTCAAATATGTCACATATTTCGCTCTACTCTGGGAAGGAAATAATTAACTGATGAAGAAAAATTGAGATGTACGTAGAAGTGTGTGTTGCACTTCCATTCCTAACCAAGTGAGGACTGGCAGGGAAGGTGGGTGGGAATATATATATATATATATATATATATATATATATATATATATATGACATATATCATGGGAAGATGATCTTGAGATCTTGAAGGTGGGTGGGAATATATATATATATATATATATATAGACATATATCATCGGAAGATGATTTTGAGATCTTGAGATGGGAAGATGATGGTGGGAAGATGATCTTGAGCTGAAATGAATGCTTTGGAACTGTTATAAATGTCCAGGCAACATACTAGTTTTACTTAAACATGCACAAAATTTTCAAGAGTTCCATGGTTCTGAAATGAGCTGAAGAATTTTGGATACTGGCTGCAGTTGGTTAACCTAGTCTTGCTGTAAGGTATTTTTGAAAAGTTCTCCACAAATATCCCCATCACCAAAAAAGGTACGAAGATTCAGCTAGACTCTTGGTTGACAATCTTTTGTATCTAACTGATGGAGATTGGTTGTTTTAAAAAGCTATAAAGAATATTGACAGGTCAAATAGAGTCCTTTTTTGTTAGTATTTTTGCCCTGAAAAAGTAATTATTTATGACAGTGTGGGCAGACTGGGAATCTTAAATCAGCATTAATTTTTACCAGGTAGGGAAAATATAGTGCACATTTTCTCTAATCCATGCCAATTAGGACAGTTATTTGAGGAATCAACATTTGTATAACCAACAAATTATTAAATTGCATTTTCATATTTTTGAAAGTAACTTTTAGTTGTAAAAAGTAAAGAGCACTATGGGCTTTTGTTATTTTATTAATAAAGAAAAAAATGCTTAAATGCCATTCTCCTTTATTTGAATGTATTATATTAAGCATGAGCGTAATATATCATAAGCAAGTCTTAATTTTCATGTATTTATTGAAGGCCCACTATGTAATAAGCACTCTTACGAGTACTGGGATTTAATGGTGAATACACCTTATGAGGTCTTATTTGCTAATGGAGGGAGACAATGTGTATATAAAGGAGTAAACAAGGTTGGTTCTGTTTTTGATAAAGGAAATCCAGTGGGCTTGGAAGTGCTGCTTTAGAGAAAGGTTTTTTTTAAGGAGCCATTTGAGCCGAGACATGAAGAATGGAAGGATGCTGGTCATGCAAAGAAACTATCAACTGTAAAAAGCTCAGTGTGTCTGAGGAGGAAAAGGTGCTGAGCATGGCTGGAACATAGAAAGGAGAGGGAGAGTAGTACCTGAGGCATGGCTACTAGAAGGAGGCCTGTCTAGATCAAATAGGCACTAGAAGCCACATGGCAAGGTTTAGAATTTAGAAGCCACTGGTGTGTGTGTGTGTGTGTGTGTGTGTGTGTGTGTGTGTATGTGTATAAAAGAGAGACGGGGGTGCAGGGAGAGAGAGATTCAGTTGGGACAAATGAATTACTGGTTTTCATTTTGTTTTACCTTTATTTTGGCGTACACACAGAACTACACATAACTGAAGATCTTAAACAGTTGGGAAAAAATGCACATTTTACGTGATGTTCCTCTGTTAAAGCAACCATGCTACTTGAGAGAGAGAGAGAGATTTTACACACACGCACACACACCCACACACACCCCACATATCTTTATATTCCCTTCTTTAAGCAGGACATGACCTTGCCTAATTTGCATTTGAAATGAACAATTTAATTGTGAGATGAACAATGGACTGTGGAAAGGCAAAACTGGAAGCAGGGGAACCAATTAAGAGGATGTTGTAGTATCCTCAGGAAGGGATGGTGGTGGCTTAAAATAAGGTGGGAGCTGGGAAGATAGTGTTGTATATATATATAAAGCCATATGTGTATGTGTGTGTGTGTGTGTGTGTGTAGTATATTTTGGAGGTAGAGTCAATAGGACTCATGATGGATTGAATGTAGAGGTTGAGTCATAGAAAATTAATGTGGGTTGTGGTACAAAATAGGCAGGGAGCTGGTGGGTGTTTAACATGACAGACCTTTGCTGCAGCAAAACACTCTGGCCTTCCATAAATCACTGTAGCATGCAACATCAGGAATTCAGAAAGACCAAAAAACTCCATTAGCACTGAACCATAGCATCTCTGTAATAGACATATTTAATAAAATGACATTAGTGCTATTCATTTTTCTTGTTATGCATATTTGAGAAAGCAGGCCAGAGAAATACAAAATAGTACATATGGTGGGATCACATTGTTACTGAGAATACAGGAGGAAAAACGAAGCAAGAACAGGCTGTTTACAGAGGTGAGGGGTAAGTGCACTCTCTGTTCCCTCAAACCCTTGGACTCGCTGTGCTGTCTTCCAGGTGGGGCTGCAGCATGATTTCTGATGGGGTACGTTCACTGCTGTGGCTCAGGAGAGAGGGGGCAGCTGATGTTTCCTCTGTGGCAGTGTTTTTCAAATGATGGACATGACCCTCTAGTGGGGAATAGATAAAATTAGTGAGAATTGACCAGCACTAGAAAAAAAGTTTAACAGAAAACATCATGGGGGCATCTGGGTGGCTCAGCCGGTTAAGCGCCTGACTCCTGATCTCAGCTTGGGTCTTGATCTCAGGGTCATTGAGTTCGGTCCCCACATAAAATAATAACAATAAATTTTTGAAAAATGAAAACATTATAGTGCCTTTTCCAGTATTTTGTGAATTCCTTGTTTTTATTTCATTTATATCTGTCTGTCTAGAACTATATATCTATATAGCTCGATCTAGTTTATGTCTATAGTTTCTGATATCTAGTTTATATATATATATATATTTATGTATCTATATATAGATATAGTTTGTAGAGAGCTATCTGTCTATGTATCTATCTGTCTGTCTATGGATGGGTGAACGTGTCACAGTGCAAAATGGATTCATTATGTTGAAAAGAAAACCACAGCCCCAAAATGGAGTCAGTCACTCATGTTAGGACCTCCATATCATCAAACCAAGACTTAATCTTAACCTAAATGCAGTTTCAACCCTACCACCACCCCCAGAAGGTAACCTTTATCCAATGAACGTGGAATTTCCTGGTTAACACTGTGAGATTTACTGATGGACCCTTTCTAGGCTTCAGAGGATGGCCTTGCCTCAAACAATGGATTCTTTGATAATAATTCCCCCCCCACACCCCTTTTCTACCTTTAAAAACTTTTCCTTTTCTGCAGCTAGGTAGAGTTTCTTTTTGATTTATTGGGTTGAATTTTGTTGTTTGACAATTACAATGAGTCTAGGTTAAAAAGAAGAGTTAGAAAGCTACTGCTCTCAGGTATATTCTCTCTGGAAAATCCCCAATTTCTTGCCTCAATGTAACTCTTCAAAGACTTGGAATAGGGTTATTTGCTTAACCTCATCCACATCACATCTTTATATCAGGCAGACACAGATGAATTGAACAGACATTTGAGATCAATTACTTGGTAGGTGGTAGGTCTTGGAAAAGAGGCAGGAAACATAAAACCTACCAACAGACTAGGGAGATCAGATGAAAACAACAGTGCCCCATGCCAGTACTCAGAGGCATATTACCATTAGGGAAGGATTGGCAAGATGAAGAGTGGAGGGTCTCATAGGTAATTTTTGCCTATACCAGTTCTGCCTCTGTCCACCTTTGAATACTCAATGTTGTGAATGGGAGACTCATAACTGACATCTGAAGAATTTCTAGATGGGCAACATAAATGCTGCCTCTTCTTGATGGAAATTTCAAGAAATTAGAAATATCACTGCATTATTTGTAATTCTGCATCCTCCTTCTCCCGGCCAAACCTCATTTATTGGATTTGCACTATAGACAATGCCTGCACCTGATTTCTTCATCACAGACAGACAAACCTTGTAGGATTGCTGACTGGTCAGAACAAAGCCAAATTGCCAAGCAAGAACAAAAAGAAAGAAGCCCTTCTAATTAAAGACCGAACAAGTGTCCTTCTTCTCTTTTGGCAATAACAAGGGAAAGGTTTAGAAGTTTTAGAACAAATAAAAAAGCTGTTTGATTTTTCCGAACACCAGGGCACTTCTTTCAGACAGAAGTAGCAGCAGAGGACAGGCGTTCAAGTACCTGTTCCCTGTTTCCACCCTTTCTCCTCACAGGCTTTTGTCTCTTAGGGTGGTACAAGGCATGAGTGCTTATCTCGTGGGGCCCCCCCCGAGGGTGCTGGGAGGTGCTTAGTTATATGATACTTGTGATACATAGTACTGATATACATAAGAAATATAATAATATACAAAACATTGTGATATATGATAAAAACATTCCATATTTTCCTTTCCAGAATTCTTTAAATGCTGTTCTGAAAGGGGCTTTGCCAGATAATTCTAAAACCTGGAGTTGAGACCATTGTTAACTTTTTAAAAAACTTTTCTTAATGAGAGATGATGGTTAGAAAGATCCATTTCGTGCTTTCTGTTGTTTCTAAGTAAACCTCTGACCACTTTTTAAAGTTAGATTCAGAGAGGGATACCTGGATTGCTTAGTTGGTTAAGCCTCTGATTCTTAGTTTTGGCTCAGGTCATGATCTCAAGATTGTGAGATCGAGCTCTACATCCATCTCTGGGCTCAGCCCCAAGCCTGCTTGAGATTCTCTCTCTCTGCCCCCCACCCCACCAAATAAATGAATCAATCTTTAAAAAAAATAAAAGCAGCAATGCTTTTTGTTAGATTCAGAGAGAATAGTGTGGTACGGTTATTGGAATCAGTCTAAGGGAAGGAAAATGTTGAGTCTTTTAATTAGTGAATATCAAACACAAAATTCAGGCCATATGCATAGTTGCAGGTGTTGCAATTTAAAAGGGACAACAACAGACTAAAATGTGCTCAGAAAAAGGGAAATGGGAAAGTTTACACATTCCCGATCTGGGAAGCAATTTATGTGAGAAACAATGAACACAAAATAAGCATTCATTTATTCAAGAGGGAAGTATATGCTTTTATATTGCTGGCACTAGGCTAAAGTCTGAAGAGACAACAAAAGCCTCTGAAGAAAGTTTAGTAAAAGGAAAAAAGAAGCTTATGGGGAGATGCGAAGGTGGTCATCATATATTTTTTAGCATATTTATGCGGAGAGAGGCTGGATTAAACTTCTTTATGTCTCAATTTCCTTATTTGTTGAAAAAGGAGGAGAAGGAGAGAGAGAGAGTTTGACCAAACTGGTGCTTTTCAGCAGGAGTGGCCCAGATTTTGTGACGCTTAAAGCTTACATAATTTGAGGATCCTCTTTAAGAAATTAACTATTTATTGAGGATGTAAACTATGTCACAGCAAATTACTTTGTTTAAAAAATTAGCAAATAGAAACTAGAAACATCCTGAATTCCAGAGGCGGGGTGGGGGATGCCATTAAGGTTCTCACTGGTTCACTGCCTGACACACGTCTGTGATTAATTTTTAGCCTACATTTTGGACTGCAGACTCTTTGAGCAAGTCTTCATGTTATAACATATTATAAGATACATTTCTAATTTTTATATATAGAGAAAACAGAAAGGTAGACTAGGAAGATGCTCAGTCTTCTTGCTAGCATAGTTGATGAATGTTTTTAATTATTGATAGTTTAGAAATGCTTCCACAAAGCAAGACTTCGGCATCGTACATCTCAAACCTCCTTATCCCACCACTACCACAGACCTGTTGCAAAGGAGTTCCTTCCAGACAGGTCTGACTTTGATTTGTGGATTTCTTCGATGGAGCCCTGGCGCTTCTGTAAAATTGTTGTAGGCAGATCTTGAGTGGCTCTTCCCCGACCAGGCTCAGATCAGGTGGTGGAGAGTGTTCTGCTCAAGTTTTGACTAGAGAAACTCTGCTCTCACCAGCTTTATAAAATGGACTTCCACAGGGTAGCAAGGGAAGACTGACTTTGATGCAGGCACTAGAGTGACTCTAAAATAATACCAGAAAAAAGTCAGCCTGCTTTTTGTTATCACCCTGTGTCAGCAATTCTGAATGATGTCAGCGAAAAAGTAGTCCTCCACCAAAACCTTTTGTTGGTTTGAGATAAAAATAATTGTTGCAGTTACTCTTAGGTTTTAATGATAGATATGTAGGCCTCAGATAGGCATGTTTTTATTATATACTGCAATGAACATTGTATTCTGCGGAAGCTAATTTGGAAAACTCCCAGCCTTCAAAACACACCGACTGTTCCAGGAATTGGTTTCTAGACTAAGTTCCTAATGGCTCTGAACTGTTCACGCTTGCCTTGGTCACAGTCTTTAGTCACTGTGGGATTACAGATTCCTGCAATGAAACAGTAGATTTGAAATAAACAATGTTGGTAGGGTGATTGCAAAGTCCAAGAACCAGAACTTGAGTCCCATCAGTTTTGTCATTCTATTTGACCACTGGAGGTTTGTTTGAGTTCAAATTACAAAGCTGTGAAGCAGATTACAAATTCCAAGTTTGTCTTAGTGCACTCAGGCTGCTGTAACAAAAAACCACAGACTGGGTGGCTTATAAACAATTCACATTCGTTTCTCACCGTTCGAGCGGCTGACCGTCCAGGATCCTGGCACCAGCAGACTCAGTGTTTAGAGAGGAACTCCTCTTTGAAAGATAGTGCCTTCCCGCTGTGTCCTCATGTGGTAGAAGGGGGTAGGGAATCTCTCTGGAGTCTCTTTTAAAGTTACTGCTCCCATTTGTGAGGGCTCTTACCTTCATCTCCCAAGTCCCCACTCTAAATATACTTTTGGGGGCTAGGATTATAACTTATGAATTTTGGGAGGATGCAAACACTCATACTATTGCAGAGGAATATAATTTTTGGTGAATGCGAATTTTATTTCAATAATACATTACTGAATTTGAATAATATCTCTAAAAATGAAATTTATTATTATTATTTTTTAAATTTTTGTGGATCAGGAATCTGGGCTTAGTTTAGCAGGGGCAGTGAGTGGGGAGATGGTTGTAGCTCAGGATCTCTCCGGAAGACACAGTCGAGCTGTGGTCAGAACTGCAGTCTCTTTTGAAGGCTCTGTTGGGGAAGGGTCTGCTTCCAAATTAAGTCGAGTAGCTGTTGGCAAGCCCTAAACAGGAGTCAGCAAACTATGCCTTACAGGAGCACAGCAATGCTCATTAGTTTATATATTGTATATGGCTGTTTTTACGCTACAGTGGCAGAGTTGACTACTTGTGTGTATTATGTTTTCTTATTTTCTGTATTCTTGATGCTATGATATCTAGGGCTTTGCTGACCTGGGAGGGACAGCCCCTACTAGGGTTAGCTAATTCCCAGAGATAATAAACAACTTGCCCAAGAGATCACCTTTGATATACAAACCAATCCATCCAGAACCCATCCCTCCAACCATCTCCTTTTATACTCTAAGCCACTATCCCCTGGCCTAATCACTCCAGGCCCAAGTACTAGACAACTAGGGACAGCCCCTATGCCCAGATCCTGCCCACACTTTTCAAACAGTTCAATTCCTAAGGTTACTTCTTAGCCCATTTTTCTTGCCCATTTCTTCTCAGGGAAACTACAATAAAGGCTCTTGACCTGCAGTTCCCTTCTCTGACTGCTCATTGTACTTACATACTTCCCTAAGTATTTCTGCATACCATGCTATATGAAAATAATAAAATCTTTTATCTTAAATATCATTTTCATGTCTGTATGTCTTCCCACACCAAATTAAAACAAATCCCATATACTATTAAAATATGGTAACACAAACTGTATAGCCCGCAAAGCCTGAAATATTTGCTATCTGGCCCTTTACAGAAAAAGGTGGCTGGCCCTTTGTCTAAAAGGTACCCTTCCAAGTTAATTCACATGGCTGTTGGCAGGCCTCAGGGGACTCTAAACTTCCTCACATGGCCCTCTTGCTAGGGGACCAACTGTTCCATATACAGGACTTCCAATATTAAAAGCAGGAAAGTTCTAGGAAAGGTTTGGCAGTTGGTCACTCTGGCTAGATAGGGCAGCTAGTTTTTCCCCAAATTGGGCAGCTGGAGAGCAAGTGTCTTAAGGTGGCAGCCATACCCCTTTGGTAACTTTTCCCAGAATTGAAATCCTGTCACTCCTGCAATATCCTATTAGAAGTAAATTAAATCGAGCTCATACACAAAGGGATATCAGATGAATACCAGGAAGCAGGGCTCATGGGGGGCCAAGTTAGAAGCTGCCTACTATATAATCCTCTCCTATCTCTTCACTACTACAGCAATAAACGAAAAATATATTTTTCAGTTTTCAGTTTGTATGAAACATGAGTCAACATTTCTTGGTGCTATACTAGGTATAAATGTCCATTAACACAAGAAAAGATCAAATGAATCTGAAATGCGTGAATCATGCTTTGTGTGGCAAGGGTATGAGATCATGATAAAATGTGAGATTTAATCTCCACCCCAATAATTTTGTTTAACTGCTTATATCACTAGTACGAACCTCAGTGAAAACACACTACTCAAATTTCCCTATGGATTCAGCAGTGCTTGCAATTATAATTATCTCTTTAGTGTACATCAAACACGACGCATCCTCAGCTATATTTAAGAAATATATTGCCATCTGTATTTAAAATAGATTGGCTCATAAAAGATCCTTTCATTGATACATTTCCCTCATTTTTTTCTTTTTCAATTTCTGTCCTTTGTTCTAGAAAAGAGATCATTAGCTGAATGATTACTTAATAAGCATCTACATTCTAATTATGATTTTTCCCTTAATGTGGGTAATCTTTCCATTCATTTCTTTCCTTTTAGGAACATCTGCTTGAAAACATAATCTTTATTTTTAAGAGATCATCTGTCCCTATAGTTCCTTTCCCTCTTGAAACTCTAGTCTTGAGCTCTGATATCACCATCAGTTGCTATGGAAATTATGATGATGCTATGGAGAATTATGACTTCATGCCAGGGAGTAGCAGTGGGAAGCCCACCATTTAAGAAAAAAAATTGTTAACCTTTTGCTGATTTTAAAATGAGTGGGGAGGAACTACACTCAAGGAAGAAAACTAGTTTCTTCAGGTGCACTGTTTAGTGTTTTTACCTGATTTTGAAGAATTTACACCATTCAATCTATGGTTTTTCTAATGAGTCACTAAGTTTGTCAAACTTTCAGGGACCTTTTATTCAACTTATCTAAACTCTGCCGTGTCTATATGCAGTGGGTGATGGAATTGTGAATGAACTGGTATTGTCATTTCAGTCTCCTTAATGATAAATACCAATCTTCATAGTCCTACCCATCACTGGGCAGTGCCCAAAGATCATTATGAGGGCAAAACAAAGGGACTCAGAGTGCTACATTTCATGTGTTTCATAAGCATACACAGCCTCCATCTGAAATGGATACCAAAGCACTGAGCAACTCCTGTTAATTTGAATTCTGCTGCATAAAACATGAAAAGAGAGTCGGCTTCCAGAACAGCAATGTTATTTATCGCAGAGAGAAAATGCCATATGGAAAGGGAGCCCAGGGACCTGGATTCTGGGTTTAGCTACTCCTTGGCTTTAGTCTATAACCTTGAACAATTCATGGAACCTCCCAGGGCCTCCATTTCATGGGAATGGTGATAGTAATAGGAAAACCTCTGCTACAATTGCTGCCCAGGGATCCTCTAAGAATTAATGAGATAGTGTCTACAGAGCATTTTGAAACCCTTAGACAAAATGAGAAAGATAACTAAGAAACATTTTAAGATATTTTAAATCAGGATTGGACTCCAATTTGGACTTTTTTAAAGGTGGCCTGCTCAAGGCTGATTTATTCCTTAGAAATTCAAAGGTAACGAAGTAATCGAGCTGAGGTACACTACAAATTTTTAAATAATCCAATTATCTTTATCCATTATGAGGTTGATTCTGGCAAACCAAACTAATTTCTGTTTATGATGAGGAAATATGAAGGCAATTGTGTTAGGCAAAAAGGGCCAAAATGTATTTATTTCCCAGCCAAATATTATCTTTCAATTCACTTTTGCTTCAAAGGTATTCAAAGATACTGACTGTTCACAGTTCAAATATTCAGCCAGTATTTTTTTAGCTGTCATTTTATTGCTTTGTTGTGAGGAAGTGCTTTTGAGTTTATATAGAATTGAAACATATATCTGGTTAATATTTTTTAAATATTTAACATATAACAGCTGTTCCAAGTAGTAATAATAAAGGAGTACTCATTTCACCTTACTGTGGTTAGTTGTCTAGCAACTTCAATTTCTAAAGAGTGTATTTTTCTTTAAGATTTTTATTTATTTATTTGACAGAGATCACAGGTAGGCAGAGAGGCGGCGGGGGAGGGGGGGGGAGCAGGCTCCCTGCTGATCATGACCTGAGCGGAAGGCAGGGGCTTTAACCCATTGAGCCCCCCAGGTGCCCCCTAAAGAGTGTATTTAAACACTGATTGTATTTTGGGAGCACATGAACAGCCATTTCAAAATCATAATGTATATATCTAATTAATTAACATAAACTATACTAATGGTATGTGGGAAAAAGCAGCTTAAAAATCATTATATATAGTATAACCTGTGTGCATTTTTAATAGTACTAGAAAAAGGTTTTTAAGTCTATACGTGGGAATATTTATATTGCTTATCTGTATAGTGGATGTCAAGAATTTATTTTTTAAAAATTTTTAAAGATTTTATTTATTTATCTGAGAGAGAGAGAGAGAGATAGCAAGAGAGAGCGTAAGTGGGAAGGAGGAGCAGGCACCCTGCTAAGCAGAGAGCCCATGTGGGGCTCCTCCCAGGACCCTGAAATCACGACTGGAGCAGAAGGAAGAGGTTTTACTTACTATGCCACCCAGGCACCCCTGAATTTCTTATTTTCTTTAAATAACTTTTGAGTGTCCAGATATTCCTCACAGTAAGCAAGAAATAAAGCTAATTTTATTTTAAAGATTAAAATAATTTCTGTAGATGGAGATGTTCTCTTTTTCCCTCTTCTCAGGGTTTTGTAAAGCTCAATTGAGATAATGAAGGTAAAAGTACCTTGGTGATTTGTGAATTGCTCTGCAAATGTGTATTGTTGGTGATATACTCCAAATTTGAAGCCCTTTAAAAATGAAGACTATTTCTCTATTCGTTCCAGGAATATCCTTGCACTGCAGTTGTGTAAAAATATTTTCTTCATTTGGAAACCAACCCAAGATCACTTTTATATAAGTTAGAAAAAAGTACAACACATTTCCTTCACACCTCAAATATCACAGATGGAAAACTGTCATTTTTGCCTCACTATTTTCTGTGCTAAAATGATAAAAAAAAATAATGTGGCAAATTTACTAATCTATGCCTTAGGGAAATTTTAGATTTTAACTATTTCTACTTATAAGTGACTACTTGTGAATGAATTTTTGCCTAGTAATAACCATTTCTTAGTGATTTGAATGCACAAATATCAGTGAACGTTTATTTACAATTAAGAACAAAACTTGATATTACCCATTTATGTAGTGCCTGTTCCTACACAAGTCAATCTATATTGTTTTCAGTAGAGAACGTACTTTTAATTCAGAATAGTTCAGATTTTTTTTTTTTTTTTTTTTTTCACAGAGATCACAAGTAGGCAGAGAAGCAGGTAGAAAGAGAGGGAGGGGGAAGCAGGCTCCCCGCTGAGCAGAGAGCCCGATGCAGGGCTCGATCCCAGGACCCTGGGATCATGACCTGAGCTGAAGGCAGAGGCTTTAACCCACTGAGCCACCCAGGCGCCCCCAGAATAGTTTAGATGTTTAATATACATGATGGAAATTATATAATATCTCACTTCATTTTCTGATATGTACATCTAAAAAAAACAAAAAAAGAACTAAAGAAGCAAACATAATTTTGATATTTTAAGATATCTGATATTTTTTAATGACTCCATGTCCAATATGATCAATAGTTCCTAATTAACAGTACAGATAATAATGAGGCCTATAATACATCAACATCTAACTGTAAACACTTCGAGGTAATGTTTAAAAGAAAGCTCTATTTCAGATATTAGAAATTCTAAAATGTATCTTATACTGGTTTCCACCTCTTTGGGAGATACAGATATTTATTTTATTATTGCGAATTATTATTATCTTAGCTGGCTAACTCTGATTTGTAAGCTCTTTTTTTTTTTTAAAGCTTTTATTTATTTATTTGAGAGAGAAAAAAGAGAGAAAGAGAGTGCACACGCACAGGAGGGGGCGAAGGGCAAAGGAAGAGGGATAAGCAGAGTCTCAGCTGAGCAGGGAGCCTGATGCCCATCTCATTCAAGGACCCTGGGATCATGACCTGAGCCCAAGGCATACACTTAACTGCCTGAACCACCCAGGCATCCCAGAATCATAAACTATTCTTTAAAAAATCATTAGTTAGCTAAAGTTATTTTGTCTGCAGTTTTGATCATGCCTTGCTAGTTCTACTATTATCAGCCACCCCCATTGCTGTATATGTGCACCAACCTTCTAATGCTCCCCCTCTTTTTTTTTCTTTTTTTCTTAAGATTGTTTTTTTTTTTTAATTTATTTGACAGAGATTACAAGTAGGCAAAGAGTCAGGCAGAGAGAGAGGGGGAGGCAGGCTCCCTGCTGTGCTCAACCCACTAAACCACCCAGGTGCCCCTCCCCTCTTGTTTTAATAATAGCTTTTGCCACCATTAGAAAAGTGAAATTGTAAAGTCCGCCTCCTTGGGAGTATGAACCCACAAATGTGGTATTTCTATCATGTACACTGCAATACAGAAACTTTGGTAGGTCCACATGTATCAGTAATGGGATATCTACAAACAAGGGCCCAAATTACTATCACTGTAAACAGATTTTCTTTTTAAGTAAAATAGCAATATGGAAGAGAGAATTTCTGCAAAATATGAAAAGATAATGATATTAAAGATAAATATGTAAAATAAAATGAAGAAAAAAATGTAATTTCTTTAAATAGAGTCAATTCTTACTCATTAAAATCAATCCTTAGTTATTCAAGAGTGTTCAGATGTCATGAGGTTCTGGAATTCTTTGCTTGAGAGTCGCTAATGATTAATAGTGTAGCTTCTGCTTGCTCCTCCATGGATGAGCTGACTGTAGGAACTTAAGAGAAAACATATGGGAACTCTTCTCTGACTTGTGGCCTCTCTAAGGCAGAAACTCAGGCCTGACTCCTTCATAAGCCCAGGAACCCAGATGTTTGGAACTTGGGTTCTCCTTAGGAGAATAGACATCACAGACATGATTGTCCTTATTTTTCTTCTACCTTTCTGTCCAAACTCTCCTGTGGAGATGAAACCCCCAAGTTGTGATTAGCCACTGATGATGTTCAAATCTACACTTCGGATTGGTGTTCCAGACTTGTGTCCAAGTAGCCTGCTCTAATATTCATCAACTAGATAATACACAGGGACCTGAAGTATTTAAAAATTAACTCATCTAAAACCTCCACCTATTCTGGTATTGTAAAGTTGAAGTTTTAGTGTCAAGCTAAATGCCTCATTATTTCAAACTTCAATATTCTCACTTGTAGAATGGTGAAAAGAATTTCCCCTTTATAGAGGATTATGAGGCTTAAATGTGGTAATGCATATAAAAAGCTTAGCATAGGGCCGATACAGTGTTAACTCTTAATACTGTGGAATTAGTAGTGATGGTGGGTGATCATCCTTTCTACTTTTCCCAAATAGTTTTTGCTTATTTATTTGTTTCTTAATTTAGAATATGAGCCCATGTTTACAAGAACCGTATCCTCGCTATCTTTCCTTCTGACATGGTAATTATCTGCTGTTTGTTAAGTGACTAGATTCGTAAATATTGCATTATTTGTCTTTTACCTGCTATAACCATTTACATTTGATGTAAAACTTCTTTTGTGCTGTCCTATTTTGAACCTCACAACTACCTTATGAGGCATGTAAGATGTATACAGTGTATTCATAATCCAAGGAAGGAGGGTGGAAACTAAGTAAATTGTCTAAGCTTGGATAACCAAGTAAATGTCAGATGTTAGAAGGGATCTCCTGACTAGATTGTACTTTCCTTGTTAAGAACACAGTCATCTTTATGCCAAATATACCTTTATTTAATTCCAATTGGATCTGTCAATAAAGGCATGAGAGGAGTAGTTGGATCAAAATAGTTGGTGTAGTTCCAGAAAGATACACATAATGATTTCCTCAATAATGATTTTATCACAGGCCAAAATGGGCTGTGTGATTTTTCATAAAAAATTGGCTTGACGTGAAAACAAAGCTCAACACAAAGTGAAAAGACTTGCCAATGCCTTCTAGACTGATGACTGATCTTCAGAGCCAGCATAAATTTCTTCAAACTCCAAGAGCATGACTGTATAATAATGTCCATATCCAAGCTATGTATACCTGGCCCACAAAGAAATTGAAAACCAGAGTTTGGGGTAAATCAAAGTATTTAGCAATCGGTATCTGATACTTCAACGTGAGCTTGACCTCGGAGTTAGAGAAGACTGGCCTGGTTCTGTGTGATGGGAAATGATTTGACCTGAGAAAATGTAAGCAGAAAAGAGTTCCGCTGAATCTCTGTGTGACCTCGCCAAGCACGCCGAGTACAGAGAAGCAAGTGACTTGAATCTTTTTATAACAGGAAGCTCCAGGTGTCTCCATGTTCTGGCATAGTATTCATTTTTCATTTTGGGTATGGAATGAAAGGGAGCAGAATTTGTCACCCCCACATATGCCTCTTTGGCATAGGATTATTTTAGGATGATTATTTTTGAGAAACAGCCGACACAGGAGGAGATCTGAAAACCAAGTAAAATGTACTCTTTTGTAAGAGACATTTACATTTGTTAACCTGAAAACTAAAACTTGGTTTGCTCATAGTGGGCCATCAGGAGCATCAAGAGAATAAGATTTTGGGGGCGCCTGGGTGGCTCAGTGGTTTAAGCCTCTGCCTTCGGCTCAGGTCATGATCTTAGGGTCCTGGGATCGAGCCCCGCATCAGGCTCTCTGCTCAGCAGGGAGCCTGCTTCCCCCTCTCTCTCTGCCTGCCTCTCTGCCTACTTGTGATCTCTGTCTGTCAAATAAATAAATAAAATCTTAAAAAAAAAAAAGAGAGAATAAGATTTCAGGCCTCTTGAAATCTAGGCTCTGAACTCACACAGTGTCAATTTCTAACACATCACATTTGTCAAAGCAAGTCACCAGGTAAACCCAGACTTAAGGGATGGGAGGTGCCTCACAAAGGTGTGATATTTTTCCTAATCTGTTACAGCCAAGAGTTAGACTCACATCTCTCCTCTCCCTTGATTAAAATTCAATTAAAATTCCCAGTCATGTTTTAGTGTCCAGAAAAATTCTTCATCTGTTATTTTATCATATTCTTGTCAGAAGCCTTATCTCCACTTCTAAAATTCAGTTTTTTTTAAATTAGATTTTATTTATTTATTTGACCCAGAGAGAGAGATCACAAGTAGGCAGAGAGAGGGTGGGAAGCAGGCTCCCTGCTGAGCAGAGAGCCCAATATGGGGCTCAATCCCAGGACCGTGGGATCACAACCCGAGCTGAAGACAGAGGCTTTTTTTTTTTTTAATATTTTATTTATTTATTTGACAGACAGAGATCACAAGTGGGCAGAGAGGCAGGCAGAGAGAGAGGAGGAAGCAGGCTCCCTGCCAAGCACAGAGCCCAACCCGGGACTTAATCCCAGAACCCCGAGATCACGACCCGAGCTGAAGGTAGAGGCTTAACCCACTGAGCCACCCAGGTACCCCCTAAAATGCAATTCTTGAGGCAAAGTATAGCACCATTTTTTTAAGGTAACCATTCCTATGAAGCTAAGATTTGAATTTTCAAGTTTTAACTAGCCAGATCTGTAAATAGGCAATGGCTATTTTGCCTTGGTCCTTCCTTTTTCAGATTTCCTGTTTTTCAAGAACATAATTATCCTTCATTCTTTTGTTGTCAAGATTTGGACATCAACTTACAAACTCAACAATGTGATTGTCTTTTATTTTACTGTTGTTAAATTAAGTTTGCAAGTCAACAGTCTAATGTTTGAAGATGTGAGTGGATCACTTTTCTTTGGAGACTATATATGTGTATGGTTAAGTTTGCATCCGAAAGGTTCCCAAACAGACTCATTATGCATGTGAGTATAAATAATTCTGTTAATAAAAGTACTGGTGAATGTGAGGGAGAAAGGGAGAGTGTGTGTATGTGTGTGTGTGGTGTGTAGGGGGATAGGGAGGGCAAAGATATGCTCGCCTGAGTCAAGGAGGAGTAATAAATAAATCCAAAGAAAGCTAACTAGTGAGAGGCAAACTCAGAGAGATTTTCAAAAGATACATCTGCACTACTTCCTATGCACGGCTGCCCAGGTATGTGAGATGATGCTGGAAAAGCAATTGAAAATTCCCACCGGCCTCTGTATAAATCCGTTTCATTCTGGGGTCATCCATCAGTCTCCACAAAGTCAGGAGGAGCCTCCATTGGCTACCTGCTGCGTGCTTCTGTTTATATGAGCTTCTATCCTGTTGCCGAGAACCTTGTCAGATGAAGAGCAAGCCACATTTACCTGTAACTGCCTTACACTGGCTTGTGATGCCTAATCTCTTTTATTGATCCTACTTGCTGGTTTCTGGAGACCATTGATTTTCCTGGCTGTCAGTTTGTGGCCTTGCCTCCTTAATGTTTATTTAGACCAGCCTCCATAAATTGTTTCTGGTATGGAGGGCGAGGGAGGCAGCAGGAGGTCAGGGGTGCGTGTATACCTGTCCATAGATATAAATCACAGCTTTTGTTCTTTGCTGTTGTTTGTGAACACTGGTTGCAAGGTGAATAAAAAACGGAAGTATTCCACTAAAATGTGGGGAAACCATTACAAATTCCCCTGTGACTTTTTTTTTTTTTATTGCAGTCTAGATTTTCAATTTTCTGAATCCTAATGGTACATCTTGTTGTCTACTCAAACATGTAATGTTTCTTTTTGTTAAAGTGGAGAAAGAAAAAAGCGAAGGCATTGCTTGTTTGCCAGCACAGAGCTGTGCGTCTGAATGCTGGTGGGTTGGTTTCCCCTTCCCACCACTCAGATTGCTTTTTGTCAACACAAGCATATATAGTCATAAATTTCCGTCTTTCAGGAAAAAAAAAAAAGAAGTAACACTGGAGTTGGCAGCACCTGGTTCAACAATTGAATCAGCATAGCTCCTCATAATGAAGCATATAAGACTGTCTATTTAGACAAAGGCCATGGCTGTAGTGGAAGGACCTGTTAAGGTGTACGGCAGCTCGCGGGCAGCGTGTTCTCACAGGGGGTCGAAGGGTGAAGTGCCGAGTGCCACTGTACCTCCAACACCAGCTGACAAGGCCAGTTAAGCACAAGGCAAAATAGGAAATTGTTGCAAGCAGGTGGCTGCTCTGTTATAAATAATTCAAGGGCACGTCCTACAAAATCCAAGGGAAAAGCCCCACAGCTCATTATAACAGTGAGTTGGTAGACTGCTAGATCCTTAAATCACTGGAAAATGTTTTGCAACAGCTAAGAATTTTTTCTCCTCTGCGGTAGTAGACATGATAGTCACTATGAGGTGACAAGTGGTTCCCCTGAGGCCAGAGGACAGCAATCAGCAGAGGGGCGGCCTGGGCTACTGCTCCTGCAGTTGATATCGAAGGGTTGTGCACAGAAACAACACCCAAAATAAATCATCAGGAAGAGGAGAAGCATCCTCAAGACGGGAAAAGAAGTACCTTTCAGAAAACACCTATGGAACAGTTTGCCTGATTTAGCAGTCTCCGTTTTAACTTTTAACTTTTCCATATTACTGAATGTTCTGGATCTACTTGACTTATCTAGCCTTCTCACTTCCACCTGTTTCTCTAAGACGCTTCCTGTGATTCTTGTACTTCGTTGCCCGTAGTGCTCACATGGGTCCTGCAATTTTATATGCACTCCTCATTCTTTTTTAAATCTCAACTCTTTCGGGGCACCTGGGTGGCTCAGTGGGTTAAAGCCTCTGCCTTCGGCTCAGGTCATGATCCCAGGGTCCTGGGATCGAGCCCCACATCAGGCTCTCTACTCCACGGGGAGCCTGCTTTCTCCTCTCTCTCTCTGCCTGCCTCTCTGCCTACTTGTGATCTCTATCTGTCAAGTAAACAAATAAAATCTTTAAAATAAATAAATCTCTACTCTTTCATGAAATAATTAATTTTCACTATTACAGTCTATGGTTTTCTATTTCTCAGAAATCTTACAGCAAATTTAACCCACACTGGAGTGTGATTACTTACGGTGATGTACTGTAGTAACAAATAAGCCCCCATATCACAGGGCTTAAACCACAAAGCTTTGTTTCTTGCTCCCAGAGCCCAGTGTGGATCTGGAGCTCTCCTTAGTGGTTTCCGGTCTAGTGTTGACTCAGGAATCCAAGCTCCTTTCACCAAACTGTGATATGTGAAGTACATGGACTCCAAAGTAGGCACCGAGGAGAAGGGAGAGCATGGCCAATCACACAGTGGGTTTTATACCCAGAGCAGGAAATAAAGCACATTTCTACTTTCTTTTGTAATATTTGAGTATTTTTTTCATCTGAAATAATTGTCTCTCTGCACCATCAAGGCTAAAATACATTCCAGATTCATCAGTTGATCCACACAGAAATATTCCAGGATCATAAAATATTTAGATTATCACTTAAACTTGGCATAAGGCTTTTTGAAGCAACACAAGAAACCAAAAAGTTAAAAGAGAAAATATTGGTAGATTTGACTAAACAAAATATTTTAGAAATCTATTATGTAATAGACAATCACCTTAATTATCACCACAGTGGAGGTTAAAAACAAATCACATGTGAGAAGGAAATACGGGCAATATAAATATTATTCATGTAAAAAGATCTCTTGGGGCACCTGGATGGCTCGGTCAGTTAAGTGTGTGACTCTTGGTTTCAGCTCAGTTCATGATCTCAGGGTTGTGAGATTGAGCCCGGTGTTGGACTCTGTGCTCTGTACAGAGTCTGCTTGAGATTACCTCTGTCCTTCTCTCAACAAATGTGCACACACTCTCTCTCTCAAATAAATAAATAAAATCTTTTTATTTCTTTTTAAAGATCTCTTTCAAAGCAGTAAGGGAAAGAGCCACAATAGTAATAATCTAGTCAAAAAAAGAAAAAAGTACAAACCAGTCAAAGTAAGAAAATGTGCCTAATAAATATTAGGCATAATATAAATATGTATACTCAGCAATTAAAAAGAGATGAATTTTTGACCTTAGACTATCAAAATTTTTTCAATTTGTTATAATGCAATTGTTATGGTTGTGCGAAAACAGACTCAGCTATACCACTGGTAGGATTATAAGCCAGAACTACTTATTTAAAATGTAATTTGTGGGACGTCTGGGTGGCTCAGTCATTAAGCATCGGCCTTTGGCTCAGGTCATGATCACGGGGTCCTGGGATCGAGCCCCACCTTGGGCTCCCTGATCTGTGGGAAGCCTGCTTCTCCCTCTCCCACTCCCCCTGCTTGTGTTCCCTCTCTGGCTGTCTCTCTCCCTGTCAAATAAATAAAAAATCTTGAAAAAATAAAACAAGATGTAATTTGCTAGTGACAGTTCAAATTTAAAATGCATGTAATCATCAAGCCATTAGCCCCACCTCTAGGAATTTTATCCCACAGGACCTTGTGCACAAATGATGCATGATGACATGAAATGATCACAGCAGTGGATGTCATGACAAGAAAAACAGAAAGCCTCAAAGAGGTGCAAGGAATGTTAAATAAATTGCAGTGCATCTACACTATGTAATACTAGGCAATACTATTTATTTCGATCTACTTGTGCTGAAATACAGTAGTCCCCCTTATCTGCAGGGCTATGTGCTAAGATCCAGTGGATACATGAAATAATGGATAGAACTGAACTTTATATATACAATGCTTTTTCTAGTACATACATACCTATGACAAAGTGTAATTTCTAAATTAGGCACAGTAAGAGGTTGACAAGAATAAGTAATAATAAAATAGAAAAGGGGCATTTGGATGGCTCAGTCATTTAAGTTGTCTGACTCTTGATTTGGGCTCAGGTCATAATCTCAGGGTCATGGGATGAAGCTCAGCTGGGAGTCTGCTTGCTACTCTCCCTCCTTCTGCCCCTCCCCCTGACTGGCGCGCATGCACATGCATGCACACACACACACACACACACACACACACACTCTCTCTCTCTCTCTCTCTCTCTTTCTCTCTTTCTGTCTCTCAGATAAATAAAATCTCAAAAATGAACAATTATGGCAATATATGGTAAGAAAAGTTCTGTAAATGTGGTCTTTCTCTAAGTATCTTCTTGTACTATATTCACCTGATGGTGTGAGGTGATAAAATGCTTGTGTGATGAGGTGAAGTGGGGTGAATGACATGGACATTGTGACATAGTGTTAGCTGCCATTGACTTTCTCACTGTATTTCAGAAGTAGGTCATCTACTTCTAGACCATGGTTGACAGTGGGTAAGTGAAACTATAGAAAGTGAAACCACATCAGTGGGGGGACTATTTTAATAGATTGTCCATGAATAATACTAGGTGAAAACTGAAAGGATTTAGAGGAGGAAAAAAGTGAGTACAATCCCATTTTTGAAAAAAATATCAAATCAGAAAAATACTATGTATGTTAGCTTGTGTGTGTATAGGGAAAATTCTGGAAAGACAAAGACTGGATTGTTCATGGGACTTACTATCTCAGGGGATTAGAGTGGCTCTCCTACTGTTACTTCAATTTTTACCACTTCAGCTGCTGCCCCTGCTGACCAACACCTAGTTGGAGAGGCTCTGAATACTCTGCACATGTTAACGCATCTAATTCCCACAGCACACCTGGGTAATAAGTATTAGTAACCTTCCTATTTCACAGGTAAAGATACTGAAGCCCTGAGAGCATTAGTATCCTGACACCTGCAAGGTGGAAAGCTCCAGTTTTAATTTCATAAATTTCTATTCTTGACTTCCCACTCAAATCTCCACATAGTTTCCCAGAGTGATTGTATTAAAACTGAAAATTAGATAATATCACCCCTCTGCATGGAACCCTTCCATGACTTTCTCTTCAGAATAAAATCTAATGTCTTGATGATGACCTACAGGATCTTGGGTTCTGCTCCCTCTTGAGCCTCATCTTCTACCAGGCACATTTGTCTACTTGTTCTTCCCTGCTGTTTATACTAGAGATCACTTCACTTAGGTGCTGCTCAAATATCCCGCCTTCCACACATCTCCAGATACCTCTTGAATGCCTTACAGTGCTTATTATGTATTTATGCATCGGATTATTATCTATTTAAAACAAATGTAAAGCCATTTGTTTTATCCCTATATCTGGAGTGTCTAGAAAAGTATGTGGCACAAAGTTGGTGTTCATTGAATATTTGTTGAATAAATAAATCACTTTTAAAAACAACAACAAAAAATGCTGAAGTGAGTTACTGCAGGAATAAGTTGTGATTAGGATTGAATAGCCATGTGTGTGTGCCTGTGTGTATGTGTGTGTAAAGGGAAAGCAGAGTTGAAACTTGTTTACCCTGGTGATTTTTTCAGCAGTACATAAACAAAATACAGATTTTCTTTTAAGGACTCAGTTAGAATTAGTTTAGTTCATATATTTGGCATTTGACTCCTTCAAGTGAAACCAAAACTGAAAAAAAGAGATAAAAGGAAGTAGTCTAAATGGAGGTTAGTTCCACTTATAAAGAGATGTATGGTAGTTTGGAATTATCTGTTATTTCCCACCCACCTTCTCTTCATTCTGCACCTACCTGCCTAAGCCACCTTAGATAAAATGTGTCACTGAATAGATGAACTATACCCGAGCAAACAATGGATTAAATATCTATGTGGGAAATTGTTTTCTGATCTTATTTAATAATCAATTAAATCAATTTTAATAACTACATTCTTTGCAGCTGTATGATTCTAACTCATCCAAGAAAACCATTTTCAGGGACACCTGGGTGGCTCAGTGGGTTAAGCCTCTGCCTTCGGCTTAGGTCATGATCTCAGGGTCCTGGGATAGAGCCCTGCATCAGACTCCCTGCTCAGCAGGGGGCCTGCTTCCCCCTCCCCCTCTGCCTGCCTCTCTGCCCACTTGTGATCTCTCTCTCTCTCATTCTGTCAAATAAATAAATAAATAAATAAATAAAATCTTTACCAAAAAACCCCACAAAATTTAAAAAATAAATAAATACATAAATAAAATCTTAAAAAAAAAAAAAAGGAAAGCCATTTTCATATCCTGTTCATTCAGTTACAATGGTTTGGTTGAATGGTTTGGTTGGAAGCCACTCTACATACTGCAGTTATGACAAGGGTTTTATAAAGTATAAGGAATGAAAAATTTAAACAACCTTAAAACTTAGGGAGCACATGGGGGCAGAGTCCCTGTTGATCCCCTCAGGCCTAAGCACTGAATCATGTGGTTCTCAAGGAAGCCCCAGGAAACCGTGCATTTTTCAAGAATTTCTGGCAAAGTCCCATCAACAATTTCAGCATAAGGCAGCAGAAGGGTGGTTGTTAAGAGCTTACCAGGAAGTCCCCATGAATCACGTCTCCCTGCATGGCTGGACAGAACTGCTTCTAGGGAATAATGGCTTCTCTTTCCCTTCTGCCTTCTAAGCTTTGTGCAAATGACTCTTATTGGCCAACTCTTTCATGGAGGATATTCTGGAAATTCTAGAAGAAACTTTCAAAGAGGATGATGATCCGACAATAAGGAGTCTGCAGATTTCCTTTAATGTCACATCTCTTTATGATTCAGAGATTAGTACACACCATCACTGTTTTTCTAAGCAAATATAGATGTGTTTGTGAAGATCGTAGGACAGAAGTTGTAAACTAGCAGTTACCGTGGACTATGTTTTTTGTTTGTTTGTTTTTGTCTCTTTTTGGCCCACAGAGTATCTTTGTTGGCTGTTTTTTGGTTGAGCTGATATTTACAAACTGGAAAATTTCACATATAAATGTGGATTTCTGAAAAACAGAAAATTGGCCAGTGCTAGCCTCCATTTCCCATGATGACTATATCTGAATGTCTGATGCCCTTTTGGGCATGGCGTGTGTTTGCGAGTCTTGCACAGCTCCACACCTCTCACAATGGCTCTTCACCTAGTTCCCTCAGCTCACTCATATTGCCTCCCTGAGCCCTAGAGTTGTTAGAGAATGTAGCTTCTGTTCTAGAACTTCAGGGAGGATATAATCATGACTTTTTGTAGCACAAATGTCCTAAATATTCTCATCACGTAGTATTTTTAGGAGCTATTAGCTATGTGTGAAGCATGTTCCCCACTCCCCAAATCATGTTTCCTAGGCACATTTTCACACCATAAGTTAATAGTCTTTTCAGCTTGTACAAACTTTTTTAATTTTTCACATGATAGTATTTTTAACTTAAGGAAAATTAAAAGTAATTTTCGTCAAAAGTTTCCGTGCACCCCATGACATAACAAAAACACAAAGGTCCCACTGGTGAGTAGGTTTGAGCAGTTAGATATAACCACTGATATGGTCATTCCTGTACATCATGCTTATAATCCATGTGACTTAAACTCATATTCAGCAAAATACAAATTGCTGAAGATCATAGACCTTTCGAGTCACTGAAAAGAAGACAAAACATGGCAGTTAAACTTTTGAAAGTCAGAAGTTTGATGTGAACTCATGTACTTTTATATATGTCTCTTCCTGCATATAAATGCATCACATGTACACGAGTACACACACACACACACACACACACACACACACACTTCCCATACTATTTTCTTAGCCTCTCCACACACAACACAATTTAGTTTTAGGTGACAGTAAACTGAATAACCTTCATTTTTTTGATGTTGACCAAAAAAAAAAAAAAAACCTAGAAAAAAATGCAATCAAATGTAATGAATTTTGCTATGAAAATCATAAAAAAATGAAGTTTAGAGATATGTACTATACCAAAATCAAACATGTAAACAAAAGACAAGCTAACTGCCTCAGCAAGTGAAGTATGAATTGAATGTTGAACAATAGGTTTCTGTTGTTGTTGTTGTTTTCCATGAGATTCAGACCTGGGTTGAAATTAGGTGAAGAAACGTCTTGTCACCTAAAGTGATTATAGACTCTTCAGGTAATTTGGAAGCCTGAAGTTATAGGGCTGGAAATGTACATATTAAAAAATACTTAAACTTTGGAAAGTCTTATAAATAATGTGCAGCTGTCCAGCAGTATGTATAAAGTCTGCCAAGTGTATAAAGTCTCCACAAATTCTGTTTTGGTTTGGCATTCAGTGGAGTAAAATAATATATCTGTTCCCTGTTTTCCACTTGAAGGCGACTATGCTTGAGTGTTCCATATACAAGTCCTTGTTTTTCCCCATGACTGACATTCAAATACCAGAAATGACAAGTTATTGGCTATTGAGGAGAATAAAAATTCATTTATGTCTATAAATATCCAAGAGTTGTTTAGTTAGGAGGAAACAGATGACCTAACAGAAGACTAAATCTTGGCAAGTTGACTTTCATTGGCTGAACCCTGCCAATTTCATTCTAGCCAGCTGGTTTCCTCTAATCCTCTCCTGTTCCTTCTGTTTGAATGATTTCGTAGGGTTTTTTTATGCCACATGCATCCATCACCACCAACTCCAAACAAAGAGCATGCTGGGTGAGAACAAAGCACAGATGAGCTGTCTAGGGGTTCAGTATACTGGGGACGAGGCCAAGGAAACTCATCAAGAAATTCACACATCGGCAGCTACAAGTTAGGCACAATACAGAAAATGAAATTTAAGAGGGAGCCCCAAGTCCTTTATTCTTGTAGTTTAGTTGACTGGACAGCTGGAGGCTCTCCAAATGACCTTTAGTTCAACCTAAATTATGTTACTCTTTTTTTGCTCAGAGAATCCAAGCAGAAGGGTGAGGAGACCACAGAGAAAGACCTGCAGAGTGACAGACAGGAAGCTTGCCCTGATTGTGTAAGGCGGTGAGTTAGTTTGAGTCAATTAAGCTTATAATTTATTTCTTTTTAAAGGTTCCATTTTTTCCCCTCAAAATAGTCCTTTCTTGTATTTCCTTTAAATTTCATATTCATGACACAGTCAGGTGAGGGTTTGATTATAATTAAACTTCTCCCTCTAAGGGGCCGGAGTGTCTTGTCAAATAAAGTCGGAAGGGTGAGACCAACAGGGGCAAGAGAGAGGCACAGGGGAAAACCCAGAGCAGGTGTGGAATGAAGTTGCGTACCTTCAGAAAGACTGGAAGCACTATGAAAAATGTACAAATCTGGCCTGCCTGTTTTAATTCCTAAGAGAAAGGGGCCCCAAAGAGCATACGGAGAGAAAACAGAAACAGTTGGTTGATGGATGTTACACATTTAGGTTCTATAATTACATGGGAAGTTGATTTATCACAGTGTCCTTGCATCACTGAAATGTCAGGGGCAAGACACATGTGTGGCCCCATCAGAGGAGGAATTGCTTTTAGGAAGCTCTGCCTTTGCAATCTGGGACCGACCAAAACCAAACGGAACAGAAACACGAGGCTAGCGTTATCACTTCGGAGAACTTTCAACGCAATTAATGCATGAAATTAAACATGCAAGGAAGTGGAGAAAAGGAGAAATGCAAGCACCATAAGCAACGCTCTGGCAACTTCGAGAATCGAAATACTATGTAAATCCTCCTGAGACCGGTTTTGCTTGACTAAGTGGCCAAATAGTCTCAGTTTCACTCTTTTTTTTTTTTTTAATTTCTTTATTTAACAGAGAGAGAGAGATCACAAGTAGGCAGAGAGGCAGGCAGAGAGAGAGGAGGAAGCAGGCTCCCTGTTGAGCAGAGAGCCTGATGCGGGGCTCGATCCCAGGACCCTGGGATCATGACCTGAGCCGAAGGCAGAGGCTTAACCTACTGAGCCACCCAGGCGCCCCCAGTTTCACTCTTTTAATACGCATTAGGCTTTCCTCACTGGCATATGTTCACTCTGTGTATCACAGATGAAGATTCTTGAAACATACCATTTTTTTTTTCTTGCCTCTACAAGATGTTAAACGCCTTAACTTTGTTGTTTTTAATCATTGTTCATATTAGGAAATTGAAATACTCATGAAGAGTAAATAATCAGGTGAAGCCAAATTGTCAGTATAGACAAAGCTAAAACAAATGAACTCTGTGATCTTGAAAAATAGATGAGCATTCTGAAAAAAAAAAAAATTAACACTAGTCATGTTAAAAGTCTCCATTAACTTTTTTGCTTGAAAAATAATACTGAGGAACGCCTGGGTGGCTCAGTCGGTTAAGCAACTGCCTGCTCAGGGCATGATCTCTGAGTCCTGGGATCTAATCTGCATTGGGCTCCCTGCTCAGCGGGATCCTGCTTCTCCCTCTCCACCCCGCTCGTGCTCGCTCCCTCATCTCGCTTGTCTCTCTCGTGCTCTGTGTTGCTTTGTGTTTCTCTCTCAAATAAATAAATAAAATATTCTTTAAAAGGCTGAAATCTTGGGGCGCCTGGGTGGCTCAGTAGGTTAAAGCCTCTGCCTTCGCCTCGGGTTGTGGTCCCGGGGTCCTGGGATTGAGCTCTGCATTGGACTCTCTGCTCGGTGGGTGGACTGCTTCTCTTCCTCTCTCTCTGCCTGCCTCTGCCTTCTTGTGATTTCTGTCTGTAAAATAAATAAAATCTTGAAAAAAAAAAGGCTGAAATCTTAAGAGAATTTACGCACACACACATATATGTGTACACACATATACAGGTACACAAATGCATATATATATATACACACAAACGTGATGTGTTTATATAGAGTTGAGTATCAACTGAATGGCTATGGACTTACCTCTGTTTCCCTTTATTCCCCCTGTATTATTCTCAGGCTGAATATTACATTAGTTTGAGCGCTTATGAAAATTTTAGTCAGGGTCAGAGTCATTTAATGTATGACATAGGCATGAATGATACAGATGTAGTATCTATTATTAAGAATGTATGATATTCAATGCATGCATAATCATTGAATTGAATGCATGTTGACTGATGTTTAAAAATGTCAATGAAAATGACTGTCGGGTAATGATTACTTCTTTTTCTTTCAGCATGATGAATATACCTTGGGAAATAATATAATATCCACCTGTGAGTCTTCATTATGGTTCATTCTATAGCCATATATAAGGTGAGTAATAATGATTGGGGACATGTATATTTGCAGTAGTAGTACATAACATCACGGTTGTTCCTATAAGCATTTTTCAAAGGCTAGAACATAGTAACTATCAAGTTGATTTGAATCTTGAGGATCATCTAGGAAAGTAAAGTTTGAAACCTTTGCTATAAATGGACAAACCTGAATCCTAATGAACAAGGGATAGAACCCTGGCAGTAGCTAATTACATGTGATTTATTATAGTTGTGTGCCAAACTGGCTCATACATGCTTGTGAAGGCAATTGTTAAAATTTTCAAGAAGGTTGAGAACCAATTATTAAAATTTAAATTATATAAATGTATAATTAAATAAAATGTATTAAGACAAATATTAAATACTGAAAACATATCAATTAATTCACTACCTTTTACTGTTATCCATGCTCTTGGGGGTTATCTTTACCTATGTATGTTAGTTTGGTTCATATCTGTATGATGGAAAGACTATACAAGGTGCTATTGTACACCTCTTCCAACTTTGTCTTTGGTGAAATTCCAACCATTGTAGGTTGACATTGGCCAGGGTGACATTTACAGCAAGGAGATTGCAACAGTACAAATCAAAGCATTTTATTTTTTATAGTTTTAGAGGTCAAGTTGTTGAACTTTTATCACACCATTACTTTGAGCGTCCTGAACAGTGCATATTGGCCCTTTGTTTTTCATTTCTGTGTCTATTTTTGGCTTTTAATTCTTGGCTAAATTATTCACTTCATGTGCTATTTGTTCTTGGGTTCCACCTCTGTGTCTCCAATGCCTGCCTGCAGTGTTACAGGGGAAACAATAAAGCGTAGGATGACAGAGTAGCATATCTACCCTGGATGAGGCAGCAAGAAGTTTTCCTTGTTCAAGAAGTCATTTTCCACCTCTTTTCTGTTTGCATTGCCCAGAGGTTGTTGAGAATGAAAGTTATGTTTTCACTGTAGGAAAACTGGTTGACAAAATCACTTCAGGCCCCCGCTGTTTACAATACACACTCTGACAAATATGCTGGTTAGGGAGAGAATTATTTCCAACTTATTCCCTTTGGCAGGTAAAAATAAAGACGAAAGTTGGCGTGTGTGTGCACGTGTGCTTCTGTATTGGTGTTTTATTTATTTGCTTTTGGTGGTAATGCAAAGCTAGGAATGGTTTCATCTAGATTTTCTTCAGTTCTTCATATAACACATCTGAACACATGATTTTATAGAAGTCAAAGAATACATAAAACATGGCACTCTGAGCAATGGGTGCATCCCCCACCCCTCATCAAACTTGCAAAACACTTGCCATTGTTCTTAGTAGCCAGTAACAAAAGAAACTGGGAGATTTGGGGAGGCAATTTTTTTTTTTTAACAAATGAGCTGCTCTCAGCATCACCAGGAGGATTGGAAGACTGGCCACAGGGCTGCAAAGCTAGGGGAAAAAACACTTGAAAATACTCCCATGTGCACAACCAAGTGCTGTTTGCCATTGCTTTTTCTGTAGACACCGTGAGCACTGAACAATACATGGTATGATTAAATACCACTGTCCCCATTCTTACCACCATCATAACTAGAAGAGTCCATTGGGTTTCTTCCTTCATTCCCTGCCAGATCCCGATTACAGATCTAGGAGGGGTGCATTTAATTGATGGTGCCTAACATGCCCAATCATTGCTGACAGAGGCTAGAAAGAGTGATACCTGGTCTTTTCAACATCCGTAGTGGGAGATCTCATAAGACAGGGACTTCCTCCAGCATAGGAGATGGTAGAGATACTGAGTGGCTAAAAAAAATGACAGTTGTCCACAGCATTCTTTTACACTTATCTTCCATAGAGAAGCTCAGTCCTTTCAGTCTTGTACTTTTATAGATGTGTACTGTTTTGCTCTCTGGTATATGACATATGGTGGGAACCAATTCCAGGAGCCCTGGAGACACTGCACCTGTATGTCCTGCACCTAAGTGATGTTTTTACTCTTGAGAAGAAAGAGCAATGTTCTAGCATGCACAGAACATATGCTAATCAGCTGCACTCTTCAGGCACAAATGAGGATAATGTGTTCATTGTTTAGACACTGGAATTGTTCATTACAAAATGACACAGTGTTTGCCAATTTTGTCTTCATTATAAATGTAAATATTAACTGGCGATATGCAAAAGAATACAAAAAGTCAACAGCAATTAATTGGCTTCTGCAGTAATTAGCAACTGTAAGGCAAACACTTAGGAGCCGTTGTAATTGTCTGCATTAGGAATACACCTCCTGTACTGATCTAATTAGCAATTTAAATAGTTCAGAAATTATATGCCTCTTGCCTTTACACTCCCTGAAGTACTGTTCATTAATGGGGGAAAAAATTGCTAGTAAATGTCATTTGCATTGTCTTGCATTAAGGGCTCTACATCAAAGCCTCTGTTACTGCCTCATACTGAATAATTCTGAGCTGTGGCTTGTGGACCAATACAGCAGTAATTAGGCAATGATGCCTTTGTAAACATGTGGCACGAAATCTGACAGGAGTTTATTTTGCCATGAGGTATTGCCTCCATGATTTAAGCTGTAAATAGAAGAAGGCGAACTCTAAGAGGGTTATAGCTAAAATAAGTGAATAAAGATTGAAACAAATATCGACTCTTTGTGGACCATTGAAGTGACAGTTAAAAAGTTATCTTTGAGAGACTTTGCACAAAGTTTTAGTTGCTCATGTTTTAGCAGTGAAGTTGATATAGATACTAATGGGTATGACTGGAGAGACTGGCCAAAATTATGATCTAAGGATTATATTGACGGTAGAGTAGTTTTTGATGATATTTGTGCTATAGTGAAAGTTAGAAGTAATACATCAGGTCCACGAAGAAAGTCTAAAATACAACTCAGGTGCACTGTATTTCAGAGATGCCTCATTCAGAACAGAAATTCTCTGGTTACCAACATTTTGATTTATGCCATTCAGTACTGAAGTGTGTGTATGAGTGTCATCAGTTGTGGATCACAACTTCCAGTGTGAGAACATCAAGGAATAAAATGGCTAGTGGAACTTCAGAAATTTTTAACTCAGTTAACGCTTGAAAAATTAAACGAATTACTTGGATAGAAAGAAAAAGAGAACCTTATCATATTGTGGATACTCAGTCAAGGAGGGACAATCAAATACAAGAGAAGACTGAATCAATATTCAAAGTGATAATAACAGGCTGAGAAAAAAAGATTAAGACATCAAAGATAAAACTTAAGTAGGGATAATGAACAAACTTGAACTTGATTTCAAAATACAAGATGTGAGTAAGACCTGAGGATCTTTTTAAAATATGATGATCTTGGTAAAAAGTCTTAGTGTGACATACCTGACAATAGACAATAAAGTTTCGAGGTGGATTCATAAGAATATATGATCTATAAGAACGATGAATAATAGTCTCACTGAATTTTGCATTGCCTACATTTTACACTATGATTATGTCTGCATGGTATACTTTAAGATGGGCAGGAACTAATTGGAATATGTCAAAGAAGGTTAAGCAGCATAGAGCATCTGAAACCGTGCCATGTCTCAGGAGAAATGGTTGATAAAATGTGAAACACTACATCTGAAAAGATAACTTCTCCAGTAGCTCCAGGACTGCTACATATGAGCCCATGGGGTGGCTCAGTCAGTTGGGCATCTCCGTTCGGCTCAGGTCATGATCAATCCGTGTTGGACTTCCTGCTCAGTGTGGAGCCTGCCTCTCCCTCTCCCTCTGCCCGTCCCCTGGCTTATGCTCTTCTGGGGTCTCTCAAGTGAATAAATAAAAACATTAAAAAAAAAAAAAAAAAAGAACTGCCACGTAGAATGGTTAGGAAATCATTTTGCCTGGCCTCACCAGACAGAACTGGGCTTACCACAGAAATGTTGTTTGATGATTTTAGCTTAACATATAAAAAAAAAAAAGTTTAAACAATTGGAGGTAGTGGATAAAAAGAATGGGTTGTCTTTTAGATTCTACTAAAAGAATCTACTTTCCTGTCACTACTCCTTCTAAAATCCTGCACTGTTAAGACAGTACTTAACGTTGTCTCCAATTATGATAAAGCAAATGTAGGGAGGAATGTTCATTGCCACCTATTGGTAAAAACACAGAACTAAAAAGGATTCAAGAGCATCTGTTTATTCTGAAGTCAGAATTTATGAGCAAACATAATATTTACTGGTTATTTTAATGGTTATAAATTAAAATCTGTGAATGGAAGTCATGTGTTTATATTATACAAATGCCATTTTAGTGGAAAAGTCCTCACTTTAAAATCAGCGTAGATGTAAATATGAAGAAAGGACAACAGTGTGATATGCAAAAGGATACATTCAACTGTAAAAAAAAAAAAAAAAACTAACATATGCATCGACTTTTAAGAAATAAAACAGGAATAGTGGTTTTATCACATTTGTGTACTTTATGTCATTTTTCATTATTTGCTTGTTTATAACATCATAAAAGCACAATATTGTTTAGCTAAAATATTTAGGAACAATTGAAAGGTTGTATAAGATGAGTGATGACAACACTAAAATTTAATCTCATATTTATATAGTTGTATTTGATGTATAAAACAGACTGGTTTTGTGTTTATAATTAAATATAAATGTAAAGTTTGTGATTATTAAATTGTCAGTGGAGATGATCTTTGGAAATTTAGCTGAAGTATTAAATTTGGCATTAATGGGTGGTTATTCTACTTTCAACTGAAGACCCACTACAAATATATGACTATGTCTCATAAATACATCTTTCATGTATTCTGTTATGAATAATTTCACAAGCACTTGCTATATGCCTGGAACCATTGTAGGTGTGGAGGATATAACAGGCAATAGGAAAGGTGTAGGCCCTTACTCTTGAGGCTTAACATCTATTTTGGGGAGGTAGGATAAAGGTGAGTACACACTCTGGACAATAAACAAACAGAATCATTTCAGATAAAGGCAAATGTTACAAAGGAAATAAACCAGACTCATTTATACAGACGGTCATCAAGGGGAAGCACTTTGAATCTGGTGGTATGGGAAGGCCTTTCCTTACAAGGTGTGGTGTTTGAGAAGAGCTGCTAATTATCAGAACCCAGCTGTGCAAAAAATCTGGGAGAAAAGCAACCCAGGCAGAATAAAGAGTTGATGATATAAGGTATATGCTGACATTAAACTTTCACATTCAAACAATTGTGAGGGAAAGGAGGAATACATGCCCAGAATATGGAGGAGGACAAAGTGGTAGGAAAGTCTGGGAAGGTAGACTAAATTCTTGTGGGTCAGTTTAAGAATTTCCATTTTACTCTAAGGGCAATGGAAAGCATTTGTTTAGTCTTTATTTAGGTAAGAGGCGGGTCAAATTTGGCAGTGTCCTACTTTTCATAAAAAGTTTCACTGAAATCCTGTCCCATACATTTGTTTACATCTCTGTATTATCCGTGGCTGTTTTCACACTACATGGCAGAGTTGGGTATTTGTGACAAGAAGCATATGATTCACACAGCCCTAATACTTACTGTCTGATCCTTCACAAAAACATATGCCCATCCTCGAGGAATGATACCTTTTGTATATTTTGGTTTACAATTCTGTAGAGAAAGACTGTGGGAGGATATGAAGAGAAGTTAGGCTATTGATATAGTCTAGGCTATAAATGATGGAGGTGGAAGAAACGAAAAGATGTGGGAGATGGTAAGGAGCTAGAGTTAAAGATATTTGTGTGCATAAAATTAAGAGAGAAATCAAGAATAATTCCCAGAATTTTGGTTTGAGCACCTGCATGGAAGGTGATTTATATTTAAAGGTATTAATTATTTATAAAACCTTTAGGACTAAGAATTACATTTTTAATGATATGAGAAAAAATAAGAAAACTTTTTTATCATATGAATTAGCAAGGCCTATCATTAAAAATATATGATTTTGGAATTAAATAAAACCTGCTTAGTCAAGTATTAACTGAGGGTCTTGGACAAGCTACTTACCATCTCTGAGATGAATTTTTATAAATTACTACTAAAAATGATTAATAATTATATAGAGACATCATATGATTGGTTTTTATCCAGCTTTATTTTTTAATTTTTCAAATTGGGGTAAAATATACCTTTAATTTGCCATTGTCACCATTTTGCAGCATGCAGGTCAGTGACATTAAGTACACTTGTGTGCATAGTAGTGTATACCACCATCCATCTCCAGAACATTTTTCACTTTCCAAAACTGAAACTGAATTAAATGATATTACCCATATCCCTGTCTCCCTGGGCCCTGCCAACCACCATTCTACTTTCTGCCTCTTTTAATTTGACCACTCTTGGTACTTTATATAAGTGGAATCGTGGTATTTGTCCTTTTGTTGTCAGCTTATTTTACTAAGCATAAAGCTTTAAGATTCCTCTATGTTGTAGCTGTGTCAATATCCATCCTTTCCAAGGCTGAATAATAGTCCATCGTGCATATATGCCACATCATGTTGATCCACGTGCTATAGATCCATTTGCTGTATCCATCTGTTGAAACCTATTTCTCAATGAGATGGTATTTGGAGGTGGGGCCTTTGGAGAGTGAATAGGTCATGAGGGTGGAAGCTTTATGAATGGGATTAGTACTCTTTTAAAAGAGGCCCCAGAGAGCCCCACATCTGTGAACCAGGAAGCAGGTTTTCACCAGCCAGTGAATCTGCCAGTGCCTTGATCTTAGACTTCCTAGCCTTCAGAACTAAGAGAAATAAATTTCTGTTGTTTATAAGCCACCCAGTCTATGGTATTTTTGTTACAGGAGCCCAAACCCACTAAGATACCATTTGTCTGTCAAGTTGCTTTCACCTTTTGACGTTTGTGAATAATGCTGCTTTGCACCTGGGTGTACAAATACCTGTCCAAATCCCGCTCACTCGCTTTCTTTCCCTTTCCTTTCCTTTCCTTTCCTTTCCTTTCCTTTCCTTTCCTTTCCTTTCCTTTCCTTTCCCTTCCTTTCCTTTTTATAAGATTTTGTTTATTTACTTGAGAGGGAGAGAGAGAGTACACATGTGAGCAGGGGTAGGGGCAAAGGAAGAAGGAGAGGAAGAGAATCTCAGACTCCCACCTGAGTACGGAGCATGACGCAGGATCAGGACCTGAGCCAAAATCCAGAGTCAGACACTTAACCAGCTGAGCCACCCAGACGCCCCTGTCCAAGTTCAGCTTTTCAGTTCTTCTGAATATATACCCAGAAGTGGAATTGGCTCAGTTACATGGTAATTCTGTTTGCAGTTTTTTTGAGGAACCACTCTACTTTTTCCATAGTAGCTACGCTATTTTACATTTCTACCAATAATGCACAAGGTTCCAGTTTCTCCACATCCTTGCTAACACTTGTTATTTCCTGTTGTTGTTATTGTTGATAATAGGTATTTTATTGAGTATGAATTAGTATCTCATTGCGGTTTTGACTTCCATTTCTCTAATGATTTTTGACATTAAGTATATTTTCATGTCCTTATTGGCCATCTGTAGATCTTCTTTGAAGAAATGTTTCTTCAGGTCCTTTGTCCTTTTTTACAATTGGGTTGTTTGTTTTTCTGTTGTTGAGTTGTAGGACTTATTTATATATTATGGGTATTAACCTCTTGTGATATATAATTTGCAGTTATTTTCACCTGTTTTTGGGTTGTCTTTAAAAGACAGAGTTAAACTCTGTTGATAGTGTCCTTTGATGTATAAAAATGTTTAATTTTGATGTAGTCCAATTTATCTATTTTTTTTACATTTGTCCCTTGTACTTTTGGTTTATATCCAGTTTATATCCACTGTCAAAGCCAGTGTCACAAAGCTTTTGTCCTGTTTTCTTCTAAGGGTTTTATAGTTTCAGCTCTTACATTTAGGTCCTTGACCCATTTTCAGTTAATTTTTGTATACGGTGTAAGGTAAGGGTCCAACATCATTCTTTGTATGCTGACGTATGGTTTTGTTTGTTGAAAATACTGTCCTATTCCCATTGTATGGTATTAGCATCTTGTAAAAAAATTATTTAATCATGTAAGCAAGGGTTTATTTCTAGGCTCTGGATTCTATTCCATTGATTTTTATGTCTCTCTTTATGTCAGTACCACACTGTTTTGATTATTATAGCTTTGTAATAAGTTTTGAAATCAGGAAGTGTGAGATCTCCCACTCTGTTGTTCTTTCTCAGGACTGATTCCATGTGAATTTTAGGATGGATTTTTTTATCTTTCGAAAAACATTGCTGGGATATCGATAGGTATTGCCTTGACTCTGTAGAATGCTTTGGGTAGTATTGACATCTTAACAATATTGTTTTCCAATCTGTGAATACAGGATATATTTCCATTTATTGGAGTCTTTTTTTTTTTCTCAATTCCTTCAGAAATGTTTTTGCAGTTTTTAGTGTACAAGTCTTTTGCCTTTTGGGGTAGGTATATTCCTAAGTGTTTATTCTTTTAGATGATACAAAATTGCTTTGAGGATTAAGATAAATGATGCTTAGGGAAGACTAGACAAGTCCCTTGTGGAGAAGAATTTCCATAATTTACATAGATACTTTCCATTCAAGAAGGTGGAGCATAACTCCTTATCCCTTAAGGGGTGAAGAAGGAGTAATTGTGGAGAAACCTGACAAACACTACCTCAGCCAGGTGATCAAGGTTAATATCAGCAGTGATAAGTCACATTGATAGTATATGCCTTTTGTATGATGTTTTGAAAATGGCACTTTTACTTTGTTCTATCCAGAACCCATATAACCCTAGTTTAATCGTGAGAAAAATATTGGGGGGGGGAAGAACAATTGAGGGATATTCTACCAGAACACCTGACGAGTATTCCTCAAGATGGTCAAAGTCCTTAAAAACAAGGAAAGTCTGGGAAACTGTTTATGCCAAGAGTGGCCTAAGGAGACATGGCAACTAATTATAATATACCTGAGTAGGATCTTGAACAGAAAAAAAAGATACTAGGTTAAAAACCGAGGAACTCTGAATAAAGCATGGACTTTAGTACATAATAACATCTCAATTTGCTTTATTAATTATGACAGATACACCATAATAGTGTAAAGTGTTAACAATAGGAGATACTGGGTGTGGTATATATGAGAACTCCGCACTATCTATGCAACTTTCCTGTGAACCTAATGGTATTTTAAAATAAAATGGTCACTTTAAAAATGGAGGGGTATGTGGGTGCCTCAATTGGTTAAGCATTATGATCTCAGGGTCCTGGGATTGAGCCCTGCGTCAGGCTCCTTACTCAGTAGGGAGCTGGCTTGTCCCTCTTTCTCTGCCTCCACCCCCGACACCTGTGTTCTCTCTCTCTCAAATAAATAAATCTTCAAAAAAAAAAAAAATGATGCATCTAGCCTATTTAAGAGCTCAATAAATTTTGGCTCAAATTATAAGGATGTTTCTATTATTTAAGGATTGGTTGCTCTAGATCATTTCTATTCCTATAATATTTGATTTCCTTTAATATAAATAATCCCAGAAACATATTTTGACCACCAAGCTGCCTTTTAGTAAATGATTGTTATTTTCCTTAAATTATAATGTGCTAGAGGGGAGAATGATGTTTTGAATAAATGGGGTTCAATCAACTGGGTATTCATTTGGAAGAAGTATACATCTTGAACCCTACCTCACACCATACACAAAAATTAATTCCAAATCAGTTGCAACTCAAATTTATGAAAGATAAACATTATAACTCTTAAAGAGAGGCATAGAAAAATTTGTTACTTTATAGTCAGAAAAAAATTTTTTTAAAAATATTGCACAAAAGTACTAACCGTGAAGGATAAATGGGTGGATAGTAATATATTAAAATTATATACTGTTCATCAAGAAACATGATTAAGAAAATGTAAAGGCAATATGCAAGGTAAGAGTAGATACAATGAATATATCTGATAAAACTCTTGTCAGTATATTTAAAGGTATTTTACAGATAAATATATAAAAGCTGACAAATCAATAGAAAATTAGACAAAATACTTGAACAGATACTTCCTAATTGATTATACACAAATAAATATATGAACTGATGCTAACTTCATTAGTCATTAAGGAAAAGCCAAAATATAGTAATACTACACACCTATCAAAATGGATGAGATGTAAAAGATGGAAATGAAAAATGCAAATGAAATATGGAACACTAGAATTCTTACACATGTTGCCGATAGCAGCATACCTACCATTGGGCAACAACTTTGGAAAACTTCTTGGCAGTATCTGTAAAGCTGAATATACTCATTCCTGATTTCATGCCTAGCTATGATCCAATAGGAATGCATACATTTGTTCACCAACGAATATATTCTTGAAAGTTTATCCCAGGGTTATTTGTAATAGCCCCAAACACACAACTACCCCAAGTACCAGTCAACAGAAATGGGGTATATTCACAAACTAAAATATAGAAAAAAAATAAGAATGAATGAATTAAAACTACATTTAAATATGAATACATTCCAAACAAAATGTTGAGCAAAATAATCCAAATACAGCCTCTCCAAGAGTACATGCTGTATGATTCTATTTGTATAAAATACAAAGTGAAGAAGATACACTAGTATCTGATGCTAGACATAATGGTTATTTTTGTGTATTTCATGGTAAGTGGTGACTGGAAAAGAACAAAATGAGGGGTATTGAGGGTCTGGTAATTAATGTCTGCTTTTTTGATCTAGTCACTGGTTACACAGCTGGATTCATTTTATGAAAAATCATTGGAGTGTTACATTCATGATATGCATGTTTTTCTTTTTATACATTTCTGTTTTGTTTTGTTTTTTAAGATTTTATTTATTTATTTGACACAGAAAGAAAGAGGTCACAAGTAGGCAGAGAGGCAGGCAGAGAGAGAGGGGCAAGCAGGCTTCCTGTTAAGCAGAGAGCCTGAATGCTGGGCGTGATCCGAGGACCCTGAGATCATGACCAGAGCCAAAGGCAGAGGCTTAACCCACTGAGCCACCCAGGTGCCCCTTTTATACATTTCAATAAAGAAATTATCTTTAAAATTGTTTCCCACAGCACTGAATAAAATATCAGAGTTTCCAACTAACTGGGGAGAAATTAACTAGTGAAAAAGCTAGCCATGTGTTAATGAGGAAGGACCATACAATTTTAAAACCTAATTTTAAAAAATACAAATAAAATTTATATCTGACATGCCTCTATAATTTTCCAAAGGGATACAAAAATGTTCTTCAAAAGGTTTTAATCTTTATTCTTTTCTTCTTTATCACTGTTATACTTTTCCTACCATAAATTTAGGATCCCTTCTAGGAAAAAAAAAAATTGAATCCTGGAAGATCCTCAATTTTCCACTAAGCAATCATTATTTTGCTCAGGAATTATATCAACTCTTTAAAAAATTATGTAAAATATAGATCCCAAGTGCTGTTAAATACTGTAAATTAGCTAATCGCTAGAATAGAAACCACTTACTGTTTTTTCTTTTTTTTTTTTTTTTTTTTTTTGCCTTTTGCTGTTACCGTTTTGGATAATCTAGGTTATTTAAATAATTACATAATGAGTGAGTGATTTATTTAGTGACCTATTGTCTTTAACTGCTTTTTATATAGAAAAACTTAGTCTTTTTATAAAACTTGAAAGGATACACTGCTTATTTGTGAAACTCATAGTTTGTAATATTATTCTTTTGTCTGAGTTAAAGAAAGAAGATGTTGGATTTCAACCAGTTTTTGGAGTACTCATCAATTATCAACCAGGAGCCTCAGGTATGCTAAAACATTAAGGCATACTAAATAAGGATACCCTAATACTCTGTTTCCAATACATTTTACTAATAGTGGGTAGGAGAAGCACAGTAATGCATAATAATGAGAACACAAGTTAGAACTAAACTGAAAGGCAGTATATTTAGTTGCAGTTCAGAAAAGGAGAAATTAGAGTTAAAGGCAGTGGTGCTCAAATTTGACTGCAGTTAGAATCACGTGGGAATCTTGTAGAAGCTTTTGTGTATGATGATGGAGGAAGCTGGCTTCCAGTAATGGCTGAGTATCTCCTTTAGCCTAGTCATCCCACAGATAAGAACTACAAATTCTAGATAAAATGAGTAATAACCAGAAAACACTGGCTATTGACTAAAGAATGCAGAGAAGGGAATTAACAATTGAAAGAAGTAACGTGGCCCTGAGAAAGTGTATTGTTTTACAGCTTTGCCCTGTCTTACGATTGCTAGAACTCAGGTAGTGGATAAACTGGTTTTACTAGCTTGAAGAAGCAGAGGCCAGAGTTCAGGGGAAAGACAACAGCTGAAAAATGAGGGGAGAGAGCCTTAAGAAGGAAGTAGCCAGGAAAAGGGGAGCCCAGAATTATGTATATGGACTCTTGCCGAAAAGTTTGACCCCTGAACTATGCATGTGTAGGTAGAGTCCAAGTAGCTCAGATAAGTTAAAAAGAAAAAAATTGAATTGAGATTTCAGCAACTGCCTAATGCAGGAGATATAAAAGTTTTCTGTTTGAATTCAACCAAGTTATTCTAAAAAATCCCAAAAAATAGAACTCTCTTCACAGGAGCATAACAAAATCCAGAATCTATAACATATTACTGATCATGTCAAAACTTAACTACATGTATGAGGGACATTAAAATGTCACCAATACTCAAGAAAATATACAATACTGTACATGAGGAAATAAGCTGACAAGATTTATTTAAAACAGCTCGTTATTTATGCTCATGGACATAAATGAAAATATACAGAAAATAATTAAAAAGATAGGAAATCTCATGAGAGAAAGAAAAACTATGGAAAAGACCAAATGGAAAACCTAGAACTGAAAAAATTGTAACATTTGAGATTAAATGTTAATTGTATGGTTCTATCCAGAGATTGAATATAAGAAACAGATCAGTACAGAAGCTTTTTAGTTTGATGCAGTCTCATTGGTCTGTTTTTGCATGGTAGCCTGTGCTTTGAAGGTCATATTTAAAAAATTATTTCCCAGAAAATGTTAAGAAGTTTTTCCCCTATGTTTCCTTATAGTAGTTTTGCACTTTCAGGTCTCAGTGAAGTGACAACATATGAATGGGAGAAAATACTTGCAAAATACATCTGATAAAAGGTTAATACCCAAAATATATAGGGAACTCAACACCACAACAAGAAAACAGATAAGCCAATTAAAAAACAGGCAAAATATCTGAATAGACATCTTTCAACAGGAGATATACAAATGACCAACAGGTGTCTGAAAACTGTTCAGTAATCATCAGTGAATTGCAAATCAGAATCACAATGTGGGGTGCCTGGGTGGCTGAGTCAGTTAAGCATTTGCCTTCAGCTCAGGTCATGATCCTAGGGTCCTGGGATCGAGTCCTGCATCAGGCTCCTTGCTCAGCAGGGAGTCTCCTTCTCCCTCTGCCTGCCACATGCTCTTTCTCTCTCTCTGACAAACAAATAAATAAAATCTTAAAAAAAAAAAATCCCAATGAGATATCTCACACCTTTTAGAGTAACTATTTCAAAAAGAGAAGAGTTAGCAAGTGTTGGCAAAGATGTGGAAAAAGGGAAATTCTTGTGCACTGTTGGTGGAATGTAAGTTATAAGCTATTATGGAATTCAGTATGAAATTTCCTCAAAAAATTAAAAATTAAAAAAAATTTAAAAATTAAAAGTAGAACTACCATATGATCCAGCAATCCCACTTCTGATTATATATCCAAAGGAAATGCTAACAGGTACAAAGTTTCTTTTTGTACCTGCTTCATGAATATATTAAACCCACTGAATTTTAGATTTTAAATGGGGGAATTTTTTATCTCAACAAAGATGTTTTTAGAAGCCCAGTAAATAAAAGCAGTTAGCCAGTGGGGTCATGACTGAACACAGGTAGGGAAACAATGTACAACTAAAGAAATAGTTACCATCAGCACTACAAGGAAATTAAGTGTAAGATTAAGTCAAATAGAAGGTAAGTCATGTGGATGCTGATTTGTCATGATGCATACTTCAGAGAGACAACTAGGAGAGTGGCTGAGCATTAGAGCTGTTTTTCTTTATTGTATAGTCATATAGGACGTTACCTTTTGTGAAAACTAATCTTGAGGCTACAGTTGAGACATTGCTAAAAATCATATGTTCTGGCTTTTCCTATTTCATAGATCGTGGAAAACAAAATTTTCTGGTTGGCTTTTGCAGAATATCATTCAAATAGTAGATAAAAATGAAGTTGGCATTATTTTTAGTTCATTTGTTGCAGAATAACTTTAAGATACTAGATAACAATCATTTGGCATTTAAGCCTTATTTAGGAAAAGCTTAAAGAAGACAAATAATTATTCTATTTCAGTTTCATCCATCACTTAAAAAAAGAAGAATATTATATGGGAAATTATAAAATAGTAAATAAGAATATATCATTGTATACCTATGAAGAAGTATATTATATATATATGCATATATATGTATATATTATATTTAAGCTATAATACAAATACAAGAAATGTTATGATAAAATCAGATCACTCAATTTGTTGGTGTCAGTTGAATTTAGCATAATTATTTTGTATTTCAATTTAACAGTATCAGAAATAGAAATGCTATGTCATTTAGCTCAGGACAGTTTATATTTGAGAATTTATGGTAAATTAAAATTCAAATGAAGAAGAGGAAAATGAAAAGAATGAAAATGAAAGGAAATGAAAAAGAGGAAGAAGAGCTCTTCCCATCTCTCTAAATGGCTGGTAGAGGAATAAGTATGCAAATTATAGTACACCCATTCATAAAAATATTATGTAGAAATCAAGGCCATAATTATAGAAGACATGGAAAATGCAAGTAGTCACAAAATAGCAGAGGCGGAGTATAATGTTGCATTCCTGGTATAATTTAACAATATAAATAAATACCAAGGATGCAAATCAGAAAAGTACAGAAAAGACAAAACAAAAATGAAGATAGTTGTGTTAGTATTTTCGGATCAGAGGTAATGTATATTTTCCTCTTTGTTAAATTTTCTCCAGATTTGTCATACCACTTCTATAATTTAAGGGAAAAATTAGTTAAGTCTTTTTTCTTTTCTTTTTTTTAAAGATTTTTATTCATTTGACAGAGAAAGAGATCACAAGTAGGCAGAGAGGCAGGCACAGAGAGAGGAGGAAGCTGACTCCCTGCCGAGCAGAGAGCCTGACGTGAGGCTCGATCCCAGGACCCTGGGATCATGACTTGAGCCAAAGGCAGAGGCTCTAACCCACTGAGCAACCCAGGCGCCCCCAAAATTAGTTAAGTCTTGATGTGCCTATAAGTATATATTACATATAATCTAAAGAAGAGAGAGGAAAAATAAAAATAGGTAAGATAAGACAAACTTCAGTACCAGTTCCTTCTGAAACAGCAGTATCTGAAATAACAGAATATGTGTGTATGTGTGTCTGCAGAAGTTCCAAGCATTCAGAGAAAAATACCTTGGAGAAAATATTTCTGCAAATACACTTGTGTTGTTTTATCTCTATGGGTAAGGGAAAAGAAAGGCTCCTCAAGAAAAAAAAAAAAAGAAAGAAAGAAAGAAAGAAAGAAAGAAAGAAAGAAAGAAAGAAAGAAAGAACAGTATGTTTCTGAATTATGCCTTTCCAGATGGGCTTTAGGTTTCTCTAAAAAGAACATCAAAAACAACTTTTCCAGACAAAAGCTTGAGGTAATCAACAGCACCCTCAGGACTTGTTAACAAATGGCCTCTTTCAGGGAAGACAACATTTTGGGTTTAAACTAGAGCATTTCTACCAGGGAAGGCTCCCCCATGGGGTGCAAAATCCTCCTAAGTATGGACATGCAAGAGTCTTTGATGTTGGGAGAATTCTTGCAAATGGTTAGGAATCACTGAAGAACTCTGATGGGCTAGGGATTTCATTACCTAAAGTGGATTAATTTCATGTGTATTCTTGCCCAGAATGAAAAATTAAAGGAATAATTTATATGGGCATTTCAAATAAAGAAGAAGATGTTTGTAATATCTGGATAATTCAGATAGCAAGTTACTTGCTTGAATTGCTAGAATCATTGCCTAAAATCATTTATAATGTGTCCACAGTTACTGTCTGTGTTGTTAACTTGGGATGTGCAATTGTGAAAGTCAAAATTTGAAAGCCAAACCTTGTGATTTTCAAAGAGTTCTCTACCCTTCTCCAGGAATGGTTCCCTTTGCTCAGACAGAGCACTTGGCTATGATGCTAAACTACTGTTTGTTCATTTAACCTTAATTTATCCCCTCAGTATCAGAAGAGGAAAAATAAAGACAAGAACTACTGATTGAGTTTATTTGTACTACGGCAATGTTTGGCCTTTTAAAAGCATTTTCATCAAGATGGTTTATCTTCACATGGCAATCATTTATAAATGATGATGACATGGTTGGTAGAGATGAGAGTATTTATGAAGAAAAATGTGGTTGTACTGGTGTCATTAAGAGAATGAAAATTTAGCTTGTAAATTTGAAAACTCCTAAAAATATCTAGATTCTTCTGCATCTAGGAACAAACCCCAAATTGGTAGGGGGTTGGGGGAGATGGGGGCGGGAGTAATTTGTTAGAATTTTCTGATTTTCTTTCCTAAAATAACAGATTAACTTAATGTTCTTCCAAATGCTTTTAGATAGAGAATCATCTCTTCATATAAAATCTTATGTGGAAGCCTAATATATGTAAGAGAAAAAATCCAGCTGCTTGCTTAATGTCACTTGGGAAATTCAGAGCTCCCTCATTTCTATGCCCAGAAATATTTTTGTGGAAATTCCAGAGTTCCCAACATCATACAATATAAAGATTCCTGTACTTGATGATTATATTTCTCTGGCATGTAGATATTAGAATAATCTCAGTCACTTAAATCTGTTTTGCAAAGTAATTTGAAGATTGCTGTCACAAGTGAGTCAGTACCTATTCAAATTAAATCTTCATGAAGAATCCTCTTTTGCCTAATTATCAAGAATGTTTTATTTTCAATAATAGTTTAAATTTATTTGCATCTTTTAAATCATAAAGGGTATTTATTTAATCAAAAAATGAATTTTTTGATACCTTTAAAAATGTGTTTTCTAATATTTTATCTCTCTGAAAGGAGGGAAGGAAGGAAGGAACAAATGAAGGGAAAGAGTGAGTTCAAAACGAAACAATTTATCTTCAAATCTTTGAGATTTTTTTTCTATTGTTCTTACTTATGTACAACTCTTTAAACTTTTCCTCCATTATATGAGCTCTTCTGAGAGCTCTCTGTGCTAGAAAATCACTTTAACAGATACCTCACTCTTTTATTTCCCAGAGAGTGCTGTGTCGGAAGTGGGTTGTGATACTTCCATAATAAGAGCAGAACTCATTGGAAAGAGCATGCCATCCTGATGCAACCAGTATTGCAACATAATTATCATTTCTGAGAGGGTATCTGTTCTAAATTTGTGATTTTCTCTTTATTAAGGAGAAGGGGCAAGAATCTAATTGAAGCATCTCAAGAGAATATTTTCATGTTGGATTGTATTTCCCTCCTTCCTCTCTTCCTGTGCAAATTAAAATGCTAGTCTGATTTATCTCGGTCTTTACAAAAGAGTCTAGTCTATCTGCTTTTGTATGCCTGTGGAAAGATTTTCCTTATATGGTTCATTCCAAATAGGTCTTGTCAAACATAAAGGTAACTTCTGGGGTTAAATAATTTTGATAAGAAATATTTTAATTTGTTTATTCTAATGCAGGAAAAGCAAAACATTTTTTAACCTTCTTCTGTCAAAGGGATAGTAATTTGGAAATATAAATTGTATACCATGCAAGTTTTTTTTTTTTCCTTATAAGAAATTATTTGCAGGAATTCAGGATTTAGGGTAGAGAATGTAGTTTCTGGCCAAGCTTTCAGTATTTTCTAAAGCTTCTTTTATTTTTTGGGCAGGGGGTGCTTTTCTTGTGCATAAACAAAACCATATTTAGATAAAAGCATAAGTTGTTGATGACTAAGTATAAATTTTGGAAAAAATTCTGGATAACTAAAAACAATTTTTAAAGTCTTTTGTAAAATTTTATTGGTGAGTCAGAAACTTTTTGGTTTCCCCTACTGAAATAAGAGAGCAACTCTTTGCTCAGTAATTATTCCAACTAGCACCAAAAAAATTATCCACTGGAAAGCATTCAGAATATGTAATTGCATCTGGCTTGGTGCTTTTGAATCAATAACAGATATTCTTCCACTCACTGAACCCGGAAAATTTCCACATGCTTGGGTAATGATGCTACAGCAATGTTTAATTATCATTCTCCTACCTGACCTAAAGCTGTTTGTGAGTTTTGGTGAAGAGAAAGGGAGACTCAGAAATTCAGCAAGCATCGGACAGTGGTATCTTTCCAACGTGGAGACCATATAATTATACATGAAAAGGTTCTCTGTTTCAGTCAGTGAAGTTTTGATGAAAATCTATACACGGGGATTGCCTACCTTTTTTTACAGACAAGTGAATTTTGGCAATACATATCTAAAACCAATATATAGGTGCAACTCAAGAATGTGTGATCTCATCAATCTTTTGGTGCATACCTGTTGGAAAATAGTACAGAATTAAGACACAGAGATGAGATGGGATGCCACTGGAAAATATTTTAAAATACCTTACAACATGGATATTATGGATAAATTTATATTTTTCGCTGAAGTTTAAGTGATTGTTTGGCAGAGAATAAGACTGGCTCAGTGTCCGTCAGCAATAATAGAAGTAAATTTGGCTTCCTAGAGTGTATGATGCAGTTTTTAAATTTCATTTTTAGTTAGATAATTATTTTGTTCAGAGAAGCACATAACTTCTCTTTGTATTATGCAGTAAAGGTAAATGAATAGTTAAAAGGAAGGCTCATTCAGTGAAATGTAGAAAGGAACTGATAATTTAAAAAAAAGCAGTTTCAGGAACACATGTGTGGCTCAGTCGATTAAGTGTATGCCTTCAGCTCAGGTCATGATCCCAGGGTCCTGGGATAGAGTCCTGCACTAGGCTCCCTGCTCAGCGGGAAGCCTGCTTCTCCCTCTCCCTCTGTTGCTCTCCCTGTTTGTGGTCTCTCTCTCTTTCTCTCTCTCTGTCAAATAAATAAATAAAACTTAAAAAAAATTAAAATGAGAAAACCATTTTCATACTATAAAGATAAACAGAAAAGTAAGAGTATAATTCTAAAAATTGACTTTTCAGTGTCTCCTCTTAGTATTTAAACCAAATTAGAGTTTTCCTTTAACTTGAGTTTATCCTGTATTTGTTTCATGCTTTAATGGTCCCAGGGCATTTGTCTATAGGTTATTTTATTTGACCTTCTGTGATAGAATAATGTTCTCCATCAAAGATCTCCACATCCTAATCCCCAAAACTGGGGAATATATATTACTTTATGTAGCACAATGGATTTTCCATATGCTATTAAGTTAAGGATTTTGAGATAGAAAAATTACTAAGGATGACTTAGATGAACCCACTGCAATCACAGCAGTCCTTATATGACAGAGACAGGAAGAATCAGAGTCAGAAAGGCAAAGTGACAAAGGAAGCAGAGAAGGATTTCAAAATGCTATATTGCTGGCTTTGAAGATGGACAACGGGATCTGAGCCAAGGAATTTGGGTGGCCTTTTAAAGTTGAAAAAGGCAAGGAAACAATTTCTGCCTCAGAGCTTTCAGAAGGCAGCTGTCCTGCAAGCACCTTGATTTTAGTTATTGAGCCCAATTTTAGCCTGCTTCCCCCTCTCTCTCTCTGCCTACTTGTGATCTCTCTCTCTCTGTCAAATAAATAAAATTTAAAAAAATTTAAAGATTTTTTTTTTTTTATTTGACAGATCACAAGTAGGCAGAGAGGCAGGCAGAGAGAGAGAGGAGGAGGAGGCAGGTTCCCTGCTGAGCAGAGATCCCAATGCGGGACTCGATCCCAGGACCCTGAGATCAGGACCTGAGCCGAAGGCAGAGGCCTTAACCACTGAGCCACCCAGGCGCCCCAAAATTTAAAAAAATTAAAAAAAAATCCCAATAGCAGAATCATAGTACAAACATCTAAGATTTTGGAGTAAATCTGTACCCTTTTCTGAAGGTATCTATCTATTTTTGAGAAACATCCCCTGGTTTGCTAGCAGACATCACAAGGAATGAATGCCTAATCAGAGAATATCAAGTGACTCAAATTTAAGCTGCTCATCAGGAACACTGTATCTGAACCTCTAGGGAATAAGGTTGGATACTCAGAGCAGCAATTTATTAAGAAGTTGAAATGGTGTGTAGAAAGTTGGTCCAGGAGGTCCAAGAAGTACAAGTAAGTTGCAGGAGCAGATGATCCAGATTTCTTTGACAACTTCTTCTGCATTGTCTCTTCTCTTCTAATCTTCATCTGTATTCTCATGGTGGTTTCTTATGACCACCTAACTCAAGAGCAGAAACCTTGGACCTGATTTGTAGATGGTTTTGCGTGATTTTCTGGCACTCACTTGAAGTGGGTGGCTGCAGAATTTCAGTCTCGCTTAGTTTTGGTCCTCAAGAACAGTGGTGATGGAAAATCCCCAAAAGGATAGAAATTTAAGCAGTATATGTGACATTTTACTTTGGCTCAAGTGAGAGATACTTAGAAAATACATGGATATATGGATAGGTGCTAATACAACATGGGTTTGGACTCCACAGTTCCACTTGTGTATGTATTTTTTTTCCATTACATACAATGTGATATTATAAATGTATTTTCTCTTCCTCATGAATTTCTGAATTACATTTTCTTTTCTCTAGCATACTTTATTGTAAGAATACAATAATAATACATATATTATTAAAAATATAACACCTGTCAATCCACCAAGTTATTATAAGACTTTTGGTCCAGAGTAGGCTATTAGTAATTAAATTTTGGGGCAGTCAGAAATTATATGTCCAGCTGCATGTGGTGGGAGGGGGGGCTGCTGGCACCCAGGACTCCATGTTTTTGCAGGTCAACTTAGCTTGGAACTGAATAATCAGGGATTTTAGGGGTACCTGGGTGGCTCAGTGGGTTAAGCCTCTGCCTTTGGCTCAGGTCATGATCTTGGAGTCCTGGGATCGAGCTCTGCATGGGGCTCTCTGCTCAGTGGGGAGCCTGCTTCCCTCTCTCTTTGTGCCTACCTCTCTGCCTACTTGTAATCTCTCTGTGTCAAATAAATAAATAAATAAATAAAATCCTAAAAAAAAAAATCAGGGACTTTAAAAGAACAGGATTGAAAAATGGTGACAGATAAATAATCGGTACAAAATCTTGTTTTTAATTGAATTTTTATGTTTTCCTGGTGTCTTTCCCTTTATAAATTCTATATAATTTTCCCCTAGTGATTTAGAAGATATAATCTCATTTTGAATTCTAATAGTAGCTATCTTTAACTTTTTAGTAATATACTAGAATCCACATTTACCTACAATATTAACTGAAATAATTTCACAATAAATCCTGGCTAATCTTAACTAAAAAATTTAGCTCACTTTTATTTCCGCTTGCAGAATCAATGAGGATTCTCATAACAATGACCTTGAGTCATGAAGATAAAATTGAATTATGTTAATATCACCTGTTTAGGAGGTGAAGATTTTCATTAGATAAAAAAGTGTTATCAGAAAAATTGAAATAAAAACAAAGTATTGGAGCTTTAAAGTCACCTTCCTATAATATCTCGTTCTGGGGTAATGATGAAAAAAAAAATTAGTTACGCTAAGAAACTTCCCATGTCCTTATAAATTTGTAGTATTTACTTAGCAAAACAAATTTCTGAAGTCTTTGCAAGTTTTTCATTAATAACGCTAGCGAAGTCCATGAAATCTTTTGTAAACTGTGGATAATTTTTGTTTAGTTTCAGAGTTTTGGGCTTGAGTAACGCTCTCAAGTGTGATAATGTGGACTTCTAAGGTAAATGTTAAACTTGGCGGAGACACTCCACGAAGACTGAATATGTCATTTGACCTCTTGGTGACTCTGTGGCCTCATTTATAAATTGGAGTTTATGTTGAAACACTGCTGGGAATATGATGATGTAATTGGCTCCTGAGCTCTCCAGAGCATCCTCCAAACAGAGTATGAAAGATGCCTGCTGCCTGAAACAAACCATCAGAAAAATAACAGTGACAAGGAAACTAATCTGAAGATTTAAAGATAGCTTATAGAATCTAGCAACTACTCAGAACGGTAACCTGAGATATAAGCTCTAGAACATTGGCCAGCCTGTTTCTACATAGATTTAGTTCTATGTTTTTTTATGAATCTTTACTGCATCTCTTGCCACCAGTGTCCTCTCACCTCAAATTTTAAGCATAAAAAGAAACTTTGGACAACTCACTTGGACACTGTCTTAAATATTTTACTGTAAGTCAGTTTGGGAAGCACAAGGGGATGCTACATTTACAACTACTTCAGTCAGTATCTTATAATTGCATTATTCATTATTATTTTTCTAAACAGAGACGTGTAAGAAGCAGAATGAACACACATCCTTCAAACTGATTTGTTGAAAGTACTGGAGTGGCTCAGTCTTTTAATCAAGTTTTATATACTTGAAGCATTAATATATGCACAGAAGATTTTAACAAGATTTGTTAACTCTTTTGTAGGAGAGCCTGAAAAACAGCTAGAAGACAGAGCTAGGAAGATGACTGTACTATTCTCATCTCATTTAGAATTTTAACTTCTAGCTGAATTGGTTTTCCTCTTTACCAATTACTTAATCCATTTTGAAAGTTTCAATGAGTTTTATTCAAGAATTTGAGGTCCTTTGTGAGAGTGGCCTTCTGAGAGCATGAAAACTCCGTGATTGCTTTCTCTTTAGGTCTGGAAACTAACAGAGCACTTTGGAGTCAGAGCTGACATAAAAATGGAGCCTGACTTGGAATTTTGTAGGAAGGGTGTTTAGAAAGTGAATAAAGCTGGAATTTATAAGCTGCACAAAATTAGCTACATGGCTGTTTATATTAAATGTCTCCAGCCTCTTGCAGGTCAGGTGACATCCTCCAGCTTCCTGCTGTTAAAGATAAGACTCATGTCATTCTTGACAAGTCCTGTTACAAAACATAATCCCAATTGCTTTGTAAAACTTAAATAGCAAGATTACAAATCAAAACAAAACCCTGAGAGAAGCCTTGAGAACAATACTTTTAAAGGTAGTTTTACTTTTCTATTAAAAAAAAAAAAGGTTGGGAATTGGTGAGCTAAGAATAGTTAGAAGTAAGACCAAGAGAGGAGAAATAGGCAATAGAGATGCTCGAATTCTGCTGAAGATACTTGGTGACTACTACTTTATGGGGATAATTGATCATTTCCTCTAGTGAAGTGCCTTGTGCTTCAGGAATTAGGGGCCCAGAGGATAAACCTCACTCCTAAGTATTAGCAACTAAGCCAAAGTGCCCTTCTTAGAGATTTTTGTTACACTGTTATAGATTTCCTATTTCTTTTAGTGCTGTGGTCAGAGAGAGAATGGGGAGAACTGCTTTATAATCAGCATATTTTGTATAGGTTCTGGGATTCTCCAGTCAAGCTGTCAGTCCCACATTCGGTGAGCTAATTGCCCTGAGCTTGTATTGTAAATGATGGGAGAATAATGAACAAAGGAAAAGTATGGTCCTTACCCTTAAATATATAATACTCTACAGGGAGGCGTAGACATCAAACATTCCAAAGAAAGTAGCTAAGGGAGTGTTTCACTGCTGGTGGACTTTGTAAGAAAAGCTCAGGTTGACTGCAGTCTCATGTAGTCTAGTGAAATAGTACAATACAGTGGTGTGTGTGGGTGTGTGGGAGTGGGCTTGGTTGGGGATGGAGTTGCATATCTGTTCCATGTGGTCACTCCCTCTCTGGGGCCCACAGCATATTCTTTGCCTTGGGTGAGGATTTGCCCTGGGGAAAGGGCATTCAGTGTCATAGGCCATTTTAGGTGGGGTTGGGCAAGAGGGATAGTTGAATGTACCATGACTTAGGCATCATTCCTCTTGATTAACAAGAGGTGTGTTGGCGCTTCTCAGGGCAGGAGATGTTTTCTGGATCACAATGGGAAGGACAGCTATTAAGGCTCTTCTGTACTGGTGTTTTACTGAGCCCACTTACGTAAATATTGGACCTCATAGTGCTGGTCTGGCTCCCTGGTGGTACTGACAGATAGAGTTTTTGTAGAGAGCTAGACAATTGCTTAAGCAGGTTTTGTTCCTTTCCAGTTGATCTGTCCATGTGGGATCCCATAGTTTTGGGACTCCTACCCCTTTACCTGTTCATGTTGCTTCCTCTTCACCATGTCTGTACTCCAGTATTATCCATACCCTGATACAGATATCTAGTTCCCAAGGATCAAGGGAAACTAATACTTGGTGATCAAAAATTTAATTTTTAAAAATTATTATTGTTTCATAACTGGACTATTGCCCTTGAAAACAAAAGCCAGGAATCAGACTTTTATTCTCTGGTTCTCTTGTAAATAAATCCTCCTCTGAAGCAATGAAAATGTCTCCTAACCTTCAAAAAGGGAGTGTGACAGTGTAATAGAAAGTAAGGGGGAAAGTAGCACTGGTTAATTAATAAATGTTATTATACTATATAAAGGTGCCCCTTGATAGGTTTTATTCTAAAATCAATTATACATGATCCTGTGTTTATAAATTTAGCATTTTTTCCTCCTTGAATGTGATTTGGTGTTATTAGAAACATCTACTGCTAATAGCATCTAATAGCAACTAATGCTATTAGAAACATCTACTGTTAACTCACAATGATTATTTTTGAGTCAGCTTTCTTTGAAAAAATGCTTTCCTATGGTTGGCTATTGGAAATAATACTACAAAGAACAGAGAGGTGCAGCTATCTCTTCAAAATAGTGATTTAATTTCCTTTCAATAAATATTCAAATATAGGATTTCTAGATCATATGGAAATTCAATTTTTTAATTTTTTGAGGAACCTCCTACTGTTTTCCACAGTGGCTGCACCAATTTACATTCCTGCCAAGAGTGCACAAGGGTTCTCTTTGGTGCACACCCTCATCAGCACTTGCTATCTCTTGTCTTTTTGGTCATAGCCATCCTAACAGGTGTGAGGTGTTATCTCACTATGGTTTTGATTTGCATTCCCCTGTTGATTAGTGATGGTGAGTACCTCTTTTGTACCTGTTGGTCATTTAAATATCTTCTTTGGGAAAATATCTTTGGGGAAAATTGCAGGTTCTTTGCCCATTTTTTAATCGGATTGCTTAGGGTTATTTTGGTATTGAGTTTTATGAATTCCTTATAAATTTTGGATATTAACTACATGAGATATGTGGTTTGAAAATATTTTCTCCCATTTGTAGATTGTCTTTTCATTTTGTTGAGAAGCATTTTGGTTTGATGTAGTTTATTTTTGCTTTTGTTGTTTGTGCTTTGAGTGTCATATCCATAAAATAATTGCCAAGACCAATGTCAAGGAATTTTTCTCTATTTTCTCCAGGAGTTTTAGGGTTTTAGGTTCTACATTTAAGTATTTGGTTCATTTTGAGTTTACTTTTTCTGAGTGGTATAAGATAGGGGTCCAATTTCATTCTTCTGCATTTGAATATCCAGTTTCCCAACACTATTTGTTGAAGAGACTATCTTCTCTCCATGAGTATTTTTAGTTCTCTTGTCAAATATTAGTTGACCAGATATGTGTGGGTTTATTTCTGGGCTCTGGAGTCTTTTTCATTTGTCCATGTATCTGTTTTATGCCAGTATCTTACTATTTTTATTATGTTATCTTTGTAATGTAGTTTGAAATTATATGGCTGTGGGCCTGCCATATATGCCCTTTATTATATTGAGTTACATTCCTTCTATACCCATTTTGTTGGAAGTTTTTGGCTTTAATGGATGTTGAATTTTGTCATGTGTTTTTTATGTATCTATTAAGATGATCATGTAATGTTTATCTTTCCTTCTATGTGATGTATCACACTTATTTATTTGCATATCTTGTACCATCCTTGCATTCCAGAGATGGATCCTCTTTGATTATGGTGTGTAATCCTTTTAATGTGCTGTTGAATTCAGTTTACTAATATTTTGTTGAGAATTTTTGCATCTGTATTCATCAAAGATATTGGCCTGTAGTTTTCTTTTCTTGTGGTGTCCTTATCTGACTTTGATATCAGGGTAATGTAGGCTTAATGAAAGGAGTTGGGAGTGTATCATCCTCTTCAGTTTTTTCTGAGATTTGAGAAGGATCTTTAAATGTTTGGTAGAATTCATCAGTGAATCTATTTCTTCTAGACTTATTTTTTGGGAGGTTTTTGATTGCTGATTGAATGTTTTTACTTGTATTTATCAGTTTAGATTTTCTTTTTCATCATGATTCATTTTTGGTAGGTTATACATTTCTAGAAATTTATACATTTCTTTAGGTTGTCCAATTTGTGAGTATATTGTTGTTCATAGTAGTCTCTTATGATTCTAAGTGCCCATTGATGAGAGTAGACAAAGAAAATGTGCATGTAATACATTGGATACATTGTATTCAATACATAAAATGGAATATTATTCACTCTTAAAAAGGAAGGAAACCCTGCCATTTCCAATAACATGGCTGAAACTTGAGGACATTGTGCTAAGTGAAATAAGTTGTAGACAGAAAGACAAATACTGTATGATCTCATTTATATGTAGAATCTAAAAAAAAACCAAACCTGTAGATGCAAGAAGAGATTGGTGGTTGCCAGAGGTAGGAGGTTCAGTGGCAGAAATGGATGAAAGTGGTCAAAGGGTACAAACTTCCAATTATAACATGAATAAGTTTGGGGGATATAATGTACAGCATAGTGACTATAGTTACCAATATTATATTGTTTATTTGAAGGTTGCTAAGAGAATACTTTTAAAAGTTCTCATCACACACACACACACACACACACACACACAGTAACTATGTGAGGGGATGGCTTTGTTACCTAACTTTGTGTGGTGGTAACCATTTTGTCATATTTACATATGTCAAATCATTATGTGTATACCTTAACTTACACAATGTTATTGTCAATTATAGCTCACTAAAATTGGAAAAAATAAGCCTTCCTCTCTGCAGTTTAACTGTCAGTTGTTACTTCCTAGGACTGTCCTTTTATTTATCTCTGATGGCTAGAGATACAGCTTGCTGTCTTCAATATAGTGTATTTTGGGAAAATAGATTGTTGACTGTTTTAGAATTATGTATTAAGGAAGAATATCTCCAGATAGAGATCAAGGACTGCCTTTTAATTTGAGGGAGTTTTGTCTGTGTATTGGTTTTCTTATTGGCGGATCCATATTGATGATGTAATCATCATAACAGGATATTAAAATGGGACTCTTTACATCTCAGTTTCAGATATTTAACCAACAACATAGTTGCCAAGAAATTTAATATTCCAAAGTAAGGGGCTAGGTTACAATGAAAACAGATTTTGTAATTTTTTTTTTTCTTTTAAGCTGAAGAGACTGAAAGAGAAGTTACAATTTGAGGAGAGAATTTTCTTTGATGAAAGTTGTCAGTGAGGAAGGGGAGAGAATTTCTTTATTAGTATTTTAGATCTGGTAGAGATGTTCTGATACCAGTACCACGGAACATGGGGGACTCACACTGGAGAAAGGTGAAGGGCAAGAAGATGGCTGAAACAAGCTGTACAAACAAAGCGGAATATTACAGTTAAGAAGTCATTGCACTTCTTTCTACTGGCCAAAGTTGTGTTTCAGGGGAATATTATGCTAGTGAGGCATCTTGGGATTATACTAAATCTTGCACAAGTGGACCACCTAAAGAGGTGAGTAGCAGACATAGCCTGATGGCATATAAATGGCTGCTCAGAGCTGAGGCAGGAGTCTTCAAACAATCTTCTGGAGAAGATTCATTCATCTGCATTAGAGCAAATGAAGTTCAGTGATTTTCAATTGTAGTAGTTTTTTATTGTTGCTATAACAAATTACCACAGATTTCATATCTTAAAACAATACAAAGTTATTCTCGTGCAGTTTTACAAGTCAAAAGTCTAAAATCAAGGTATGATCGGGTAATCTGTTTCTTTGCCTTTTTTAGCTCCTAGAGGCCACCCTAGTGAAGCTGTGGCTCCTTCCTGAATTTCCAAAGTCAAATCTCTTTCTGCCCCTTTTCTTCCACTGGTATATTGCCTTCTGTGTCTTGGACCCTCCTGTCTCCTCCTTTTATGAGAACCCTTGTGAGGACATTGAACTCATATGGGTAACCCAGAATTAGCTCCCTATTTCAAGATTCTTAATCACATTTCCAAAGTCCTTTTTACCATGTAGAGTAATGTAGTCACAGGTTTGGGGGATTAGGACATGGATATCTTGGGGAGGGAAGGTAGCCAAAGAACCCACCAAAGTACTGGGAGAGTCAGAGTCAACTTTAAACAGTGCCAGGCTAAGAGAATCTTGGCACCCGCTCAAAAGAGTAAAATTCAAGAAGACATTTTTTTCTGCCACTTATTGCCCCTACTTCTCTTTCCTTGACCCAAAGGATAAGAAACTTCTGTTGGCAAGCTGGGGAGGAGGAGATAAATACAGGCTAGGGAAACAGAGAAGAGTGAATCATTTTATCCTACTGTCCTATTGTAAAATTCCCACCCAGAGCCATGTTGAATTGAGGGAGAAGGGAAGCTTTTACTTTGAGTAAAGTTCAAAGTTGATTTGTTATTGTGGAATGGACATTACAGTTGGTGACTCAAAATTACTAGAGGATATTATTATTATTACTATAATCTAAGAATGACCAGACAGATTATGCCCAGGACTCATCTAAAGATGGTAACAAATTGGATCCGCAAAGTAGATTTGAATAGGCAGTGCCAGTGGGATGGAGGTGGAGAATTAAGCTGTTTACTTATTGAACTTTGAAGGTTATGCTTCTTCAACATAATGGTTATATGATATAATCCCAACTTGTATTGTTTTATGCTCATGAACAAAACAGACAACTGAAAGATGACAAAGGTGATCATGTAATTGGACAGTTAAGAAGACATTACCATGAACTAGAGTTTGATGTTTTAATTCCCGGACTTTCCAAGACTAAGAAATGGTTTAAATGATAGGAAAAAAGAAAGAAGTGAACATAGAAACTATAGAGAAGTAATTGCTGACAGTGCAAACATAGAAATAGAAAAAACTGAAGTGGCAAGATATGGAACCACTGATAGCCATATAAAGTGACAGTGAAGTAGAAATTGCCATTGGGGAAAAGAGGAGAACATTTTTATTAATAAAAACAGAAATATAGTTTGGGGGCATTTAGTGAAAGGGCACACTTAAAAACCCTTCTGATAGTAAGGTCATGTAACAACGGAATGTCAATTAAAGAACTCTCTGTTTTGACTGTTCCATGAAGAACCACTTGTCCCTTCGTACCTCAATTATCTCTGAAATTTTCATTGTTCTACAACATAATACTACATTGATGTTCATGATGTCTTCTTGACCTCATAAAAAAGAAAGGGTTTTTTTTTTTTTAAGTATACCATTTTCTATTGCCAGAACATGAATAACACATTTTAGAAGGATTGCCATTAAAAAATTCACATAAAAGAACTGCAGTAACCAACCACCAATATGGCACTTAATGATCCACCTCCCCTGGAATTCTTGCTCTCTCTGAATCAGGGTTTGCTCTGGGTGACAGTAGAATAAAGTGGAAATCACGATACATGATATTGGAAGCTAAATGGGATTACAGTTTCTTCCTTGGTCTCTCACTTTTTCTGGGGAAAGTCAGCTAGCTACCATGCCATGAAGATATTCAGGTAGCCCTGTGGAGAGGCCCATATAGAGAGGAACTATGTGTGGTTCCCATCTAATAACCAGGACCAGTTTTCCAAGCTGCATTTGAAAGATCCCCATTGGAAATGGACCCCCTAGCCCCAGTCAAGTGCTCTGATAATTGCAGCCCTACTCAATATCTAACTGCAGCCTCATACTAGACCTTGAGACAGAACCACCAACTAGGTCACTATGGAATCCTTACCCACAGAACTGTGAGAGATTATAAATGGTGGTTGTTGTTTAAAAACCACTATATTATGATAATAATTTGTTACATAGCAATAAATAATAATATATTCACCCTTAAAAAAGAAAGTCCAGAAATCAACACAATCATGTAGCTTTGGAAACACATGTGCATAGATAAATTCATCAGCAACTGAATTTGCTCTCTTCTGGTTGAAATTATTATAAACTCTAGAGCTTTACTTGTGTCCTTATCCTAACTCTGGGATGAGTGGCTGCTGCTTGATGTAGAGCACATTTTAAAACTATTTTGAGCCTCTTTTTTATTTATGAAATGGGTTAATAATATCTACCTAACAGTTTGTTGAGAGGATTAAATATGCCACAAGTCTTAAAGTCTTTGGCATGACATAAAAGTCATCAGAAAATGTTTCTTTATTCTTTATTTTCCTAAAGCTTTTAGATTGATGAAGTCTTGGTTATAAAGACTGCACATTGAGTAAAATAATTTACAGTATTGATTTTTTAAAAAATTCTAGAGGATAATTTAACAACCAATAGCTTTAGATTTTCTCAATACATCTAAACAGTGCTTTTGGGTGAGATAGATTGGTCATGTCTTAGTGCTCTTGGTTGCCAAATTCTATTTATTAAACCAATTGCTATTTGGAATGCTATGTGGATTTAGAAGAAAAATTCATATTAATTGCAAGGATTGAGAGAAAATTTTCTCAATGTAGCTTCAAATATTTGGAGGAGTATTAAAAAACAGTAGAAAACAGTCACTAATAAAATGATATGTTCTATTTTGAAACACAGTAGTTTGATTAAAGGAAAGCAGGGAGGGAGGGGAAGACAAAGCTGAGCTGAAATCTCTCCAAATCCACGGCAGATGTGGTCTAAGGATTTAGAGAGCTTTATAATTAAAATCTTTAGCCTGTTGCAGAGATTACATATTCCCCTGCAGTTTTTCACTGTTACTAGAGAATCTCTCTAAATTTGTCCTCACCTTTGTTTTGCAGCATACATTACCAAAAATACATAAATAAATAAATAAAAGTATACTTCCAAATAGTTAGTAAGCAGTAGGGTCTCTGTTCACTCAGCCTGTACTTCCTCTATCTTTGTATCCGCAAATGTCCTGGAGTTGTTCTGAGTGTTTTAGTTCCAGTTTAGGCTCCAGAGGATTTAGATTTGGCCAGACTGAAGTGAGAAAACCTGTCTGCCTAAGCCAGGACTTGCCCTGTTGGGTCCTCCTGAATTTGGAATTCTACATGTATTCTGCCATGTTTCCTGGCATCGTTCAACCTATCTGAGGTTATCCCCATGATTGTGTTCAACTTGTAGCCTCATCAGACCAAGAATATGAAGACCACCTGTAACTCATGTAATCTGAACTTGCCCGAAATTGGAGACTTTTAAGCCACCAAACTAAGAGAGAATCCAAAGGCTAGACCAAATTTATGCAATGTATTTTATCCCTAACAATTTACATCTGCTACCTCCTGCATGGATTCACCTTTATATTCTAAATAATTACACCTCTGCTATTTCCATATCACATCTAGAAGTCCTGAGAGTTGATAATGCATATTATATATTTATATATGTTAAATATGTAACATATCATATATTTTTATATAATGTATATGACTATTTTATATAAATATTTTTAATGTAAATATATATGCATTCATAGATATTTAAGTATTAAGGTTAAAAGAAAATTCCAAACTGGCACAGTTCAATATGGCAGCCACTAGCCCTATGCAAATTAAATTACATTAAAAATTTGAGCCCTAAATTGTACTAGTCTTACTTCAGATGCTTGGAAGTGGAATCCATGGAAAGTGCATATTTAGAACATTTCTGTCATTACAGAAAGTTCTGTTAGATGGCTCTGTTCTTAAAAAACAAAAAAGAAACAAACAAAAACATGGTTCTGTTCTAGACCCTTGAAGCCGCTCTGAAAAAATACTGACTCTTTAGCCTGTAGTTCATGCCTCCTTTAGGAGACAGATAAAGGCATTGACGCTTTCAACAAAGTATTCTTATGACAAGGGTGGTTTAGACAGTAATTGATAGAAAAAAAATACAAAGGGAGTGGGGGCGGGGAGAAGGAGGAAGGAAGAAGGGAGGAAGGGAGGAGGAAACTTTCTATGTGTTTGGGCCGTTCTCACACATAGTACCAATTAAATTTTAATGGTAAACCCTAGGACTAAGTTTGTTTGAATCCAAGTAAAATACTCCCTCCTCTATATATTTGGCATCCTTCTTTGGGATAACTTAACTAAATGTTCTACTGAATTGGTCTGTCAGGCTGTGACTGTATAACCATAACATTGTCTTACTGGAGAAAACCAAACCAGAACAAAACTACATTCTCCTTGCCAGGTTACATTTTTGTGACTGTGCCAAGGGCAGTGACCTGTTATTACTACTAACAGAATGTTAATTAAGATAGCCCATGGATTCAACACAATTTTTCACACTCCTTATGTTCATGTAGACTTGACTTAAAAGTTTATTTCTCTAACTGGACATTTCTCTATAAGACTGTAACTCTAAAATAATATTACTACTGCATATTAGTCATAGGAGTATGATATGATTTTGTGTAATTCATGATGAATGAACAGCCCAGGGAAATTTTTCCTTCAAGTTTCCCCTGATAAGCATGGCCTGAGCCTCATAGGTATAGAGCAAACAATTTTTTATGAACTGGACATTATGATAAATTTCCTTTATGTTAGCTTTTATACTTGTGTAATTATTCCACAGTCTTAATACACTTGAGGTTAAGGATCTGTTTACAGAACTTGAGACAAGGTTAGAGGACATAAACTTGCAGAGTCAAACAAAATGCACTGTGTGATATTTGTAATATGCAAAAGAGAACATAAGAAGAAAAGAATTTTTTTTTTTAAACATTGCTTCTTAAAACATAGGGAATGACTTTGTGAGGCATATGTTTCTGAGGAGTGTTAGGTCTGAAAAAATTTTGGTGATGGTGAAGACTACTTTCTAGTGTACTCTCTTTCATTCTTTTTAAAATATTTTTTTTCTGAATCCTTTATTCTTTAATTGATCTCTCTTCCTCTGTCAAAAGAGGAAAACTTTTTCAGACTTTCCATAATAGGTGCCCCAGAACTTTTCACTTTTGTGCCCCAGTAATGGACATTGCCTCAAGCTCTGGATCTTTAGTCTTCTCCAGTCACAAAAACTTTTATGCATCCCAAAAAACTAATCATTTGTTTAAAAAATGACCCCTTCCAAATGATGTTTAATGTTAACATTTGTCTTCAACTCCAGTTAATAATGAGAATTTCAGGTATGATAGAAAATTGTTGGGATCTTTCTTGCCTTGAGTGTGATACTGGGCTGCCTATTCATTATTATTGTCTTATTGATAAATAACTCACATACCATAAACTTCATCCTTTTAAAGTGTAAGATTCGACGATTTTTTAGGGTATTCACAAAGGTTTAAAACCATCACCACTATCTAATTCTGGAACATTCAGTCACCCTAAAAATAAACATACGCTATAGCATTCTCTCCCTATTCCCCCTTCCCATCATTCCTTAGCAATTACTAATCTACTGTCTATCTCAATGAGTTTAGCAATTCTGGACATTTCATATAAATAGAATCATATACTATGTGCCCTATTGTTGCTGGCTTCTTTCATTTAGTAAGCATACTGTTTCCAAGATTTATCTGTGTTGTAGCATGTGTCTGTATTTTATTCTTTTTTATGACTGAATAATATTCCATTATGAAGGCATATCACATTTGTTTCTCTGTTCATTAGTTGAGTTTGTTACTTCTTATTCCCCCACTCTTTAGCTACTATGGATAATGCTGCGATGAACATTTATGTATAATTGTTTGGTAAACATGGTTTATAATTTACGGGGGTATATACATGAGACTGAAATTGCTGAATAATACAGTAACTCTGTGTTTAACTGTTAAAGAACTGCCCAGTTGTTTTCCAAAGATTATGGTAGTTCCAGTGTATTCATATCCTCATCAATACTTCTTATTGTCCTTCTATTTATCTTTTTTTAAATTTTAGCCACATAATGAGTGTGAAGTGGTATCTCATTATGGTTTTAATTGCATTAACCTAATGATGCTAAGCATTTTTTCATGTGCTTATTGATCATTTGTATATTTTCTTTGTAGAAACATTGATTGAAATCTTGACCATTATTATTTTTTTTTTCTTTTAAAGATTTATTTATTTATTTGAGAGAAAGAGAGAGAGGTGGGGGTGGGAGAGGGACAGAGGAAGAGGGAAAGTCCTAAGCAGACTCTGTGCTGAGTGTGGAGCCTGATGGGGAGCTCACCCTCAAATCGCACGACACTGAGATCACAGCCTGAGCCAAAACCAAGAGTTGGTGCTTAACCAAATCTGCCACTCAGGGCCCTTCTTATGACCATTCTTAAATTGGTTTTATTTTTTTGGTTTTGGGTTTTTTTTTTATGTTTAAGTTCTTTTTTTTTTTTTTCTTTTTTTCCCCCCTAGAGATAGAGAAAATATATGTAAGTACATGTGTGGGTGTGCATGAGATCATGATCTCAGCCAAAATCAAGAGTCTGACACTTAACCAACTGAGCCACCCAAGCGCCCCTATGTTCTAATAGTTCCTTATGTATTTACCTTCTACCAGATAGATAATTTGCAAATATTTTCTCCCTGCCTGTAGGTTGTCTTTTTACTTTCTTGATGGTAAACTTTGAAGCACAACAGTTTTTAATTTTGATGAAGTTCGACTTATTTTATATTTTATCTTAACTTCAGGCTTGTGCTTTTGGTGTCTAAGCAACCATTGCTTACCCAAGTTAATGAAGATTTATGCCTAGGTTTTCTATTAAGTTTTTTTGTAATTTTGGCTTTTACATTTAGGTCTTTGATTCATTTTGATTTAACTTTTGTATATAGCTTGAGGTTCAACTTTATTCTTTTATATCTGGATATCAAGTGGTCCAGCACCTATAGAGAAGACTTCTCTTTCTCTATTGAAAATTTGCCTTGTCACCCTCGGCAAAAATTAATTAATAAATGTAGGAGTTTATTTTTGAGGTCTCAAATCTATTAATCTATTTCTTTCCTTATGTTAGTACCACATTGTTTTGATCACTGTAGTTTTGTAATAAGTATTGAAATTGGGAAGTGTGAGTCTTTTAACTTTCTTTTTCTTTTTTAAAGACTGTTCTGGTTATTCTGAATCCCTTGTATTTTCATATGAATTTTAGGATCACTATATCAATTTTCTTTTTTTAAAAGAAAAAGCCAGCTTAAAATTTGATACAGATTACTTTGAATCTGAAGATCAACTGGGGGAATATTGCCATTTTAACAACCTTAAGCCTTCAATCTATGAACATAGAATACCTTTTTTTCCCTTAGGTACTCCTTAATTTCTTTCAATAATGTTTTGTAGTTTTTAGTGTAAAAATCTTGCACTTTTAATTAAATTTATTCTTAAATATTTTATCTTTTTTATGCTTTTAAAAGTGGAATTTTTTCTTAATTTCATTTTTGTATTATTCATTGCTACTACGTTGCAGTGCAGTTGATACTGTGTATGATCTTGTATCCTGTAATATTGCTAAAATTGTCTTTTAGTTTGAATTAGTTTTTATTAGCACATGTTCATTAACACTATATTTTAATACTGTATTTTTTTAAAGATTTTATTTATTTATTTGATAGAGAGAGAGAAAGAGAGAGAGAGAGGGAGAGAACACAATAGGGGAGCGGCAGGCAGAGGGAGAGGGGGAGGGAGAGACAGGCTTCCCACTGAGTGGGGAGCCAGATTCAGGGCTCAATCCCAGGACCCTGGGATCATGACCTGAGCCTAAGGCAGACATTTAACCAACTGAATTACCCAGGTGCCCCTTTAACACTGTATTTTTTGTCCAGAGTATTACTGACCTGTTTTAATAGTCATCAATAAGATACTTAAAACCTCATGACTTGGTTAGGTCTATATTTTCTCTACAGTTGGAATGACTAAGCCTTGAGAGGTTAAATTACTTACATTCTCATGTATAATAAGTAGTCAATCCAAATGGTAGCACAGATGTGGATCTCTTTCAGCCACATGTCCTTTCAGTTACCCCTTCACGTGTGTTAGGCCCCAATGATGAAGTTGTTGAAAGGACATAGGACTGAGATGTATTGGGATAGAGTCAATTTTGCTGGAGTATCTACATTTCTCTGCTAATCTAGAAGTCACATGACAAAATTTCTCTTCAAAATTTTTCTTCCATTGTTTCTCTGACAGTGGCAGAAAGATCATAAATTCTTAAGCCTCCAGTTCACCTGATGCCATCGAAACTTGAATCAGTTCAATTTTCTTTGGACTGAGGCACTGGTAAACAAATTGATTTACTGCTTGGAGAGAAAGAGATACAGTTTATAAACATATATGTATATTGTATAAAGATCCTATTTTCAACTCTACTTTGAAATTTATATTGTTCCTTGATTCAATACATGTCTTACCAAAAAAAACCATTGACACTTATTAGAAAGGATAAACTTAAACTTTGTCTGTGGATTGTTAGACACTAATTTCCTAGCATGGTTTTCTCCAGTCAATATATTTATAACATTATCTTTAACAGCAAAACTCATGGTCTTATTGAAGCTAGGTAATTCTTACTCTTGCTGCAAAACTATAAACATGAATCTGACTTCAATATTTGCTAATAATGATTCCTTATTTATGGATATTAGATTCATGCTTAACACTAAAATTAGTTCAGCTCGAGGCATAAATGGACTACATTTGCTCCTTTTGTCTGTCATGCTAATTACTACCAATCTCGATAGACCAGTCAAGCATTCAGATTGCCATTATAATCAGACTAAACATTACATGTGCATGTGTGCATGCGTGCACACACTCTCTCACAGGCTCAACCCAAGAATTGCATTTTTGTTGCACAGTATTACAACTTCACTGAATAATAGTGGAGTGACAAAAACTAAGTACATAAAATATTTTTTGTACAAATCTTTAGAATGCTAATTTTTAAATTTATGCTGCATTATTCTGGAACATGTAGATGGTTCTAATATTTCTAGATGAAATTTGACATTTACTGTGACAATAATAAGCCTATTAATGAAGCCCAAGGTGACTGTGTATGATATGGAGTGTTTCATTCATTCCCATCTTGGCTCCTCCATTTTCTGTGTAACCCTGGGCAAATTTGTTTCATTCTTCGGTGGCTCAAATTTTACATATGTAAAATTGAAGAAATAATTGCCATTTATATATTATTTTTTGTGAAAAGATATCATGAGAATTAATGAGATTATTAGTTGGTAGACCTCCAGGCCATTGTCACTGCAAGGATAAGATTATTGGCCTCTAGAGGAAGAGGGATGGGAGGGTTTAGGAGAGAGAGGAAGCATGCTTGATGAAGTGGGAGAGAGATTGGAAATGGAGCCAAGTAATGACATCAGCTTTTAAAAGACCAGAGAAAGGGAATCAGAAAGGCAGAAAGAAGTTCTTCATTTCCTGTTGTTTTAATATGGACCTGTCTTCACTAATGCTGTACCACCCAAGCAGACCAGGGGATACATGTTTCCTCTCTTCTCCACTGTAATGTCCTGTGTCCACTCTCTCCTTCCATCAGTAATCACAGGAGACTGTTAATGTGACTTTGTTATATACTACACTGTGATGCCTAAAGACAGATGCTGTATCTTATTTGTCCATAGATCCACAGAATAGAGCACAAGGTCAGGCACTTACTAGTGCTAAAATAAATAAATAAATAAATAAATAAATAAATAAATAAATAAAGACAATGTAGATTTGGATGGTAGGAGATTTTGATATGGTTGAAAGGTGCCATTTTGTTTGGAGAGGAGAAGTGGCTTCCTATTTTGTAATGAATTTGCTGTGAACAACATTTTTGGCACTCTGAAATGGATGTCAGGAAAGGCTTTAATCTAATATTCATTCGTTCATTTCTTTAATTGCCCAATTGCCAAGCCTTGTTTTCTATGATGACAGAGAAGCAGGAAGAGCTTCCTATTAAGCTGAAATTGATGTTCAAAGTAAAGGTACTCAGCACTAAATCTGAATTAGTAATCAACAAATTAGATCAGTCCATATGCTTGATGGTGATGTTTTAGTTAACATTTTCTTTAATCAGCTAATGATGCAATCCACAAAGCTTGCCTTTTTCACTTTAAACTTCTTAAGTGTGAAGTCTTCTAATCATCTTTTAGCAAAATATATACCTAAAATGGAGAGAGCTTTTTAAAATTTTTAGATCTAAGCCTAATTTCTATTTTAGTAAAACAACAACAACAACAACAAAAACCCAACAACAAAAAAAATCAACTATCCCCTTTACTCATTTTTCTCTCTTCTTAACGAGATTACAGTTAAACCACTTTTGTTTCCCAGGGACCTAAGCTCAAAAGCAAATGCCTATTCCAAATAATAACAAATGATACCATATGCCCAATTGTCCAGTGTAACATGTCTCCCTGTCATCATGGTGCAGGCAACTCATTCCAAAGTCACTGAAGAGACACCAGAGGTCTCAGTTTTATAGAATTTTAGATGGTTTGCCTGCTCATACGGTTTATAGAGGTGAAAGACTGCCAGAGTTGCCTAACTCATGTCTCCAAGCATAAATGGAGACACTGAGAAACAGCTGCAGAGATGCCCAGGCTGCTGGTGGAATGCCCAATGCAGGTTGCTTCCCATGAGGCCATGCTCCTTGCCTGAATTCAACATTACGTTGTTCAAGTATAGGGCTACGAAATAACTCGATTTCTCCATTCTCTCCTTTTGCCCCTCCTTCTCATTACTCTATTTAATTAACATGCAGTAAAGAGGCCTTTAAGCATTACTTCTACTTTTTTTTATAGAGACTCTCAGTTAATTCATATCTAGTGTTAGAGATTTAATACATTTATAAAACAAAAAAGAAATGAAAACAAAGTGATTTAAAAAACATCTGTCATAGCGAACATACTACTGTAAATAATTTCCATAATGTTAAGAGCCAGCGTCCATGTTTATTTAAATGGCAAAAGGCTTCTAATCTATAGAAACATTTAAAAAAATATAAAAACATTTAACTATGAAATATGGCACATATTTAAGAAAACAAACAAGCATGGCTTTGGCAACAGAAGAACTTAACCTTTTTTTTTTTTTTCCTGAGAAAAAATAATCTTACATTGTTTTGTGTAGCTTTGATTTCCCTTTCATGATTCCCAGGCCTTTCCTATCCATTTTTTTTAAGAGCATCAGTGCACTCACTGTTGGATAGATATTAAGTTTGCAAAAATAATATGTGCTCATTATGCAAAATTAAGTGCCTTACGTATGAGTGCTTTTGTACAAAAGTTTGTCCTATGTCACTAAATGGAAACTTAGAATGCTTTTCCATGACAATGATATTATAAATCGTACTTAATTTTGTAGGCTAGTTCATGAAAGGCTGGCTTTTTTTTTTTTTTTTTTTTAGTTTGGTAGTTTCATTTCCTTAATTTTATTTTTAATTTTTTAATTTTTATTAACATATAATGTATTATTAGCCCCAAGGGTACAGGTCTGTGAATCATCAGGTGTACACACTTCACAGCTCTCACCATAGCACATACCCTCTCCAATGTCCATAACCTAACCACCCTCTCCTACCCCCTTCCCCCGGCAACCCTCAGTTTGTTTTGTGAGATTAAGAGTCTCTTATGGTTTGTCTCCCTCCTGATCCCATCTTGTTTCATTTTTTCCGTCCCTATCCCCCAAACCCCCCACTTTAACTCTCAAATTCCTCATATTAGGGAGATCATATGATAATTGTCTTTCTCTGATTGACTTATTTCGCTTAGCATAATACCCTCTAGTTCCATCCACTTCGTTGCAAATGTCAAGATTTCATTTCTTTTGATGGCTGCATAGTATTCCATTGTATATATACCACATCTTCTTTATCCATTCATCTGTTGATGGACATTTAGGTTCTTTCCATAGTTTGGCTATTGTGAACATTGCTGCTATAAACATTTGGGTGCATGTGCCCCTTTGGATCACTATATTTGTATCTTTAGGGTAAATACCCAGTAGTGTGATTGCTGGGTGGTAGGGTAGCTCTATTTTCAACTTTTGGAGGAACCTCAATGCTGTTTTCCAGAGTGGTTGCACCAGCTTGCATTCCCACCAACAGTGTAGGAGGGTTCCCCATTCTCCGCATCCTCGCCAGTATCTGTCATTTCCTGACTTGTTAATTTTAGCCATTCTGACTGGTGTGAGGTGGTATCTCACTGTGGTTTTGATTTGTATTTCCCTGATGCTGAGTGATGTGGAGCACTTTTTCATGTGTCTGTTGGAAAGACTGGCTTTTTAATATTCTAGGACAGAACTTAAAAAGCAGAAACACATGTCCTGCGGTGGCAGCAGTGAGGGCAGTGTTCTCCTCCTTTCTCAGCAATTGCAAAATAGCTACATCATCTCTCCCTGAGGGGTTCAGATGTAGAGTATTCCTAGAACAGAAGTTCATAGTTTGTAGTCGGTTCATGTGAGAAATAAATGATGTGCTAATCTTCTTTATAGTGTTGAACAATAATAATGAATACATACAAATACATATTCACAGACATCCACTAGACAATGAAATGCAAAATAATGCCTGTATGCCCCTCCCCACCAACACAGAAAGAAAACTAAATTCACGCGCCATTTCCTGCATAAGAGAAACAGTCTCGTACAGATCATTTAAACTTTATTTCAACCCTGTCAGGAAGGCATTATTATGTCCAGTTCACAAATGAGAAAACTGAGCACAGCAGGCCCAGCTATTTGTCTCCCGTGTCTCAGCCTCTAGGTAGAGGAACTCGGATTCAAACTCTACTTGACTCCTATACCCGAGATTGGTTCTTTTGCCAACCTAAATGGCCCCTATCAAACTCGGTGTGGAAGCAAAGAGGTTCAAGGATACATTTTCAAACAAAAGCCAAGCTAAGCATTCTGAAAGCCTCTCCTTGAATAGATTTAAGTGTCCCCAGCAACAACAACAATAAAAAAGAAAAAAAAAGGAAAGAAAGCAACTTTAAATGATAATTGCATTAATTCCTCAGAGGACATAAACAGAATTTTAAAAACCACATAATTAAAGATATCAGTATAACTATCTGGCCCAGGTTTCAGATCTAACCACCAAAGTGGAGCTAAAACCAATTTATCCATTCTCCAAAGCAGAGGCTGCCAGCCAATAATGTCTCAAAGGAATGGAACAAATATTCAATTTAAGCATAAACACCATAGTTTTCAGATAGTGGTGCTGATGTGGATCCTTAAAAAAAATTACATGTGGAATAATTTACATTTCCCTTTTTGAAAAATGACAGTTATTCTGTAACTTTAATGTTTACTTAACTTATACTAAAAGAAATTTCAAGGGTCTGCAAATGAATTTAATACTTGACAATATGCTACATTACAGCTGCATTTTTTGTGCCAGCACACCTGTTTTCTGTCACTCTGATGCATATTGTTTAAATGTTTATAAGTTCAGAGGATAAATGTACATCTGTAAAACTATTGCTTCCTTTAAACCTTAAATTATGGTGTGCCTGAAATTATCATTGTGCTACACCAAGTTCAAGTCCAGAAAAAATAGACATTTATTCGAGTTATTACTTCTTACCTTTTATCAGTATCTGGATTCAGAACTCATTGACTTCCTTATTTTGTAAGTGCTGTATTCAGTGTTGAGAGTTATTCTCTAGGCCCTGTTTCTTAATCTTACAATAATAAAGGAGAAAAGAACCCAGAAGGTGAATTTATTGATAAAAACACCAATATCTTACTGATTCCATGAAAAAAATAAGAGGAAGTGTTTACTTTTTCCTAAAGAAGATGCTATTTCAAACATTAGAATATTTTAAAATATATTAATAATAATGAACGGTTTTACATGTACCTAGAGATTTTACTAATGTGCATACTTGTGGGAACTGAGAAATAAAAAAAGTAAAAAATATTTAGGAATTAATTGAACTGTGAAAAAAAAAAGCATTTAAAATTATTTCTGGAATTTGCACGTTGTTTTATCTCATTCACTGCATACATTTACAAACCATGACATACTAAAGTGGGACAGGGACAGTGTTCCCTGAGAAATAAGAAACAGCTTTTTCTTTTCTTTTCTTTTTTGAGAGGGGGAAAGGGCAGTGGGAGGGGAAGAGAGAGTGAGGGGTAATCTTAACCAGTCTCCATGTCCAGCATGGAGCCCCTATGGGGCTTAATCTCACGACCCTGGGATCATGACCTGAGCTGAAATCAAGGGTCGCTGCTTAACTAGCTGAGCCATCCAGGCGCCCCAGGAAACAGCTTTTTCAAAATACTTCATTTTAAATCTATTCTGTACATTTTATATATTATCATAGATGCAGTGAAAATACCTTTACTTTGGCATCAGACAGTCCCAGATTTGAACTCTTGTTCCACTGTTTAGTGGCTGGGAGTTGCTGAGCAGTTTTTATAAATAATTCAAGCATTTGTTTCTCTGTCTATAAATAGACAATAGCGTCTATTCTGCAGACTACTGCAAGGATTAAAAGAATTAATGCATATAGAAATCACACTATCTGGCAACATGGTAAGCACCAAGGAAATATTAACTCTCTTACTTTATACTCTTGTTCCCGCTCTATCCTTTATTTAGTGTTATACTTGCGGTTAATTCATGTTGTTGTTAATGACACAAACCTCATAAACATGAATATCATTCTATATTTGGGTTGAAAGGGACCATAGGCTTTATTTAGTACAACCCCTCCATACAAAGAACTGTAGGAATTACCTAGACCAACTCTTGTTGGGCTTTGCATTCTTTGAAGTACTAGTGAAATTTTTGAGTCAAGGTGAGACAGGTCAGACAAGAACCTTTCCAAGACATAGATCAAGAACCTTTCCAAAAAAGGGCTGCTAAAACATCACTAGGTTCCAACTCATTCAATTTCCTACACATGACTACTTGCATAACTGGGAAAAATGTAAACTCGCGTCCCCGTGTTTATTTTTTATTGCTGTGCAACGAATGCTCACAAACTTAGCAGCTTGAAACAATACTAATTTGTTATCTTGTACTGTCTATAAGTGACAAGTCTAGACATGGTATGTCTAGGCTCTTTGCTCAGAGTTTCACTGGGCTAAAATCACAATGGAAGCTGGGGCTATCATCTCATCTAGAGCCCAGGGTTCTCTTCCAAGATCACTGGTGTTGGCAGAATTTAATTCCTTGCAGTTTAGGATTGAAGACCCATGTTCTTGTGGGCTGTCAGCTGAGACCACTCTCAGCTCCTAGACACTAGCTGCAGTTCCTTGCCATGTGGTCACAGTTAAGACAGTTCACAGTATGGATATTTCTTAATTCTGTGTGAGCCTGAACATACCTCTTTGACTTCCTCTTCTGTGGCCAGCCAGACAAAATGCTCTACTTTTAAAGGACTCACCTGGTTAGATCAGACTCATCTAGCATAGTCTCCCTTTGCCATCCGGGAGCAATACCTTAGCATGCTAATAAGCACAGATTCATGAGGATTATACAGGGCATGTACACCAGGAAATCGGGGGGGCCCTCATAAGATCCTGGCTACTATACTCTTCCAGCAAAGGGAACAGTAAATTAAAGAGGAAAAGAAAGAAACAAAGGTCTTTGCCAGCACTGACATATCTTGGGTGGGTATTCTGACCACAGGCATGTTTAAGTTGCAGAAGTCCCCGATACCCATCCCAGGAGCCCAAAGAAACTCGATTATTCCCTTAATATCACAAAATAAATGCCTAAGTAAATAATATTTAAAGATTACTTATTTGAAGGTTCACTAAATTCTTACCCTACTCTCCATATCCATATTTGTCTTTCAGATACTTTCAAATCATTATTATATTTTCTTCATTCAAAGTTCTGCTATGGATATAACCCACCATTGACATAGAGATGGTTTTTAGCCCTGGGATAGTGGAGAGATGCTACTTAAAATATATTTGGCTATATGAAGAGTTTCCATTTCATTAAATGTTAATATGTAAATAGAAATAATCACATTTTAGGACCTAGGAGATGTTATGTTGTTATTAGAGATTAAGTCCAAAGAGAGAGAGATGTTAAGGGACTTTCTCACGGCCACAGGTTAACATGGTCAAGATCAGTCTAGGAGGGGTGTGCGTCACTGAAGGCAGCTCAGCCAGTCCACAGATGCAGAATTTACTCCATGCTTCCCAGACACCAGATCTCTGGAACACTGCTCATTTCGGGGTTCACGGGCTCACCACAGTTTAGCGTTTTAATGGGCACCAGTAGGCTCGCACTGCAGTGGAAAGTCCTTATTGGGACTATAGTCAGGGGTTGCCAGGAAATGCTGCACTGGCAAATGGTTAGTTGAATGAAGGCTTCACTTGGAGATTACTGGTTTAGAGGGTTTTGTTTTTTGTTTTGTTTTGTTTTGTTTTAAATGACCCCCTACAATCAACAGATTCTCCTTCCTTTTATTTTCTTCTCTAAGTCAGTGAAGCAGGAGATTCCTCTTCTCCACAATTCCTACCAGGGAATGAATTAAACAAATTAAAAGATGGCAATAATTTGAATGACTAATGTTTAGAGGAAGTGATTTGCAGGTACTGATTCCTTGGAACCAGAGAAGAAAATGTGAGGGGGAAACTTTAAAGCTTTGTCACATCAAGAACCTTCGGTTGTCGTATGTATGCTGCAGTCCTTGTGAGGTGCTTCTGTGCCTATGGGATAGTAGATGGAAGACAGTCCTACAGACGTGCACCCCCTATAGGAGTAGTAAAGTGTGCTTACAAGGTAGCAATGTGGTCCTTATTAGAACATTCTGTTCACCGACTTCTTGGGGAAATTTAGGGGTAGGCTTTAAACTACACTATTTTGTCATGTTATGGCAGCTTGGAATTTGAAGACTACAAGAATCAGGAGAGAGGAAGCAGGAATACATATGTGATAGAAATGGAAATGCAGGGATGGAGGAATATTCATTCATGGTTAGTAGGAAATGGAAGAGCTACTTGGTAAGGATTCCTCAACGTGGAACATGAGAGAAAGTAAAGGAACGGAGAGAGGTAACCAGTCTGAACCAAAATCATCGCCTTCTGGAGCTTTTTGATGAATATTATGACTTATGGTCACTTATTAAAATATTTTGGCTGGGTAGCTCTCGATCAAGATACTTTTATTAGATTCTCAGAGTTCGTGCAGTAGCCCCATTCTGCTCTCTGTCACTAGTTTGGTATTTGATGGCCTTAGAAGAAATATAAAACTATGTTCTTTCCTCTTATCTGAGAATGAATAGTAGGGCATTTTAGACAGAGATTATATTTTCATGTTAATGTCATGGATATAAAAACTTTCAAAAAGGAATCAGCTCCAAAGAATCCACTTATCTTCTATTTGCCTACAAGAAGCTCTATGTATCAAGATAGAGCTCCACCTAAAATAGATATGGCCATTTTAAAGAAAATATAAAATGCCTTCATGTTCTGAGCATAAAGAGACTTAAAAGGATCTTCATGGTCTCAGCAGAGAGAGGGAGCTGGCCAAATTGAGTTACAGAAAGATAGGCAATACACTCAGGAGCTTTAGATGGATTAAACTCACAACACCCAATAAATTACATCTTCAGGAGAAGAGCGAGGGTCAATGAGCTCTCTAAGAACATTCCAAGCACGCATTTTCATACTCATATTCTCACCATAGATACATCTAAAGTTGAAACTTAAGTTTTGCTCCACCATTTTTTGACGAATCATGCCTATGAAATGCAGAAAGCAGTCAGCCCCTGTGGTCACCTTTTTACATTGGAATGTCTTCCAATCACTCTTTTCCTCTGACTCACTTTAGCATTTTCAATTTATATTGTTACTTTTTCATTTACTGATTAGTTGCTATGCATTTGGGGGGATCATCTTAGATTGTCCAAAAGTTAATTCTAACAGTCTTAAACTTAAGAATTTGGCATATAATAGCACCCAATCTTCTACACAGAGTCAATATAAAACCCCAATACAGTGAGCAGGCTGAGTTGCCATTGGAAAGCTATCCGAAACTTGGATAAGAATATCTAGTCATTTCTCTGGAAATGTGGAGCTCTATCTGCTTTACTCAGTGAAAACTCCTAGACTACTCGGTATAGCCATGTTTGAACAACTTCTTGGACCAGTTTTTGTGGCCAAAATAGAACACTTAGAACTCATCTAGTCATGTTTTTTTTACTACCTAAAACTTAAATTTTAAAAATCTGATTTTTTTTTGACAGTTTTAAGAATGGCAGGAGAACCTACTGAATGTCAGAACAATATCCTTCTGAACATTAAAATTTTTTTTTCACTTCCTCTTTTCCTATAACATTTCTCTAAACACATTTCTATATTATGAATCAGTTCCCTGAATAATGCTAATCGGCTATTTCATTAAAACTTCCAACTCTACTTCCTCATGAAGAGCTCAGCCTGCAAAGCTAACATCAGAAACCAGCATCTCTCTCAGTGTTGACAATAATATTCGTATGAAACATCTTTCTGTACTCTCGTTTCTTTCCTGCATGTAATATAAAGCCTATCATCAACTCAGCCTCTAAGTAAACATAGCAATATGTGGTCTCAACATGGGAGCCATTCGTCGCTTTGAAGACCATGTCAATTATTGCTTAACTCTTCAAAACTGGCTCTGCCTCCCAACAGTCACCAGCAGCACATTTCCTCAGCAATGACACTTTTATGTAATGTGAAGGTTTAAAAAAAAGCCTGCTGTTCTCATCTATTCATATGTATTAGATCTCTTTCAAACTTGTATTCATATCCAAAAGATATAAAGAACATACACAATTTAATATCAAAAACCCAAATTACCCAATTAAAAATTGGGCAGAGGATGCGAATAGAGATTTTGCCAAAGAAGGCGTACAGATGGTCAGCAGGCATAGGAGATGCTCAACATCACTAAGCATCAGGCAGCTACACATCCATACCACAGTGAGATATCACCTCACCACTGTCAGAATAGCTAATATCAAAAAGGCCAAAAAATAACAAGTATTGGTGAGAATGTGGAGAAAAGGGAACCCTGGACACTGTAGCTGGCAATAGAAATTGGTGGAGCCACTATGGAAAACAGTATAGAAGTTCCTCAAAAAGTTACAGAAAGAGCTGCCATATGATCAGCAATTCCAGTTCTGGGTATTTTTTTTTATTAACATATAATATATTGGGGCACCTGGGTGGCTCAGTAGGTTAAGCCTCTGCCTTCAGTTCAGGTTGTGGTCTCAGGGTCCTGGGATCGAGCCCTGCATCGGGTTCTCTGCTCGGCGGGGAGCCTGCTTCCCCCTCTCTCTCTGCCTGCCTCTCTGCCTACTTGTGATCTCTGTCAAATAAGCAAATAAAATCTTAAAAAATATATATAATGTATTATTTGCCCCAGGGGTACAGGTCTGTGAATCATCAGGCTTACTCAATTCACAGCACTCACCATAGCACATACCCTCCCCAATGTCTATCACTCCGCCACCCCATCCCTACCCCCACCCACCCAGCACCCCTAAGTTTGTTTCCTGAGATTAAGAGTCTCTTATGGTTTCTCTCCTTCCTGATCCTATCCACTTCTGGGTATTTATCCAAAGAAATGAAAACACTAATCTGAAGGATACATGTATGCCTATTTTCATTGCAGCATTATTTATAATAGCCAATATATGGAAGCAACCTCAACCTATGTGTCCATTCATAGATGAATGGATAAAGAAGATGTGGTGTACGCGCGTGCGCACGCACACACACACGCACACACAGAGAAACACAATGTGGAATATTATGCAGCCATAAAAAAAACTTGCCATTTGCAACAACATGGATGGACCTAGAGGGTATTACAGTAAGTGGAATAAGCCAGAGAAAGAAAGATACATACCATATGATTTCACTTATATGTGCAACCCAAAAAACAAGACAAATGAACAAACAAAACCAAACGAAAACAGACTTATAGATGGGAAACAAACAGTTGGTTACCAGGGAGAGAGGGGTTGGAAGACAGGCATAATAGGTGAAGGGGATAGAAAAAAAAAAAAACCACAAAACTTCACATTCATGCTTGCTTGAGCACACCCAGCTAAGTCTAAATTATATTGTTACTTTATAATAGTTTTAGGTGTATTAGGACACTATTATCTCTGAATAGATAATGACCGTTATGTGCAAAAGAGGTAGAGTTTTGACCTGTTTTTTTTTTTTTAATTTTTAATTTTTCTATTTTTTTAAAAAGATTTTATTATTTGAGACAGAGAGAGAGCACTAGGGAGGACAGGGGATGGGGAGGAGCAGAGGCAGAGGGAGAAGCAGGCTTCCTGCTGAGCAAGGAGCCTGATGCAGGGCTCAACCCCAGGACCCTGAGATCATGACCTGAGCTGAAGGTAGATGCTCAATGACTGAGCTACCCAGGCACCTTTTCTTTTCATTCTTTCTTTCTTTCTTTTTTTTTTTTTTTTAAGTCACCCTAGGTTAAGAACCACTCTGAACTTAGCTGAAATGTAGCAACCTGTCTCTACTACAGAAACCTACTTGGCATTATTATTGCTATTTGTGATCTCCCTTTTGCACATGTTTGGCCAAATTACTTCTCTTCTTTACTGGCTTTCAGTGATGCTTTGTCCTGAGCTATGTTTTTCCCCAAGAAAGTGATTATTGCTTGCCACTGTGCCAGCTACTTATCTGTCACATACATGTGCCCAAATCCCCGTGTTTTTTTTTTTTTTAATACATCCTACCACTTAACACCTGAAGATAATGGAACAAAGATGAGGTTGTGCTTTGCTTTGTTGGACTAATCCAGCATAGCCCAACAATACTCTCTAACCTGGAATATATTAGTCCAGTCAGAAATAGTAGAGTTCAGCTTGAGAATTCTTTCTTACTGATAGTCATGAGACCTAACATTTAATGTCCCATAGTGAGTTGGGGAGCACTCCAGGGTGGGCAGGCCATAGTATCTCTCTCTCTCTCTCTTTTTAATTTTTATTTTATTTATTTTTAAAATTTCTTTTCAGTGTTCCAGAATTCACTGTTTATGTACCACACCCAGTGCTCCATGCAATACGTGCCCTCCATAATACCCATCACCAGGTTCACCCAGTCTCCCACCCTCCTCCCCTCCAAAACCCTCAGATTGTTTTTCAGAGAAGGGAGTTGGGGGAAATCGGAGGGGGAGACAAACGATGAGGCCATAGTATCTCTTAACCACCATTCAACCCATACTCCCTTGCTTACTGCATACTCTTTACCAAACAATATTTCAAGGCCAATATTTTAGAATTAGGATGTTACTCTCTGAGCCAGACCCATGGAGAATATATCTAGTTTTCCACTTGCTTTTCACAACAACTTTGAAGCTGGGGAAATGTTCCCCAGCCCAGCAGGTGCCCTCAGTTCCTGCCTTAATCTCATTGGTTAGCCAGTGGTCCTCTGTACTGGCCCCATCTTGCAGGAGAGCTGCCTGCCTCAGATCCAAGCCATATCACCACATCTTCTTTTTCTTCTTCTTCTTCTAAGATTTTTTTTTGAAGATTTTATTTATTTGAGAGAGAGTGAGAGAAAGAGAGAGTGTACAAGCAAGCAAGCAAGAGGAGTGGCAGGTAGAGGGAGAAGCAGGCTTCCTGCTGAGCAGGGAGTTTCTTGCAAGTGCTTGACCCTGAGATCATGACCTGAGCTGAAGGTACTTAACCAACTGAGCCACCCAGGCACCCTCCAAGTCCCATTTTCAACATCGTTGCCTTGTCTTTTGAATTATTTTCTTATACTCTGTCCTTATACAATAACCCATCATCATTCCATGCCTATAACTTTAGCATGGTTTTCTATATATTTATTTTTAAGGTGGATTGACTGAAATTACTAAGAGGAAGAAGCACATAGCTTATATTTGAAAAAATTACTTTTGTAATAACATCATCCAAAGTATTTATAAATGACTGAACAAATTTCCAAGATCACAAGGCCTCTGTGATGAAATTCACTGTGATCATTATTTGGGCATTCCATTGGATAGAGAGGACATATGGTAAAACTATAACATCAAAGTATCTGTTATTTATAATTTTAAGCTTTCCTTTTCCATAATAGCAGAGCTTTGGTTTAGAATTTTCCTACAAAATTTTACCTTTGCTCAGATCTATCTTTTTATAAGCTTATGCCAAACACTGAAACCTAAAATTTCTCAAACACAACTTGCAATAGCAAACAATATTTACATGAGCAGCCAGACTTTCTGCTGCAAGCAAATGAATAGACACCAAGCATGTTGCCATTTAGTATCCATGATAAAGTTTTAATAAATGATCCTAGGTGATAAAGCTGCAATTTTAGCTCAACAGAATATGTCTAACAGTTACCCTTCTCTGCAGTAACTGAAACTGTACAAATATTGATAGATCATCTGTATGGAAAATATTCTGGAGTATTTTTTAGGATTAAAAGGATGAAATTTGGGCTGAGATTTTGGTAACTCTGTCTAGATGAGTGTCCTCTTTATATTTATGAGTGAAGCGGGAGGTAAAGAAATTTTGCATGTAGTCTTTCCTAACTTGGTTAACTTTCAGTACTGAAGATATTTGACCAACGGGCTAAATTCTGTCAAGGCTGTTTTAAACTGACGAGGAGAGCATGGCCCCAAAGTGTTAGTGAATCTGCAATTATTCTTGAAGGCCTAGTACAAGAATTGAATATACAGGACTCATTTTACCAAACTTGAGTCATTTATATATTATTGTCCTTCTTTGTCAATTTTTGTTTGTATTTACTTGATATTTTTAAATTAATTCACATTTTGATTTAAATTTATTTTGTAAGGAAACTTGATCATTTTCATGAATGGAAAACCAGTAACCCTGTACCATAATGAGAAAGTGACTATAAACCAAACTTAATGGAAACAGAACAATGTTACTAAATTTTTGCTGGATAATGATGCTTAACAAAGCTCATAGCCTGAAGTGCATCTCTGTTTGTTACAAGGGAGAAAACAAGTTTTAGAGAGCTGTTTAAGACATACTGACACTGAACTGAGACTTTCCTTCTTGGAGTAATCAAGATGAAATGATAATTGGAAAATACTTGTCTAACATGTAATTTAATATTAGTCAAAATTATCTCCACCGGTAAGAGTGCCACACTATAAGATAATAAGAAACACTTACTTTGGCTGCTGCCATTATGTGTAATAATAATTCAACTCTAATGGCTTAATCAAATAGGTGTTTTTATTTGTTGTCACATCCATCAAAATCTGGAGGTAGAGTGTAGAGATGGGACAGGTGCCTGAGAAAGTCATCAAAAGCTTCCTTCCAGCTCCATGGTCATCACCTTGGCCTTGCAACTGTCCTCTACAGAGAAAGACAAGTAAAAGGCAAAAAAGCAAAGAGCAGCCAGACAAGTTTTTTTTTTTTCTTTCTTTTTAAAAGATTTATTAATTTGACAGAGAGAGAGCATGTACAAGCAGGCAAAATAGCAAGTAGAGGGAGAGGCAGAAGCATTCTCCCTCCTGAGCAGGGAACTTTATGTGGGGCTTGATCCCATCATGACCTGAGCTGAAGGCAGATGCTTGACTGAGCCACCCATGCAAGTCTTTCTTTTAATATGAAAAAATATATAACTTCTTACGGTAAATTTCCATCTCGTTGGTCAGAATACAAGAGCTTTTGCAGTTAAGGTTTTTCCTGCACATTTGCTCTCTGAACAAAACTCGGGTCCTACTAATAAAGGGACAAAGCAGTATCTGGCAATGACCACACCAGACTTGTCTCCTTGCATGCACAGATTATTATCATTGATACATTTTACTGTTTAGAGAAATTCATACCAGTTATTACCCAGAGTAGCAGGACAATATCATCACTGGGTACTGTCAGTGACACTACACGGCGGTGGCTGGGTGCCATCATACAAGAATGGATCTATTTAGACAGCAATGTAAGCTACCAAGAAACCCGAGTTTAATATGCCCTGGATATCTCACACCTTAGTTTATTGCTACCACAATCAGATCAGTAGTCGTTCTTTGCATAGCCCTGTTCTCTTCCTTTTCTGACTCTCTCAGAATGATATCTACATTATCATTATAAGCACACATAACAATTCTGTCTAAAATGTATCAGTAGTATCAGCAAAAGTGGAATATGTTTTGTTACTCTTACTAAACGTACATCTTAGTAAATGTCTTAGTTCTTTATAGTGTTGTTTTGTTTATTCAGACATAGCCACCATATACGTATATACATATATGACACATATATACAAATGTTTATAATACATATATTTATTTGATACACACACACATATAGGGGCAGCTACTTATTTTCCTTAAATATACACATACATTTACATATACATTTATAAAATTGAGGAAATATTTCCTCAAGTTTATAAATATATTCCTCCCCTGATGCTTTGTGGTCATTCATCTTAACTGCATTCTGGGATCATCTGCTTACATGAGTGATTTATCTCACTCAAATGCACAGAACAATATCTCCTCCAAAGCAGTTTGAGTACCTTAGAAAAAAAGAAAATACAATTGAGAGAAATTGTGGTTCCCATGAGTCTAACGTTTTAGAAACCTCTCTTATGTTTTCCATTTTTCTGCAAAATCTAAGGCTTAATGTGAATAATCATTGTGGTTACATTTTATCCAGAGAGATTACGTATCTGTCAAGATACAAACTCCCCAAGCCTACTGTAGTAGAATGAAATGCAGCAGAAAAACAATTTATTTGATAAATCAAGACTTCTCATTTTTGTTTAAACTAACCAGAACATTTATGTAGAAGTGAGGTTTAAAAATTTCAGTTTTCCTGACACATGCCTTAGATCTTTGTTAGTCTATATCTGACTTAATGTTAATAATAGCTAATATTTTTATTATGCTTGAGAGATTCAAAAGTATTTAGCCTTACATAACCTTATTTGATTCTATTTTTTATAAAGTAGGTGGAAAATATATTATTATTTATATTTTATAAATGAAATTGAAAGTATTTAAATGTCAGGTATAGAGCCTGTGTTTGGTTCTTTGGTTCAATAATTTGCCAGGCTATTGGGAAACATTTCCTTTTCCTTAATAAAAAACAGCCTGAATTGTTACATTTTTATATAAACTATATATATATATATATATATATACACACACACACACACACACACATTCATGCATATATATATGCATGAATGTATATATACATATACACACACATACATACAATGAGCATAAGGTCCCAGGACTAGATATTTCACTGTTACAATGTCCCTGTACAGTGGATAAATCTTCCATGTTCCAGCATGAAGACAAACACCTCTCTTTGTTAACTTGGGAGATAAGTTTTGAAAGATTCAAGTCCAGTAAGAGGAGGAGCAAAAATTATTTATTTTTTTCCTTCATGGTTGATAACTTTGGGCATCTTATTTAAGCAGATTTTTTTCCTATCCTGAAATCGTAAAGATGTGCTTCTGTATTTTTCTAAGAATTTTCTGATTTTGTTGATAATTATTCTTTCATTCATGTTCTTTAAATTACTTGGTTATTTATTTTTATATTTATGACATAAGGTAGGGATTATTTTTCCTCCATACATATAAACAATTGTCTTGGACTATTTATTGGAGTCTCCATTTTCTCTTCACTAATTTGTGATGCCATCTCTGTCAGATACTATTTCTATATGTGTATGGATCTAACTCTTGATCAGCAAGGGGACCAGTTGTGGCTGGAGCAATTAATACGGCATTGGTCCAGATGTAAAAGTTTACATCAATGCTGTACTCTCCGAATTTTCAGACTTTGTAATAAGTCTTGATATTTGGTAAGGTACCCCAGTGTTTAGAGGTTGGAGGTATCAGAGGAAATGAGAAGTATGAAGTTTGGTTGAATTATAAGGTTTTACCATTTTTCTTTTGAAGAATGATGATCTGGAAATGAGTTGAAGAGAAAAAGCTCACCCAAAGTATTACAATAACATACTGGTCTTCTATGCTATTGTTCTTGTCCCCTTCACAGTCTGTTGTCTTCTCATCAGCCAAAGTAAAACTGTGAAAATTAACCCAGATCATATAACTCCTCTCGTCAAATTCTCCAATGACTTCCCAACTCATTTGAAATAAATCCAATATCCTTAACATGACCTACACAATCTGAATAACCTCAGACCACACTAATTCTGACCTCATCACCTACTACTCTTCACTTTTGACAATTTGCTTCAACCATGCTGGTTCCTCAAACATGGTTTCAGTTCTGCAAACATGATAGCCTCAGTTCTGCAGCAGGACCTTTGCACGTGCTCTGCATGGAAACCTCCTCTGCCAGATGGATGCTGTTATCTCTTATTTTATTCTTATCTCTGCTAGAAAGGCATCGCACTAGAGAGTCTGTAGACTATAGAGCACCTTCCCCACTGTTTGTCTTTAATACTTTACTGTGCTTTATTTTTTTCATGGCACCGCTAGAAATGTTACACATTTTTTTTCTTGCTGTCCGATCTTCCTCTCCCCCCAGCCTTTGTATGCATCAATTTAGGAAGGCCTCTGTCTCTTCATTCACTGCCAAAGCCTGGAAAGTTAGAACACCTTCACTGCAAGCACAGCATCATTCAATGTCATTTGAATAGAGAAAGAGGGAGAAAATGCTCTTTACTTTCAGAAGAGAGTTCAGGACTCATGGAGGGAGTCTAGCAAAAATCATCAACTTTAGGGTCAGTTAGAACAGGAATTTGAAATGTTACTCAAAGACTTATTAAATGTGTCCTGAGTTATTTTATGCCTTGATTTTATCATCTATTCTATAAGATAATACCAACCTCATAAGATTGACTTGATAATTAAATGCCATACTTTTTGTGAGGTAAGTGTTGCATGAATATATTAGTTTGGCTTCCTTAATTTGCATTACTTTTTTTCTTAAGGATTAATTTAGAATTAAAAGTAAAAGCTAGAGGTGCCTGAATGGCACAGTCAGTTGAGCGTGGGACTCTTGGTTTTAGCTCAGGTCATGATCTCAGGGTTGTGGGTTGGAGCCCTGCATCTAGCTCCCTCCTTAAAACAGAGTCTGCTTGGGACTCTCTCTCTCTATACCCCTACCCCCACACTTGCTCACTTACTCTCTCTCTCTCTAGAACGAATAAATAAATCTTAAAAAAAAAAAGTAAAAGCTAAAAATACTTAAAACCAAACCAAAGGACAGCAATGTAACTAAACTGGTCTTACCAGAACAATTTATAGTATATTTGGTGTGTTCAGTTTTCAGAAAAGGGAGGCACAATGTAGCTAATAATCATTAAGAATTGGAAATCTACCAGTAATTTTACTTATAGTATTTTATTGATTCTGTCTGAATTTTATAAGTTATATAATCCTTTTATTTTATAAATGAGAAAACTGATAATCAAAGGGATCAAATAACTTGTTCAAAGCCTTTCAGGTAGAAATAGAAGAGCAGATTCCCAGGGGTGCCTGGGTGGCTCAGTTAAGCATCTACCTTCAGCTCAGGTCTTGATTCTGAGGTCTTGGGATCAAGCCCTACACCAGGCTCTCTGCTCAGTGGGGAGCCTGTTTCTCCCTCTGCCTCTGCCTGCCACTCCATCTGCGTGTACTCTCTCTCTCTCTCTTTCTCTAATAAATAAATAAAATTTAAAAAAAAGAAGAGCAGATTCTCATTTAAGATTTTGCCTGACATCTCCACCTACCCTTTTTCACGGTGCTAAGTTTCTTCAATATAGTAATAAGATGGTACTAATATGGTATTTAGCATCTCTGCTCTAATATCTGGAATAAATTTAACTAGACAATAGTTATTAAAACCAATAACAAAGGTCTGGTACTACCAGTATGTGAGAGAACAGTGACTCAGTTTTTAAAAGGGCAGTATTAAAAAATGCAACTGTAAGAATTTTTGTCTCTTCAAACCCTTGTACTCTATACTATTTCCTAAAAAGAAAATGAAACTTGGATATTTTTTGTTTAAAAACAAACCTATTTCCATTTATAAAAGCAAAGTAGGAATAATAATAGATGAGGCAACCTGTTTTTCTCATTTGCTGGTGCAGACAGCAGTTCTAAGATATTAAAACATTCAATGGAATTTTGGGGGGGTGGGGTCACAGGAGAAAGTCTTTATGTTCTTTCCTAAGAGACCTCATGGAAGGTTGACAAGTCAGTAAATTTGTCATAATCTTGCCTTCTTAATAGACTTCCTAGATTTGTTCCTACTCTTAGAATAGATCCTTCTACTGGGAAGCTACTCATTTTAACCAACCGCTTTCATCCCCAACACTCATATACATTATATCCTTAGATGTATTGCTGCATATGCTTTGATTATATGCTAGTCTTGCTGGCCAGGAATGATGATGACAATGACAATGATGATGATGACAATGATGATGACAACAATAATAAGAGTAAACAGGGAGAAAAAACATTTAGCACTTACTTTCTACCATGCACTCCTGAAGGCACTTTGCATGTATTAACTAATGTAACCTCAAAATGACAACACAATATGGATGCTATTATTTTCATCTTCATTTTAGAGATGAGGAAACAGAGGTTTAACCTACTTAACCAGTAGGTTAAGTTAGTTGCCCAGGTGCACACAACCAGAAGAGGTGGGGCATGAACTCACACCAGGCAGCCTAGGACCAATGCCTGTGCTCTTACCCACAAAGCTGTGCTATTGCACGAACATGGCTAGACATCTTTGATGGAGTCTCATCTGATCTCTGTGAATCTTGCTATTTCAGTGCTCAGAGGGCAATCTCATTATGAAGAGGGTAGACAGAGGCCCAACTTCTCACTGGTGCTGAATACTGACAATGTAAGGACCACGTTTTCAGAGGCATAGAGTTGGGGAATGCAACGTATTAATGGATGTTTGTGTCAATTTCAGGGTTAAAGGACTATTTAGAACTCTGCATAATATGGTTCAGAAGCATGAAGTGTGGGGATACTTTGGACATTTTGTTGGTTTGTGGGACAAGGCATGAGAGTGATTGAGATTAAAAGTCTTTATACGTATGGAGAGAAACAGAGACAGACAGAGAAAGTTCATATTCAAAGTAAATCTATCTGCCATCCCTGAGCTGACTTAAAAATCTGGCAACTGATCCTAGTTAAAAGTAAAACACTGTTAAGAGAATTCAGGAGACTTTTTAGTGTACACCCTGAAATCTCAGCATTTTTGTGTGATAGAACTTTGTTTACATGGTCCACCAATAATAGCAATATAAAAACGTTGCACCGTGTTTTTAGTGAAGTTTCATTTAGTATTTCTTATACTTTGTTTTTCCCTTAGGGAAGGAAAAAAAGAGAAAGAAAATGAAGGGGCACCTTTTATTCCTGTAGTATCCTAACACAATTTCCCTATTAAGTTATGTTGAATTGAAATTATATTTGCCCAAAGAAATTGAAGAAAATGCAAAACTCATTACAAAGAATGTGAATATTAAAAACTGAAATAATGGTACTAACCTGAAACTGCAGAAACTATGAACCTCATAATCATTAATTTCCTGTGTTTCAGATGGTATGTGTTATTGCCTTTCTGAGGCAAAGCCTCATGAGACACAATGATGGAGCTGACTGATGAGTCTTTCTGAATGGTTTACATGTCCTTCAGTTTATGGCTACCATTACTCTTTACGGAGACTCTTCTTCTCTTCCTTTTGGCTTTAGGTTTTTGTTTTTTACCCTAAAACCCATAGTATCAAATATATTCTTAATTGCTACCTGCCGTGTTGATCTTTTTGTGGTTGATGTCAAGTATTTCCATCAATGGACATGTTTGTTTGTTTGTTAGTTTTTTGGAAAAGTGCCTGAACTCTATTAGAACATTTTCCTTTAAGTAAAACTATTTCAGTTACACAGTCTTTCAAATTCCTAATCTCACCCCTAAATAAAAAATGTATCAATGTAAAATGTATCACACTAGTTCATGTTGGGTTTAGGAATATACTCACTTTCTTTATCAAATATAAGCCCCCAGATTATGTATGTCTACGTAATATTCCTCAGATCCATCATAGTGCCAAAGTTTCCAAGTTATAATTAAAGGTTAATACAATTGGGGTGCCTGGGTGGCTAGTTGTTGAGCATCTGCCTTCAGCTCAGGTCATGATCCCAGGGCCTAGAATCAAGCCCCACATCAGGCTCCCTGCTCAGCGGGAAGCCTGCTTCTCCCTCTCCCATTCCCCCTGCTTGAGAGAGAGAGAAGGATCTCTCTCTTTGTCAAATAAATAAATAAAATATTTTTAAAAAATAAAGGTTAATATAATTGTCTTTTATCAAAGCTAATTTTAAGGGATGATTTAATATTACAAATTTTCAAATTGTTGGGAGCTTTATTTTCAAAGTCACAACTTATATAGTTTCAGTTTCCCTTTTTGAAGACATAAATATGAAGAATTAAGACCACAGTTGTCTTTCCTCTTAAGCTTTTTTTTTTTTAAAGATTTTATTTATGTATTTGATAGAGATCACAAGTAGGCAGAGAGCAGGCAGATAGAGAGAGGGGGAAGCAGGCTCCCTGCTGAGCAGAGAGCCTGATGCGGGGCTCAATCCCAGGACCCTGGGATCATGACCTGAGCCAAAGGCAGAGGCTTAACCCACTGAGCCACTCAGGCACCCCCTCCTCTTAAGCTTTTTGACCAAGGTATCATTTTCCCCTAAGATATAGCTGTACAATTCCTGAATAGGAGTATTCCAAGTCATAGAGTATTGAAAAGTGCCCTCCATGGTGTTGGATTTTCTAAAAGTATCTATTTGCATTGTACGTCTATTTGGAATTCTACTCTTAATACTATCTTTCTTATACTCTGCACACTTATAAACAACAGCATTTTTACTGTTTCTTTCGAAAAACAAAAGCTTTCCTTGAGTTTAGTAATTTTTATTTAGTTAGTTTTAAAGATTTTATTTACTTATTTGACAGAAAGAGAGAGTACAAGCAAGGAAAGTGGCAGGCAGAGGGAGAGGGAGAAGTAGGCCCCCCGCTGAGCAAGGCCCCCCCCCCCCCGCCCCCCCGCTCAGGGTTCCTGGGATTGAGACCTGAGCCAAAAGCAGACACTTGACTGATTGAGCCATCCAGGTGACCCTAATTTAGTAACTTTTATTCAGAATTTTGGAGGTCATGGAGATGGTTCAAATTATGTTGACAATAATCTTATATTGTCATTATAATAATCTTACTGTCTTACCTTTTATAATCTTACTGTCTTACCCTAACACCGCAGGTGGTTTCAAGAGCTCCAAATTTCTTTTGCTGTTATGGGGAGAAACCTTGCACATTTCTTATCCCTAACATGACCTCCCCAACCTGTCAACATGCTCTATAGTACAAAAGACCGTCCATTATCAGAGTTTCACCTTTTTCAAAAGGAATTGTAGTTATAGATGCTAAATTATTTTCTCTTCTTGTTACTCATAATGTTTACTTTTATTATATATTGAGAACTATGTGATCAAACCAATTCTTTTGTCTATGCTTTTCAGAAAGCTCAAAGCCATTCATCCTGCTTTATTACAGATTTCTACGGTTTTAGTCTCATCTAAATTTCTTTAACGTTTTTATTATTTATAAAGATTTTATTTATTTATCTTAGAGCATGAGTGAGGGGAGGGGGAGGAGCAGAGGAAGGGACACTCAGAGTCCACACCAAGCACAGAGTCAGACATGGGGCTCAGTCCCATGACCCAGAGATCATGACCTAAGCCAAAATCAAGAGTTGGCCGCTTAACTAACTGAGCCACCCAAGTGTCCCTAAATTGCTTTATTTTTTTATTTTAAGTGGCTCAAAGACTTTTTAAAAAGTAATGGGTTATTAATCATTTTCTCATTTTTGTATATATATGCATATACATACACACATTTTCATGTACAAGCATATGTGTATGTATAAGCATATATGTGTGTATATGTTGGAATGGATATATATACGTATATATATATATACGTATATATATATATACGTATATATATATATACGTATATATGCATATATACGTATATATACGTATATATATTCAAAAAACTTCTTTCCAAACTCTCTCATATCAGTTACAATGCTATTCAGGCTACCTCATCACTGTAAATCCTCTTATGCTATTTCAGTTTTCATTTGGGGGGGGCTAATTTGTAAAAAGTATTCAGGAACTCAATGTAACACACAGTGGATAAGTTAACTCAGATTCATAAAACAACTGAGATTAACACGTATGAGACTTTCCATTTGTCCTGGAGCTTCCAAGTCCCATAACACTTCTTAGTTGGATAAAATGACTCATTGCCAAGATCAGATTAAGGAAGTTGCCTTCTGAAGAGTGACACCAGCAAGATAGTGGAATAGGAGTTTTCTACTCTCTTTCCCACACACAACAGAAACCCAAAAAGTAAAACAAAACAAAACAGAACAAAAACAAAAACCAAAACAAAAAAATTGATTTTGACAGTCACCCACACAGGATTATTTTTGTGGAAGTGAAAGAGTACATTTGAAAAGTTCTAGTACACCACTGGAGCAAAAAAATCTGAGATTGGACATTGAATAGGGTAAGAGGATTAGTTTCATTTTACTCCTATCACCCCTACCACAAAGTGGCACCGCTCAGTGCCAAGGGAGATGCCTTGACCCATGATTCCTCTCATAGGGGAAAATGGGTGTGTGTGAGTGAGGGCCTGGCTTCCTAGGTGTGTGGGATGCTGCCAGAGAGGCCTAATTCTTTCTCACCTGATTCAGAATACTGAGGTGATCCACATGACTGAAGGACAGGGAAAGGCTGGGAGTATAGTAGGCTAGGCTCAGAATTCATAAGACACGTGGTCCATACTAACCCTTTCATGTATTCCATGAGGAAGCCTGCCCATGAGCCGCTAGGATACCTCACCTATAGACTGCACCCTATCATATGCCCCAAAGGCATTTCCAATGTTCTGCATGCCTCACTCCCACCCTGACACACATCTCATGTCTGGCTCCCTGTGCAGGCCCCAGAGGGGGAGGAATATGAACCTCTGTAGACAGCTGGAGAGTATGAACAGAAAGCTGGCCCAATTCAATGGGACTGGGAGAAAGCACACAAACTTGAGCGCTCAGCACCGCCCTAGAGAAAGCAAATAGAGGCTGTCAGCATCCACCCTGGCTTTGCAGGATCAAGAGAAGAAATGCAGTCTTAAGGGTCACCTCTCTCCCCACCCAGGAAGAAACAAAAGTATGAAGCAGGAGCATTTATAGAAAAGGTCTTAGAAAGCCTCAGAATCTCCAGCAGGGCTAACAGGTGAAAGTATTCGTCTCCTGAACCCAGTCAGTAAAGAAAACTGGAGGAAGTGACAGCCTCTTTAAGTGTGAAAACAGCAGTGTAAGACTTCAAGGAATATGAAAAATTAAGGAAACATGACACTACCAAAGTAGTGCAATAATTTTTCAGTAATGGTCCCCAAAGAAATAGAGATCTACAATATGTCAGACATGGAATTTGAAATAGTTGTTTTAAGGAAGCCCAGGAAACTGTAAGAAGAAATACCAAAAAAAGAAACAAAATCAGGAAGATAATACAAGGGCAAAATGAGAAGTTTGACAGAAAAATAGAAATAATAAACAAATTCTGGAGCAGAATACAATGAATGAATTGAAAAATGAAATAGCACCAACATCAGATCTGAGTAAACAGCAGAAAGCATTTGTGAACTCAAAGGCAAGACATTTGAAATTATCTAGTCAGATAACAAAGGAAAAAGAATGAAAAAGTGTGAAGAAAGCCTCTGTGATTTATAGGATATCATCAAGTGAAGGAATTTACACATTATGGGAGTTCCAGAAGGAGAAGAGATGGAAAAAGGGGCAGAAAGAGTACTTAAAAGAAAGAAAGCCTGAAATTTTCCCAAATTTGGAAGAGATGCAATCTACACTCATGAAGCTTTCCTTCTATAAGAGGAGTAAACAAGGCTAAAAAGAAGTGGGAGTGAGATGAGTGGGTGGCATGATTGTAAAGTTGCACTGAAAACTTTTCTCTCCAGTTAGCTGATTCCCAGAAGGGGCCATTAACAGGAGTTATTCTGCATTTCAGTGCTTTCTTAAACTTAGGGGCAAGACAAACTTCAGGGACTGAAAAAGAAGGAAAGAAGACTAAAGTTTGGACAGGTCAAATGATCAGGTATTCAGTGTGGCCAATGGGGACAAACAGTTCAGCTAATCATTTATGAAATGAGAATGGAAATTTGAAAGGTCTTTGTGAAGTCTTCTCATAGGCAAACCAGGGGCGGCATCTGTGAGTCTTATCTAAGTCATATTCATAAAGGTGGTCCTTTGCAGTTGTTTCCCAGAACAGAAAAATGTGGAGGACCTCTTAACTATCATTCTTTTTCGGAAGCACCAGTCTCAAGTGAAATTCACATTGTCAGGGGTTATTGGAACATGAAATTCTCTGCAAAGAAGTGGATCAGAGTTCTACTAAATTGTGGAAGAAACTGTATTGCCAAAAGACCATGAGCCTGACCTTTTAAAAATCCCCTTTGACTCGTGAAACTCTAAAATAACCCTTGATATTCCATATTTGCATGGGTAAGAAACAGCCTGTAGAAATTGTACAGTTTCCAAGTTGTATATTGGTCCCAATATCCATTTCAAATATGGTCATGGAGGATAATGGATGAGGAAGAACCTCAGATTGCTCTGACCTAAGTTTATGGAGAATAATGAGCAAGGTCCAAGAATCCTGAGCTATTTAAGGAACTACCCTCAAGGCAGGGAGGCTTTACAGTTGCTGTCAAAATCTCCGTGCTCCCCCCTTTTTAAAAAGTTTTCATTGTGAGTATCCTGCATCTGCTCTATTCTTTTTTAAATGATAAATCCATGGAAAGTTGCAGATACCTTGTTCTTTTAGATCTTAGGTTGCTAGACCTGGAGAAGGCAGGTCTAGACATGATGGTGAGGACTATGCAATTCCTGGAGATACTGGACTTTGAGTTGGATGGAGGGAGAGGAGTGGATTGCCTCCCTTGGGGAAATGGGGAGTATGTACTGTGCTTGGGAGGAAGGTGCATCCTTATTTGGTATCATACATGTATATGCATTTACATATGATGAATCTGAGCCAGTCAGGGCTTTCTCTTGTCCTCTGGGATGCGGAGGTTGCAGAGAAGAACCAATTAAAAGATGCTTTTAGGGCCTTAGGAATAAGGCATGTTGACCATAAATCTTTGGAGGGCTGTTGGCTGTAGGTTTAATTTTTGAAAATGTGTGTATCTGCTTGGAATGCATTGTTACTATATATTCCTAACCACATTTGTGTCAGCTCAGTGGTATGAAACCACTAGGGAAATCCAGAAAGTACATTTTTTGCTGGCTAGCTAAGAATGTGTGAGTATGGTGATCAAGGTTATCAAAGGAGTCCACAATCCCTGCAGGAATTATTTAAAAATGACGTGTATGGCACAATTCTGGGGCCAAGAATGCCCCATCTGAACAAATTTGTACTGATTTTGATCTCCCAATTAGACAGGAAATGTGGCATTGCAAATCTATTTCTTTCTATCCCTAGAAAAGGGAGGGATGAACATCATGTGTGGGGATAAGGGAGATAGACGATGAGCACAACAAAAAAGGCAGCCCACGGTCTGAAACACGAATGCCATAAATTCACAAGTAAAGCATTATTAAAAATTTCCAGCCCCATAAATGCTGCCATTAATCACTTTCAAATTAACCTGATGTGAGTTAAATTATTGCAAGTTCCTGTGTAAATTAAATCATTATTAGTTCTAGGCTTTTTTAATTTTTGGTACAGGCAGCCGCTGAGAAGTAAAGGATGGGGAGGCCTACTGGTTTCAATTTACAAAGGAAGGTTTGGGGGAAAAAGATTTTTGCTTGATTACAAGAGCAAAACCACTTCACAATATAATATCACAATAATTGTAGCCATATATCATAACATGTCATAAGTCCAGGACAAAGCTCAGCCGCCTTTCGTAAGTGACTGTGAAGAAGGCAAGAAAAGCGAGTGAATGAGGTAGTGGATTTCTTTCCCCTCATTCCACTAGAGAGCAGTGTTCTTTTGTACAAATCAGGTAGGTTGTTTCTGCAAAGAACCTGGGAAGAAAATCTTCTACATAAGAGAAGTTTTTGTAGCAGCAGAAAGGCCTCTCCCTTGCGATAAACCTATGTTTTCTGAATAAAAGGTAAAGACAGTATTTTCCAGCAAAGGTCACTCTTATTTCCTTAGGTGTATTTCTAATACTCTCTCTTTCTTTTTATTGGAAAAGGTGTTGGCCATTTAAAAATCCTTTCTGTCTTACAGTAAACTTTTTCAGATGACATTCTCCTGACAAAATGGATCTGTCAGTAAATAGTGGTTCTCTTTCTAGGTAAAACAAGGATACATTTTTTTTAAAAAAATACCTACAACACTTCAGGAGATAATAAACAACTCTGTCAGGGGCAGGAATAAATGCAGGTAAAAGGAAGAGTGAAGAGAAGGAATTCAAGTATCTTCTGAAAAGGTTTCTGACTCCCTCTTTTATTAACTCACTATACTGCCAGTACCTTCATTACTTTTGTTGAGAACAGCGAGTTTGCATGATAGGCATGTGTCTGCCTCTCTAAGAGAAAATATTCTGTCATAGGCAATTTGGCTACAACTCCTTGATGGATCAGTTGACATTCCAAGAAGCCCAAGGCCACGCTAACAATAGTTGAAGTTTGCCTCCTCATTTCACACTGTGTAAATATATTACTAACCCTTCAGTCTCAAGCACATGGAAGCAGGCAAAGCAAAAGCAGTGAGTTTCTCTGTGTGTGTGTGTGTGTGTGTGTGTGTGTGTCTGTAACTGGCTGCCTTTCTTGTTCAATAAGAATTAAATTACTGGGTAATTTTGGTTTCTTCTAGAAGGAAATGAATATGCTCTTAAGTATTTAGAATCACTAGAGAGCCTTTTAGGCATTCTTGGATACAAATCAATGTCACCTGAAGTGTGGTTTCCTTATGCATTCAGCCCCATTTTTCTCCATCTGCTCTTAGTATTATTTTTTTGATACACCACATCACTCTGCTATTTCCTTTTCCTGAACACACTGAACAATATAGTGTTAGGCAAAAATATCTTGGGAGAAAATAAATGGAAAAAAATCTGAGGCCTGATAAATAACAATAAAGGCTCTTCAGAGTATTCAATGTGTTAAATTAGAGAAATTGGACCATATAAAGTGTCAAGTTTGACATCAGCAAATCAGCAAGCTTATTTGGGTCCGCTCATCTTTGCCAGTGTGTTGCAGTTTTTGACACAGTAGATGTAGGGAATTTAATATTCCTTGACCAAAATAAATTCTGGCTTCCTGAATTACAAATCCAGGTATCTAGAAGAACAGAGTTTCACACACGATCTGGCACATAGACAATGCTGAATAAACTGGGCTGAAAACATGATTGAATGCAGAGAGAAAGTAATAAATCCCTCCATTCCACTCTGGTTTAATGCCAAAGGCTTAGGATTTAACAACCACAAGAGCTTTGCTTATATCACAAAAATCCACACATCTAATGATTAGATATCAAAAATAGTACAGAGGACTTCACAGGGACTCTATACACAGGCGGACCTGGGTTTGAATCATGGCTGTACCGCAAATATTATGGGTCACATGGTGCCAAGCCCTCTAAGCCTGGCCTTCGGCATTTATACTAGCAGCAAGATTACTAATCCTTCCTTTCCAAAAGTATGTGGATGATAGGTAGCTTTACTTTGCTCAAAACAGACACCTGAAAATGGAAGAAAATCAATCTAGATAATGGGGTCACCCAGCCAGAGGCATAATCACTCTTTTAAACAAAATCTTTTGATTAGGTCAAATTATATGACTAACCCAGGGGAAATGCTAGAAGACTAGAATTTCTTGGCCACAAACACATTTTGGTCCCCCTAGGAAGAAAAGTCACCTAAGTGAATAATTAAGTGAGCATTTGATTTGAAATCTCTTGAACATCTCAGCCTGAGAGCAGAAGAAAACAGACTATTTCTGAAGTTTGTTGGATTTAGAATCAATGCTTTAAAAGGACTTAAACTGTAAATGCATATACCCATTTGGGAGGGCAGGTTGGCAATATATTCAAGAGCCTTAGAAAGATTCATGAACTTTGAGGTAGTAATTCTATTGCAAGGAATCCATCCCAGAGAAATAACAATCTGAGATATGCAGTCAAAAGCTTACATACAAGACTGTTTCTAACATTTTTATAATAGTGAAAAATTGGATACAATTTAAATGTCTAACAATAGGGGATTAGTTAAATATATTATGTATTTCCTTACAATAGTCTATTATGAAGCCATTAAAACTGTATTTTCAGATAATGTTTAATGACATGGTAAATGCTCAAGTATAAATTTAAGTGAAAAAAGAAGAGGATATAAAAACTGAATTTACAATGGGATGCCAATTTTGTAAAACTGAGCATTTCACATAATTACTTTTATTCAACATGTTTTAAGTAGCCAACCAAAATATTGTCAAAGCATGAGAAGTTAAGACAAATGAATTTCAAGTTTAAGAGTGAAGTACTGTTCTCAGATTAATAATCATGATCATAGTATAATAGAGTTCAGATTTTCTTCTTCACACATTTTGTTGTTCTCCAAATTATGATGTAAGGATATATAACATTTATTGACAGAAACACTTAACAACTTTTGATTAGATTTTACTACAGAGGAGTTGTAGTCTAAGATATTGCTTTTTACTTTGCATTACTACACTTAAGGAATCTGGGGGCATGTTTGGCAAATTTTTGGATGGGCCCAAATGAATTAGTTTGGTACTTCTATCTGAATTTTCAAAGGGAGAAAAAGCATATTGTGATTAATTTTTTGTAGACATATCTGACCAACTAATTAAGGGGACTCCATAGAAGTTTCTTTACAAGGAAATTGTAGAAAACCTACTGAGGTATAATTAAGTGAACAAGAAGGAGCTAGATACTTTTAGATACCCTCAGAGAAAAACAGTGTTTGTGAGTGGCCTCAGCTTAGTGGCCCTGCTCATCCCTGTGGAATCCTGTCTGGGACAAAAGGAGGATGAGAGAGAATTATAGACAGAACATGGACATGATGCTCCCCTGAACTCTATAACTTATGTAGACCCAAATAATACTTATTTAGGATCCCTCCAACAGATTATTATATGAAAAGTAAAAATAGGCATTCTTCCTTCCTCGATAGTGCTGATATCCTGAAGACTTATAGAATCTATTGATGTAGAGATTATGGGCTTAGTTTATCATTGAGAGAAACTTTTCACTTGGGCCAGAAGCCACTGGCAAGAACACTGTATTCCTGATAGAGGAACGCCAAGAGGCACTGCGCCTGCAAGAGAGAGAATATTTTCTTCAACATGTGTGAGGTACCCACTAGGTGCTCCCACATATAATGTAGGAGGGAGGTAATTTGTATGCAGTTGGAGTTTCTGAGTGAAAAAGGGAGACAGACAGAGCCAGGAGAATAAAATATATCTTGGTCCTATTTCCCTGGAAGCTATTTATTTTCAGATCAAAAGCTCAAGTTGTTTACCCAATCAAGACTTTCACACTCTTCCACCTATGGGGGCACTGAACTAGATCAAAGTCCTCAGGACTGATCCAGAGCAAAACTGATGCTGAATTGGATTTTTTTTTTTTAAGATTTTATTTATTTATTTGACAGAGAGAGAGAGATCACAAGTAGGCAGAGCAGCAGGCAGAGAGAGCTGGGGAAGCAGGCTCCCCGCTGAGCAGAGAACCCAATGCAGGGCTCGATCCCAGGACCCTGGGATCATGACCTGAGCCGAAGGCAGAGGCTTAACCCACTGAGCTACCCAGGCACCCCCTGAATTGGATTTTTAAGGAAAGTTGCTGTGAGTAAAATGAAAGCAAAATACCAGAGTGCTAGCCCCAATATCATACAGAATGTAGAATAGATAGTATGTTTCAACAACACATGGATATACACTGCTAATTTCTGCTGTTGAAAGTGTTTGTTACATATCTGATTAACTCAACACATCATTTGGGTTCATCTGATCCAATATTAGTTTCTGAATTTCTTTCTTGAAATTCAGGAATTCTGAAAACCTTTTTTGAGGTGCCTGAGTGGCTCAGTCAGTTAAGTGTCTGCCTTTGGCTCAGGTCATGATCCCTGGGTCCTGGGATGGAGCTCTGCATCTGGCTCCTTGCTCAGCGGGGAGTGATGCAGAAATGAAAAAAAAAAAAAAAATCATTGATCATACTAAATAGTGTTTATAATTGTAACTGCAAATGGTTTGTAGAGAGCAGAGGAGATACAACCAAAGTTATATCATCTAAAAGTTCCAAAATTATTATTAATTTTGAAAGATTTTATTTATTTGAGAGAGAGACAGCAAGTACACACACGAGAGCACAATAAGGGGAAGGAACAAAGGGAGAGGAAGAAGCAGGCTTGCCACTAAGCAGGGAGCCCCATGCTGGGCTCCATCCCAGGACCCTGAGATCATGACCTGAGCCTAAGGCCGACCTGAGTTGAAGGCAGACGCTTAACCGACTGAGCCACCCAGGTACCCCAAAATTATTTTTAAATACTGCATTGTGATGATGCAAATGCAATAAAGATAAGAATTAATGATAAGCTAGATCCTGCTAGATATGTATTTGAAATACAGAATATGTATGGGATACATCCCAGGTTCATGCCTGACTACTGATGAACAATTAGTTGCATTCGGAGAATATTGCCCATTGTGGGCATATATAGTGTTAAAATCAGGAAATTATGAAATAAAAACTTGAGCTATGTTCAAATTTTCATTTAAATTTCTAAATGAAAAAAATTCTAAATGATTTTCACTATCCCTCTCTTCTTATGATTGTGATTTTTGGTACAGTTTAAAAATACAAAAAATTAATTAAAAGAGTACATTGGATCCAGATGGTAAATGGCAATGACTGTTTTTCCTGGCATATGAGCATGAGGCTTTAGCATGAGGCCTACAAGTAGTTAGGTTCTTGAACTAGACCCAGGTGTGATGCCAGACCAGGAATATTTCATGGCACAGTTGTGGGAGTTCATTTAAAATTAAGGCACATGTGGTAAAAATAAAATTTGGGGCCAAAATTATAATTACATAAAAGGTGCTAATGTCTTAAGACAAACACAGCAGTAAATTTCTTAGGCAATATCCCCCTCTCCCTTTCTGCCTCCTTTTCTTTCTGCTTCTATCTTCTTCATTTCCCTCCCTGTCTCTTCCTTTGCTTTCTTTTGTGAGTCTGGATTAATTTAGCAACTGCTGAAAGAACATCTAAATGGCTGTCCCCACTTTATTCCAATTATGGATCAAGAGAAAAAATGTTGGCTGTCTCTCAAGGAAAGCCAATCCACTGAACTCTTCCAGAAAAATTTCCAAACCCGAGGGATTTATATGGTTTCAGAGGAAGGATTCTAAACAAGGAATAATTACCTTAATCCTAGCTAATATAGTTTGCAAGAGATCATTTTCATAATCTTGATTGCTGCAAATGAGTGAGTTAGTCTGTGTATATTTATTGAGTAGCTACTATATGCCAGACACAGGGAATACAAAATTTTGAATTCTTTTGAAATACAGAATATGTATGGGACACATCCCAGGTTCATGCCTGACTACTGATGAACAATTAGTTGGGCCCGCCTCCGAATGAGAAATGGATTCAAATAGTAAGCAATTACAGTAATTCAAGGGCAAAGTAAGCAACAAAAGGTGTAAGGGGAGCAACTCACAGCAAAAAAGGGAATGCATTCCTGAGAGACACCCAAGAGCTCTGTCAAAGCAATACAAACAAAAGGTAGCCTGAGTTTAAACATTAATTTTGAAACACTTCATATATTTTCTGCTTATTTCATAGGTAAGCAGATAAGATTCATTTACTCTGTGACAATAGATTATGTGACGTAGTTATCACAAGCTTAGGGTACCTATGAATCAAGTTACTACCTTTCCATTGTTTCAGAGTGCGTGTGGTTGAAGAGCCCTTTGGCAAGCCAGCTAAGTGAGAATGATGCCTTAACTTTGGACTAACCTTTTACCCAACCAAACTAATGTTTCTTGCCAATGGCCTGAATCTCAATCCAAAGGGCCATAATGTCATAAAATGGATGAAATGGATTTTTTTTTCAGCTTACCCACTAGAGTAGTAAAAAATATATAAAATCTATATCCAAATGCGCACCATAAATTTCCATTGCTTTAGGGGCAAAATTAAAGCATTTCTATTTCCTTTTTTTATTCTGGATCACAGCCCTGGCTTTTTATTATTTATTTATTTATTTATTTTTTATTTTTTTTCCCCCTTCCTCAAATAGACTTCCAACTCTCAAGGTCATTTTCTTTTTAAAAGTGATCCTGGTAACTTCTAGAATAGCTGTTCTCTCTGGGAATGCTCATTTTTTTTCCTTCCACATAATCTACCCCTTCCCCCATGCACCCCTCAGGTCCCATATTTTCAGTAATGCAAATTGGGCAATTACTTACTTTTTGTTTGAGTTTAAAAAGCACATCCACAGGCACACAAATGCATCTTGGATCTCATTCATGCAGAAAAATTATTGGTAACTTGAAGAATCTGCAAGTAATTTTACAAAAATGTTTAGTGAGTTTTGCCAAGGATGTCTGACCCCCGGCCTTGCTTCACTGATGTAAGTTTTTGAGTGTTTGGCCTGATCAGTACCAGCTGTGAGTGCTTTGGTTGTGCATATCAGATGTTAAGCGAAGGAGAAAGGACGGCGTACTCCAATGCTTGAAGGTTTGTGAACTAGGACAGAAATAAGACTACAGTTAAAACTGAAGCATGTCTTTCATTCTGTTAAGCTCCCCTTTGCTCAGTTAAGCTATTTGATTGTACCCTAGTGTCACTTAAAATCTCTCTCAGTCAGATGCTACTTAGACCAGAGAGAATGGATATCTCTAATGAAGGATAAGCAGAATTCATTAAAAAATAGTTTTGCTTACTAGAGATTTTTAAAATTATATTTTTGGTCCAGATTTCTTCATGGAGTTCTAAGGGAGAAAATAAAAACAATACAATATTAATAGTGCAATTTCCTTAGAGGGCAGTAAGGAATCTATTCCAGAGCACATTGTTTTAATAGAAGTTAACATAGTTTAGCTTTTTTATTTCTGCTTTGAAAGATCATGGGGCTGCTGAAGGCATGGGATATTTTGAGTATATTTACATCCAGCCTAAATGCCGTCATGGAGATGCCTCTAAATCCATTTATAAAAGTGGAATTATGTAGTCTATACTTTATTACATTTGAACATAAACTAGGACAATGTTCATAGTATCAAAGCAACATACATTTGAAGTTGGGAATGGCAGATACAGTTGCTAAAGACTGGTGTTGGGAGAAATGTGGTAGTTAGGACTTGGTGATAGAATATCCATAAGCTCAAACAAAACAATAGCAGTATTGCTCATAATAGCCAAAAAGTAGAAGCAACTCAAATGATAATCCCACTGATGAAGGGAGAAATAAATGGTATCTTCAAAGAGTGGAATATTATTCAGCTATAAAAGAGGATGAAGTATTGATACTTGTCATAAAGTGGGATGAGCCTTGTAAAGGTTATATTAAGTGAAAGAAGACAGAAACAAAGGGCCACATATTAGAGGGCTATATTTATATGAAATTTTAAAAAGGCAATTCCACAGAGATGTAAAGTGAAATGGAGAAAGACTCTTAGTGGGAATGGAATTGACTTATGGGTGATGAAAATGTTCTGGAACTAGATAGTGATACCTATACAATTTTGTATATGTAGTAATGGCCACTGAATTGGATACTTGTAAAAAAGGGTAAATTTTATGCAATGTGAATTATATCTCAATTTTTAAAAATTGTGCGAAGGGGGTGCCTGGTGTCTTAGTTATTCTTGATCTCAGCTTAGGTCCTGATCTCGGGGTCATGAGTTCCCTTCATGCCTGGCATGCAGCTTACTTGAAAAAAAAAAAAAAAATCAGTAAGGAAAAACAAGGCAACTTGTAATTTTGAAATATATGATACACATTTTTGTATGCTCTTTATTTTCTCCCTCTGAAACTCTGTATTAGAAAGCTTTATTGCATTTTTCAGGTCTTTTAACATTTCTTTCACATTTTCTACTTCCTCTCCATCTCTGTTTCATTTTAACTTTTTTAAAAAATCTACTTCCTGGGGCACCTGGGTGGCTCAGTGGGTTAAAGCCTCTGCCTTCAGCTCAGGTCATGGTCCCAGGGTCCTGGGATCAAGCCCTGCATCGGGCTCTCTGCTTGGCAGGGAGCCTGCTTCCCCTGCGCCCCCCCCCCCCATATCTGCTTCTCTGCCTACTTGTGATCTCTGTCAAATAAATAAATAAAATCTTTAAAAATAAAAAATTAAAAAAAAATAAAAAATCTACTTCCTTGCTCATGAGTTTTCCTTTTCAACCATGTCTGATTTCCTGTTAAGCCTACATATTGACATTGGAGTTTAATTATTATTATTTTTTTTTCATTTTTAGATGTTATATTAGGTCTTTATCAAGTTTGGTCATTTTTTGAGTGTGTTTCATAGTTATATATTCAATACCCTCTTTGATTTCTTCAGTTGTAATAAACTTTTTAATGGTTTCTATCTGATAATTCCAATATATTCAAACTTTGTGAGGCTGATTCCTGAGTTTGTTGCTTCAATGACTCTCATTCATAGTATCTTGTTTCTTCAGCTATGTCCTTGTATATATATGTGTGGGGAAGTGGGAGGGAGGGTAGGAGATGTGCTCCTTGGAACTTTATAGTAAATTTTGAAAGTTGCTCTTAAACATCACTTTTCATTAAGGATTTGCTTCCGTTAGCTGCCTGGATTAAAACAAAACAAAACAAAACAATAGAAACAGTCTGGACTAATTTAAATTAAACTAAATTTCAGTTTAGGGATTTCAAATCACCCAGGTAGCATTGCCTGTAAAAACCTGTGTGAAAGCTAGGTATGGTTTATCAAGAGGTAATTTTTTCTTTCTTATTTTTAAATCCTTACCAGGGAAGAGCCTAAAACAGATATGTTTTCTCCAATATTTTCTTTTTTAAAGATAATTTTTACTTTAGTAGAAAAGAAAGGGGTTCCTTTCAAGGATTCTGAATTTATCTGGGATTTTATGATCTTGCTATATATAAAACCTAATTTTGTTTCCTGCTCCCTATGAAGAGAGCACAAAATAAATTAAAATGAGGAATCTCATTTGTATAAGAATATATATTGCAGCTTTATTTTCAGTAGCCTCAAGCTGGAAACAACCCAGATACCAATTCACAAGAGAATATAAACATATTAGGATATATTTTTATAATGGAGTACTCCCTAGCATTAATTAAAAACAACAACTGATACACAAAATGATATTGATCAGTCTCAAAACACTATGTTGGGTGAAAGAAGCAAGATCAACTAAGTTTGAAATCAGGCAAGGCTAATCTACAGTGATTACAAATCAAAATAGTGATTATAAATAGGGAATTAGAACTAACTGGAAAGATATGAGAAAACTCCCTTTATCTTTCCTAAAAATGTTTTTATCTTAAGTGGGGTTAAATGGAGTGTGTGTGTGTATGTACATACACACATATATGTATATATATATTATTTTTATTTAATTTTATTTATTTATTTGCCAGAGATCACAAGTAGGCAGAGAGGCAGGCAGAGAGAGAGGAAGGAAAGCAGGCTCCCTGCTGAGCAGAGAGCCCGACTCGGGGCTTGATCCCAGGACCCTGAGACCATGACCTGAGCCAAAGGCAGGGGCTTAACCCACTGAGACACCCAGGCGCCCCTATGTATATATATTTGATGAGGTTTGTCAAGTTCCGTGCATTTCAGTTTATATAGCTCAGCAAAAACAATGAAGTGTCCGTGGAAGAGGTAACAAACTAAATAATTGAGTTTTATAGATAAATGAAAGCAAAATAGGGGGACTGATGACTTTTTTTTAAAAAAAGATTTTATTTATTTATTTGACAGACAGAGATCACAAGTAGGCAGAGAGGCAGGCAGAGAGAGAGAGGAAGGGAAGCAGGCTCCCCCCTGAGCAGAGAGCCTGATGTGGAGCTCGATCCCAGGATGCTGGGATCATGACCTGAAGCCGAAGGCAGAGGCTTTAACCCACTGAGCCACCCAGGCATCCCAAGTGAAGACCTTTTAGAATAGAAGAGTACAGAAAAATCAGATGGATCAGTGAATTTAATAAAATTAATTTATTTAATCTCAACTAAGGATTACAAGTACCTGGCACTGGTATTTTCTTCTCTACCACACATGGTTGACATCACTAATTGTTTCAGCACATTTTATGTTTACTTTGATGCAGAATTATTTTTTCAAAAACATCTCTAGGAAATCATTGCCAATTCACAAATGAGAAGGAAATTTTTTTTTTAAAGATTTTTATTTATTTGACAGAGAGAAAGAAACAGACACAGAGAGAGCACACGCAGGGGGAGAGGCAGGGAGAGGGAGAAGCAGGCTCCCCGCTGAGCAGGGAGCTAGATGCAGGGTTAGATCCCAGGACCCTGAGATCATGACCCGAGCCGAAGGCAGACACTTAACAACTGAGCCACCCAGGTGCCCCAAGAAAGAAATTATTAACTACTAATATTTTAAACAGCCTTAAGTAGCTTGTGTATTAATTCTTCTTTTTCTCTCATCTCTTATCAATGAGATAAATGCTGTTAATACTCCCTAAAAATTATATTTAAGTTCTGATTACATCTCTCCCCCTCCATTACCACCATTGTTGCCCAGCCACCATCATGTTTAATTCGACTATCACTTCTTAATTGTTTTTCTTGTTTCTACCCTCTCAACTCTTCCTTTCTACATAAGAGCAGAAAGATTCTTTTAAAACATCTCAGATAAGTGGCCTTTTACTTCTTTTAAAGTAAAAGCCAAGTCCTTATTGTGGCATAACTGCCCTGTTAGTCCTAGCTCCAACTAACTTTCTTGCCTTTTCTCTCTAATCTCTCCACTGAAGCCAGGCTGAACTCTGCCATTCCTTCAACACAGTGTGCATGCCTCTGGTTCACTGTCTGAGCATTTATCATCCTTTCTGCTGAAAACAGGTTCCAAGTTATCTTCATGGCACGTCACCTCACTTTCTTCAAGTAGCTATTCAAATGTCAACTCAAGGGGCACCTGGTTGGCTCAGTTGGTTAAGCCTCCGACTCTTGATTTCAGCTCAGGTCTTGATCTCAAATGTCAACTCACCAGAGGAGCATTTTCAGACCATTCTGTTTAAAACATTACACCGTCTTCCATCATTGTGTATGCTGTTGTTTCTTTTACTGCTTGACTTTTTTTTTTTAAGCACATATCACACACACACACACACACACACACACACACTTTCTTTCCTGTCTCCCTCCACTTGAAAATAAAATATGTACATGGAGGTCATGTTTTGTTCACTGACCTATCTCCACACCCTAGAAGGCAGCAGTTATTCACTTATATATTCCCAAAACCTGGAACACAGTAGGATTTCATAAATAGTTACTTCAATTAATATACTCAAGGAATGAATGTGTATTTTTTAAAAGACTTTATTTATTTGACAGAGAGAGACAGAGAGAGAGAGAGAGGGAACACGAGCAGGAAGAGTGGGAGAGGGAGAAGCAGGCTTCCAGCCAAGCAGAGAGCCCGATGCAGGACTTGATTCTGGAACCCCCAGATCATGACCTGAGTGGAAGACAGACGCTTAACGATTGAGCCACCCGGGCACCCCAAGAATTTATATTTGGGAGGAAAAAAAATAATGTTATGTCCCTCATCTTGAGAACAAAAGAAAAAAAAAGTAGACTGTTCTTCTCCCCTCCCACACTATCATAGATATGGAGACATCATTTTTGAAAGGAAACATACATGTTCTAATGATATTATAAATTATATATTTGTAGGACAATTTGTTTGATGCTCTACTCTTTTTTCATTCTTTTTATTTCTGTGCTTCAGTTTTTATAACTTATATTGACCTGAATTCAAATTTATTGATATTTTATTCTGCTGTTAACCTATTGTTAAATTTATTCAAAAATTCTTAATTTTAGACATTTTATTTTACAGTTATATAATTTTCTTTTCTTTGTTTTTACTTCTTAAGATTATTTTCTTCAGCTATTGTATTCATCATTGCCTCTGTTTTTTTTTTTTAACATATTTTGGTATGTAATATGTTGATATTTTGAATTCTTCGTCTACTAATTCTAACCACTAAGGCAACTATGTGTCTAATTCTTACTTTTGCTGTTGATTTTTGGTTAAATTTTTCTGCTTCTTCACATGTCTTGCAATTTGCGGATGTATGTCAGATATTATATATTTTTAAAAAAAGAGAGATTAAAATAATTCCCCCCCAGAGAGAAGAAGCCCTTTCCTTTCCCTGGCATCAAGGTGAGAAGATGAATACATTTTCATCAACAGCTGTGCTGTTCCAGCAGTGGGTTTGCTATTTCAGTTTGTTTCAATTCTGTTTTGTTTTGAATGTTTTCTTTTTAAGATTTTATTTATTTTTGAGAAAGAGAGAGAGAGAAAGAGCGTGCATGTGCACAAGAGTGAGGGGAGGGGCACAGGTAGAGGGAGAGAGAGAGAATCTCAAGCAGACTCCATGCTGAGCTTGGGGCTTGATTTCATGACCTTGAGATCATGACCTTAGCTGGAATCAAGAGTCAGAGGCTCAACCAATGGAGCCTCCAGGTGTCTCTGGTTTTGAATGTTGTGAGGATGAGATCCTTGTTATGCACATTATAAGCACATCATTATAGCAGGGCTTTGGGATCAAAGTATAAGACTATGAAGATCTTTCTCCCTTTCCAGTCTAGTCCCCAGGATCCTACAATGCCACAGTGTCACACTTCTGGTAAATATTTTTTGAGAGAGATAGGCCTTCCACATGCCAGCCAATCATTCCATTTACATGGCTGTTAGAAACTCTCCTAATTTCTTGCTACCCCAGCTGATTCAATTCTTCCTTCTATGCCTACATTCAGAAAATGGCCCAGAGATGAAAGACTTAACAATGTGCATTTACCCACGATCTCATTCTTAGCAGGGAACCTGAAATAGGACTTGATCCCAGGACCCTGGGATCATGACCTGAGCCAAAGGAAGATGTTTAATCAACTGAACCACCCAGGTGGCACCCCTGCCCTCCAAGATCTCATTTTTATTCTTCTCTAGAACCTTCTTTAAACTTTTAACACACTCCTGAATGTCTTAAAAAAGCACTTATTTTCTTGTTATGCAGGAAGCAATGGTTTTACATGAATTGCTGCTTTCTAAGAGAAGTTAAATTCTGATAAATTATTGGAAATGAGTATAGTTCTGAGAAATTTGAGATGTCATATTTATGAAAGCAGACATTTCCTTCTTTCATACCTGCTGTTTAGGAAGCAATTGCTAAGAAGAAAAGTTGATAAGTAATAACTAGGAACCAAGTAACCAGGAGTTAGAGACCTGGCTTTCAAGTTTTTCCCCAAATTTTTAAAACAATCATACTTGAAACCAACTCTCTGAGGATAAGAATTTCTTCTTTGAAAAAGAAAAGGGGTGGGAGTTATTTTTAAATTGAGTAGCTTAAGAATAAGCAGTAGGAAGAGAGTAAATAGATAAAGATCATAAGAATTTCCTACACTGTAGAAGTAATAATGCCAATAAGATTTCAAATAAAATTATAAATGATTATCTAGGGATTTTCTTCAGAGTGCTCAAATGGGAAGATATATGACTTCTGCCAAATAAGAGTATGACATTAAGGACATTGTCTTTATAGACTTCTGTTTCTCTGTATTAAAATCACAGTCTTTAATATCCCTTCTAGTTTTAACCTTTTTTGACCCCTTTATGATATTTATTAGGATATTCACACAGTGGGGCGCCTGGGTGGCTCAGTGGGTTAAGCCTCTGCCTTCAGCTCAGGTCATGATCTCAGAGTCGTGGGATCTGAGCCCGGTGCTGGGCTCTCTGCTCAGCGGGAAGTCTGCTTCCCTCTCTCTCTGCCTGCCTCTCTTCCTACTTGTGATCTTTCTCTGTCAAATAAATAATTAAATAAAATCTTAAAAAAAAAAGAAAGGATATCCACACAGCCTTTAGAAATTAGTAAAGTACTGCAGTTATGACCTTAGGCTCTAGAATAAAACAGATTTGAATTTGAATCTCAGCTCTCTCCACTATGATCTTGAGGCAGTTACCTAGATTTTTTGAGCCTCAACATTTTTGTTTGTAAATTGGAATAAAAAGTCTCATCTCAAACTGTTCTTGCAGGAATGAGATAACCAAGACTGTATTTCCTCACCTCTAGGCACCATTAATAACATTTTGTGAGGGCAAAATATGAGCAATACTTTCCAATTAAATATATACATTTAATTGTAAGTTGTTTCCTAATTCAAGAATCTAAAATGAGGAAACAATAACATTTCATGAAAGAAATCACTTCCATGTATCTCCCATTCTTTGCTATAATTTTCTACTGGTGAATAATGGTGGGATTTCTAAAAAGAGGGAAAGGGAAAGTACTATGGTTTTGAATGACCAATTATCATTCACAGATCAAATCATAAATGTAACTCTGTACCACCTTTCTACTCAGTGGAAAGAAGACAGTAGAATTACACTGTTAACTCAAACTTAGGTTAGAGAAAAGTTGAAGGCCCACTTTCTTTTACAAATTCTACCTAAATTGTACTTGTATGCCAATTCCCCAATACATCTTTAGAGAGTAAATGAGATAAAATTATCTTAGTGGTTGCCAGTGTTACTTGGTTACTAACATAATTTTTCAGCTTATGTAACAAGCTATATTTCTAAGAAAAAGAGCAGCAATTTGGGGCAAAAAATATAGGTTTTATATATATATATATATATATATATATATATGGTATATATAGGTAAGACAAAATATAGGTAAGACAAAAAAATATATATATATTAGGTATATATAGGTAAGACAAAAAAAATGAAGAAAATCATGGGTCTAAACTGAGGAATAATCATAAAATTTCTGCTATATTGAACAGAAAAATCTGGTTAGATGCCTTTCTAAAACTTGTTTGTGTGACTATTTTGCAATTAATATTTTTAAAAAGACTTATCTAGAATGAAAACCTATCCAACATTTAATGAATTATTTCCTTTTATTATTTTTATTTTATTTCTTTTCAGTGTTCCAAAATTCATTGTTTCTACATCACCCCCAGTGCTCCATGCAATATGTGCTCTCCATAATATCCAGCACCAGGCTCACCCTACCCCCACCCCTCTTCCCCCCAAAACTCTCAGTTTGTTTCTCAAAGTCCATAGTCTCTCATGGTTTGTCTCCCCCTCTGATTTCCCCCAACTCACTTCTCTCCATCTCCCAATGTCCTCCGTGTTAATTCTTATGCTCCACAGGTAAGTGAAACCATATGATAATTGACTCTCTCTGCTTGACTTATTTCACTCAGCATAATCTCTTCTAGTCTTGTCCATGTTGATATAAAAGTTGGGTATTTATCCTTTATGATGGAGGCATATACTCCATTGTATATGGACCATATCTTCTTTATCCATTCGTCCATTGAAGGGCATCTTGGTTGTTTCCATAGTTTGGCAACTGTGGCCATTGCTGCTATGAACATTGGGGTACAGATGGCCCTTCTTTTCACTACATCTGTATGTATTTGGGGGTAAATACCCAGTAGTGCAATTGCAGGGTCATAGGGAAGCTCTATTTTTAATTTCTTAAGGAATCTCCACACTGTTTTCCAAAGTGGCTGCATCAACTTCATTCCCACCAACAGTGTAAGAGGGTTCCCCTTTCACCACATCCTCTCCAACACTTGCTGTTTATTGACTATCTTGTTAATTTTGGCCATTATAACTGGTGTAAAGTGGTATCTCAATGTGGTTTTGGTTTGAATCTCCCTGATTGCTAATGATGATGAACATTTTGTCATGTGCCTGTTATTCTTAATGTCTTGAATTCCATATTTACTAAAAGTATAATGTACCCTGTGTTAATGGAGTTACAAACTAGGGAAGGTACAATTTCCCTCTCTCCCCCCTCTCTCTCCCCTACCTGTCTATTTTGGCACTTCATCTATACTCTTTTTTTTTAAAGATTTATTTATTTGAGAGAGAGAGAGGGATGGGGAGGGGTAGAGGGAGAGAGAATCTCAAGAAGACTCCTTGGTGAGCATGGAACCCGACATGGGATTTGATCCCAGGACCTCAGATCTTGACATGAGCTGAAACCAAGAGTCAGACGCTTAACCGACAGCACCACCCAGGCATTCCCACACCTGTACTCTTTACCAAAAGCGTAGTCTGGAAAAAAATATTTAGCTAATGTTTCCATAATCACTTTTAATATGAAGGATCATGATCTAGAAAAATCTCAAAGGAATTAAACAGAAAAATTAAAATGGATTTGACCAAAGAAAACATGACTGACTAGGAGGGAAAATAATTTTTTATTTTTCTTCTGACAGAATTGGTCAAAACCAAATGAAGGAAGTTTTAAAATTTGGAATGTGGAATTTTGGAGAGAGATTTTTAAAGAAAAAATATGAAAAAAACTTATAGAAAGATTTTAAACAACCTGAGTTTAAACTCAGTTAAATTACCTGAGAACCTATGTTTTATTACAGTAACCAAATCAAGTCTTGATAAATTCCCCCAAACCTCATTATCTCCTTTAATTTTACAGTTCATGGTAGAGAAGAACAGTGCTTTATCTACTGTATCCCACTCTTTGGAAAACAAAACAAAAGTTCTGGTTAGGTGAATAATTTGGCTTTTTGTATGGAAACACTTTAGAAGTATTATAAAATATCTAATCTATTCCACATGCCAACCCAAAATAGGACCTGCATATGAGTCCATTAGGTATGAAGGCAATGATGGGATTAATTATGAATTGTTATTAATTATCATGGGTAGGGGAAAACAGATGGAAAATTATTTATTAAATAATCTCAGGAAGAGATGAGTTATCTGTATGGCCCTACTTGGGACAAAAGGCAATAGCAAAGCTTGAGGAGAGGACTTGACTGAGAGTTTAATGAAACAAATATCTTTTGGAAACATATCCTTCACAGGGGACTTTCCATAACATGGGAGCCAATTTAATGAGGGACTGGAAAGAAATCTTGAAATCATGGGTACAATTTATTGTTTTCAAATAAAGAGGGAAAAAGAAATTGATCATTTTACCATAGTTTAACCATTTAGAGAGTCTCTTGAGAAAACTGAATGAGAAGTACACACTTCTGATACAGGAACTCTATATACCCATACATTTCAAGGGTTATGATTACAGCAACAGTAACTGGCCTAAGAAGATCCAGATAATACAGCTTATTGAACTATGTGATCCTGACAGTACACACATCTGGAAAAGCTCTTTCTGGGATTACAGACCTTACATTTTGGGTTCACTAGTTAGGAAAAGACTTTTAAGTAATGTGAACCAAAAAACAACAAACCCCAATTTTTTTTTCCTTAAACTAAAATCACTTTTCAAATCCTAGTGTCTCTTCTCTGCCTAAAATACATACTAGGACATTTTCTATGACTACTCAAAAGTAGAATATTAAGTATAGCACTAGTACTATACTCTCTTACTAAGTAGAATAGTAAGTATTTATAAATAATGTTGATTAAAATAAATAATTCCCTCTACATTATCCATGTACCACTAAAGAAAATACCCCAAATCTGGAATAACATTTTAATGAATATATTTCTATTACAACCTGAAACTTGATAATCATAAAATAAATAACTATATCATGTTTTAGAAATATAAAACACTACAAAGGTGAGTGTATTTTATACATCCGAAGATTTTAAAATTACCGAAAAAGTGATACTGAAAAGCCATCAATTTTCCTGTAATTTATTAAAATCATACTGAACAATACATGAACACATGTGTAATGCACCAGGGACTTTAACTTAAATTTTAAAATGTTTAATTGCACAATTTTTATATTATGCTGGCAGACCTCTGCATGCATCAAATTTATCTAATTATACATTTGTAAATATGGATGGGTTTAGAAGACAAGAATGAAAAAACAAGCAAGAAATAAACAAAAAGATCCTTATATTGTACATATACTCTATAGAGAACCTCAATCACTTTTCTACTAATGAATGGAGTGTATCTAATGAAATTCCCCTTTGGACATTTTTCAGATATTAAATTTTGAAATGACACGTCTTGCAAACAAAGGTAGAAGCAATTTTATCCTATTAACAGCTAGAAAATTCACACAATGAAAATGGAAAGAGAAAGTAAAATGAGGTTAAAGAGAAAGCTAATTAGGATTTGGAGGTTTGCTGGGTTAATGTCTAGACTGAGTAGGTCTAGCTTTGACGATTTACATGCCTTATAGCTTAGCCTTAAGACTGACCTGCACTTCAAGAGCTGGATGAATGAACCCCTGTCTCAGAGTGCTACAGACCCACACGTAATGCCACAACATTACATAGGGAAGAGGAAAAAAAAGAAAAAAAAATGCAGAACTTTTGTAAATCCTGTGTGCTAAGATTGTACTCAAAATTAAAATAAGGGAAGAACCTATAGAAAAGGAACAAACACTTCGAAGAACCGACTACCTATAGAATAGTCTCTCAGAAAGAACTTGTTTGCTTACCTGGTAACCACATAGCCCAGATACATGCTCCAGTGTACTTGTTGAATACACCCTGGATGAAATTTTACAATGATCATAAATTGATTTGAACTGAAACTGTCTCCGTTAGGATGCAGATTCCCCTGGTATAAACAATGAGATGGTCTCGTCTAAATGTTTAAATCCGATCATTAGGTGGGTGGGGGTATGGGTTAAGTAGGTAATGAGTATGAAGGAGAGCATTTGTGATGAGCACCGAGTGTTGTATGTAATCGTTGATCACTAAATTCAACACCTGAAACTAATATTACACTGTATGTTCACTGGAATTTAAAGAAAAACCTGGGGGGAGGGAATCAGATCACTAAAAAGGAGGAGGGGGAGGGGGAGGGGGAGGGGGAGGAGGAGGAATAATGATACAACTATAGCAGGAAGAGCCAGTCCTTTTGGACATTGAAGAGCTTTGTTGGGTAGGGCAGGTGGAAGAAATAAAAAGATGAGAGGGACTTAGCAAGCCATGTGGTGATGGAGGTTTGAGAACTGGTTGATGTGAGAGAAATCATATGACAAATATAGAATATCACCCCCTGACAACACTAAGCCTGTCAATGTGCTATGTCTGCTACCTCCTGATGTGCTATTTCATTTAGGAAAGCAAGCAATAAGAAGTCCAGTTCAAACCATCACAGACAATCAACAGGGCCATGAGGGAAAACCAGCACATGCTCCAGGTTACCTTTGCTATCCCAGCTTCAGAGATGTCATAGAATAACAAGTAAAGTATAGGTATTGAAAAAATAATACAAAATTTGTGAAAAGCCACCAAGAAAGTGATGTTGAATGTAACAATGTGTATATAGGAATTGGGATGGGGAAAATCTGGAGAAAGGGGCAACATAGAAAAAGTATTATAAAGTAATAAGGAATCAAATTAATCAAGAATATTAATACTTGGGGTGCCTGGAAGGCTCAGTGGGTTAAAGCCTCTGCCTTAGGCTCAGGTCATGATCCTAGAGTCCTGGGAATGAGCCCTGCATCTGGCTCTCTGCTCTGCAGGGAGCCTGCTTCCTCCTCTCTCTCTCTGCCTGCCTCTCTGCCTACTTGTGATCTCTGTCTGTCAAATAAACAAATAAAAAATCTTCAAAAAATAAAAGCATATTAATACTTGATGGGGAAAAGTTTAATCTCTAGCATATTAGATAAAATATTTTTTGAATAATTGGGCAGATATAGCATGTTGAAGAATGGGAAAACTTAACTTGCAAAACACACCATCTCCCAAATTGATCTACAAATTCAGTGCTGTACTAATCAAACTAGAGTTAAGATATTTGGGGCATTCAACAAACAAATTCTAGAATTCAGATAAAAGAATGTAGCTGTTAGTAGCAAAATCTGGATTAATAAAGAAAATTTAAAAGGGGTGACTGATTCTGCCAGATAGTAAGGCATACAACAAAAATATAATAAGAAGAATATGGGACTACTATAGGAACAAATGGATTCATGACTCACAATAGATAACTATAGAACCTACATGTACATATGATATATGATAAAGGAGGCAACAGAAAGCAGTGGAGGAAGGAGTCTAATAAGGGTGTCAGAAGGATTGGCTTCCTAAATATAAAGCTGGGTGTCTATATGCTATATTCAAAGGTACACTCAAGGGGGATTAATGACCTATTGTGAAAGACAAAAGAGACAAAGATGTAAATATTGAACAACTTTATAAACTTGGGGTGGGAAAAGTTCCTAAACAAGACCCCACAAACTGTCAATAATTAATCAAAACATTGGTAGATTTGATTTAATCAAAAGTAATAATGTTTATTCCTCAAAGGACAGACCAAATTAATAGCAGAGTAGCAGAAAATATTTGTAATATCTTATAACTGAAAAATAAAAGCATATGGTATGTACAAAACACTGATTAAAGCAAGAAAGAATTGGGAAACAGTAGAAAAATATACACAGAATTTGGGCAAATCAAAGAAAAGGGAGCCAAATAGTCTAATTAGTACTTGAAGAGGTGGCAGAAAATAATAACTGAATAAATGCAAACCAAAATAATAATGTGACAATTCATATATATAAGACTGACAATAATTTTTAGGGTAAGTAATACAAAATATTGACTAGAATGTGGGGAGAATGTCTATTAACATTTGGTGGAAGTGTAAATTGGTTAAGCCTTTCAGAAAAGCAAGCTGGCAGTATTTAGCTAAATGTAAGATGTGTATGTTCTCTAACCTAAAGAGTTTACTCTTGGGTATACCATGAGAAACATTTACATAGTTCCAAAAGAGGTCATGAATGAGTTTGTTTACTACAGTAACAGTAATATTTTGCCTCAAATCACTATTGCCACAAACACAGCATGAGGGTAAAATGCAGAGATACCTGTATCCACTAAAGCAGTTTGAACCAACTAGATGTATAGACAATGTCATAAATAGACCTTGAGGGCACTGTACTGAGTATAAGGGAAAGAAATAGAACACAATTCATAGAAAAATACCATTAATGTAAGTTAAAAACACATGCACACAGAAAAAAATGTAATTTTAGAAGGATGCATGCATTAAGTAGACACATAGCAAAGATTTTTGGAGTGGAAGCTTACAGTAGGGTGGGGAAACAGAATGACAGGGGAAAAACATCATATATAACAGAGGGTCTTGCATAGATGGATGATGATAATGTGCTCTGAACTGGGGAGTATTTTTTAACTCAGTCATCTAAATTTGACATCACTAGAAGGAAGAGGAGGTGGAGAAGGATTCATTATCACTTGACTGATCTGGTGGCTCAAATATGTGAGCAGGACACACACTTTATTTCTTATTTCTGATTTTTTTTTTTTGTATTGTCTTCTTTCTCTGCAAGTTTCTCTTCCTGTGATCCCATGCTGCCTACCAGGAGCTCTTGGGATGCATGTTTCTTCTTTATATTCAGCAAGGAAGAATATTTTTTACCTCTGAACCATCAGAGAAAGTCCTGGTCCTCCATATGGTTGGGTAGGTCTTGATGGGACCTTTGCTCTTCCTTAGAGAATGGTGTCTAACTTCCTGCCCCCATATGGATGGAGATTGATTCTCCTCCAAGTCCCTCATTATGAAGGACTAAATCTGTTTCATTTATCCAGTGAATAATTCTGTTTCAGCTTGTTCGTGTTGCTCCAACTTTGACATCACTCTTACTTTCGTGGAACATTTGGAAGTCAATTTTGAGATTTCTAGTTTTTGTTGTTTTGCATATGAACATTTCATGCAGAGTTCCTTTGTGTTTCTATGGGCATGGTTTCTTATACCTGTATTAATGTATTATAATTAATTAATTTCCTCCTTTTGTTAGGAAATTTATACTGGGTTTCAAAGCCAGCCTACAAACAAAATTTGGAATATGAGTTGGTAATGAATTGAGAGCTAAAGGTATATTTTAAAAATTCAACAACATTGTTGAATAACTTGTGAACAATCAAGAACAAAATGCTATAATTTCAAAAAGGTTTTTAAAATTCTAAAAAACCAAATTACAAAATAATTATAAATAATTGCAAAGTAATTACTGTTTTGGATGAAAAGTTAAACTTTCCAGGAAAATTGGCTCACATTATAACATAGAAGAGGATGCCTATGTGTGTGACCTTTCTGTATTTGACAGGACTGTTTACTTCTTTTGAGTGATTCTTAAGCCAAACCTATAAAAACCACTGAAAGAGTTTGAGTTGCTAATATGGCCATATATATTTATAGTTCAAAAATAAGCTTTATTTTGGGAAAAATTAATCTATATTCCTGGCTTTCCTTCTCAATATTTTAAGTTGCTTCTAATGCTATTGTCATCCCCTAGAAGGCATTTGATGAATTCTAGGATTAATATCTGCATTTTGCACATGATAGAACTTCAGTGACACAGCCAAGGCAAATAGTCAAGTCCACTTTGACCATCCAGGTCATCCTGGATGGTCATACCATCCAGGCATGCATTAGCCAATTTTTTGTTATTATCTACTAAATAATATCTACAAAATTGCTTCTACTCCCTACATTATTATAGTTCATAAACCAAAAACACTGAGACCAAATGGGATTGGAAATATGAGTGCTCACACATGACTGTTGCAATCACTACTTAAAATCATATTTAACAGAAAAAGTTATTAATGTATATATAGACCAGAAAGAACATTTAATTCACAAGCCAGTATCCTAGAATGGTAAGGAATTTCAGATTTAAGGATGAATCTTGCTCAGTACATCATTTCCTTATTCATTTCCTCATTGTACTGAATGATGAGATTCATCACTTGGTAGCCTCTACGTTATTTCATAAGGTCAATGGAAAAATAGTATTCTGGCTTAAATCTGTTACTCTGAACAATACAAAATTCACATACAATTCCTCAGGAAACACACATACACAGCTGCTTTGGGTGAAATTGTTTAAGAAACTCTTTCAAAGAATATTTCTGGTTTATATGTTTTAGTAGTTTTTAAAATTTTTGTGATATTATTCATTCATAATTCCTAATATCCCTTGCTATTTTACCCTCAATTATATTTTAACATTTCTTTTTAAATTTGTTCTTCCTGGTAGAGAGGATATTGGCCTTTAACAAATGGAGCACTTGATATTTTTAAATGACTAATGTGTATATTTCAGTGAAACTCTTCATATCTCCAGAGAAACTAGGAAGAAAAAAATTCATCATGGTATCAGAAAAATCACAAAGAGAAGGGCAAAATTTGTCTAATTCTTAATAAACTACTAAAATATTTACTAAATAGTAGGCATATAATCCAAAGTGTTATTACAGTTTTTGAGACTCTTAATTTGCTCTCAAAAAGAATAAAGAGTTTTATTCTAGGAAAAATCTGGCACAATTCATCCCATTTTCCTTTTGTTCATACTATATAGAATCATTCAAAAGTACAGTGAAAGTGTAGTTATTGTTTGATTTTTTTTTTTTTTTCTTAATAGGCTCCACACCCAGCGTGGATCCCAATGTGGGGCTCAAACTCACAATCATGAGATCAAGACCTGATCTGAGATCAAGAGTCAGACGCTCAACTGACTGAGCCACCCAGGTGCCCCTGTTTGGAATTTATTTACTTGTCCCCCACAGTATGTTGTTGTAACTAGCTAAAATAGCATTGGTCTTCATGTTTACTTGCAAACATACAAGAGCAAAGGTAATGATATAGACTCAAACAGTCAATCTCAAAACCAAGGCATTTGGTTATTTTGTATCTGCCGAGTAAATTGAAAATGGGACTCTTAGATTTTAGGAAGTGCGGTTCATCACAATGAGAACAAAAATGGAAAATGACATTATTCTGCAGACTGAGGAGTCCCATTAAACCCCATTATTTGATCTTACATAGATTTATAGCATAGTAAATTGCCTTAGGACAGGAGTGTAAAATCCAGGATTAATGAAGGGCCTTCAGGGAGTGTTAACAAATTTCTAAAATAGTATGGGAAATTATGGTTTTTTGTTTGTTTTTTTTTTTAAGAAAAACATTCAAAGCTTTTGTTGGATACTCTAAGGTGTATATAGCTGGAAAAAGTCAAGAACCACTGTCTTAGGAAAGAATTACTATGAATTTTCTAAGTGAAAATGAAAGGTTATTAAGTTTGTTTGTTTCTTCTCTGTGATTAATGCAAATAATCCTATTGAGCCATTCTCAGGGGGCTTGATTATTTCTTCCTAGTTTAAAGACTTCTATCTCTTTTCCATTTCAGCCTCACTATTGCTACACTTACTCAGAGAAACTCCAGCCCAACTGATTGCTACTTTTGTCACTCTAATGATACTTTATCTAGGAATATCTTGGAACGCTATAGAGAAAGACAAATTTAGCAGTTTTGTTTTGTTCTTTGAGCAGCAGAAATCTGTACTGTAAAGGTTAGTGCTTTCAATCTATAACTATAATCTAAGATTTGTCAGGAATGATATTGTGCTTGTTTTGTTTTTAATTATTTTTTAAATTAGAAAATATTTTAGATATTAAAATTGTTTGAGTTACAGAAAAGTAGTGAGAATATAAAAATTTTCCATATAGCCTGCACCTATTAATAACAACTTAAATTAGTCTAGCAATAACCTGTATATAGTATAATATACTCATCACAAATAATTAACCAATATTGATACACCATTATTTACTAAAACCAATACTTTAGTCAGACATCCTTAGTTTTTATCTAATGCTTTTTTTCTATTCCAGGATCCCATCCAGGAAACCACATTACCTTTCATTGTTATGTTTCCTTAGACTCCTCTTTGCTATGACAGTTTCCTATAATTTCTTTGTTTTACCTGACTTTTTATGGTTTTGAAGTTACTGGCCAAGTATTTTGTATAATGTCCCTCAGTTGAGGCTTGTCTGATGTTTTTCTCATGATTAGATTGGTATTATGGGTTTTGGGGAGGAAAACCACAGAGGTGAAGTACCATTCTCATTATACCATATCAAAGCTACATACTATTGAAATTGATTTATTATTATTGATGTTAATATTGATGAACAGACTACAATAGTGTTTGTCAGTTTTCTCCACTGTCAAGTTACTTTTTTTACCTTCTTTTATTACTGTACTCTTCCAAAGGAAGTCATCATGTAAAGCCCACACTTCAGGAGTATAGAGTTAGGCTCCACCTCTTTTTGGGCAGAATATCTGTGTCAGTTATTTGTACATTCTTGCATAGGAATCTGATTTATATTTTCTTATTTTTATTATACATAAAATATATATTTAAGTATTAATATATATACTTGTATTTATTTTATATTTTGGGTTATAATTCAGTATAATATTTCTTGTTGTTCAAATTGTTCTAGCTTTGGCCATTGGTAACTATTTTATTTTTTTAATTTTATTTTTTTGTTCTTTGGCTTGCCTCCTTCTCTGTTTTTTGTTTTTGTTTTTATATATTTTTTATTATTAACATATAATGTATTATTAGCCCCAGGGGTACAGGTATGTGAATCGCCAGGTTTACACTTCACAGCAATCACCATAGCACATACCTTCCCCAATGTCCATAACCCAACCACCCTCACCATACCCCACTCCCCCTGGCAACCCTCAGTTTGTTTTGTGAGATTAAGAGTCACTTATGATTTGTCTCCCTCCCAATCCCATCTTGTTTCATTTATTCCTTTCCTCCTCCCCAACTCCCCCCCCCAACATCGCCTCTCAACTTTCTCATATCAGGGAGGTCATATGGTAATTATCTTTCTCTGATTGACTTATTTTGCTAAGCATAATACCCTCTACTTCCATCCACGTTGTCACAAATGGCAAGATTTCATTTCTTTTGATGGCTGCATAGTATTCCATTGTATATATATATACCACATCTTCTTTATCCATTCATCTGTTGATGGACATCTAGGTTCTTTCCATACTTTGGCTATTGTGGACATTGCTGCTATAAACATTCAGGTGCACGTGCCCCTTCGGATCACTACATTTGTATCTTTAGGGTAAATACCCAGTAGTGCAATTGCTGGATCATAGGGTAGCTCTATTTTCAATTTTTTGAGGAACCTCCATTCTGTTTTCCAGAGTGGTTGCACCAGCTTTCATTCCCACCAACAATGTAGGAGGGTTCACCTTTCTCCACATCCTCTCCAGCATCTGTCATTCCCTGACTTGTTAATTTTAGCCATTCTGACTGGTGTGAGGTGATATCTCATTGTGGTTTGGAATTGTATTTCCCTGACGCCGAGTGATTTTGAACACTTTTTCATGTGTCTGTTGGCCATCTGGATGTCTTCTTTGCAGAAATGTCTGTTCATGTCTTCTGCCCATTTCTTGATTGGATTATTTGTTCTTTGGGTGTTGAGTTGAATAAATTCTTTATAGACTTTGGATACTAGCCCTTTATCTGATATGTCGTTTGCAAGTATCTTCTTCCATTCTGTCAGTTGTCTTTTGGTTTTGTTGACTTTCTTTTGCTCTGCAAAAGCTTTTGATCTTGATGAAGTCCCAGTAGTTCATTTTTTCCCTTGCTTCCCTTGCCTTTGGCAATGTTTCTAGGAAGAAGTTGCTGCAGCAGAGGTCGAAGAGGTTGCTGCCTGTGTTTTCCTCAAGGATTTGGATGGATTTCTGTCTCACATTGAGGTCTTTCATCCATGTAAAGTCTGTTTTTGTGTGTGGTGTGAGGAAATGGTCCGGTTTCATTTTTCTGCATGTGGCTCTCCAATTTTCCAAACACCATTTGTTGAGGAGACTCTTTTCCACTGGACATTATTTCCTGCTTTGTCAGATTAGTTGACCATAGAGTTGAGGGTCTATTTCTGGGCTCTCTATTCTGTTGCACTGATCTATGTGTCTGTTTTTGTACCAGTACTGTACTGTCTTGATGATGACAGCTTTGTAATAGAGCTTGAAGTCTGAAATTGTGATGACACTAACTTTGGCTTTCTTTTTCAACAGTCCCCTGGCTATTCAAGGTCTTTTCTGCTTCCATATAAATTTTAGGATTTTTTGGTCCCATTTAAAAAAAAAAAAAAAAAAGGATGGTATTGCATTAAACGTGTAGATTGCTTTAGGTAGCATAGACATTTTCACAATATTTGTTCTTCCAATCCAGGAGCATGAAACATTTTTCCATTTCTTTGTGTATTCCTCAATTTCTTTCATAAGTACTTTATAGTTTTCTGAGTACAGATTCCTTGCCTCTTTCGTTAGGTTTATTCCTTATGGTTTTGGGTACAATTGTAAATGGGATTGACTCCTTAATTTCTCTTTGTTCTGTCTTGTTGTTGTTGTATAGTAATGCAACTGATTTCTGTGCATTGATTTTATATCCTGACACTTTACTGAATTCCTGTATAAGTTCTAGCAGATTTGGAATGGAGTCTTTGAGTTTCCACATAAAGTATCATATCATCTGCAAAGAGTGAGAGTTTGACTTCTTATTTGCCAATTTGGATGACTCTAATTTCTTTTTGTTGTCTGATACCTGAGGCTAGGACTTCTAATACTATGTTGAATAGCAGTGGTGATAATGGACATCCCTGCCGTGTTCCTGACCTTAGCGGAAAAGCTCTCAGTTTTTCTCCATTGAGAATGATATTTGCAGTGGGTTTTTCATAGATGGCTTTGATGATATTGAGGAACGTACCCTCCATCCCTACACACTGAAGAGTTTTGACCCAAAAAGGGTGCTGTTCTTTGTCAAATGCTTAGCATCTGTTGAGTGTATCATATGGTTCTTAATGTCCTGTATCACACTGATTGATTTGCAGATGTTAAAACAACCTTCCAGCCCCCTTGGTTGTGGTGAATAATCCTTTTAATGTACTATTGGATCCTATTGGCTAGTATTTTTGTGAGAATTTTTGCATCTGTGTTCATCAAGGATATTGGTCTGTAATACTCTTTTTTGATGGGGTCTTTGTCTGGTTTTGGGATCAAGGTAATGCTGGCCTCATAAAATGAGTTTGGAAGTTTTCCTTCCATTTCTATTTTTTGGAACAGTTTCAGGAGAATAGGTTTTAATTTTTCTTTAAATGTTTGGTAGAGGGGCGCCTGGGTGGCTCAGTGGGTTAAGCCTCTGCCTTCAGCTCAGGTCATGATCTCAGGGTCCTGGGATCGAGCCCTACATCGGGCTCTCTGCTCATCAGGGAGCCTGCTTCCCCTCTCTCTCTGCCTGCCTCTCTGCCTACTTGTGATTTCTTCTCTGTCAAATAAAAAAAAAAAAAAATGTTTGGTAGAATTCCCCTGGGAAGCTGTCTGCCCTGGGCTCTTGTTTGTTGGGAGATTTTTGGTGACTGTTTCAATCTCCTTACTGGTTATGGGTCTGTTCAGGTTTTTTGTTTGTTCCTGTTTCAGTTTTGGTAGTTTATATGTCTCTAGGAATGCATCCATTTCTTCCGGATTGTCAAATTTGCTGGTGTATAGTTGCTCTTAATATGTTATTATAATTCCTTGTATTTCTTTGGTGTTGGTTGTGGTCTGTCCTCTTACATTCCTGATTTATTAATGTGGGTCCTTTCTCTTTTCTTTTTGATAAGTCTGGCCAGGGGTTTATCAATCTTATTAATTCTTTCAGAGAACAAGCTCCTAGTTTCGTTGATTTGTTCTACTGTTATTGGTTTCTATTTCCTTGATTTCAGCTCTGATCTTTATGATTTCTCTTCTCCTGATGGGTTTAGGCTTTCTTTGCTGTTCTTTCTTCAGCTCCTTTAGCTATAAGGTTAGGTTGTGTACTTGAGACCTTTCTTGTTTCTTGAGAAAGGCTTGTATTGCTATATACTTTCCTCTCAGGACAGCCTTTGCTGTGTCCCACAGATTTTGAACCATTGTGTTTTCATTTTCATTTGTTTCCATGAATTTTCTCAATTCTTCTTTAATTTCCTGGTGGACCCATTCATTCTTTAGTACGATGCTCTTTAGCCTCCATATTTGGGTTCTTTCCAACATTCTTGTTGTGATTGAGCTCTAGCTTCAGAGCATTGTGGTCTGAAAATATGCAGGGAATGATCCCAGTCTTTTGGTACTGGTTGAGACCTGATTTGTACCCCAGAATGTGATCTATTCTGGACTTTGCTTAGAGGACCTCTTTCAGTATTTCCTGTAGAGCTGGTTTGGTTTTTGCAAATTCTTTTTGTTTTTGCTTGTCCTGGAAGCTTTTTATCTCCCCTTCTATTTTCAATGATAGCTTAGTTGGATATAGTATTCTTGGTTGAATGTTTTTCTCATTTAGTGCTCTGAATATATCATGCCAGTTCTTTCTGGCCTGCCAGGTCTCTGTGGATAAGTCTGCTTCCAATATAATATTTTTACCATTGTGTGTTACAGACTTCTTGTCCCGGGCTGCTTTCAGGATTTTCTCTTTGTCACTAAGACTAGTAAGTTTTACTATTAGATGATGGGGTGTGGACCTCTTTTAATTGATTTTGAGGGTTTCTCTGTGCCTCCTGGATTATGATGCTTGTTCCCTTTGCCATATTAGGGAAATTCTCTACAGTAATTCACTGCAATATACCTCTGCACCCTCCTTCTTCTTCTGGAATCCCAATTATTCTAATAATTGTTTTGTCTTATGGTATCACTTAGCTCTCAAATTTTCCTCTCGTGGTCCAGTAGTTGTGTCTCTTTTGCTCAGCTTCTTTATTATCTGTCAGTTGGTCTTCTATATCACTAATTCTCTCTTCTGCCTCATTTATCCTAACAGTAAGAGCCTCCTATTTTTATTGTACCTCATTAATAGCTTTTTTGATTTCAGCTTGGTTAGATTTTAGTTCTTTTATTTTTCCAGAAAGGGCTTTTATTTCTCCATGCAGATTTTCTCTAATATATTCCATGCCTTTTTTGAGCTCAGCTAGCATCTTGAGAATCATCATTCTGAACTCTAGATCTGATATATGACCAATGTCTGTATAGATTAGGTCCCTAGGCTTTGGTACTGCCTCTTGTTCCTTTTTTTTTTTTTTTTTTTTTTTTTTTTGGTGGTAAGTTTTTCTGCCTTGTCATTTTATCCAGATAAGAATATATGAATGAGATAATATAATACTAAAAGTGTGACAGAGACCCCAGAAAATTGTATGCTACCCAAATCAGAAGAGACCCCAAATTGGGGGGAGAGGAAAGGGGGTGAAAAGAAGTTTAGGGGTGTCTGGGTTGCTCAGTGGGTTTAGCCTCTACCTTTGGCTCAGGTCATGATCTCAGGGTCCTGGGATCAAGTCCCACATTGGGCTCTCTACTCAACAGGGAGCCTGCTTCCCCCTTCTCTCTCTGCCTGCTACTTTGCCTACTTATGATCTCTCTCTCGCTGTCTGCCAAATAAATAAAATCTTTTTTAAAAAAGGAGTTTAAAAAAAGTAAAAAAATTAAAAAAAATATATATATATATATATTAGACTGGTGAATAGAACAGAGCCACCCACTTGATTTTGGGTGTATTTTGGTCTCTTAGAAGAAACTACCTCCCAAAATTTTAAAGAAAGAAAAACTTACATATATACAAAAATAAGGGTAAAAAGGATGAAGGGATGGAATATGACTGTAAAGATGAAAATTTAAAAAAATTTCTAAAAAAAGAAATTGATAAGTTGGTTGGAAAAAGAAAGTGGAGAGAATTTGCTCAGGCTGGAGATTAGAACAAAGCCCTTTGCTAGATTTAGGGTATATTTTGATTTATTAGAAGAAATTGTATCCCAAAATTTTTTAGAAGAAAAATCCCTATGTGTATTCAAAAAATAAAGTTAGATACAGTGGAGGATAAAATATGACTGATAATGAAGGTTTAAAAAGATTTTTTTTTTAGAAAGGTATTGTTAAGATAAACTAGTTAAAAAACATTAAAAGAGGAAAGAGGAACAGTTAAAAAAATTGGAATAAGAAAAAAATTTAATTAAAAAAATTTAATTAACTTTGCAAGAGTAAAGAATCATGGGGGGAAAGCCATGAATTCCATGCTTTGCTTTTCCATCCTCTGGAATTCTGCTGTTCTCCTTGATCAGTGAGGTTGGTCTTGGCTGGATTTCTTGCTGATCTTCTGGGGTAGGGGCCTGTTGCCATGATTCTCAAATGTCTTTGCCCGAGGCAGAACTGTGCTGCCCTTGCCAGGGGCCAGCTGAGCAATCAGCTCGGGTTCACTCTCCGGAGCTTTTGTTCCCTGAACGCTTTCTGTAGAGTTCTGGAGGACGGGAATGAAAATGGTGGCCTTCCAATCTCTGGTCCAGAGAAGACAAGAGCTCAGGGCCCCACTCCTCTCAGTACACCCTGGGAGAAAAGCGCTAATCACTCCCATCTCTGTGATCTCCGGCCGAGTTCCGAGCTCAACTGGCCTGTGACTGAGCGTTTCTGTCTCTGGTACACAGCCCCATTTTGAGTCTCTGAACCCAGCAGATTCCTGTGTCCAGAATAGGAAGGTGAGTCTCCCCGGATCTGCCACTTGTGGCGTCCCTGTTCAAAGAGCATTCCCCCAGCTGTGCCACAGATCACAGTTTAAGGTAACCTCGAGCTGAGACCTCACTCTTGGCTCCATGTCTACAGCCAGCTTCCCTGCTCTGATACTTGTGAGCTCTGCTACACTCAGACACCCCTGATTCTTCTGTGACCCCATGGGACCTGAGACCACACTGTCCCCACAGGAGCTCCACCCCCACTTAGCCTCTGGAGCAATGTCCCTCAGTTGAGCAGACTTTTAAAAGTTTGAATTTTGTGCTGTGTTGCTCCACTGCTTGCCGGAAGCCGGCCCCTCCCCCTGCAGTCTGTCTTCCCGTCGCTTCAGATTTACTTCTCCGCATGTCCTACCTTTCAGAAAGTGGTTGAATTTCTGTTTCTAGAATTGCTGCTCTTCTTCTCTTCGATCTCCTGTTGGGTTTGTAGGTATTTGGAATGGTTTGATAACTGGCTAGCTGAACTCCTGCAACCTGATGTCATCTCAGTCTGCTACTCCTCTACCATTGTGACTTCTCCATTGGTAACTATTTTAGTTAGCTATGGTGTCCCTTTGACCTAGCTCTTCATTATTGTGTATTATTTTTTAGCACTTCCTTACTTTTTAAAAAATATATACTGTCTCATGCTTATTTTCTTCCTTTTTTTTTTTTTTGAGATATAGATATGAGTTTCTCATCTATATCATTTTCTTTTTCCCTGAAGACCTTCTTTGAACATCTCTAGCAGGGCAGCTCTGCTAGCAATGAATTCACTCAGATTTTGTCTGAGAAAGTTTTCACTTCTCCATTTTTTAAAAGATTTATTTATTTATTATTATTTTAGAGAGAGGGAGTGAGAGAGAAAATCTTAAGCCAATGCCCTTCTGAGTGTGGATATCAGTGTGCAGCTCAGTCTCACGACCCTGAGATCATAATCTGAGCCAAAATCAAGAAACAGACATTTAACTGACTGAGCCACCCAGGCAACCATATCCTTCATTTTTTAAGTGTAATTTCAGTGAATATTGAATTCTAGGTTGATGATTGCTTTTCTGTCTTTCAACACCTTAAATATTTCATTCTGCTTTCTTTTTAATTGTGTGGTTTCTGAAGAGAAGTCTGCGGTAATTCTTATCCTTGTTCTTCTGGGGTAAGTTTTTTTATTTTAGTGTTTTTCCCCCCTCTGAATTCTTTCAGGATTATCTCTTTGTCTTTGGATTTATTTAATTTGAATATGATGTTCCTAGATGCAGTTTTTGTTTCGTTTTGTTTTGTTTTTGTTTATTTTGTTTTTGCTGCTGTTGTTGTTATTTATTCTGCTTAGTGTTCTCTAAATTTCTTAGATTTCTGATTTGGTATCATTAATTTTAGAATGTGTTTGGCCATTTTTCAAAAAATTTTCTGCTCTATTTGCTTTTCTCCTGATGCTACTCCAATTACTAATACCTCACATATTTTGAAATTGTCACATAGTTTTTGAATGTTCTGTTTTATTTATTCATTTTTCTCTGTGCATTTCAGTTTGGGAAATTCCTATCAACCTATCTTTGGTCTCAATATGTTTTTCCTCCATTGTGTCCAATTACTGATGAGCCCATAAAAATCATTCTTTGAAACCTGTGTTACTGTGCTTTTTAAATTTCTAGTATTTCCTTTCAACTCTTTCCTAGTTCCCATCTCTCTGCTTACATTATCCATCTCTTGCATATTTTGTAGTTCTCCATTAGATTCCTTAATATATTAATCATAGTTATTTCAAATTCTCTGATAATTTCAACATCTGTAAAATACCTGAGTCATTTTAATGCTTGTTCTACAGATTGTAATTTTTGCCCTTTTGTATGCTTTGTAATTTGTTTGTGTGGAAAGTTGGACATGATATATCATGTGGTAAAAACTAAGGAAGATAGGCTTTTTAGTTAAGATTTTATGTTCATATGGCTAAGAGTTGTACTGTTTGTAATGTTTTCTATAGCTGTCAAAAGCTTGAAATTTCTCTACTATCCTTGTTTTCCCTCCTCTTTTAACTTTGAGCTTCCCCGAGTTCTCTCTCTGAGACAAAGTTGGCATCATGGAGCTCTTTCAGCTGTAGTCCCCTGCATTATACTGGAGACCTGTTGGTATCATAGTAACCTGTGGGGCAAGAGAAGAATGCTGTAATACTGTAATTAAATAGTTTTTTTTTTTTAACTTGGCATATGTTCCTGCCCTGAGACCTTAAAAATATTTCTTAGTTTTCCCTTCTCCCCATACTTGTTAGGTAAGACAGGAAGGTTAGAGGAGGCTGGAGTGGAAGAAATCCCTTTTTGTAAGTGGGATAAAGCTCCAGTAAAAGGTTTATTTTGCTGGAGGATAGTAGGCTTCTGTTAACAGAAAATGCACTGTGTATATTTTATGATTACTCTTTTTCTGCCCCTACCAGAGTCATGAGGGGATCTTTCTCAGCTCTTTCCTGTAAGAACCTGGTAGAATTTCCAGAGGCAACACCCCCAGAGAATTTGGGGGCCCCATTTAGACAGCAATCACCTTGAGTTTCTCACTATAATGCCATTTCACTCAGCCTCCAGCAGTTCATCAGAATTACCATCTACGTGTTCCTACCAGTTATGGCTCTGGTGGCTTCTGCTCCAGATAAACAGATCTTAGTTGCAGCAGTATTCACCAGTCTTTCCAGATTTTAGAGTGGCAGTTTGCCTTGCAACCTCAGTTCTCTGATGGGTCCATGAGAAGTAATTGAGTTTCAATTTGTTTAGTTTTTACTTATTGTAAGGATAGGAATTGTGACCTCTAACCTGATTACATATTGGAGCTTACAACAGAAGTCCCAGGTATCATATTGTGGTTGTCTGATTATGTTTGGGAAACACTTGTTAAGCAAGTTAAAATATTTTTTTATTATAAAATTTCTTCAAGACTTTAAAGAAATTTTATTTAAATTATTTAAACAAAAAACCAGTTCACCCAATTCTCTTAACCTCTGCCTCTTGCAACCACCAATCTGTTCTTCATTATCTGTGAGTTGTTTTTTAGAATCCAGAGATCAGAGAGATCATACAGTATTTGTCTTTCTCTGTCCTATTACACGTAGCATAATGTCCTTGAAGTTGATCCATGTTATCAAAATGGCAAGATTTTATTCTCTTTTATGACTGAATAATATTTTATATCTCTCTATCTGTATTTATCTTGGCTATTATAAGTAATGCTGCAGTGAATATGGGGGTGAATATTTGTTTTCAAATCAGTGTTTTTGTTTTCTTTGGAAAACACCCAAAAGTGGAATAGCTGAATTATATGGCAGTTGCATTTTTAATTTTTTGAGGAGACTCCTTACTGTTTTCCATATTGTCTGTACCAATTTACATTCCCACCAACAGTGCACAAGGATTTCCTTTTCTCCATATCCTCACCAACACTTGTTGTGTCTTGTCTTTTTGATGATAGTCATTCTAACAGGTGTGAGGTGACGGCTTATCGCAGCTTTGGTTTGTATTTCCCTGATGATTAGTGATATCAAATATCTTTTCCTGTACCTGGTGTTCACCTGTATATCTAATTTGGAAAAAATGTCTGTTCATATCCTCTGCCCATTTTGAAATTGGATTATTTGGGGGGTTTTTTGCTACAGAATTGTATGAGTTTGTGTATTTTGTATATTAGCCTCTCATCAGGTATATGATTTGCAACTACTTTCTTTGATTCAAGCAGGTTGCCTTTTCATTTTGCCGATGGTTTACTTTGCTATGCAGAAGATTTTTAGTTTGATGTAGACCACTTGCTTATTTTTGCTTTTGTTTCTTTTGATTTTGGTATCAGATTCAAAAGAGTCATTGCCAAGACCAATGTCAAGGAGCTTTTCACCTATGTTTGTTTCTAGGATTTTTATGGTTTCATGTCTTCATTCGAGTGTTTAATCCATTTTGAGTTAACTTTTGTGTATGATGTAAGATAATTGCATTCTTCTGCATATTGCTGTCCAATTTTCCCAACACCATTTATGGAAGAGACTATCCTTTACCCATTGTGTATTCTTGGCTCCTTTGCCACTGTTATTGACCATGTATGTGCATGAGTTTATTTCTGGGCTCTCTATTTTGTTTCATTGACCTACCTGTTTGTTTTTATGGCAATACTATATTGTTTAAACTACTATAGCTTTATAATATAGTTTGAGATCAGGGACTATGATGCCTTCAGCTTTGTTCTTTCTCAAGTTTACTTTGGCATTACAGAATCCTTTATAATTTCATGGAAGTTTTAGGATTATGTGTTTTATTACTGTGAAGAATGCCATTGGAATTGATAGGAATTACACTTGAATATGTAGATTGTTTTGTGTAATATGGACATTTTAATAATACCAATTCTTCCAACCCATGAGTGGAATACCTTTCCATTTATTTGGGTCTTCTTCAGTTTCTTTCATTAATGTGTTTAGTTTTCAGCTTATAGGTCTTTTACCTCTTTGGTTAAATTTACATATAGTTATTTTATTCTTTTTGGTGCAATTTTAATGCAATTTTGATGCAATTTACTTATAGTTATTTTATTCTTTTTGATGCAATTTTAAATGGGATTTTTGTTCTTGAACTTTCTGATAGTTCATTATATAAAGAAATGCAGTAGCTTTTTGTGTATTGATTTTGTATCCTGCAACTTTACTGGATTTGTTTATTAATTCTAACAGTTTTTTGGTGGAATCATTATTATTTCTTCCTATATCATATCATGACATCTGCAAAAGTGACTGATTTACTTCTTCCTTTCCAATATGTATGCCTTTCATTTATTTTTCTTGCCTAATTTCTCTGGCTGGGTCTTCCAAAGCTATGCTGAAAAAAAAAGTGAAGAAAGTAGACATCCTTACCTTGTTCCTGATCATAGGTAAAGTTTTCCAGTTTTTCACCATTGACTATGATGTAACCTATGGACTTGTCATATGTGGCCTTTATTATGTTGAAGTATGTTCCCTCTGTATCAAGTTTGTGGAAAGTTTTAATCATAAATCATTCAGACTTTGTTATTTGTATATGTAAATCACCATTTTATCCAAATTCCAGTAATATTCTGGCATTACCTCATTATTGTGATCACAAGAATATAAACACTGTAGCATTCTCTTATTTATGTCATGTTTCTTTATATAAATTTTCTGATTGAGACAAATTCTTTTAAATCTAACAATTTAAACATTTATTATGCAAATACAATATTTAGAATATTTCTAAGTATATTTACCCATGTGATTTTACCTTTACAAACTTTCTAAACATTTATAACTATATATATAGTTTCATCAAATATATTTCCAACCTCTAGTATAACAGGTTTCTCTTCTGATTAATTCTTCACATTTCTTCCAATGTATGCATAGCCCAGTACTTTAAAAAACTCAATCAGATTTTCCAGACTACAGAAAGAAAAAAAATCTTCTCTTTCTAAATCCCACTTTAAAAGTAGACATCTGAAATCTTACCCTCTGTAGCGGCACAAAATGAATGAGTATGCTATTTGTAAAATAATTGAAATTCTTTTAAATGCATATAATACCAGATAATGTGAAACATTGTTATTGTGTTACATGAAATCTCATCACCTATAAAAATTTAGGATGCCAAGAAACCCAATATAAGGGTGAATGAAAAAGCATGGCTACCCACAAGTATGTCATACATTATGTATTTTATGCTCTGCATAAGAAACATCTGGAATGAATAAACTAGAATGGACCACTGAATTAAGGTGTAAGAAGGAACTCAAGAGGAAATAGTTTCATATAAAATACAAGGTGAGGAAAAGAGAAACAAAAGCCAAGAAAGGACTAATTCTTCAGCCAAGATCTATGAGTCTTGCCAAAGTGTGGAGGGTAAAAGGCTGAAGTAGGCATATATCACCCATACTTATTTCCTTAAACCCCTTCTCACCAACACCAGTTAAAAGACCTACACATTTCATGTTGGCAGAAGCAAAGATACCTAATCCATTTGTACACATTACTAACTGTTCCAAATTCACATTTCCATGTGAAACTACAGAATATGAACAGTATGTGTGTTTAGATTATATTACACCTGGCTTTTTGAAATTTTAGCTCTTTCTACAAGTATAATCCACTGGTTGATTTTTGGGTTACTCTGTTTCTACAAATGGTCTAAAGGAGTATGCCTCCAATATGTGAGGAAAAAGCAAAGAAGACTTAGGAAATGGATCGAATTTGTCATATGCATGGCCCATATGTGGCCTACGTATGGTAGACAACTGTACTATATTTCTTAGCCTAGAAAGTTCTACTCCAATTCTTCCCCCTCTCCCCCATATGATTGCCTTCATTATCCTAGAGGAGAAGGCAGTGTGAGCCAGTCCCAGGGCATTTTAGGCCACACATAGTCATCATGGAATTATGAAACTATAAAAACCTCAGGAGACTGAATCCAGAACATTATATTTGGTAAAAGAAAGTAACGGGATGTAATGGCTTTTGCAAAAGTTGTGTGAGGGTGTAGAGAGGTATAGGCTGCTGATGTGGATTCAAGGAGGAATCAACCTGTCAAAAAACTACCCTGGTTTCTATCTTCAGTAGAAAAAAAAGGAATAGAAACCATAGGTCAGAGAAAAACAAAAAGACAAAAAAGATGAGATACCTGGTGTCATGATGTTGGTAACTTATTTTTTAAATTCTTTAACATAAAATGGGGGATATGAAAGTATGCATTAATGGTTTTCACCTCACTTTAGTACTGCCCAACAGTTGTTCATTCCAATAAAAAGAAAAAAAATCCACACTCCGTGGGTGGTCAGCCAGCATTACAGCAGAAAAGCCCCACTTGAGAAGCCTTTATAACATGAGCTTCCTCTGTCCTTTCATGTAAGGAAATACAGATAAGATAAGTGGCTAATTTAATTAGCATAATTAATGTCAGAAATGGATTTTCATTGGTGAAGCTAGTGGCTTGTTAATCAGCATAATGGATGGTAGAAATGGGTTCTCAATTATGAAGTAAGTAGAGTTAAAATATGTATATTGGTTAAGTATTATGGAAACACACTTAACACCTGAATTACATGAGGAATTAGAATCTATGAAATTTGTCATCTATACCCATGGGATATGCCTTAGTTGACATGACTTGCTATAACAAGATACCACACTCTGGATGGCTTAAGCAACAGACATTCCTTGCAGTTCTAGAAGCCAAGAAGTCCAAGACCAAGGTGCTGACCGATTCAGTTCTTGATGAGGGCTGTCTTTCCAGCTTATAGACAGCTGCCTTCTGGCTGTGTCCTCACATGGCCTTTTCTCAGTGGTTGTGCATGGAGAGAGTGCTCTGTATTATTCCCTCTTCTTGTAAGACACTAACCTCATCATGAGGGCCCCACCTTCATCTGATCTAAACCTAATTACCTCCCAAAGGTCCTATCTTCAAAGAGCCTCTCTTTGGGGATTAGGACTTCAACATATGAATTTGTGGGGAAGGCCACAAACCTTGAGCCCAAAACAGGATGTCTCCTAAGGCTAGATTACTAAATGAATTTGAGTCTGATCTTTCAGTGACAGAGTTCTTTTCTGTTTAAGGCTAATTTATAAAGGTGACAAAATAGGCCTCTGAAATACTGTTAGGTCTGTTTCTAGTTGTGAGGTATTGTTTTAAAAAAGACAGTGAGCTGGGTCACTACCAAACTTCAACAACATTGAAACTCTTTTGTCTGCCTGCTAACACATCTTTAATTAATATATGTCTATATGAATGTAGAATTTGGTCTGAGACTTACTTTTATAACAACTGGTAGCAAAGTTATGAAGGAGCAGCAAACATTCATGCACATCAAAAGTTTTAGCTTTCTCTACAAAAGGAAACTTTGAGCTGCATAGAATCAGTGGCTCACATGGGAATTTTGCAGTCATATGCTACAGAGGCGTGAATTTCTCCTATTCTAGTGTTCCAGTGTCCTGTGTTTAGTAAGACTAACTGTTTAGTCTGTTAGTACTGTTTAGTAAGACTGTGTTCCTTGAGACAGTTACCCTGATGGCTTAACAGTATGGTAAGTTTTAAGTAGCTGCCATGTTGCTATCTCTGTTTTATTGAGGAATAAACTGAAAGTCAGAAAGGTTAAGTAGCTTGCCCAATTCTAACAAGTAGGGAGAGATAGAGCAAGTGGTTGATTCCAAATGTCACACTTTCTAACATGGTGTTCTCTTCTCCAAGTCACATTCTAAATCTGGGGACACAGGAAATAGAAAAGAAGTTCCAGTAAACAACACAATCAAAAGAGAAGTTTTGTGGAAAAAAACACACACACACACATTTTGAAACCTCAGGTGCCTAAGAGTGCCTTCTGTTTTTTAGCGATCACGGTAAAATCCTCTTTTTATAAATTCTAGCTGTTGCTTGATGTTAAGTTAAATGTTTATTAAGCACTAGAGTTCATGCCGTAGAGTGGGCTCAGTCATTTTCAGCTAATCTTTTTTTGTTGTTATAAAACCTTGAGTTTAAAAAAACCTTTTCAGGTACTGTTAAGAAAGGCAATGTGAACAGGATGGGGCTGCCTGAAAATTATAGTCAAGATATGTTTCTTAGAGTTGTTGAGAAGCACTTGTTAGCAAATGCAGACTTAACAAGTCTTACATCTAATAGGATATATTGTACTACACAATTGAGTCACTTTCAACTAGGAATCACTTGATTTTGAAATAAAAGTCACATGTTTACACGTATAAACCACACACACACACACACACACACACACACACACACACACAGGTACAAAGCTATAGTGAGCCTGTCCGTTTAACTCCATCTAACCCTAATTACTTGTTTGTTTTCAACCTTGTAAACAGCAAGATTCACAGTGACTTCCATGAAAGAATGATTTCACCAAGACTGGAAAACTGGCAAAACTTCCTTTCCTCCAGCTGGTACCATTTCCTTTCTTTCTGGGATTCCCTGTTCACCCTGCTGGGAGAAGCACCTTCCAGAACACACTGAGAGCAAAGCATGCAGTGCTCTTGTCACAGCAGAATAAAAACTTGGAGATACTTCCTGAGAATGCTAGAGCTGGACCAGAGAGCTCCGTGAATGCTGAGTGCTGGCAACAGAGTGGGCCACTTCAAAGAGAGAAAGCTGCATTAGTGCTTTTAAATTTGTCCTTGGGAATGCGCTCATCTGAAACAGTGATTGCAGACAAATCCGATGAATGCTGCTTTCAGAACGAAATGAATGCTCCAAGAGGACAGCTCTGAGAGGAATATATTTGAAGAATCTGAAGAGTAATTTAATGGAAAACAAATTGGGGGTTCAGTTTATTTGGGAAAAAAATCAGAATAGAAAAAGATAAAAGAAGAAAATTATTTTAAAGGCTATTTGAACATGCCACAGATTATGCATATGTAAGATGTTTTATGCATGAGTTTGATATCTGACAAGGAATTATTGATCACAGACATTTTATGTAAAGGGTGTTTTCCTAAATTGGGAATCTCTATCCAATCAACCTACACAGTTCAAATATTATTTTCATTTCAGTCATAATTTATATACACAAAGATGACATAACTCCAACATTAAAGACAAATTAAAAATAAAAATTCAGCCAAATAAACGACAGGAATTTGGGATCTATACCTTAAACTTGAGAACAAAAAATATCCTCCAAATAACATTTCTGAGCGGGTTCTGTTTCTCATGTATTTAGGTCTCTGATGGATAGATACTTAGATGTGTAGATGACTATTTCCCACATTACTGTTCAGACTCAGGCACTGGGGCTGCCAAGTGCTCTTTCATGCTGCTGCAACCTGGAAGGAAGAACATAATCAAGGATGATCGCTGGCAGAAGAGTAGGTCTGGATCGTGAATGACAATGCATTTTTCTTTTAATTTCTCTTCAAAGGAGAGGACCTGGCACTGGGTCTGGGAAAATGGGATACAGTAGTCCCTCTTTATGTGCAGGGGATATGTTCCAAGACCCTCCAGAAGATACCTGAAACTGCACATAGTCCTAACACGATATATACCATGTTTTCCTTATATATGTATCTATGACAAAGTTTAATTTACAGATTAGACACAGTAAGAAATTAACAATAACTAGTAATAAAATTGGATAATTATAACAATATACTGTAGTAAAATTTATATGAATATTGTCTCTCTCTAAATATCTGATAGTGCTGTACTCACCTTTTTCGATTATATGAGATGATAAAATGCCTACGTGATGAGATGAAGTGAGACGAATGATGTAGGTACTGTGATGTAATGTTAGGCTATTGTTACCTTCTGATGATATATCAGAAGGAGGATTATCTTCTTGTAGACCATGGTTGACCATGGCTAACTAAAACTGGCAGATAAGGGGGCAGGGATTACTGCACCCAACCATGGAAAAGTGAAATTGTTCTAGGTCACAAAGCTCAAAAGAATTGTATATAAGGCTTGAAATTGTAAAAACAAACAATAAACTAACTTAGGATTTCTTAAATTTCCTCAGTGACAGTGTTATTTTACCCTAAGGGTATTTGGGAGCCTATAGAGAAAAAGGCATAGGCCCCTGGTTTCTTCAACAAAGTGTAAATTGATATTAACACTCCTGGAACCCAAGAGAAAGGAGTTAAAACCAGTGCATAGGTTCTTGGCTTGCTTGGGTATGTCTGAAGAAAGAGCATCTCACTGGTGTCAGGGCCCCCTTGGGCAGCTTTTTACTGCTAGGGCAGTTGGTAGAAGCAGTTTATAAAGCTGTTACTTCTTGGTATGACTAGTTTGAAGTTTCATTTCACTTAATGGTATGCAATAGGAAATAAGAAGTTGTTGCCATAAGCTGACTATTTCATCCAAGATATGTACCTCTATAATTAGTTAGTGTTGCCATACTAAATTTTTTGAGGGAGATCCTTTTGAGGGCCTCCTGATTTGACAAATATTTTAGGTAATCCTTAAAAATCAGCTCTGCTGGTGGCGCCTGGGTGGCTTAGTGGGTTAAAGCCTCTGCTTTCAGCTCAGGTCGTGATCCCAGGGTTCTGGGATCAAGCCCTGCATTGGGCTCTCTACTCCGAGGAGAGCGGGCTTCCTCCTCTCTCTCCCTGCCTGCCTCTCTTGCCTACTTGTAATCTCTGTCAAATAAATAAATAAAATCTTAAAAAAAATATCAGCTCTGCCTTCCCAGTGTCCTAATCCAATGGAGCAAGATAAGTAAATATAATGAAGAAGTAGATATTTTAGAAAAGTGTATATAATTAAAATGTCTTTGACTCCAATTCATATCCCTGGATACGAAAAGCCAGTGGAATCCCAAATCCCCAAATATTCTTCCTCTCCTGTTAGAGTTCATGGAGCCTTATATCTTCTCCTTGGTGATTTTTAACTTTCTTTGGATGGGTTACGGGCCATTCTGTTGTGTGGTCAGTAACACGTTTAGTTAGTATTCTTCCTTCAGCCCCTGAAACTTGTCTTCATTGTCATCAGTCTAGCTTTTCACAGCTTCAGGTACTTCCTCAGGCTTCCTGGATTCCCAAATGGAGAGCCAGGATCAATTTCTTTTATTATGTGACTTTCCTCTTGGATCTTGAGGAAAGAGTCTTTAGGACTATGTCAGAGAATATTCTAGTGGTCTCACCCACTGTTAGAACCAAAAACATTGGGTCCCATGACTGGAATCATCCCCAGATTCCAGTCAGGTGCCTGATGTTGCTCCACCAGAGGCACAGAGCCAGCACACTCCTGGCAGCATCCCTCTGCTGAATGTGGTAGCATCTCCTGATGCCCTCTTTGCTCAAGACCAGACCAGGATTTCACGACGGGTTTCAAAAATTCTCACTAGGAGCTCACTGCATTCTTGTTCACATAGGACAAGTCAAGATCAATTGATCTTTTAACCAGGCTATGGATGAGTAATATGTCAGTTTTGATAACTAGTAGACCCACTCCAGAATTGTAGATTGGTGTGAGGATACTAAGTCCATCTCTTTTCTTCTGTTAGCGGATGCTTTCTCAGTTTTTCTATCCTGAACAATGAGGAGTCTTTACAGAAACTAAGGACTAGTATTTCTATGTATTTAAGAACATGTTCTTAAGTGTCAATATTTTATAGGACATTATGTGCTTACCTTTTATGTACTTTTATATTCATCTATGATAATTCAAGATTTATCAAATAAAGAAAACATCTATAAGTAAAATTTTTAAATGACATTTTCAGTCCTTTAGATTCTGATATTAAATTTAATTAACTGATGCATTAGGTGGTTATTACAAAGTGTGCAGATAATTGATGTGTAATAAGAATTAAGTGTGTGGGTTCTGATCAGCAGTAGCAGGCAGGGACTCTGAGGACACTATTACAATTTCTCTACTTGAGGCTGCCTGCTGTTCCATCTAAAATGAATATGTAATAATAAAATGTACCCAAAATGGTATATTAATTTCTTCGGGGAAAAAGATTTTTATTATTAACTGGTTCAGGACCATTTCCATGCTGTCTTTGTAATTCCCATGAGGGCCAGTTTAATACAAAGGAGGCAAATGTAAGATATTGGAGTTGATTTTATTTTATTAGATCCATAGACAGCTCAAGAAAATTAAGGCTGAGTTCTGAGATGTGTCACATTAAGTTTGAAGGATAAACTGTCAGGCTAGGTTATTACTAGAATTCTCACCAAAAAATATTATTTGGGATAGAAAGATAATAATGTACTGATACTACAGAGAAAAACATATATTGTTTTCATCATTCCAATTAATATAACAGTTGTAATTACTCATACCATCAAAGGACAACTGTTGCCAAAATTGTGTATTTTTTTTCTTTTAATAAAAATAGTACATATTTTAAATATATAACACATGACTTGGTATACATACATATAATGAAATGATTACTGTACTCAAGCTAATTAACATATTATTTCTCATAGTTACCTTTTTGTGTATGTGATGAGAGCACCTCTCATCATATTCCCAGTATTCAATATTGTCTTATTAGCTGTAGTCATCATGTTGTACATTAGGCTTCTAGGCTTACTCATCCTACATAATTGCAGCATTGTAGCTTTTGACCAGCATCTCTTCCTGACACCCTATAATCACAATTCTTCTCTCTACTTCTAGGAGTTCAATTTTTTGTTGTTTTTTCTCTTTCTTTCTTTCTTTCTTTCTTTCTTTCTTTCTTTCTTTCTTTTTCTTTTTCTTTCTTCCTTTCCTTTTTAGAGGCCACATGTAAGTGAGAGCATACATTTCTCTGCCCAGCTTAACGCACTGAGCATAATGTCTACAAGCTTTATCCATTTTATCACAAATGGCAGGATTTTTTTCTTTTCAAAGTTGAATACAGTTCTATTTTATGTTGTCGTGACTTTCTTAAGTGAACATTTAAGTAGAGCCCTGAGATATCCGTGATGAGCCATGGTTCAACAAGGACTGGAAGCAAAACAGGCATCTGTTGCTCATAGGTCATGGGGGAGGTACCAGCACACCTTGGTGAGGGGAAGAGTAGGTCAAAGCAGCTGAGAAAGCATGGCAGGACCCAGGGCACATGCTTTTTATTAGGGACTGTGAGTGGAGTGTAACCTGATTAAGAAGTGGGCAATGGACCTGAATAGACATTTTTCCAAAGAAGACCTATAAATCACCAACAGGTATATGAAGAGTATATGAAGGGATCACTCAGCATCACTGATCATTGGAAAATGCAAATCAAAATCACAATGAGATATCACCTCACACCTGTTAAAATGGCCATTATCAAAAAGTCAAAAGATAACAGGTGTTGGCAAGGATGTGGAGAAAAGGGAACCCTCGTGTGCTGTAGCGTAATTGGTATGTACATTGGAATTATATGTGATTGTATGAAATTGGAATGTGAATTGGTATAGGCACTACCAGAATGGAGTTTTTCCCAAAAATTAAAAATAGAACTACCAGATGATCCAGCAGTCCACTTCTAAACTTTTCCTTTTTAATGGAAATCCAAATTGTTAGAGAGAAGGGCAGTTTTTGACTGTAGATTGAGTATACTGAATATCAACAATTTGGCTGGATTTGGTTCTAACCCACTACTAGATGCTATCTGTGTGAATATCTGGCTTCCAAGTCAAATAGATAATAAAAAGATGATGTGAACCACTTCAAGGCAGAAAAATATGATTTTAAATGTCAGTGATTTGGCCAAGTTACACAATTAGTGAGTAGCAAAGTGCAGGTTCCCTAACTCCTAAGACAATATTCTTTCCTCTTCATTACACAAATACAGAGAGCATTTTTCTCATTTGAACAAAGCCATGGTGAGAATAGTATTGGCTCCATTACCATTAATATTAAGACGGTTCCAAAACAGTCTCCTCTTTTTCTCTCTTCCTCTTTCTTCCTCTTTCTCTGTCTCTCTCTTTCTCTCATACACACTTGCATAAAACTATAAACTGAAAACAATGCTTAAAAAAAGGGTGTCCTATTGGGGAGGGTATGTGCTATGGTGAGTGCTGTGAAGTGTGTAAACCTGGCGATTCACAGACCTGTACGCCTGGGGAAAAAAATATATTATATGTTTATAAAAAATAAAATTAAAAAAAAAAGGGTGTCCTTTTTTCCTTGAATTATCCATGTAATTCCCTTTTCTCCTTGTCGCAGTCAGTGTGTCTTGCAAATTCAATTAACTGTCTTAGTTTTCTTACTCTCCTTAGTCCCCTCCTCCCATTTGATAGTCTTGTGAAAATCCAATCTTTTCAAGATAATACATTTGATAATCCTCTGAGGCAATCCTGTCACTTGCAGCACAATTTTTTTCTTTGTCAATTATTATCAACTTTAGGCACTGTTATCTATTTTTGACACAGCAGGAGATGTCCTTAGCTCAGCTAACCCAGGCTATGTACAATTAGATAAGACGCAGAGCAGTACTGATGCTGAGTAGCCAGTTTCCTTCCCCTGTTGTGTTCATGATCCTTGGAGAATTATATAGTAGTGAATCCTGTAAGTTCTATTTGGCTGCGTAAATTCTAGTTGCCCAATTGTTTTATGTGCTATTACCATCGAGTGAATTCTAGAGATTTATAGCATTATTTACGACTTTCCCTTCTCACCTAATAATTGAAAAGGATACAATTACTCATTTAAAATAAAGTTCACAATAGTGGTAGGAATTATATTTGTTTCCTAGGTAACAGCTGTTCACTTTTGATCAACTTCAGACATGGGTTTCCTTTACAAAATGATAGGTTTTAATAGGCAGAACAGTAAATAGCATGCACTTTGGCATCCCAGTCTCAGGAAGAATATGGTGAGATGTGGGGAATGAACTTTTCAATAGTTTCCTAATTATTCGTTTATAGAAGAGAAGCCCATACCATTTATGTAAGTTATTTATTCTTTCTCTCCTTAACTTTAATCAGGCCTGAATCACTGCCAGTAGCTTTATCCATGACCACGCATTCTGACATTATGGTATTCTTTTCATGTATTACTTTATTCTATTTTTTAAAAATTTTTTTGACAAACGCAGGAAATTAAAATTGTTGCCAGAATCCAGACACACATTTTAATCATAGTTTTTTAGATATAGAAAGTGTTTCTTCAATTTGCCTTTTTTGAGCTTTGAACATTCCAAGCCTTCACCTCTGGGATATGTATGAGGGCCTTTGGTATGCTGCAGTAAATTACACAGACCCCCCCTGTGTTTCATTATAACTTACATATTGCACTTGTAAGAACAGCATTAATCCAAAATGATTTGACTGATGCAGTCCCTTGAAACCATCTTGCCTTCTTTGGGGATATAATTCAATCTCTAGAAGAAAAATTTTGGATTACAATTAATAATTATCATGGTAAAAGCTAGAAATAAGGAGAAAATGTAAAGAAATATCTTCAAGATATAAAAGGAGGAGGTAAATCGAAAAGATCCTAAACTATTCCTCATGTAGTGTGTTCTTCACTATTCTTTTTGTAACTCCTCTAAATAAAACACAACAACAACAACAACACAACAAAAACCCAGCAAAATAAAGGAAATCTACAAGCTTTGTTTCATCTTTCACTTCACTCATATTGCAGAATAAAATGTGCATTTTAATAATTGAATTTTTATTTAGTGTCTACAGTCTTGGTTTTAAAAACTTACAGAGTGGATGAAATTCATTTTTATTATCTATAAAAGTCCTAGATTACATCAAACTGGGGGTGCTTAAAGCAAATATGTGGGTCAAAAAACCCCACATATCTCTTACCAGAGGCATAAAAAGACCATAAATCACTGTCTACTCTGAAATGATTTACATTCTGAATAAAGCTTTCCAAGGAATTGAGGAGTGGGTCACTGAATCTCATGAGAGGCCAGAGGGTAAGGATTCAGAATTTCTACTTCAAAAAGTTGCTTCATCAGAACCAAAATGAGTAAATCTGAGGAATGTTTCAGCTCAAACAGAAATCCAGGATATGCAGTCCAACAAGGCTTCCTGTGCCAAAGGCTTAGTCAACAAAAAAAATCGATTTCATGGGAATTCAACAGCCAACCTGGGCCCACCTTCTATAATGGGGCAGAGAAGGGCTCAGAGTTGGGTGGATCTGTTATGTCTCTATCCAGGGAAATTTGGTTCAGCAGTAGGGTGAAATCAGGTTTGGGCAACTAGGATCCTATGTGTTACAATTAGTAGTAGGGTTTTTATAATCATGGCTGCATTAAAAGGAGGTATTAATGAATCTGCAAGGTGGGGAGAAAGGCGCATACAGTAAAATATGGCAGATAAAATAGATGATTGCTTCAGAGGTCAATACTACAGATGGCTCCTAACCATGCATTTATAATTGCCCATTTCTTACCCTCTGCTCTAACTTGACCAAACTTTAGTCAGACTTCTCTTCTCCCCCAAGGCCCCCAAACTCTGGTTGCCCCCAAGTCTGAGCAAGCACTAAAATGCAGAACATCTCCCTTTTACAGCTCATATTGACAATCAGATGACCACAGCCAGAAACGTTTCCCTCAGACCTTCTCAATCATGTTTTCACTTTCTCAGTTCCTGTTAGTCTCTTTAAGAGTTCCTGCTAGTCCCAATGACACCTCCCCCCCACCAACAAAAGAAAAGTCTTTTATTTTCTTTTTTATTTTTTTTAACTACTTTGTTAAGGTATGGCTAACATATGCTAATTTTTGAGACCCCTGCAGACCTCAAGATTGAAACTTTTCCCCTATTGCCAATAGTTTCTTTGAATAAAATCTTTCCTTATCTAAGTACAGAATTGTCTTTATCTGACACCCTAAAGATGGGAAATGGGTTCTTTTGGTTAGGAAACAACCTAATTCTAGCTAAGTAGCTCTGTCTCTTGCCTATTACATTTTCCTCTGGTTTTCTAATGTTGAAGGCTAAGTTCTCCTTCACCTTTTAGTGTCAATCATTCTTCTTATGTATTATTACTTTCTTTTGGCTGCTTTGTCTTTCTTGAGTCATTTATATTCCATTTGGAGAATCTCCAAGTATATCAGGATCCAAGCCTTCTCCAGGTTCTGATCAGACCCTGGTATGACAAGATTAAGCTACTGAGGAATTGAGCTTTGTTAAAGAAATTTGAAGGGAGGCAAAACAATTCAGTGAAAGGAATGCAGGAGCAAAAGATTATTTTGCAAACCATCCTCTGCATTTTCCAGTGGTATGATGCTGGAAATGTCACTTAATCCCTCTACAAAGGCCATAAGGTAGGAATAACAATGCCTATATATTGAGTTTCATGCAGATTAAATGGGGGAAAATTTATATCATACTTACCATATGCCTAGTGCTAAGAGATGTTCAAGCAGTGGTAGATTATTTTCTCCCTCACCAACTCTTGACTCAGTGTCTTAAAGATCACTCTAAACAGTCCCTTTCTCTCCATTTCCCTTGTCATTGTCTTATTTCTACCCTCGACTAGACTGAGATAAGCTCCTTGAGAAGATATCTTACTAGTTTGTTTTTTTTTTTTTTTTTCCCTCATGGACTGGATCAGAGGAATCACTCAACAAGTGCCTTTTGAATGAAATTGTGTACATGCTTATACCCTAAAACTTGAGAGCAGAGGTTAATCTTTCCAGATACCAAACAGGTTTTTCTGGAGTCCCGTGGTTTACTTACAGAGATACCACAAATATATTTTGAGGAAAGTTACATTAGAAGTCCTCTAAAGCCCATTTTGAGGCTAACATTCTCTAATACTTTAGAAGAAAAAAATGTGCTAATTTGTGACAATGTTCTATATTTTCTTAGTCCTAAGCATTTACACAATGGTTTGTATTATGTGATGCCAGACAGCCAGATGAAAAAGTGAGAAACTCTGTCATGCATCCAGATATTTTACTTACTTGGTGCCAAACATCTGGATGTTTAGAAACACTGACTGAATCTTTCACTTTTCACCTGGTTGTTTGGCATTGTAGAGACAGAGCAAATGGCAAGCAGATATCTTGGCAGAGCATACACTGAGACATATGGATGTGGATGGTAGTGTCTTAGCATTCAAGCTGTTTGCCACAGAAGGAGAAGTTCATGATGGCATTTTGATCAAGATGATATATTCTGTCATTGAAGGGACTTTTCCTCCAACAGGGGCTCTTAGTCATGTTTTGGGTTGTAACAATTATTTGGCATCCCATGGTATATTCTTGTGGTCCTAGATGCTGGGTCCAATTAAACCACTCTAGAAAGAGATCTGTCCAAGATGCTGAGAATCAGGAGGAACTCAATAACTCACTACTCACACTGAGTCAGTTTTGCTGAGTGACTTGTTCTTACCTTGTTTCTATTTTCTAGGCAATGTGTTTTGACCTTGCCTGCAGTTTTAGTATAACTAAATCTCTATAATTATTTCATTAACTCTATTAGTCTTTGTCTGACATTGATTAATAATTGGATTCCTCCTCCTTCCCTAGATTCCCACGTTCCTAAAAATATTTCCCAAGGCCTATGGATTTTCTTTCCTCCTGTATGCTACACATGTATCTTTATCTCTTCCTCTGTTCTACTATTGCTGCCTCTGTCATCACCTCAGACATCCTAGTTGAAATGCTGTATTAGTCAGGACATGCTAAATGTTGCTGCTATGATAAATAACTTCACACTGTCTGGGTTTTCTTACTCGCAGTGCCTATTATGAATATAGAAAATTCTCCAGGGCAACTGTCTTTCCTTCATATTAATGGCTCTCCTATACAAATGTATGCTTCCAAGATCACTACAGCAGAATCAGAGTAGGCTGGAAGGTCAAGTACCAGCAACTAAACACTTGCTAATATTTCACTTGAGCTAATATTTCATTGGCCTCATTTATGGCTCACTGCCAAGACACAAAAGCTGGAAGGAGGTTTTCTCTCAGGATTTCAATAAAAACTAGCCAGACTAACATCAAAATCATAACTTTTTTTAAGCCATTGGAGAGCTGACATTGCACAGCAACTAACTGATCCCAAGTCTGAGGAGAAATTGTGCAAGTACACACTAAGCGAGAGTAGAAACAGTCAAAAGCTGCAAGAGTTCAGCTACAGTAAATGACAAATTGATAAAAGTAAAATTTAAGCTGATGGGGTAGTGTCAAACCCTGGGATCCATAGTACTGGGGAAGTCGGCATTTTCCTCCGGGGTCTTCCTTCATAAAACACACAAAGCCCTTAGAATAAAGACTGGAGTGAGATATGAGAAGCATCTATTGTGTCACAGACTAGGGAAAAGTAACAACACCTGTGGATAGAAGTCAACCACAAGAAAAAAATTTGGAAAGACCACAAATGCAGGGAGGCTAAACACCGTGCTACCAAACAATGAATGGGCCAACCAGGAAATAAAAAAAGAAATAAAAAAGTACATGGAAACAAATTAAATTAAAAATACAACAGTCCAAAAAAAAAAAAAAAAATACAACAGTCCAAAACCTCTGTGATGCAGCAAAAGCAGTTCCAAGAGGAAAGTTTATAGCAATACAGATCTACCTCAAGAAGCCAAACAAACAAACAAACAAACAAACTCAAACAATATAACCTTACACCTAAAGTAGCTAGAGAAAGAACGAACAAAACTTAAAGCCAGCAGAAGGAGGAAAATAATAAAGATCAGAGCAGAAATAAATGATATAGAAACTAAAAAACACCAATAGAGTAGATCAATGAAACTAGGTGTGTGTTCTTTGAAAAACTCAATATAATTGATAAACCTCTAGCCAGATTTATCAAGAAAAAAAGGGAGAGGGCTCAAATAAATAAAATCACAACTAAGAGAGGAGAAATAACAACCAATACCACAGAAATACAGTCATTAAGAGATTATGAAAAACTATATGCCAACAAACTGGACAACCTAGAAGAAATGAATAAATTCCTAGAAACATATACATTACCAAAACTGAAACAGAAAATATGAACAGACTGATAACCAGCAAGACATTGAATTAATCATCATCATCATTATCATTGTCATCGTCATCTCCAAACAAATAAAAGTCCAGGACCAGATGGCTTCACAGGTGAACTCTACCAAATATTTAAAGAGTTAACACTGATTCTTCTCAAACTATTCCAAAAAATAGAAAAGGTAGAAAAACTTCCAAATTCATTCTATGAGGCCAGCATTACCCTGATACCAAAAGACAATAAAGAGATAAAGACACACTAAAAAGGAGAACTACAAGGTAATATTCCTCATGAACATAGATGCAAAAGTTCAACCTGAATCCAGCAATATATTAAAAAAAGTCATTCACCACCATCAAGTGGGATTTATTCCTGGGTGGCAAGAGTGGTTCAATATTTGCAAATAAATCAATATGATACATCATATCAATAAAAGAAAGGATAAGAACCCTATGATTATTTCAATAGATTCAGAGAAAGTATTTGATGAATCAATGTCCATTCATGATAAAAACTCTCAACAAAGTAGGTTTAGAGGGGGAAATCCTCAGCGTAATAAAAGCTATATGTGAAAAAACCCACAGCTAACATTATCCTTAACTGGGAAAAGAGCTTTCCCCCTGAGGTCAGGAATAAGAAAAAGATAATACACCCTTACCACTTTAACCCAGCATAGTACTGGAAGTCTTAGCATGGTAAATGGTTTTCCACCCCCTCACTCTAAATCTGGGGGTGCCTTAGGCTCTAAAATGAGTTTGTTGCAGATAGCATATTCATGGGTCTTGTTTCTTTATGCATTCTGATACTCTGTGTCTTTTGATTGTGGCATTTAGCCCATTTACATTCAGGGTAACTATTGAAAGATATGAATTTAGTGCCATTGTACTGCCTGTAAGGTGACTGTTAATGTATATTGTCTCTGTTCCTTTCTGGTCTGTTACTTCATGGCTCTCTCTTTGCTTAGAGGACCCCTTTCAATATTTCCTGTAGGGCTGGTTTGGTGTTTGCAAATTCTTTTAGTTTTAGTTTGTCATGGAAGCTTTTTATCTCCCCTTCTATTTTCAATGACAGCCTCGATATAGTATTCTGGGCTGCATATTTTTCTTGTTCAGTGCTTTAATATATCATGCCAGTCCTTTCTGGCCTGCCAGGTCTCTACGGATAGGTCTTTTGCCAACCTAGTATTTGTATCATTGCATGTTACAGATATCTTTTCTCAAGCTGCTTTCAGGATTTTCTCTTTGTCATTGAGACTTGTATGTTTCACTATTAGATGACAAGGTATTTATTGATTTTGAGGGGGGTGCTCTGTGCCTCCTGGATTTTGATGCTTGTTCCCTTGGCCAAAGTAGGGAAATTCTCTGGTATAGTTTGCTCCAATATACCTTCTGCCCCCCTCTCTCTTCTTCTTCTGGGATCCCAATTATTCTAATATTCTTTCTTCTTTTGGTATCACTTATCTCTTGAATTCTCCCCTTGTGGTCCAGTAGTTGTTTGTCTCTTTTGCTTATCTTCTTCATCCTCTATAATTTGGTCCTCTATATCACTAATTCTCATTTCTGCCTCATTTATCCTCACAGTAAGAGCCTCTATTTTTTATTGCATCTCATTAATAGCTTTTTTGATTTCAGATTTGTTAGATTTTAGTCCTTTTATTTCTCCAGAAAGGGATTTTCTTTCTCCAGAAGGGGATTCTGTAATATCTTCCTTTTTATTTCTTTGGAGCCCAGCTAGCACCTTGATAATTGTCATTCTGAAATCTAGTTCTGACATCTTACTAATGTCTGTATTGATTAGGTCCCTAGCCATCAGTACTGCCTCTTGTTCCTTTTTGGGTTTTTTTTTTCAGATTTTTTTTTTTTTATATAAACATATAATGTATTTTTATCCCCAGGGGTACAGGTGTGTGAATCGCCAGGTTTACACACTTCACAGCACTCACCATAGCACATACCCTCCCCAATGTCCATAACCCCACCCCCCTCTCCCAAAATCCCTCCCCCCATCAACCCTCAGTTTGTTTTGTGAGATTAAGAGTAATTTATGGTTTGTCTCCCTCCCAATCCCATCTTGTTTCATTTATTCTTCTCCTACCTCCTTAACTCCCCATGTTGCATCTCCACTTCCTCATATCAGGGAGATCATATGATAGTTGTCTTTCTCTGATTGACTTATTTCACTAAGCATGATACCCTCTAGTTCCATCCACGTCATCGCAAATGGCAAGATTTCATTTTTTTGATGGCTGCATAGTATTCCATTGTATATATATATACCACATCTTCTTTATCCATTCATCTCTTGATGGACATCTAGGTTCTTTCCATACTTTGGCTATTGTAGACATTGCTGCTCTAAACATTCAGGTGCACGTGCCCCTTCGGATCACTACGTTTGTATCTTTAGGGTAAATACCCAGTAGTGCAATTGCCGGGTCATAGGGTAGTTCTATTTTCAACATTTTGAGGAACCTCCCTGCTGTTTTCCAGAGTGGTTGCACCAGCTTGCATTCCCACCAACAGTGGGAATCCTCTCCAGCATCTGTCATTTCCTGACTTGTTAATTTTAGCCATTCTGACTGGTGTGAGGTGATATCTCATTGTTGTTTTGATTTGTATTTCCCTGATGCCGAGTGATATGGAGCACTTTTTCATGTGTCTGTTGGCCATCTGGATGTCTTCTTTGCAGAAATGTCTGTTCATGTCTTCTGCCCATTTCTTGATTGGATTATTTGTTCTTTAGGTGTTGAGTTTGCTAAGTTCTTTATAGATTTTGGACACTAGCCCTTTATCTGATATGTCATTTGCAAATATCTTCTCCCATTCTGTCAGTTGTCTTTTGGTTTTGTTAACTGTTTCCTTTGCTGTGCAAAAGCTTTTGATCTTGATGAAGTCCCAGTAGTTCATTTTTTCCCTTGCTTCTCTTGCCTTTGGTGATGTTCCTAGGAAGATGTTGCTGCGGCGGAGGTCGAAGAGGTTGCTGCCTGTGTTCTCCTCCAGGATTTTGATGGATTCCTTTCTCACATTGAGGTCCTTCATCCATTTTGAGTCTATTTTCGTGTGTGGTATAAGTAAATGATCCAATTTCATTTTTCTGCATGTGGCTGTCCAATTTTCCCAACACCATTTATTGAAGAGGCTGTCTTTTTTCCATTGGTCATTCCTTCCTGCTTTGTCGAAGATTAGTTGACCAAAGAGTTGAGGGTCTATTTCTGGGCTCTCTATTCTGTTCCATTGATCTATGTGTCTGTTTTTGTGCCAGTACCATGCTGTCTTGATGATGACAGCTTTGTAATAGAGCTCGAAGTCTGGAATTGTGATGCCACCGACTTTGGCTTTCTTTTTCAATATTCCTTTGGCTATTCAAGGTCTTTTCTGGCTCCGTATAAATTTTAGGATTATTTGTTATATTTCTTTGAAAAAAATGGATGGTACTTTGATAGGAATTGCATTAAATGTGTAGATTCCTTTAGGTAGCATAGACAGTTTCACAATATTTATTCTTCCAATCCAGGAGCATGGAACATTTTTCCATTTCTTTGTGTCTTCCTCAATTTCTTTCATGAGTACTTTATAGTTTTCTGTCTATAGATTCTTAGCTTCTTTGGTTAGGTTTATTCCTAGGTATCTTATAGTTTTGGGTGCAATTGTAAATGGGATGGACTCCTTAATTTCTCTTTCTTCGGTCTTGTTGGTGTAGAGAATTGCAACTGATTTCTATGCATTGATTTTATATTCTGACACTTTACTGAATTCCTGTACAAGTTCTAGCAGTTTTGGAGTGGAGTCTTTTGGGTTTTCCACATATTGTATCATATCATCTGTGAAGAGTGATAGTTTGACTTCTTCTTTGCCGATTTGGATGCCTTTAATTTTCTTTTGTTGTCTGATTGCTGAGGCTAGGACTTCTAGTACTATGTTGAATAGCAGTGGTGATAATGGACATCCCTGCCGTGTTCTTGACCTTAGTGGAAAAGCTTTCAGTTTCTCTCCATTGATAATGATATTTGCGGTGGGTTTTTCATAGATGGCTTTGATAATATTGAGGTATGTGCCCTCTATCCCTACACTTTGAAGAGTTTTGATCAGGAAGGGATGCTGTACTTTGTCAAATGCTTTTTCAGAATCTATTGAGAGTATCATATGGTTCTTGTTCTTTCTTTTATTAATGTGTTGTATCACATTGATTGATTTTCAGATGTTGAACCAACTTAGCAGCCCTGGAATAAATCCCACTTGGTCGTGGTGAATAATCCTTTTAATGTACTGTTGAATCCTATTGGCTAGTATTTTGGTGAGAATTTTTGCATCTGTGTTCATCAAGGATATTGGTCTGTAGTTCTCTTTTTTGATGGGATCCTTGTCTGGTTTTGGGATCAAGGTGATGCTGGACTCATAAAATGAGTTTGGAAGTTTTCCTTTCATTTCTATTTTTTGGAACAATTTCAGGAGAATAGGAGTTAGTTCTTTTTTAAATGTTTGGTAGAATTCCCCCAGGAAGCCGTCTGGCCCTGGGCTTTTGTTTGTTTGGAGATTTTTGATGACTGTTTCAATCTCCTTACTGGTTATGGGTCTGTTCAGGTTTTCTATTTCTTCCCGGTTCAGTTGTGGTAGTTTATTTGTCTCTAGGAATGCATCCATTTCTTCCAGATTGTCAAATTTGTTGGCGTAGAGTTGCTCATAGTATGTTCTTATAATTGTCTGTATTTCTTTGGTGTGAGTTGTGATCTCTCCTCTTTCATTCATGATTTTATTTATTTGGGTCCTTTCTCTTTTCTTTTTGAGAAGTCTGGCCAGGGGGTTATCAATCTTGTTAATTCTTTTAAAGAACCAGCTCCTAGTTTTGTTGATTTTTTCTATTTTTTTTTTTTGTTTGTTTGTTTCTATTTCATTGATTTCTGCTCTGATCTTTATGATTTCTCTTCTCCTGCTGGGTTTAGGGTTTCTTTCTTGTTCTTTCTCCAGCTCCGTTAGGTGTAGGGTTAGGTTGTGTACCTGAGACCTTTTTTGTTTCTCGAGAAAGGCTTGTGCCACTATATATTTTCCTCTCATGACTGCCTTTGTTGAGTCCCACAGATTCTGAACCGTTGTGTTTTCATTATCATTTGTTTCCATGAATTTTTTCAATTCTTCTTTAATTTCCTGGTTGACCCATTCATTCTTTAGAAGGATGCTGTTTAGTCTCTATGTATTTGGGTTCTTTCCAATATTCCTGTTGTGATTGAGTTCTAGCTTCAGAGCATTGTGGTCTGAAAATATGCAGGGAATGATCCCAATCTTTTGATACCGGTTGAGACCTGATTTAGGACCCAGGATGTGATCTATTCTGGAGAATGTTCCATGTGCACTAGAGAAGAATGTGTATTCTGTTGCTTTGGGATGAAATGTTCTGAATATATCTGTGATGTCCATCTGGTCCAGTGTGTCATTCAAGGACTTTATTTCCTTGTTGATCTTTTGCTTGGATGATCTGTCCATTTCCGTGAGTGGAGTGTTAAAGTCCTCTACTATTATTGTATTATTGTCTATGTATTTCTTTGATTTTGTTATTAATTGGTTTATATAGTTGGGTGCTCCCACGTTAGGGGCATAGATATTTACAATTGTTAGATCTTCTTGTTGGACAGATCCTTTGAATATGATATAGTGTCCTTCCTCATCTCTTATTATAGTCTTTGGCTTAAAATCTAATTGATCTGATATAAGGATTGCCACTCCTGCTTTCTTCTGATGTCCATTAGCATGGTGAATTCTTTTCCACCCCCTCACTTTAAATCTGGAGGTGTCTTCGGGTCTAAAATGAGTTTCTTCTAGTCAACATATAGATGGGTTTTGTTTTTTTATCCATTCTGATACCCTGTGTCTTTTGATTGGGGCATTTAGCCCATTAACATTCAGGGTAACTATTGAGAGATATGAATTTAATGCCATTGTATTGCCTGTAAGGGACTGTTATTGTATATTGTCTCTGTTCCTTTCTGATCTACTACTTTTAGGGACTGTCTTTGCTTAGAGGACCCCTTTCAATATTTCCTGTAGAGCTGGTTTGGTGTTTGCAAATTCTTTCAGTTTTTGTTTGTCCTGGAAGCTTTTAATCTCTCCTTCTGTTTTCAATGATAGCCTAGCTGGATATCATATTCTTGGTTGCATGTTTTTCTCATTTAGTGCTCTGAATATATCATACCAGCTCTTTCTGACCTGCCAGGTCTCTGTGGATAAGTCTGCTGCCAATCTAATATTTTTACCATTGTATGTTACAGACTTCTTTTCCCGGGCTGCTTTCAGGATTTTCTCTTTGTCACTAAGACTTGTAAATTTTATTATTTGGTGATGGGGTGTGGACCTATTCTTATTGATTTTGAGGGGGGTTCTCTGAACCTCCTGGATTTTGATGCTTGTTCCCTTTGCCATATTGGGTAAATTCTCTCCAGTAATTCTCTCCAATATACCTTCTGCTTCCCTGTCTCTTCTTCTTCTGGAATCCCAATTATTCTAATATTGTTTCGTCTTATGGTGTCACTTATCTCTCGAATTCTCCCATCATGGTCCAGTAGCTGTTTGTCCCTCTTTTGCTCAGCTTCTTTATTCTCTGTCATTTGGTCTTCTATATCGCTAATTCTTTCTTCTGCCTCATTTATCCTAGCAGTGAGAGGCTCCATTTTTGACTGCACCTCATTAATAGCTTTTTTTTTATTTCAACCTGGTTAGATTTTAGTTCTTTTATTTCTCCAGAAAGGGCTTTTATATCTTCCGAGAGGGTTTCTGTAATATCTTCCATGCCTTTTTCAAGCCCGGCTAGAACCTTGAGAATCATCATTCTGAACTCTAGATCTGACATATTACCAATGTCTGTATTGATTAGGTCCCTAGCCTTTGGTACTGCCTCTTGTTCCTTTTTTTATGGTGGATTTTTCCGCCTTGTCATTTTGTCCAGATAAGAGTATATGAAGGAGCAAGTAAAATACTAAAAGTGTGGCAACAACCCCAGGAAAATATGCTTTAACCAAATCAGAAGAGATCCCAAATCATGAGGGGGCGGGGGGAGAAAGGGGATAAAAACAGGTTCAGAAAGAAAAAAAAAATTAAAAAAAGAAAATGAATAAAGAAAAAATATAAAAAAGAAAAAAATATATATATACTAGATAAACTAGTTTAAAAACGTTAAGAAAGAAAAGGGTAAAAGTTAAAAAAATTTGGCAGAAGAAGAGAAAAAAAATAATTGAAAAAGAAAAAAAAAATAAATTAACTGCAAGGCTAAAGAATCATGGGGAGAAATCCATGAGTTCTGTGCTTTGCTTTCCATCCTCTAGAATTCCGCAGCTCTCCTTGGTATTGAAACTGCACTCCTAGGTAGGTGAACTTGGTCCTGGCTGGATTTCTTGTTGATCTTCTGGGGGAGGGGCCTGTTGTAGTGATTCTCAAGTGTCTTTGCCCCAGGCGGAGTTGCACCGCCCTTACCAGGGGCCAGGCTGAGTAATCCGCTCAGGTTTGCTTTCGGGAGCTTTTGTTCCCTGAGCGCTTTCCGTAGAGTTCCGGAGGACGGGAATGAAGATGGCGGCCTCCCAGTCTCCGGCCCGGAGGAGCCGAGAGCCCGGGACCCCACTCCTCAGTGCGCCCCCAGGTAACAGCGCCCAATTACTCCTGTCACCCTGGCCTCTGGCCGCACTCGGAGCCCACCGAGCCTGCGACCGGTTCAAGGTAACCCCAAGCTGAGAGCTCACTCCTCGGCTCTGTCTCTGTCATCGGCTTCCCCGTTCTAATACCTGTAAGCTCTGCGACACTCAGACACCCCCGATCCTTCTGTGACCCTGTGGGACCTGAGGCCATGCTGACCCCGCGTGGGTTTCACCCCGGTTAAGCCTCTGGAGCAATGTCCCTCAGCGGAACAGACTTTTAAAAGTCCTGATTTTGTGCTCCGTTGCTCTGCCGCTTGCCGGGAGCCGGCCCCTCCCCCCGCGGTCTATCTTCCTGTCGCTTTAGATTCACTTCTCTGCCAGTCCTACCTTTCAGAAAGTGGTTGATTTTGTTTCTCGAATTGATGTTCTTCTTCTCCTCGATCTCCTGTTGGATTTGTAGGTGTTTGCAATCTTCAGACAAGCTATCAAGCTGATCTCCCGCTACCTAAAGCAGTCTCAGCCCGCTACTTCTCTGCCATCTTGACTCCTCCCCCTGAAATTCACCATATTAACTAAGGAAGGAAAACCATTCCATCACCTCAGTTGATGCAGAAGAATACATTTGTCAATATTCTAAAGTCATTCCTGATGAAAATTTTCAGCAAGTGAGGATTAGAAGAGATATTCTTTAACCTGATAAAGGCATTTACAAATTTATATGTAGATAACTTCACACTTAATGGAAAGACAGTGGTCCTCTCTAATACTGTGAAGAGAGCAAATGTCCTATCTTACTACTCCTATTTAACACGGTTCTGAACTGTGTAATAAGATAAGAAAATATGTAGATTGGAAAATAAGAAAATGTTTTATTCATAGAGGACTTAATTATCTACATAGAGAATCCCTGAATATTTGCAAAGTGGTTCCTAGATCTAACAAACTAAAAACTACTTTGGCGGGTTTACAGAATGCAAAATCAACATACAAGGATCAATTATATTTCTATGTATTAGTGAGAAATAATTGGATTACAGAATTTTAGCTATATATGTTTATACATTATACACATTGTATACATTATATACACTATTATATCATACTACATAGTGAAATATAAATCTCATATGGATCATGTAATTTAAGATAGTATTGAGTAAAATTAAATAGGTATAATTATAAAAAGCATGTACAGTATATGTATGATGAAAACTACAAAATATTGCTAAAAGTAATCAAAGATGACCTAAATAAATGGAGAGATATGCTTTGTTCATGGATTGGAAGACTCAATACCTTCAAGATGTCAGTTCTCCCCAATTTCTTCTACAGATTCAGCATAATCTCGACCAAAATTTTAGATTGTCTTTTTGGATATTAACAAGCTTATTCTAAAATGCATACAGATAGGTAAAAGAATTAGAAAAGTTAGAATGTTTTGAAAAAAAAAAAAAAAAGAAGGGGTCCCAGTGCTTGATTTCAGGAACTACTATAGAATTATAGTAATCAAGAAACTGTGGTGTTGGTGAAAAGTGATTACATCAATCAATAGAACAGAATAGAATGTCCAGAATATTCAACAGATTTGACAAAGATTCAAAGGCAATTTAATAGAGAGAAGACAATCCAACAAATGATGCTCCAACACTTGTACCTTAATATGAAAAAAAAAAAAGATATACCTTACACATAATACAAAATTAGCTCAAAATGACCCAAATGTAAAAATAAACTATAAACTTTTTAGAAGAAAACAAGAGAATATCCTTTTTTTTTTTCTTTGAATGTGATAATACAACACTGAAAGAAATTTCATTTCCCAATGTAAGTCAGTCATCCTTCTATGGGCTCAAAAGTCAAAATTCAGCAAGATGGGGCTGGAGAATGTTAGTGACTATTAGATACATATGATTCTTAGCATTGTTCTGGATTTTTTTTTCTTGATGTTTGCACTGCCTATGCTTTGTACGTTTTATATATTCTATTGACAAATATGAGATCTATCTTCAGGCATTCTTCTTCTTTTTTTCTTTTTTTTTTTTTTAATGATTTTACTTATTTATTTGACAGAGAGAGATACAGAGAGCGAGGGAATACAAGCAGGAAAGTGGAACAGGGAGAAGCGGGCTTCCTTTAGAGCAGGGAGCCTGATGTGGGGCTTGATCCCAAGACCCTGGGATCATGACCCAAGCTGAAGATAGACTCTTAATGACTGAGCCACCCAGCTGCCCCTTCAGGGATTCATTTTTTTTTTTTTTTAAGATTTTATTTATTTATTTGACACAGAGAGAGCGATCACAAGTAGGCAGAGAAGCAGGCAGAAAGAGATGGGAAACAGGCTCCCTGCTAAGTAGAGAGCCCGATGCGGGGCTAGATCCCAGGACCCTGAGATCATGACCTGAGCTGAAAACAAAGGCTTAACCCACTGAGCCATCCAGGTGCCCAGGTCACCAGGGATTCATTCTTAAGTATGCCCTTTTAAAACAACAAAATCCATGACCTTTTCACCATGACTAGACATTCTACTTTCTACTAGTTTTCTAATTGCTATATTTGTATCCATTATCTTCCTCTGCCACACACATCTTTTTTCCAAATCTTGTTTAGACACAGGCTCACAATATTCTGGCTCCTTAATTTTGCCCACAATGGGCAGAAACATCCATATCCTCTTCTCCTTTCCTTCATTTACCTCAGTGCTGAGATAGAAAAGTGGTGATATTGTTTCCCTCATCTGAGACACAGAAAAAAACTAGAACATACTTATCTCACATATTTCGTACCTACAAAAACATAGTTTAAGATTTCTTTAGTTACGTTGATCTTAGAAAGTTTCACAATGTATCTGTATCCTTTATGAATGCACATAGTAAATCATGCATTTTTATATTTCCAGGTATATGTATGTATTTTAGTCAGTTCAACATTTAACCTTCTTTTTGTCTAAGTGTTATATAACACATTGAAGGGTCTTTATTTAGCCTTGCTTTAAAGGTGTATGTTGCCTTCTGGGACACTAGGGACTTATCTAATGCTCCTGGGGTATATGAACTCAAATACTGCTCAGAAATGGGCTAGTCAAGGCATTCTCTGAAATTATATAAACATTTTTGTGAATTTTTGTATTCAGGGAATGTCTCTGTTGGGTTAGGCAAGGTGTCATAGAGAAGGAAAATGTACCTTTATTCAGTTTCTTGGAGGTATCTGTGATCTATAAAAATTTGGAATCCATTAGTCTGAGGGAGTTAAGCACAATAAACTAGCAGAATACTTTCTTTGAAGAAAATTACAAGCTACTTTATTCATACAGAGAAGTATAGCCAAACCATAAGAGAATCTTAATCTCCCAAAGCAAACTGAGGGTTGCCGGGGGGCAGGGGAGTAGGGATAGGGTGGTTGGGTTATGGACATTGGGGAGGGTATGTGCTGTGGTGAGTGCTGTGAAATGTGTAAGCCTGATGATTCACAGACCTGTACCCGTGGGGCAAATAATACATTATATGTTAATAAAAATAATTTAAAAAAAAATCAAAAGACCAAGCACAATTTTTTTCACACCCAGATTTAACAAATGCTACCATTTTGCTACATTTTCCCTAAATTTTCTTAAGGGAGACAGAGTTAGTCATAGAGATCTGCACTGACACAATCTCATCCAATTTCATTTCAGTGACAAAAATATAAATATTTCTTCTTTCATCCCTTCATTAACAGTCTTGCCTGTGTGCTGGATCTCTTTTCCTTGCTCAACAAACCAATCTCTTTATTAGTTCTCCAAAAGTGGTAATGTCTTTCTAAAACTCATTTGCAAACTTAACATCCTTTTTAAAAAGTAATTTACTATATATACATGATGGTTTTTCTTTTATTGTCCCCATCTTCACACCATGGCCATGTTCCTCCATTTCTGCCTAGCCTATTCCCCAGAATGCTGTCCTTTGTAGATTGTATCCCCCAGGAACCCTGGCCAGCTGACTTCTGCTTGGTTTTAGACAATGAGATGTCCTGGCAGGAAATCAAACAGGTAGGAAAAGACAGAGGTCAGTGTATTTCCTCCCTACTCTCTCCCTGTTTTGACATATCTTTAGATGAACTTATCTGTTTGGTCCATAACAACAATATCTGCTACATGACCTCTTCTCCAGAGTTACACTCCTCACTAAGCTACTGATACTCTGTTTTCTCCTCTGTCTCCTCAGCAATGCCTTGCCATCCTATTATTGCTAAGCAGTTGGGTGTTTACTGTAACTTGTTGGTTCACTTAACCCTAACCACTTGAAACATCTGGGGTGAATTCTGTTTCTTACTAGAGCCCTAACTGACATATATAGGGCAGGCAGTGGGAGATGGAGAAGCAGGCTCCCCTCTGAGCAGGAAGTCCAACAAGGGGCTCCATCCCAGGCCCCTGGGATTATGACTTGAGCTAAAGACAGACGCTTAACCAACTGAGCCACCAGGTGCCCCTAATTCTAGTATTTTTGAAAGTCAGTTTTGCTGGTCCTTATGATAGTCAGATCCTCTTTATAATCACACCTACAGTCATTATAAAGTTAATTATATCTTCATTGTGATATATATTAGCACCATCACTGTAACTAAAATAGTTTGTGTTAAGCACTAAACAATTCGGTAAGTATTCTTTTCTTGGATCTTCTCATACAGTTAGATTCCTACAATAGCACTCTGGTGTAGGGACTATTATCAGTATTTTATAAATAGTGACACCGAGGCTTTGCTAGTTTATGTAACTTAATGTCAGGCATCTAGTAAATGACAGAACTTAAAATCAAATCACAAAGAATCTAACTCTGTTTATCATGAGTGCTATGCCAGAACTGAATATAGAAAATTCTGAAAATACAGATCACCAAAATGAACCTTAATTCCTACCATATTGATGTATCTATTATTATTTTGTCACACATTAGACTACTTTGTGTGTATGTGCTTGTATAGATGGATAGATTGAACATCTTTTGTCCAACTTTCCAATTAAATTTCCATTCTTACCCCTTTTTTCCTGTTTTCTTCAAATAAAAAATATTTGCATCATCTTTAATCAACATATGCCAACCCAGGAAATGAAGAGTAACATTGTTTTTAAAAGTGAAATATGTTTATGTCCTTATTACAAAAATATCATATTTGGCCTTTATAAATATACAGTTAGATATTCTACAACATCATTTTTAAAAGATTTTATTTATTTATTTGACAGAGAGAGGAGATCACAAGTAGGCAGAGAGGTAGGCAGAGAGAGAGGGGGAAGCAGGTTCCCTGCTGAGCAGAGAGCCCAATGCAGGGCTTGATCCCAGGACCCTGAGATCATGACCCGAGCCAAATGCAGAGGTTTAACCCACTTAACTGCCACCCAGGTGCCCCACATTATGTTTTTTTTAAAGGATGGAAAAGACAAATCTTTTTCATTTTTTTAAACTAGAAACTTAATATATTGGGCATCATAATGACCCCATACTCATAACTGTATTGCTCTTTTATAATTTATATTACCTTTGGAATTGTTTAGACAAAGCCTTGGTCTAATTTTCTAGTAGATGGTGTTTTCTCAGGGTCTATATGGGACCCTTTCTCTTTACTATAGGAAACTGTGTGTGTGATATTATCTGTGGTCTTCAAGTTTTATTTCTGTACTATTTTGTGAATGCCCTACAGTATTTTGCACTTAGATATTTGAAAGATAGATAGATGATAGATAGATAGATAAGGTGTTCTTTCCTTAGATGGATAGATTTTGCTTCATATTTAGATTTTGCTTCATATTTAACTTAGTACTTTTTATTATTCATATGACCTTATCAATATCCCGTGTTTTAGATCTTAAACTGTTAGAATGAAGTGTCTGCTTCTGTTGAAGTAACTTTTTGTAGCACTTAATTCCATGAAATGCATATGGGCAAGTATTTTAAGATAATGGAAATATTATTACATATTATTTAAAATATATGTTGATTCTACTAGTTTTTTTCTTCTGCTAAGTTCTGTCCAAGACAAATCAGTAAAGATTTCCCTGCCTCTGAAGCCAGCACAATTAATTGGGAAGCATCTGTTCTGTGTTAATTATATGTAGTTTAATGAAAGTCCAAATTGATCTGGTCCTTCTCCATCTCTCAAATTTTTTTCTACTTACCTCGTCAATGTGCAGAACTTGGAGACATTTGAAACCTGATTTGTAATTGAACAATTGACATTAGGTAACGATGGAGTCTTTAGGGAGCTTTCAAGAGGATTTAAGTCATAATTGACCATCTGAGGGGTTGGGGTGAGACACTTCATCCCAGTGGAGCTGACAACATTAGGAATGCTTATGTGGCATTATCTGTAATTCCAATTCCAAATCCATCTGGATTTTTTCAAGGAAAATTGCATAGAAAATGTGCTCATTTTCAATAAATGTTATATCTAATTTCTTGTCTTAGGATGAAGATTTGTTTCTGAAGCAAGGTTAGCAAATGCTTCTATTTCTCATGTTTGGCTCTATTCATAGATTCCTACCACAGGTATTTATCAGGAATTCATAGGCATATGTTGTTAATCTTTAAAGATTTCTTTTTTTTCCCCTCAGCCTCTGAAAATGGTGGTTTGAATTTGGAGCTCTGCATGCACAGTGCCCTGTCCCCTGCTTCCCCCCGTGTGGTTCCAGGGACAAAGTTGATCTCAGCTGGTCCAGTGAGGTCCAGCAGGTTCAGTGAACTGGACAGGGCTGTGTGCTTGGGCCAGAAAGGTAGGAACGAAGAAGAGAGAATTATTTACTTAGAAGCATGATGGGAACTTAATTATGTAGGGATAGGGAGGTTATTTGGAGGATGCGGATGGGTAAAATCATTCTAGAGAGAGAGAAGTGCTCATATAAAGGTTTGGGGATGAGTAACATGGTATAATTGAGGAAGTAATAGACTTATCATTGGAATGCAAAGCAGAGGGAAGGTGGCAGTGAGGCCAAGTATGCCCCCTCAGAGTCATCTCAGAGTCACTGAATGGCTCAAGAAGGAGATTCTTATTTTAGCAAAATCACTTTGATTACTATATACAGAATGGTTTGGAGGAGGGAGAAACTAGGGGCTAGCCTAGTACTTGTGAGTCTGCTGCTCTAATCCTATTAAAAGATGACATGTGAGACAGAGAAATACAAATGCTGTATGATCTGTCTCTCTCTTTAAGATTTTATTTATTTCTATATTTGAGAAAGATAGACACAGAGAATAAGCAGGGGAGGAGGGGAAGAGAGGGAGAAGCAGGCTCCCAGCTGAGCAGGGAGTCCCACATGGGGCTCCATACCAGGACCCTGGGATCATGACCTGAGCAGAAGATAGACACTTAACTGAGTCACCCAGTGCCCCCATATGATCTCTCTTATATGTGTGTGTGTGTGTGTGTGTGTGTGTGTATACATATACGTATATTTGTGTATATACATATACACACATACACATACAAGTATTTTTTTTAAAAGCTCATAGACACAGAGACTAGATTGGTGGTTGGAGCAGGGGACGAGAAGGTGGGTAAAATGTTTCGATTTTTTTTTTTTTTAGTTTAAATAAATTAAACAAAACAAAATAACATGTGACTTCTATCGAAGGTATTCAAATTAAAATAAAGACTTGGTTCAATCTGTGTAGGAACTCTAGTTTTTTTATAATCTTTACAAATACGAAACTTCCATCCATGGCATTTCTAGCCTTAAAGCAACATACTTCATGAGTAGGAAAAAAACTCAATGACACACGCTTCTCTTTCCATTTAAAGATATTTCCAGGGAATTGATCTCTATTTAGCTGAAAATAATATTATCATTTTAACTAATAGAAGAACTAACACAAGAACAATGGCTTTGGGGAGAAGATGATTTTTTTCTCTTAGTGGGAATGGTTTTTATCATCTGAAGTCTCACCTAAACTCTTTCTGTCCTGGTCCCCAAGTCCAGGGACATTGTTATGAATAAGTGGTAAATCTTACTAATTTGGGAGGATATGTAAAGCCTTAATGATATTATTCTTGAAAATCCTTTCTCTGGAGTACTGAGGGAAAAAGTAATCAAAAAGAACTTTAAGAAGCAAATGAGGTAGGCCACCTGAGCCAGTCTGATCATTCCATGGGGTCAGAGAGCATCAATCATTTCTACTATGTAAATTTTCAACAGTCTGAAGCAGATCATCACATAAGAAATCAAAACTGAATGAGTAGTCCACTGGGAATCCAAGACATTAAAACAGGGACTTACAGCTAATAACATGTTTTACAAAAGAAAAGAAAGAAAGAAGTAGGAAAAATAGGAAAGAGGAAAATAGGAAAAAGGAAAGAAATAGAGCTAGGTATCCCCTAAACTGTATCTGTCAATCTACACTCAGGTCAGACTTAGACTAAAATAGAATCAAAGACCTTCCCCTAATGAATTAGTTTATTTCTCTACATTTGCAAGTATTTTTTTTTTTTTAACCTCACCTTGAATTTAAATTCATTCTCTTTGGCTGAACTAAGTGAAGGGTTTTCCATGCTTTTGGAAAGGTTGATGGGGCCTCAGGTCACTCTTAGAAAGTACGGTGATGGCTTTGAGGCTGAAATTCCAAATCTGGAGAAAGTCCAAGTTAGACCAATTAAAGACGGACAGAAAAAAAAGTGGTAACCGAAGCAAAAGAGAAAAGATAATAGTCAACTGTAGACATCAGAGCCCCTTTTGGCTTAGACACCAGAACTCCTTTCATCTGGACTACCATTCAAGTATAATAATATTGCCAGATGAAAAGAGATTTGATTCCATAGAATTATTGATAAAAAGAAAATTAATAAAACCTGGAAGAAGTGTGTGTCACTGAGTTTTTAAATGTTAACATAGTTACATTGCTATAGGTCTGGGTTTAATGTTGTGTGTGAATTTCAAATTTACATAATTATAGGATTGCACCACTCTCGATAAAATTGTTTCCTTTCATACTTTTATTGAATAGGAGGGAGTGAGAGTAATGTGTGATGAGAGTAGCCATTTGCCCATGACATTTGCCAATCAGATGGATTCTCATTTATAATTGGGAATAAAATTTAACTAAAATCTCAATCTTACTACCCCTAAAAAGACCATCTACTCCGAATCCAGGTTCTCCAGTTATACTTTTCTTAAACTATCCTAGGCATTTGAAGAAGATGCATGTTTGGTTTTATGATTTCTAAAGATCCCAGAACTTGCTGTTGATAGCTATTTCAGTGCCAAACAAACCTATTACTTGTAGCAAAATGCATTTAGCATTCAATTGAATCTAATAGCTTTCAAAACGACTCAGTGCAGTCATATAGCAATTATCCCTACTAATGGAGCAGAACAGTAGCATCAATAATTCCAAAATACAGGTAATATAAAGATCTTTTCCATTTGGCCTAGAATTACGTTGTGCTAACATCTATCCTTGAGCATTAACCTTCAGTGCAACATTTCAGATGATGGAATACTCATCCAGGAATCAGGAAAAGTAAATCTGAATTCTTACTGATACTAACTAACATCTTCCTTATTTCTATCAAATAGTGGCCTTACTAATTATTTAAGACTATGTTCCAATGTTACCTAATCAGGTAGGAGCTATCAAGTGGGAAAGTGGAGGTCTCATCAGGTAGACCTCAGGGACCCTCTTTGAGGAGTCCCCTGAGAGCAGTGTTTCATGACTATGTTTTACATATGGTAAAATATATAAAAAGAGATTTTTTTTTCCCTTGAAAAAGGAAAATCACTGTGGTAGACAGTTTCTAAGACCCTCTTTGACTTGAAATTTTTGTTTCTATGTATTTATTGAATATCTAATATTTTTGAACACAGTATGCCCCCTAAGCAATTGCCACCAAGAGAAAGGCTTTGATTTCAGTTGCATGACTGTAAGCAAACATCTTTTATTACTCTTCTACTCTTCTAAAATATAGATACAACACCAATCAAGAGCAAAAGCACAGTATTTTATGGTGTTTAATATGGATATGACACCCATTGGTTCACAAAACAAATCAAGTAATTTTACTTCTAAAGATGTGTTATCTTTGTTAGGTTAAAAGTTTGTATATTTTAAAGGCTGTCAATGAGATATAACAAATTGTAACCTCTTCTGCTGCAAAAGGATAATCTAATTTCCTTGTTGACTACAAACAAGGCTACTGCTGAAATTCATCATTTTTCAGGCTTTCAGCAATGATTAATTTATATGGGTTTTGTTGTTGTTCTTCCATCAAATTGTCCTTAACCCATGGGCTGGCAAGCACATTCATGACAATTATAAATAAAATATTTTGCATTTGTCATAAAACTTTATTTTTTATCTTCCCTCCAACAACATTGAAAAGAGTGGCTCATATGTCAATATTTTTTTTTTTAAGATTTTATTTATTTATTTGACAGAGAGATCACAAGTAGGCAGAGAGGCAGGCAGAGAGAGAGAAGGAAGCAGGCTCCCTGCTGAGCAGAGAGCCCGATGCGGGGCTCAATCCCAGGACCCTGAGATCATGACCCGAGCCCAAGGCAGAGGCTTTAACCCACTGAGCACCCAGGCACCCCATTTCAGGACATACATGAATTTGAACTTTCGAAAGCTGAATAGTATAGATTTGGGAGCCATTGTCTAAATGGTATTGCAAGTAACAAGTTTACTGAGCTGTCCCAAATTTCTTGGTTTACAAAAACTGGAATTTTTAGTACACATTATTAAGGCCACATCTGTACATTTTATCGGAATGAATAATAATCAAAGGCTTCATCCGACTTACGTGTTCTTTGTAACAAGGCCCTTACTTATCCTGCCAAAAGTGAACCAAAACTCAGATGGATAAGGTTAGATTAATTAAGAGAAAAAATGTAATTGTAAAACTTGGCAAAAAACCTAGAGACCATGTGCATTTCAAGGTCCTTAACTGAACCACTTCATATGTTATAAAATTGATTTAATAACATACACACACACACACACACACACACAGATAAAGGTCACAGTGTCTCTACCACAAGCATATATGTATTTTTTAAGTGTTTTAAGAGAAAATATCTGGAGACTTAGTGACTGCAAGTTGAGTAGTTGAGTATTAAACAATCATATAATATGACTTGGCAAAAATTGCCATATGGAAACAAATTTTATTTATAGAGGCATAGCTGTGTAATCTAGTGTTTAAGAAGAGCTTGAGTCTAGAGCCAGATTGCCTAGATTCAGATTCCAGAAGAACCACTCACTAGCTATGTCACATTAGGCAACTGCTTGTTCTCTCTGAGATTCAATTTCCTCATTTGGAAATGGGGGTATTACTAGGATTTAATGTGAAATTTAAATTGGGGTTAACTGGATTATTCTATGCCAAGCATTTGCTTGATGAAAGCTCCCAGCCACATCTTAAGTCCTCAACAAATACTATATTTTTATATAATATACATTATTTGGCATTATGCATTATCTAAATATATTATTATGTAATCACAATGTCTTATTTTAATCATAGCGTTTAAATCTAGGGCAAAATAAATTGATCAAGATATATCTGTATCATTACTACAGAACGTACTTCAAAAGGGCATTGTAGCAAATGTGTAATTTTCATAGGAAAAAGAGCTAGATAATTAAAAATGGATAAATAATGTTATAAAAGGAGTTTCTAAAGAGTCTAGAAGATTAAGAAGGCAGATTGAAAAGTAGCATACCTTGAAATATCAATAAGGGTAACCCATCTGCAATAATTAGATTCATTAAAAAAAAAAAAATCCAGGATCCACTATGTTGCCACTATGCTACTATGACAAAAGCCACAGAGAAGAAGGAAAAAGAGCGTATATTAATTACTTTATTTAAATCAATATAGCTGAATAACTTCCTGATTTCTTTTTGCCTGACATAATTAAGCATCCTGCTTTTTTTAAGCCACTGTATTAATATTTTCTGTTACTGTCAGATAAACATAATCATAAACTTTATATTATGGTGACAAGGAGAATACAGAGCAGATCAGATTATCCAAATTAAAAGCATACCACCGAGAAATATATCATGTTACTCCTTTCTAGGGTATATTCAGGCTGTTCCAAAGTGTGTTTTGATATATAAATAGATTCTTAGCCCTAGTCCCACGCTAAGCAAATGGCTAGTGTTTATTTGGCCATATCGCGGTCCAGTTTGATATAATGACATAGCTATCAGCAAGCAACAAAATCAGCTTCCAGTGAAGAATGTGATTAAGAAATGTGCTGTCTGATGTTACAAATCAGAAAATCTATGCAATCCACTGGTACCTAGTATCTCCCGTTGTTGTAACATTGAAGGTCTTGGCAATCAGGCAGGAAATCTGGATTCTGTGAAGTTCTAGGAGAAGTTGTGGATTGCAAAATACTTTAGTGAGAACCTGGAACAAGGAGTTGGGTCTAAAAGTAAAAATAGAATTTCACACTAGCACTTCTAAAGGCATGAGAGTGATGCTTTCAACCTTCACTCTATCACATACTATCCCATTCATTCAAATTCCCTTGGCTTTCCACCATAATCTGAGTTTTGGAGTAGTAAGGAAATTTACAGATCATCTATTTTGGGATGTCGAATAACATTGTCTTTTCTTGAAAGTGACAGATCACGGACATGTCCTCAAATTGACTAATTAGGTTTTTTTATTAAAAATCTCCCTAAATTTTAAATTTCAGAGATATATACATGTAAAAAATATTTTAGTAGAAACTCTTAATAACACTATCCCATGAAAAAAAATTATTTATTCCAATTTTTAAAATAATAATCTGGGGGTGCCTGCGTGACTCAGTCATTAAGTGTCTTCCTTTGGCTCAGGTCATGATCCCAGGGTTCTGGGATCCAGCCCTGCATCGAGCTCCCTGCTCAGTGGGAAGCCTGCTTCTCCCTCTCGCACTCCCCCTGATTGTGTTCCCTCTCTTGCTGTGTCTATCTCTGTCAAATAAATACAAATAAAATCTTTAAAAAATAATTCTCTGCGATAGAGATTGTTCAAGGTGCTTGGAGATATAAATATTAATATTTAAGTAACTAGAAATTGGAGACAGATTCATTCATATATAAGAACTTGATATATGATAGAAAATGATGAAAAGAGAAATTACAGAGGAATTAGAAGACAGTAGATTGTCTCACCAAGTAGAAAAATTGTAAACTTTTTTTTTCATTTAACAATATCTACAGATAAAAGCTTTAGAAGGATTAAGGACCTAAATAAACCTAGTAGTTTATATTTTAGAATTTCTTGTGATCTATGGTTAGGAAAGGACTTTGTAAACCAATCCCCCACAGCACATAACAATGGGGGGGGAGGTCTGTTTGTTTTTATTAATATTAAAGATTTTTATTCAACAAAAAATGTCACTGACAAAGTTAACAGCCAGATAACATTGGAAGAAAATATTTACACTGTCTAAAAATAAGGAATTAATATCTGGTATATATAATGAACTTGAAAATCAGCAAGTAAATGAATAGAGAAATTGACAAAGATTACAAAGTGGTAACAGGGAGAAATCTATATTACTAATAATTTTAACACGTTAGTTTGTAACAGAAAGAAAAGAAAAAAGAGAGAAAAAGAGAGAATTTTAAAATCCATAAAATTACAAAATCATAGAAAACTGATTGAGGAGCTGGAAGGAGTACAAAGATACAAGAACCCTTAGCCACTGCTGGTTGAAGTTTGCTGTCAGACTGAGTTATGTGTCACCTATGACTCAACAATCTCACTCCCAAGCATATGGTGCAGAAAAGTTTGCTCACCCCTCCCCTCCACTCCACATCTCTGCAGGGAAATGTGTGAGAATGTTCACTGTAGCATTTCTTCCAGCAGTGGGAAATTGATGGCAATCTAAGTATTTCTCACAGGAAAAGGCACACTATGGAATACTTTTCAGAAGTCAGAGGCAATGGCCAAGAGATTCAAACAGTATCAGTAGTTCTTAAAAACAGTACTGATTGAAAGAGAGTGAAACAGACAACATATAGCTGGGATTTGCCTTATTGCCCAACCTCACAATTTTTGCCCTTTATATTTTCTGCTTAGAGCTTTTATATTTTGATATTGCTGGATTTAAATCTACTGTCTTGCTAATATTATTTTTCACTTTTATATTTTTGCTTTCTTATTTTCCCATCTTATTTTACATTCTTTTACCCCTCATCTGAACTTTTAAAATTTATTTATTTCTATGATTGCATTTTGCCCATACTATTACTTAATTAGTTGTATTGGTTTCTTAATTCCCATTATAACAAACTACCACAAATTTAGTGGCTTAACACATCAAAAATTTATTTTCCTGTGTATCTGGAGTTCTGAAGTATAAAATCAAGGTTTTGGCAGGGTTGTATTCCTTCAGAAGACCTCTGCTTCCTTGCTTTTTTCAGTTTTAGAGATGACCTACATTTCTTGTCTTGTGGCTACACACCTACTGCTCACTCTGATGGCCCTTTTTTCTTTTAACAACTCATATGTTTACATCAGGCCTTCTTGGGTAATCCAGAATAACCTCCCCATCTCCAGAGTTTAACAAAATCACATCTTCAAAATCCCTTTTGCCACACAAGATACAGTGTTGCTCTAAAGTTTTTAATATAAATTATTTAGGAATGTCTATCTTGAAATAGTATGATACCACTTCATGGTGTAAGAAGTTTGCAACAGTATAAATTTTGCATCCATTTCCTCCTTCCCATTCTTTTCACTTCTCCTATTTTGTGCATTTCACTTCTCCCTATGTTATAAACCTCACAATATATTGTTACTATTTTGTATTAAGCATTCACTTATCTTTTTATATTTGCCTACTTAAAAGTGGGGGAAATAATACCTTCTATATTTACCTGCATTTTTTACTATTTCTGGTACTCTTCTTTATATAGATCCAATTTACATTTATGTAACACTCTTTCTGCCTGAAGAAATTCCTTTAATTCTTGTAATACAGATCTACTGCCAATGAACTTTTTTAGCTTTTCCCTGTCTGAAAACATCTTTATTTTGCTTTCTTTTCTATAAGACATTTTCACTGGGCATAAAATTCTGCCTTGATAGTTTTGCTCTATGTAGTCTTGTCATTATTTTAAGATGTCAATCCATTGTTTTCTGGCTGGTATAACTAATGATGAGTCTTCTGTGGGTGGTAAGCATCTTTGTTCCTTTATATATATATATATTTTTTTTTGTTCTTCAAGATTTTCACTTTATATTTGGCTTTCCAAAGCTTAACGAGGATGTGCTTACATTATGTTTACATTACATTTTTGTTTGGTAACGTGCACGTGCATGCACACACACACACACACACACACACTATAGATATATAGTTTGTATTTGTCCTGTTTGGTGTTCTCTTACCTTTTTTGATCTGTGGTTTGTTGTATTTGATTAATTTGGAAAATCCATAGTTTTTATCTCTTCAACCTCCTAACTTTCTTCTTCTGGAACCTCACTTACCTAAATGTTAAACTATTTGTACATGTCCTATAATTCTAGCATACTCTTTTTTTTTCTTTTTTTACTCTTTTCTCTTTTGTTTCATTTTGAATAATTTTTTGCCTCTCTTTAGATCCACGTCTATTGTTTCTTTCCTCACCTGTGTCCAGTCCATTTATAAGGCTATCAGAGGAATTCTTGATACCCAAGAGTGTTTTATAAGTTGTACACATTTGTATTTGACATTTTAAAAGTTTCCATCCCTGCTGAAATTCCCCATTTGTTCCTGCATAATGTCCATTTTTTCCCCACTTGATTCTTTGATACATTACTCAGAGTCAATTTAAAGTCTCTGATTGTTTTAACATATGAGTCATTTCTGAGTCTGCTTCTGTTAGTTGCTTTATCTTTTGAGAATGGATCTTTTTTCATCCTTTTTCTTGCATTCTCCTAATTGCAGTTGAATGCTAAACATCATGTTTCACAGAAATCAGTTGAAATAAATAGTATTTATACCTAGATATGAGCGTGTCTCTTCTGCTGTCAGGCTGCTAATGTGGAAGATTGAGTCCATCCATTAAGTAGTTGAACAAACCATAGATTTTGTGGTTGCTGTTGTTAACCATCAATGTACCACAAGTTTCAGACTTCTTCAATAATAAGTCTTTGTCATTTTGGGCTTAGTGTGAAGCCTTGGATGGCCAAGGGATTTACTTTTTTCCTGCCCACCCCCTACAGTTTTCAGTAGATCCGAGATATCTATATCACACTGAGTGTCTTTCTATACACTGGCAGTTACTGGCCATGCTCCTTTAAAACACAAACTATGTTGCATTGTTACTGCTTGGTATCCTCTGCTAAGCTTGTGATGGAGCAGTGAATCTCTATTTTCCTGGTCCACATTTAGTCTCAGGCAGAATCTTTATGTCTGAGCTTTGGGTCTCTTCATCATCCCTGCCTCTTCTTCCCATAACAGCCAAACTCTGTCATCTATCTTTGACAGGTCTTGAGAAGGAAACAGTTTTCTGTCCCTCCCTCAAAAGTAGTAGACCCCTGATTGGTATCAGTCAATTTGATATCAATTTTGGGGATTATTGGGGGGATTTTCTGCCCTCTCTGCAAGGGGCAGACAGCTTTTGTTTCTACCCATTCTCCAGAGGCAATGAATCTTTGCCTGGCTGCATAGGCAGAAAGGAGGGTTTCCTGCCCTTCCTCCAATGTTTTTGCTTGTATCCCTCCCAGCAGGTGGTGGAGCAGAAAGATTTGCTGCCTCTTTCTTAATGGCGTAGGGTTTTGCTTCTCATGAAAATGGGATCTGTTGTGTATCTATCCCTCAATGACAACCTCTTTTGGATGTGTGCCACCGCAGGGAGCTAGCTCACTCTGTTCTCCTGCCTTGCACCCATTTTTCTTATCATTTCCTGGTGGAGGCCAATGGGAGTGAGTGAGTGACAGGTACTTCCTTCTTCCGATTGTGAGAGGGGCTTTGTGTGGGGGTTCTCAGTTATTCTAAACTGATGTGCTAGCCCACATTCAGCCTTTTAGATTTTATTACAGTTTGGGCTGCTTATATATTACTCGCTTCTTTGGCAGTCATCTCTTCCTTCTGTAGTCTCCCAAAGGCGAAATAGCCCATGGGTCCCATTCTTATCAGAGGTCTTGTCACGGCTTGGAATTCAGTTTGTTTCATTGCCTTGCTACCTCAGAGCTCCGATGAATTCAAGAAATTAGGCTTTTGTAGATTATCCACCATTTTCTTGCTGTTAAGATGGGAGTGATGTTCTGTTGTGACTATCTATATCTTAAGCAGAAGTGAAACTGGCCATGGCTTTTTAAAAAGCATTTAGTAAGCAGCACCCTCATGCACAGATATGTACATCGTTTATCTTTCAGGCAGAATAAAAATTTTAAAGCGTACATTTTGTCTTGTCCCTTTTCTGCTTAAAACATCTACAGTGGTTTCTCAGTACACTTAAAGCACAAACGTCATACCACAACCCGTAATTCTCTTCATAATCTGCCTGCTGCCTTCCTCAGCACTCTTAGTTCATAACATTCTGCCTCTAGCTCCCTCTGATGAAGCCTGTAACATGGGTAGCTCCTATTTTAATTTACTAGTCTTCCTCCTGTTTCAGAGTTTTTCACCTCTAGCGGAATGTTTGCTCTCAAAATTTTGTATGGTTGGCTCCTTCCTCATTCAGTTCACATCTGAAATGCCCACTCTCAGTTATTCTCTGATCTCAAATACCATTTTTTAAACTATGACAACACTTTGACAATTTTTTGATCTATTTCTATCACTCTCCAAAGAAAATAAACACAGTGAAAAAATGGGAAATTTCCTGTAGTATTCATGTCAATATTCTTAGCACCCAGACCATTACTAGGCAATTATTAGAACTGCAGTAACTGTGTCCTGAAAGAAGGGTTGGGTGAATGAATAGCATAACTGTGTGTGTGTGTGTGTGTGTGTGTGTGTGTGTGTGTTTGATATCACCAGACCCCATGATTTCCTATGTGCAAATCACCAAACGATGATTTGCACATAGGAAAAATTTAATAGGTATTTATTCAGTACAAAAACAAAAACAAAAATAACAACAGGAATATAGATCTCAATATGATATGGATTTCATAGGTTTGGCCCATTAAAAAATGGTGTTTGCTACAAAAACTTACTTTTTTACTTACCCAATATTTATTCTTTTGGTAGCACCATCTCTTCCAGCGCCATCCTTTTCTTTTTTGTTAAAATAAACTTTTAAAGGGCGCCTGGGTGGCTCAGTCTTTAAGCATCTGCCTTCAGCTCAAGTCATGACCCCAGGGTCCTGGGATCGAGCCTCATATCAGGCTCTGTGCTCAGGGTGAAGCCTGCTTCTCCCACTCCCTCTCCCCCTCTTTGTGTCCCCTTTCTTGCTGTGTCTCTCTCTGTCAAATAATTTAGTAAAATCTTAAAAAAAAAAAAAAAAAAACTTTTAGGTTCTTCTCTCACATGATAAGTGATTAAAATAGCATAAGTGATTCCCATCCTAGGGAAAGGAATGTTTTACAAGGAACAACAGCTTCAAATGAAAGGATAAACTTAACACACGGAATTTCAAGTTCTAGTCAATGCCAAAGATAGAGCAGTTTGTGGCCTGACTCACAAACACCACACTCATTCAGTCTTCCTCTAGGAGCATTAGAGTCCAGGTCTCAGACATGTCAAATTAGTACAGTTTTAACAAGTACATTCTAAAGGCCAGATCTTGTTAGACTATCTTTAGGTTTAACTTTCAATAAAAGGAAGAATAAAGTCTTTTATTTCCTTGCCTTCATGTCTACCTTCCTTCTTTCCTTCTTTCTTTCTTCCCTTCCTTCCTTTGTGAATGTTTTGGAAAATATTCACTCACTCTGAAATTGTAATTTGCTTCCTTCCCACCTTTTATTTATAAATAAAACTGAGCCAGAGAGCCTCCAGCTACATTTCATAAAGGACCAACCCATTGGCTTTAACATTTATAATCAATGTGGTAACAATGCAGTCACAAATAATTTTGTATTGCAGTTATCGAGAGAATTCAATCAGATTTTTTTTAATCCTTTTCCAAATAAATGACCAATTCTTTAAGGATAACCAAGGGAGAGAGAAAAACAACTGTGTTATATTGTTTCTAGTTTGCAAATAAAAAAAAAAAAAACTTGACTAATGTAACATGCAAATCTATTATTAACTTTTCCAAGTCAATGTGACTAATTACTTCAATCTTCCTTTTTAGGACTATAGTTTTTCTACATTTTTGCATGTTATAATCTTCTAATCTCTTTATACCACTTCTCCATCATAATTATAATTCAGTTTAAATAAATACATTAGACTTACAAAGATGGATTTTATTAAATTATTAAGCTGCTTTACTTCACAATTTGAGGGAGGAGATTTTAATGAAATTTTTGCAGAGCTAAGAAAATTGTTAATATTGCCCTGATTAGAGACAATATAATACAAACAGCCATTTTATATTTGCCATTGTTTCTTCTTAATTTTATTCACAGAAAAGTTGTATTGTCTTGTTTAAAGTCTTAAATATGTATTTATTTATACTCATTTAAGCACTAGCGCACTGCTAAAATTCCCTGATTTAAAATATCCAAATTTATGATCACGTAACAAAACCTCAAATATTTGGCACTTATACAGTTGGCACCTTTTAACAAATGGAATTCCAGCTAAAGCAAGATTACAGGCAGAAGTTAGGAAGAGCTATTGAGAAAAGCCAAAGGCATTGAGTTCAAAGAAATGCCATGGTTGGTCAGGTCTCTGCAAGATCAAAGAGTTCTGGGATTGGTTGGAAAGATAAGCATGCAGTTTAGTGCACAGCTGGCTGGTATGGTCTCAGTGCAAATGAGTGTTGAAGCTGAGCCAAAGAGAAGAAGGAAAACAGTGATGAGATGGCAAGAGGAAAGGCAGCAGGAGGAAGGTAACAATAAAGGAGGGGAAGAAGAGTTAAGGTACAATTGGTGTAAGATGGACCAGTAGGAAAAAAGAGGAAAAGAAAGAAGAGGGGTAAGAAGGAAGCAGGAAGACTGTATGGTGTGGAAAAGAGGAAACAAATATGGAAGATCCAAACCAAGAAAAAAAAGAAATCTTATCCAGAACATCCTGTTATATTACAATGCCTGAAAATTAAGAAGTAGCTCTATTTAATTTGTATTAGTCCAGATTAGCAAAAAGAACACTTAACTTTGGCAAGAGCAAAACTCAAATTGCCTACTCAATTGCAAGATACTTTTCCACATGGATTATCCCAGGGCTCCTTAGGAGGGGCTCTGTTAGTCACTGTTATCATGACTGAGTTTATAGATTAGAAATCTGAGCCGTAGATATTTTAAGTAACTGGCCAAGACGTTAGCTGTAGAATGAGAAATTTGGTTAATATACAGCTGACCTCAAAGATCATGGTTCAATTATGTCATTTTGCTCCCATCTTTGTTTATATTTTATCATAGATGACATTAATATAGCTAAACTTCCTTCTAGTTAATTATCTCAAATTCTATGTGTAATAAAAACAACTATGTTTACCTTTGGTAATACCTCTCCTCTTGCCTCACATAGTACCAGGTCAGTAAGACTCCTTGCTTATTAACAGTCTTGGCTTTCATTCTGGGCTCATTTCCTTGATGAGGGAATGCCTGTTGATTTTGGCCAAGAAGTAAAAATTGAAGTCCTCTTTCCATTAACCCAGTTCTGGGGCTTTCCAAAACTACAGGTGAATGTGAAACTCTCATGTCACACCTAAACACTGATTGCAACTTCATGGTAAATGTCATGGTGATAGCTGTCACAGAAATTGACCTTTTAATGCCCACATCATATTATACTAGACATTTTAGCTAACTTAGGTCTTTTATCATGGCTTCCTTAAAATTTTGTGATACCAAGATCACTAATTAAAATGGCTAGCAGTAGATTTACAAAAACTGATTCTCATTAAGTTGATTTGGATAGATTTCAGGGGCTTTGTATATATAGCCTGTATTTGTGTTTAAGGTTAGGTACATAAATAAAAATACATATTTTTTGTAATTAGAAAGATCTTTTATTTTCACATTTTCTTTTTATTTATGATGAAAGTCCTTGGTCCAGATTTCCTTTCTCATTCTGTATTAGAAAGTTACCTTGAAAGCAATGGTTGCTGGGAGTGGAAAGGGAAAACTGGGTATGGAACCAAATGTACTTAAAACAAATATTAAAGAAATGGAAGACAAAGCTCTTTAATATCTCAAAGATAATATCAAAACTAGGGTTTCCCTTTTCCAGATATAATTTCTTTGAAAGGTGTTAAGCCTGTCAAACAATTAGAACTCTTCTTCAATATACAGTGTAATCAAATCAAACCAAATAACCATGAGAAATGCATCATATGATATCAATAGTGTAAAAAGATTTATTTCATTTTATTCAACCTGCTTAGTTTTTTTGTAGAAAAGTAGCATGCCAGGGTGGTTGATGCAAAGTAGATATACTTTAGCTTTATAGTATAAGTGAGGAAATCAGTGAGTCATGTAATTTGTCAGAGGCAATCAAACAATCGAGAAGAAGATCCAAGAGCAAAACCCAGCACTTTTGATCCCTAGTTATATTTTTCCCATTGTTTCTACTGTTTCTGAGAAGATAAGAGAGGTGTTTCTGTATATAAACAGGAGTTAAGTGGTGTACATACAATTTATGTAATATTTTCAAAGCAGTGGTGGTTGCATGTTGCCATGTGCCCTGGTTTTACTGCTTATTCATATCTGACATCTAAATCTTGTGATGGAAGCCAACTGTAAGTGAAGTCAGGATATCTTGGCAAACTGAAAAATCTTCATAGAGTTTATCCTGATATCAACACAGATTCTCTTTAGGGATAGAAATGGTATAGTTATCTGGAATTTGAGCTCCTTAGAAAATGCTCACTGGAAGAAAAAAGTGGTGTAAGCAGAGGAAGCCACAAGCATGATCATGTATGACCCAGAGTTCAGGGACGTGTGAATTTATACGGAAAAACTTGCAGCTTTGTTTTCATACACCTCTAACTAAACTTCAGCATTTTCTTTAATCATGAATGTAACACCAACCACAGTAATATTAGTAGTACCTTGTTACCAATATTAATCAGATATTTCCATGTTATATTACAGCTTGTGCAGACATTTCAAAATTTTATTTATACTAAATCGTGTTATTTAATGTATTAATCACACATTTAAAATACTTACATAATTATATTTTAATATACTAGTTCTTTTTAATTCTTTACATTGTATTTATGCATTTAAAAACAGTTTGAGAGGTCTCCACAGACTGGCAAAATGATCCATTGCTAAGATATTTCAAGAACTTCTGATCTGTTCTAACTGCCTGAATTCAAAACCATCTAATCCACTCCCGGTAACTATTATCTTCCTAACTGGTTTTTCTCCCTCAATTCTTGCTACTGGGAGATCTAATCTGTACTCAAATTCGTCTTTGAATGTGTAAATACCATTTTACTCTCTCATTCAAAACCTTGGATATTTTACCAATCCATTTAGGCTTACATCCAAATTCCATACCTTGGTCTAAATACCATGTCTCTAGTTTCTTCTTTTTTCTCCAACCTAACCACTTTCCACACTTGCTTTTACTCATCATGCTTATCATACTTTCTTGTGGTTCTATCACACCGAGACCAATCCTGGCTAAGTCCTTTGGTTTAGTTCAGCACTTTGGAATTTTCTCCTCCAACTCCATCCCACACCACGTCTTTGCTGGGCTTTTCCACCCCCATCAGGTGAGATGGTCCCTGATGAAAGTAGTGCTTTTCTCCCCAAGTCACTGTCACATCATCTTTATTGTTTGTTTCAGAGTCTATACCACTATCATGTTTATGTCTTTCCTTTGCCAGATTGTAAGTTCCAAGAGGGCAAAGATTCTGGCTGGCTCACTACTTTAAATCCTGTGGCACATAGTGGGTGCCAAATAAATATTTTTGCCTGAGTGAATGAGGCCCATCATTTTTTTGTTGAGGAAACTAGGGCACAGAATGCTTAACTAATTTCCTTGTCATTTCACACAGAGATATAGACACTGAAAGCATCTGTAATTAAACTTTTAATGACCTGTAGGCATTTTATTTTTGAAATCAGTTAACAAATCCATCCATTATTGAAAAATGCAGTTTTTCTTATGTTGAATGGATTTTTCGAGATTTGTCATATTCCTCCCTAAAAAAGATAAATCATCTAAGCACAAAGTGTAGATTCCTTTTACAGTACTGAGTAATTTTCTCTAAAATTATACCCCAAAGTTCCAATTTTTAGAATTATATCTTCTTAACATCTCTCTTGGACCTTGGATGGTTTTTATACAACAGTGCCCCTCTATGTTCAACCTACATATAGGCCACCTAATATTTCGTAGGTTATTTAGCCCATAGTTAATTTTTAATGTAATTATATATTATAATTAATAGCTTAATTTCAAGATCACTGACTCGTTTGGTTGCCAGGCTTTGGGAGATCTATGACTGTGGATTAAATGTCATATTTGATTACCTCTCAGATCATCGAGATTTACAGAAATTAGAATTTCTTCTACATGGAAAGAATCTAGTCTAGTAGATCTAGTTTGCTTATTTTCGTGAAATAGTTGAGCATCCACTGATACAAATAAACAGTCTAGTTGAAAACAGGACCTTGGCTGGTCTTTAAGAACCAGCTGAACTAATAAACTAACTTGTCAGTGCTGTTCTCCCCAGAGCATTCTTTTCCTTTGATGCTGCTAACCTGTAGGTACTCTCATTTATTATAGGATTTGCATTTGTGATACTAGTCAAATCATCTGAAAACCTAGATGTTTGGGACAAAGCAATAAACAGATGACCTAAGTGGGATTAAACTTTTACAAAAGAGCTTTCTCTGCTTTAGTCCCAGAATCTGTTGGTGTTCAGCCCGGCGGTGTGATCAAAGCCAGATATGTCTGGAACGGAGTAAAGACAAATTGTGACTGCCTCGCAGAATAGGAAATTAGCAAGTGAGGCAGGTATGCAGAATTCTCATGGAAGCAGTGATGTTTATGTTTCATGTTATGAAAATAGTGAGAGTGAATCTGGATGGTAAAAAACCAAGTCATGCCAGAGCACGTGAGTCAGCTATGTACAGGCTTGCTAGGGAGTTTTCCTTTGTTCTTTTTTGAGGGGGCACTTGGCTTATTTTAATGGCTTTTCCTTGCATGGCATAATCACCAGCTATGTGATTAACCATGTCTAGTTAAGTTATTTCATCACATCAAAAGTAATGTAAAATAGCTTTTCTGTTGGCTGGGAAGCTGAGTTTGGTGGCTACGGAAGTACCAGACATCAAAGAGCTCTATTATCCACAGCCTGCATGGAAACAGGCCAGCAACATTGCAAGTTTCCCCTCTATTGCTCTTTCCCTTCAGTGGAATCATCATCCACTAGACTGGAGGGAAGGAGGTGATTTTTATTATAACCCATTCTTGCACTCTTTATCCAAACAGGAAGAATGGTGACCAGCTGTTTTGTCTCCACTGAAGGCAGATAAAGGGGGAAAAAATGTTCAGATTATAGCAGGAAGACACCACCGTGTCCTGGCTAGAAAAAAAAAACACTACAGGGGCTTCTCATTTTAGCTTCTACCTCTAGCCAGTCGTTCAATTACAGCTAAGCTGTTTAATTTCTCTTAGGCATTTATAAAAGGCTGGGACTAATTTAGTCTGAAAAGTGCTTTGGGGCACTAAATCATATGTCACTTTATAACCTAAACTTGAAACAAGAAAATGAGAGATATCCAAATTTCAGCCCCAGAAAAATTTCAATAGAGAAAACATTAACTATATTATAGTATGTCTCAATTTCTTTTAGTGAGATGATTCTGACAGGTGAGGAAGTCTTTGCCTTGAGGGGATGCCTGGAAATTGCATTTTCTCATGAATGTCTAGTTTATCAGCAGGAATTATATTCTGATGGTAGCTTCCAAGTTGGATCACCACTATGGGATAAGAGCAAGATGTTAACATCATTGTAGCATTTCTGAGAACCCAACGTGCTCTGTTTAGTTTTATATAGTATCAAAAAATAGTATCATGCGAAAAATGAAATTAGTTTTTTGTATGCTATTCTTCCTTTGCTCCCTGTAGACATGAAAATATGGCATCCCAATTCTAAGGAATTTAAGATTACTTCCATAAAAAGCTAGTCTGATTCCCCATCTTTTTTTTTTCTTGCTATACCATATAAGAATGGCTGAAATAAACCTTTCTTCACTTATTAATAACATCTATGTACCAAAAATACACTTAAAATGATTCCTTGATTAGTTACATTTGTGCTATAAGAAGCTTTCCTAACTATAATGGCCAAGGACAAGAGAAGTCACAGAGAATAATATTGCACTTACATGCTTAATGATGGCAACCCAAGCAACTGTTCATTAAATTTATACCAAACTTTTATTTTTAACCCATTATCTTCATACAGCTTTTTAAAATCTGAAAAGAATCCCACCCACCTTTGAGTTCTCCTCTTCATTTTAAAATTCAACTCTTCATCTGGCTACTGACATGAAAATGCCCTTCTCTAAAATCCTTCAAGAACAGCATGAGCAGCTCGTTTGAAAAGCAGATGTAGCAAGTCAAACGAATATGACTAGGTGGCAGGTGAATCCTGAGAGGAGGAAATAAAAGGAGAAAATGACAGCACCTGAGATGCCCACTATATAAATGCAAAGGGGGCATTGTTTTCAGATAGCTGAAGCAAAAGAGGGGCAGGATGGTTGTTGTTATACCTATTTTATTGTTGGCTTAACAGTATTGCATCCAAACATATATTTAAGTAGCTATTTTTAGCTTGAGAACTTTCCTCATTCTCTAAGTGTCAATACTTCATCCTATAAAATGGGGCTAAAAATATTTACCCCAAAGGGTTTTCATTAGACTTACATAAGATAAAATGCACAAAGTACTTAGCATGTCTGAGACATTCAATACAGGGTAGCTTCTATTTTTAATCTCAGCCATGGAATAAGTACTTGGTACCTCATTCGTCAAGATTTTGTTGCTTTTTGTAGTCCTCCTTTTTAGAAGAGTGTAAGAACAGGAATGTTACCCTACTGATCAAAAAAGAAAAATGGCACACTTTATAATTCAATGCTTATAAAAGTGGATATGGCACAAACTAGGGATTTAAATTGAAAAGATATTTAAATGGGTCATAATCCAGTGTAGTCAACAGCAGAGAAAACTATTATCAGATAACCAAGATGTGAATTTTTACTTTGTCAAAGACCTGTCTCAGGTCCCAGGTCTCATTCCTTTAGGAAATGGCCATCATTCCATAGATCTATAAATCAAGTTCACTAGCTATATCCTATTAATTATGGCAGATCATTGTATCTAACACCATCCTCATGATTGCTTTACAAAGTATCTTCCTGATTTGTTCTGCAAGTTCTATGAAATTTAAAATAGTGTTTTGTTAATGAGTCGTGGAAGCATTATTTCTTAATGTAAGAAGGATAAAGGATTCCAATTTGAAAATGCCTCCAAGGAAGAATTTTAAAATGTTATTTCTAGCTTTCTCTTCTGTTTTGGGTGTTGGATCCTAGTAACCTTGGGGCGTTTGCTCAGAGAGAGAGGCAGTTTGGAGGGGCTGAGACAGAGCAGAATTGCTGAAGGATTTGGGGGCTATTTCGGAGTAAGGTGAAAGAAGTCATTGTCAGCGAGGCCAGAGAGACTTGGGAGAAGAAGTATGCTGGTTTTGCTAGGAGTTCAGTTATTCTGTCTCATACAATCTTCACATCTTGCAGAAGATGAAAGGGATGCTCAAGCAGTGAAGTAAGTTGCTGGCGGTGTATGGCTGTCAGGATTCAGTCCCAGGAGTGTTTGACTCCAAAGCCTGTATTTTTTCCTCTAGATCATTCCTGCACTTCCACTTTTTAAAGAATTTCTTACTTTAAATGTATTTAGCTCTGCATTTTTAGATATGTTTGTATCCCTGGAAACCAAATGACAGAGGGTTTGTCTTTTTGAGGGTACCGTTTTATTCTGAGACATCAGGGGAGAACCCTGCTCATACATTACTGTCACAAGTCTTTGGCAGGTATGCCAAGTTATCTTCCTTTTCCTGAAGCACGGGGGGGAAACAAAAGGCTGTGGCAGGTTAAACAGAGGCAAGAGAGCCAGAAAAGAGAAGGAACTGTCGGAAGCAGGGTAAGACTGGCAAATGGGAAGAATTATGTCGCAGTTGAACAGAGAGTTGAAAGAACATAAATTGACGCTAATAAGTATAGACTAGCAGGGGTTATTAGACCCGTGGTGCTTTTTTAAAGTCAGTCATATTTTGATCAATTGGTGGAGAGAATTTTTATAAAATGGTCCCTCAATGGTTCTGTGAGCGAGGCACGTCTCACTTGCTGGAGAGTGCGAGCTTATACACTGACATAGAAGGACACATGGCATCTCACCATTGCCCTTATTCTTGACTCACTGGGAAAGTCAATCCAAAAAGTCTTGTCAGCTGTACCAAGTATCTTTTACCTCCATCCTGTTACATAGCCAACCAGCTCAAAACTCAGTGGTGTGAAACAATAAACATGGATTTAGTTCACAAATCTGTGGGTTAATTGGATGATTTTACATATCTTGTGGAAATTATGCACGTATTATGGGGATGGCTGGCTTATTCCTGCACTAGGACATACTTGCTTGGAATGACTGCTGTGACTTGGCTTTGTCCCTCATGTCTTTCATTGTCAGGCAGGCATGCTCTCAGAGTGAAGGCAAGATGCAGAAGCTAGAAAACCTTATTATACAAGCATTTCCTGAGCCTCTGCTTGTGTCATGCTTGTTAATATTCCTTTGGCCAAAGTGAGTCACATGGCCAAGGCCAAAACCAGAACCAAAGTGGGAGGGCTCTGCACAGAAACATAGCCAGGACCAGAGAAGGGGAGGAACTGAGTCATTGCCATAACCTGCCTGCCTCATGACCTTTGTCTATACATTAGAGGTTTCTGCTTAGGACACACACATACACACGGACATACATGTGTACACACATACACCGACACACACGTGTACACACATACACCACAAAAAACCCCAAGCAAACACAAGAAAAGAGGAAACAGAACACAGATATTTAGGGGAAATAAATGCAAAACAAGGATTTCCAAAACCACATTAGCTGTTATTAGCAGGGGCACGGTAATTAATTTTTGAGTTTTTCTTAACATAAAAGGGAAGGAGGCTGAGTTTCTCTGACTTTAAATAAGTGACATTTATTGTGGTTACTGACATATTTGGACATTTTTCTATCATCAAGTATTACTGTCTCACATTTTTGTTATTCATTTTCTTTTCCTTGATGAACTTTTTAATGTTCCTTATTTTTTGCATCTCAGGTTTGGAAAGTATAGTCTTTTTACTTTCTTTTATTAACTGCCTGAACATTTTTAGCAACCATCCTTAACTTAATGTTTTAACCAAGGTAGAATTACACAAACCACATCATTCTCCTTAATAAGTCATCATCAGTATCCTTCAGCTCCCTTGTGAATTCACCTTCACAGTGTTATTACTTTTATTGTCTAAAATTTAACATGTTTTTAAAATTTTGAAGGCTTTTATTTTCAGTTGATACTGATTTACCTTTATTAAATTTGCATATTTAAAGTGTTTTAATAGTTTGAAATTATATTGGTAATTTAAAATATTTCCTTGAAATTTTTAAAGTGAAAAATATGAATATATAAAGGATAACACAAAAAATGGCTTACAATTTGAAAGTTCCAAAAAAATATATAGTGAAAAGACTATGCTCCATTCTAATCTGCTATAGAACCCAAGCCCTGTTCCAGAAGCAATTAACATTTTTTATATATTCCTATATATTTTATGCAAATACAAGTGTATATACATATTTATGTGTGTGTATGTATACTCACTTTTTCTTTTGATTGAAAGTAACTATCATATGCAATGTCTGAATCTTGAGCAGTCCTTTTCATAGTATTTACTTTACATTTTTACTCTGTGATATTGCTTCCTCCTTAAATTATGGTGACAAAGTTTTCTGGTAGCTCATTTCAAAGTAGCATATAAAATTAGTTCATTCTTTTGATTGGCTGCTCAGTGTTCCATTATAATGATACACCATATTTTATTTAACAAAGTACCCTATTAATGACTACTTCATTTGTTTCCCATCTTATACTCACAGACTGCAATTATTATCTCTGCCCCGATGGTATCTTATCAAACTCTTTGATCTTTGCCAATTTGATGAGTAAAATTTGGAGCTTCACAGTTTTCATTTGCATTTTTAATATGGCTAATATTAAGTAACTTTTCATATTTTAATATGCCCAAGAACTAGCTGCATTTCTTTTTTTAAATAAGTTCTTTTTCACATTCTTTGCCCATTTTAGTATTGGGTTATTAGTCTTACTGACTATAAATTGTGATATTGACTAAAAATAAAATCAGTTAGCCATTTTCTATAGTATAAATAACAACATTATTTTTCATTTTAACCCGTGTCTTTGGCCTTTCCTTATACATGCTTGGTAATAATTTTTTTTAAACTTCAAGTAGTAAAATTTATCAGTATAATTCACAATAATTTCTGTATTTTTTGTGTCATATTTAGAAAGGCTCTACCCATTTGAAAATTATTTTATAAATTTTATAGCAAATTTATACTTTCTTTTTCATATTTAAATATTTGACCTGTCTGAACTTTTTGTGGTATACAATGTAAGACAAAGATCTAACCTTTTCCTCTAGTTACAATAATGTACTAAATAATCCACTTTTTCTGAATGGATGTGAAATACTACCATTATTAAATATACACAGAGTTTTCTTCATGGATTTTCTATTTTTTTCCACTAATTTGTTATTGGCAAACTTCTGACATCCTCACTTTTTTTTTTTTTCTAAATATTCATCTTACCTTCTTGGTCTATGCGCCTTAAATGCATTTCTTCCCTGGGAGCCCTCTCAAGTGATCACCATTTTTATCCTACCATCACTTCTAATTCTGTAGAAGTTGAGGGACTCTCCATCTCTTCATTGTCGCCATGCTGACTGGTTTCACTTTACATTCATGACCACTCTCTTCATGTTCTTTAGTGCTACCTGGGGCTCATACCTGCTTTCCTCTTCTCAGACCTCCAATAACTTCTACACTATCCTCACCCTCATACCATAACCTTGTTTTGTGTTCCACTAAAAACAGAAGCAATCAGAAGAGAACTTCTGTGCAAGTTCCCTATCCTTTGAAGGTATCTATGCCCATACCCTCCCTTCTCTTCTCCTACTGTGGAAGCATTATCTGTGCTCTTTTCCCAGGTTAACCTCTAAATTTGCATCTAGCGCAGTGCCTTCCATATGCTCAAGGATAATGTTCAGTCATTGTTCTTGCCATTACTTACCTCATTTGTGTTTTCCCTCTAATGGATTATTTCCATCGGTGTAAACATTCTGTAAAATCTCCAATCTTTAAAAAAGAAAAAAAAAATATTTTTAATCCCACATCTTCTACTTCCAGCTAAAGCCACAAATATCTTCTTCATTGACAGCAAAACATCTCAAAAGGGTAGTCTGTACTTGCCAATTATAATTCATCTCCTCCTATTCTAGATAGAATGCTCAGCAATCAGGATTTCACTGCCTTAACTCTATGGAACATTCTCTTTTCAAAGTCACCCATAGTTTCCACATTGTTGAGTAGAGACCTCCATTCTCAGTCTGCATATAACCTGATTCCCATAATCACTACCTGTTCCCTGAAATATATTCTTCCACTGGCCTCTGCAATGACTTCTGACACCAACTATTCAGAGTTGAGCCCAACGTTAAGGGTACAGCCCTCCGCAAGACTGTCATGAATCTAGGGTTTCCCAGGCCACCCTCACCTCTGACCTCCTTTCTACAAATTCATGGGTTCTTACTACCCTTAGTAATTCACCAGAATGACTCATAGAACTCAGGAAAGGTGCTGTACTATTATCATTTTAATAACAATAGGATACAAAGCAATACCTGCCAAAGGGAGATGTACATAAGGTGAAAGTCTGGGAGGATCCCAAACATTAAGCTTCCTTATCCTCAGGACTCACTACCCTCCAGGCATATTACTGTGCAACAACAGACAAAGTATTCCCAACCAGCAAAGTTTAGTCTAGCTTTAGTTTCTAGTACTTGTAGTGGGGTTTGTTGACATAGGCACACTTGACTCAATCCCTGGCCACTCTGTTGAATTCAATATCCAACTCTCCTCCTCTCACCAGAGAGTAGGCTGATATCACATGACTCAACCTTCTAACCACAGGGTTGGTGTTTCTGGTATGGCTTGCCCCCATCCTGAGTGAGCTCATTAGCATGAACTATCTGGCAGTCCTCCATAAATTACAAAGATGATCTTGTCTCTCAGGAGAATTTAAGGATTTGCAGGTCACTTCCCAGTAACCAAGGATAAGGGCCAGCCAAATTTATTACTCAGCTTCCACATTTAGTTGTTCTACTCCACTGGCAACTCCTCTTCTCTGTCCCCTTTATAAGTACTTTCTAATCTCCCTAATCTCTAGCGATGGGCTGTCCCAGGATTTCATCCTTTCTCTACAGTTACTTTCTGGGTGATCTCATCAGTTTCATATCTTCAAATACCCTCTGTATGCTGAAATATACCCAAATTTATATCTGCGGCCCACATTTTCTCCTTATAATCTAGAATCACACATGAAAGTATCTACATGACATTTCATGGGAACATCTGATAGGCATCTCCAGTTTTACAAGCCCAAAGTTTAACTTCTCATTTTTCCCCCATGACCTTATTCTACTTGCTCATATAACCACCTCCTTTTCACATTGCCTATCTTGCAACCAACTTTATTTATACAAAATCACATTATTATCCTAACCCACTTCCTTGCTTCTGACTTTCCCCTTCAATGGTTTATTCACAACACAGAATCCAGAGGAGTCCATTTTATGCATGTCAGATTATGTCACTGCTCTGCTCAAAACCCTCCAATGGACACCCATCGAATTCAGATGAAAAGCCAAAATATTTATAATGACTGACAGAACTTTAGATGATCATGACCTCTTAATTCTCTGACCTCATTGCATAGTATTTTCACTGTGGTTTTCTCTCTTTTTTTTTTTTTTTCCCTCACTGTGGTTCTCTTAACTCCTGGTTCTCTTCCAAGTTACTGTGAAACACCCAACATGCTCATGCCTCAGAACCTATTCATTTCATGTTTCCTGTGCTTAGAAAATTTCCTCCAAGTATCTGCATGACATACCATGATTTGTTTCACTCCCTTGTTAAATATCACTTCATCAGTGAGCTTTTCCTTAATTACCCTATTGAATATTTAACATCCCTAACATTTCTCATTCCCCTTCCTGCTTTTTCTCCATCCCACTTATCAGCATCTCACATATTGTATTTTACATATTAATTTTTTAAATTGTATGTCTTTCCCTACGAGAATATAAACTCCATGGGGACAAATAACTTTTTTTTTTTTCTGATTTCTTCACTACTCTATCCCAAATCCTTAGAAAAATGTCTGACTTACTTTAAGTGCACATTAAGTACTTACTGAATGGATGAACAATTCTGCTTCCTATCATGCAGTTTTATTTACTGTACTTTTTGTTATGATCTTTTAAAATGTGGTAGGTCTTGTAAAAATAATTAAATAAGGTAGCCATTAGATTGATGTTGATCTAATGCTGCTGTGGCCTAAGTATGCAAACGAAAATCTAAGCCTGTAAGTGCCTGAAGGTTATAAAATTTAATCCTAGGGACAACCAGTCACAAATAGCCAGGTAGATTTTAAGCTACGTTAAATAGTATGGTTGAAGAAAATCTTAGAAACTATAGCAAATCCACAATTTCCTTACTCTGCTTCTACCTTTTCACTGTAAGAGTCCCTCCACAAACCATTGGTGGAGCACTTCTAACCACTTCCAGGTTGGTGTTGCCCAGTTGGAATCAATTTTTCTCAAATAAACTCTTAAAATTTTGAATATAGTTTATCTTCTAACAATCTAGATTCATCTGCCTTAAGCTTTTACTTTAGAATTTTGTTTTCCATACCAATTTTAGAATAAACTTACTCCCTTTTAAGAAACACTTTTTTAAAAAATTTTATTTATTTATTTGACAGAGATCACAAGTAGGCAGAGAGGCAGGCAGAGATATAGAGGGAAGGAGGCTCCCTGCTGAGCAGAGAGCCCGATGCAGGGCTCGATCCCAGGACCCTGGGATCATGACCTGAGCCGAAGGCAGAGGCTTTAACCCACTGAGCCACCCAGGTGCCCCAAGAAATACTTTTGGCACTTTTGTTGGAATATATTAAATTTAGAGATTCCTTGAGAGACAATTGACATTTGATTAACAAGTATTTTTTTGTCTTCCTCATATGCATTTAACACTTTTTAATATATATTCCAATTACACTTTTTGCCAGTTTCCTATAGTTCTTAGATGTTCTGTTGTATGTGATTGCCCATTCTTTTCGTGTATGTGTGTGTGTGTGTGCATTTCAGTTTGGGAAGTTTCTGTTGAACATTTTTTATGTAGAACTTGCACATTTCTTATTAAGCTCAATCCTAGTTATTTTATTTTATTTTTGATGTTATTGAACTATATTTTCTCCATATTTTCTAATAGGTCACGTACACATACACACACACAGTTACTTTCAGATTCAGCTCTGACATGTAAAGAGGTTGGAAGTTGTCACTCCTGTCCTAAAAGAAAAAGCTGAGAAGACTGAAAATCAACAACTTTTCATGGATTCCTCAGAAAGTCAAGTTTGCCAGACTAGCACCTTGAAATCTTGAGAGACAGGCAAACACAGAGAGTCACAGCTAAGATCTGTTTATGTGGAACAAGTCTCTACAGCCATAAACTGGCAGGTGAAATTAGAGGATAATTTGGATGAATTTCTGGAGGCGGAGTGTGAACCATTGTGAGTGAGAAATTCCTAAAAGCCTCCGTCTTGGGCGAGACTCTCATCCTCCCATGGATTTTTACCTTTGGGAACTCTACCTGGTTCTCATAGTGAAGAGTCAAAAAGGTCCCTTCATGGCTCTGATGGGAGGAAGGAAAGAGTAATCTCTGTGAAATTCATGCAGAGCACTCTCCTTAATAAAGACCTGCTCTCCAAGGGAAAAAGACTTGTCCAGAGTTTGATCTCATTTGCTGTAGGCAGCATTTCCACTCTAGTCCTTACTAGTCTTCCAGGCTTGTCTGAGGGCCTGGAGTGGGGAGGAGGCGACTAAGAAATACTTGTGAAGGTCACAGTGCTGGGACACAGGCACAGTAAAAGCCTGAGATTTAATCATAAGACTGTAACACTTCCCCCTCCCACATACATCTTACCACCACACAAACAAGGCCCCAGCATAGAACAGTGGATTTTAGCTAGAAGATATGCAGTGAGTATCCTCTCTAAAGAGCACTTTGTGAAGACCAAAGTTAACAAGAAAGACAAAAACAAAGATGCTAGAATTTGAAGTATCTAGCACCTACAGCCATGGCAAGCATTAAACATAGCCAAATTCCTAGCAAGATTAACAAAATACTCACACTAAAAGCCTATTACTAGAGTTATCACCCAATACAACACATCTGACTTTAAACAAAAAATTATGAGGCATGCCAAAGACAAGGAAAACCACAGTCTGAAGAGGCAAGGTGAGCATCAGAACAAGATTAAGAAGACCAATGCTACAAGTATCAGTCATGGAATTTAAGAAAACTGATATTTATTAATTAATATTAGTAATTACTTTGCTAAGTTCTTTAATGAAGAGAAAGTAGATCACATGCAAGAACAGAAGGGTGATGTAAACAAGGAGATGGGAATCCTAAGAAGGAATCCAAAGATGATACTAGAAATAAAAAACACTGTAAGAGAAATGAAGAATGACTTCTATGCACTCATGAGTAAATTGGACATGGACAAAGAGGAGTCAGTGAGCTTGAAGGTAGGTCAGTATAATCTCCCCAAACTGAAATACACAGGAGAAAAGAAGAAAAGATGAAATAAAAAAGAAGAAAGGGGGGGGAACCCTACACATAATAGAACATCCAAAAACTATGAGAAAGTTTGCAAAAAGTGTAATTGGAATGCCAGAAGGAGAAGAAAAGACAGAACAAAGCAGAAGAATCTGTGAAGTAATGGCTGAGAACATTCTAAAAGTAAATGACAGACTCCAAACCAGAGATCCATGAAATGCAGAAAGCCCTAAGCATGGTAAGTACAAACAAAATCTATACCTAAGCCTAGCATATTCAAATTGCAGAACCAAAGACAAAGAGAAAATCCTGAAAGAAGCTAGAGAAGGAAAATCACCTTATCTACAAAGAAGCAAGGGTAAGAATTTCAGAGGAATTTTCTTCAGAAAACAAGCAAGCAAGAAAAGAATAGATAAAGTGTTGAAAGAAAGACTTTCCAACTAGAATTCTATAGCTAGTGAAAATAATATTTAGTGAAATCAATCTTCAGAAGTGAAGGAGAAATAAAAATGATTGAGCTCTGTGTATTATCTGTTCCTAGCTACATTTATATGGCTTTTCACTTACTTGTTTCAGGTTTTCCAGATAAATTAGTCAAATCATCTATCATTGATTGTGCTTATCCACGAGCCCTATTTTTATCTTTTTCCATTTTTTTCATAGCATTGTCAAAAAGCTTAAGATGATAAATAGTATTGGTGATGAAGAATATCTTCATTTTATTTCTACCTTCAGGAAGATTATTTTTAGTATTTACCAACTGTGTATGATACTAGCTTTGACATTAAAAAATATATACTATAGTTCTCGGTATAAATATAGGTATATCTATATCTATTTATGATTATCAGCTTTTCTTGATACAGAGTTTATCTTTCAGATGATTGATAAATTAACTAATAATTATTATTCTTAATTTTGAGCAATGAGGAAGTTCCAGTTGACAAAACATGAAAGTCTTGGAGGTGATAGCAATAGTATAAAAGAATGTCTGATTGCCATGGAAGGGATAATACTAATTTCATATATCAAGAAATTGAAAAATGTATATATATTCAAAGGGAAGAAGGTTAATAGGCCTTAAAATTAAGTTTCCACAAATAGTCAAATATTATTTCACTGAGGAAATAAGGAGCACCAAAAACCAATATGGCCAGACAGGAAGAAGCCCAGTTGTTTTTGCAAAGGGCATGCATCAGAGAGAAAGGAAACTGAATAATCAAGGATAGGCACAAGACTTAAAAATGTATGTTCAGATAGAATAAGGGAAAGTTCAGCTTTATCACTTGTGGCAGATGAGATAATGTTTATAAAGGAGAGCTGGAAATCAGATACTCAATTGGAATTTTCCTTTTGAAATGCTCTATCAGACAAGAAGGTTTTCAATTTACAATGGATGGAATAGAGTTGATTGTGAAACAGAAACAAAGGATACTTGAAGAAAATGGTGGTAATTTTCTTGCTACTTTAAATTTATCCACTCATTTGTTTGCTAAAATACTTATTTATGATGTTCTAGGCCATTAAAAAAATAAAAAGAAGTAAATCAGCAGAGAGCATGGTATGAGGAACTTATCATTTATGAAGGATAAGTCCTATCACTAAATAACTGTAACACAAGGCATCAAGTGATTAGTTCCAGAAGAAGGGAATTAAGGGTCATGACAATTCAGAGGACTATTATCTATTTGGAAATAAGCAGATGTTTTATAAATGGAGTGGATAGCATGGGGAATAACTGAGATGGTAAATGAAAGAATTAGAACTCAAAATCATAACTATCAATTCCATCGATATGCTGAGATTGCACTATCATAAATTTTCTGCACTAGGTTAAAATAATATAGCTACTTAAATATAAATTAGAGGAGAACTCTTTAATGCAATGTACTTTCAGGATTTTAGACTACTGAAAACTCAACACTAACTTTGTGTGATATAACTGACAAAAAGAATGGAAAGAAGGGAAGAAGGAATGAATGATCAAAGGGACCAAAGAACTGAAAGAAGATAATGGAAGCTCAGGCTCTGCTAGTAGAGGTATAGCATTCAGAACAAAGGAGCTGCTGCTTCTCAGCTCTACACTGGCCAGCCCACATCTGGAATGATGTGGGCCCCTACATTTTAAAAGTATTTACACACAAGTAGGGGCACGTGGGGCAGGATCAGTTCGTTAAGCATGCACTCTTGATTTCAGCTTAGGTCATGATCTCAGGGTCCTGGGATGGAGTCCCACATCACACTCCGTGCTCAGCAGAGAGTCTGCTTGAGATTCCCTCTCCCCCTCTCCCCCTGCCCCTGCTCCTTGCTTGCACTCTCTTAGTAAATATTTTTTTAATAAATGTATTTACACATGAGTATGTTTAGAAATGAGTGGCTAAGATGGAGAGATGTCTAGAAATCATACCATTTAAGAAATAAAGAACTGTGTTCATTTTAGAAAAAAATTCTAGAAAAAAATGAAGATGTCGGGATGAAAATATCAGAAAGACTGGCATGTGGGAGATAGATTTATTTTTTTACAGTTCCAGCAGGAAAAATGAAGATCAAGTTGCAGAGAGGAAGATTTCAACTTCCTATAAACATTTTCAGAAATAGATTGGCTATCCTGTGGAATAATGAGTGAGCTTATCCTGAAAATAACCAAATAAAATGTAGCCAACTCTTTCTTTTTTACTAGCACCATATCCAATTAGTTGCAAAATTCTGCAAATTCTATAACCTTAATAAAATGAACTCTATCCATTTTCTTTCTAGAAACTCATCTCAGCTCTCCTCACTTTTCATCTGAATTACCTCTTATACCCCCTACTCCTTGTTTGAGCATCATTCTCTCGCTGTATCAGCTCCCACACCACAGCTTGAGCCAACTGTCTATTATTATATCTGACACTAAACTCTCCTGCTTGTAGCACTTTAATGGTCCTCAGGAAAATGTCTAAATTCCTTAGCTTTGCTTCATAATGTGTTCCATAAAATCTTCGATCACAATTCTACTCCAAATATATACAATTCAGAATGTTTTCTCCAGCCACACAGACAGACATACTTTCAGACTTATTCTGTGCCATGCATTTGCCTTTATACCCCTTGTTTCCTGTGCCTAGAATGACTTCTACTTATTTAATCAGACTAATTTCCACCTGTTTTTTTTTTTTTTTCAAAACACATGTATCTAATGTCATTTTCTCAGGGAAATCTTTCCTGAACTCAGCCTAATTTTGATAATAAAATAGGTATGATTGAGTATCTACTATATGGTGGAAAGATACAGGAGACTTCATTCCCTATCTTGTCAGTGCCGTGACACTGACATATATATAGCATATATGCTATTATTTATATATTATATTATATTGTCATATTTATAGTAGGAATATTTTCATATCTTAAAAAGGCTTTTTCTTGCCTTCCATCCAAATAAAATCCCCCTGGTCTTCAGAATCAGAGTTAAAGAGGAAGTTAGAGTGAGTGAAGGTTTCTAAGGGAGGACATTCAGCTCAGCTTGCATATCCCAGAGCTGATTCTGAAAGTAGGCCCTCTATGAGGGGTCTGAAAAGAACAGAAATAAAATCTTTTATATCCCAAGCCTTATCCCCCAATTAGTCCTCAACAGTGTGACCTAATCCATTCTACTCCTCCAGGGGCTTCTCAGAGATTTTATATTAATTTCCCAGATTCAGCAAAATACCACCCTCACCCCTGTGGCATCACCGGCTGGGTTACAAGCAGAGAGCCTAGAGTTGAGTTCTTCCTCCATCTTGCTGGGAAGTCTGTGTCTCCTTTTCCTCACGATTGTGTGTGTGTGTGTGTGTGTGTGTGTGGTGGTAAATCATATTCAATATTTTTCATTATTTTTTTCCCCAGTTGTCCAATGATTGTTTTTAAATGATCTCAGCTCTCTAAATGTAAATTGTTGGCAAAAGTATTCTCTAACGCTCTGCTGATACTCAGTAACCAGTGCTCCACTTGGAAAGCTGCAACTTGAGTGACCTTTTGCACTGGCTCTCTTCATAAACTCTGAGGGAAAACCCAAGAAAATCATTGGGTTCACTGGATGTTATTCTCCAGGTATTCTTCCATTTTTGTCCTTTTATACTACAGTTTTCCAAGTGAATTACTCAAATAGTAAAGTGCAAGCTTTATTGCCTCCTCCCCAGATCTAATATTTTGTAAGTGTATAGTTTCTACATATTCCTGACAACTCATTGCCCTAAACTGTAGCAGGGAACAGACATCAGATCATCTGAAAATGACACTTCAGCAAACAGAAAAGATAAGTAGATTGATTCAGTCTTCAAGTTCTAGGCGAGCAATTCCAGATAGCTACCTCAAATAATTTTTCCCTTTCTCAGGAACAATAATAACCAAAAAGCTACCTTGTACTAAAAGCAAACATCAAGCTTTGTGAGAAAAGATTAACCAAACATTTTAGAGGCATCATTGTGAGGGCACTCTGCAAAATTAAGATCACATAAAACTCTCATAGCATCTATTAATTGCTCGAAGCCTATTAACTCTTGCAGCTAGGGAGAGCAATGCTATGCTCGCTAGCCGCACTTTATACACTCCTCTGTCTGACTCTTTTACAACTACCATCTCTTGCAAAATTCTTTGTTCCATCTTAAAGAACTGAAGCACGAATAACTCCTTTTTTCTCCCCAGCTGAGTTTTGGCAAGTAGACATTAAGTTACTTGCACGCTAGGGAGCAGAGCACTAATGAAAGCAAATGAAAAGTAATGTACCTAAGGAAAAGGTAAATGATAACAACCAGTGCACAACTTTTTATGACTTGGGCCTTTAAAGTGAAAAGCAGTTTCTATAACAATAAATGTTCTGTGTTATATAATGTTGCAATAACACACTAAATAACGGAACAATAGTTGTAATTTCTCCACTCTGCAACAAAACGTGTTCAGAATCGGAAAATTAAATTTTCTTTTTCCTTTTACTGTTTCAATTATGTGTATATTATGCTTTGACAGAGCCTTAAAAAATTATTGTCCAACTCCAACGATGAAGAGTTGAAGCCCTATTGACCCACAAGACATTGTTAGATGTGTTTTCTCTTATTATTTGTTGTAGATGAGAATCTTATAGGTAGTGGTTATGGCCATTGGATGGAGAGTGAGGAATGACCTCAGAGACTCATATTAATTCTGTTTGAAAAGTTGATGATGCTTGACATGTGGAAAGAAATTCTAATTATTCATATGAGAGTCTGTAGATTGGATCTGGGTACTATTGAAATCTTGGTTCTGTAAGTTTGTCATGTGTAAGATCAAATGCAGCTCTTTCATTCTGCTACTACAAACAAATAAAATCTCTACAAACAAATAAAAGCTCCCTATTCTCCAGGGAACATACTATTGTATCAACATGCAAACAAAATACAAACAAGCAGCCCCAAACCTCTTAGATCATACAAGAAAGCATGACAAACTCCTTCAGGGCAACTATCACTAATTAAATCATCAGTGTGATCCCCGTCCATGACAACTAGTTTACTTCACACAACCCAGTTACTTTCCTAACTACTATAGGAGCATCAAAGTTAAATTGGTGTGTGTAAATGCATTGATATTTCTCAAATGCAGTGGCATGAGAAGGCATTGGTCACCTCCACTGTCCTCATCAGCATTCCTCAAATACCCCACGGAAACACATAGGAAGTAAAACAGCATTGTGCTTTGCAAAAACACTTGAAGACTTGTCATTAACTACCACTGACAAATCAATCCTATCCTTCTAATTCTGAAGCTGCTGTTTCTTAATGGAGTCTGAGGTCTTGACTATGAAATAGGGCTAAAGTCACAAGATAATTATTTGTTCTGAAGTCAGGAAAAGGTAGTAGTAATAGAATCTTTTGCTCATAATTTCCAGAGAAAACTACTGTTTATTACCAACCACTTAGTATTTTTAGCAAATGTAGTTTATAATCATATTGGAATTTTTTTACTTGATTTATTATTTGAAATTTTTAAAAAAGAGTATAATTGACATATAGCATTTTATTAGTTTCAGATGCATAATACAATGGTTTGATATTTGTATATATTGTGAAATCACCACAGTAAGCCTAGTTGACATCCATAACTATGAATAATTAAAAATTTTTTTTCTTGTGATAAGTATTTTTAAATACATTCTCTTAGGGGCTCAGTGGGTTAAAGCCTCTGCCTTCCGCTCAGTTCATGATCCCAGGGTCCTGGGATCGAGCCCCGCATCGGGCTCTCTGCTCAGGCGGGAGCCTTCTTCCCCCCTCCCTCTCTGCCTGCCTCTCTGCCTACTTGTGATCTCTATCAGATAAATAAATAAGATCTTGGGCGCCTGGGTGGCTCAGCGGGTTAAGCCTCTGCCTTCGGCTCGGGTCGTGATCCCAGAGTCCTGGGATTGAGTCCCGCATCGGGCTCTCTGCTCAGCGGGGAGCCTGCTTCCCCTCCCCTCTCTGTCTCTCTGCCTACTTGTGATCTCTCTCTCTCTGTCAAGTAAATGAATGAATAAAATCTTAAAAAAAAAAAAATTAAATAAATAAATAAATAAATAAATAAATAAGATCTTTAAAAAAAAATACATTCTCTTAGTGAGGTGCCTGTGGCTCGGTCAATTAAAGGTCTGCCTTTGGCTCAGGTCATAATCCCATGGTCCTGGGATCAAACTCTGTGTCAGGCTTCCTGCTCAGTAGGAAATCTGTTTCTCCCTCTCCCTATGCACCTCCACCCTGCTTGTGCTTTCTCTCGTGCTCACAGTCTCTCTCCCTCTCTCCGTCTCAAATAAATAAATAAAATCTTTTTAAAAAATTTTTCAAATATACAATATAACATTATTATTATTTTTTTAGAAACAACATTATTAACTATACAACTATTAACTGTATAATTAATGCTGTACATTACATCCTGTATCCAACAATGGATGAATGCATGAGGAAAATAAACATATAAATGTACACATCCCAATGACTTATTTATTTTGTAACAGGAAGTTTGTACCTTTTGATCCCTTTGCTCATTTTGCCTACCCCATACCCTCCCCTCTGGCAACCACCAGTGCCAGTCTGTTCTCTGAAATTGAAGAATTGAGAGTTTTTGTTTTTGTTTTGTTTGTTTCAGAGTCCACATATAAGACAGATTGTGAGGTTGTTGTTTTTTTCTGTCTAACTTACTCCATTTAGCATAATGTCCTCAGGATCTATCTGTGTTGTTGCAAATGGAAAGATTTCCTTTTTTTTTTTAATGGCTGAATAATATTCACTGTATGTGTGTGTGTACATTTTCTTCATCCATTAATCCATTGCTGGACACTTGGATTTTTTGTATATCTCAGCTGTTCTAAATAATGGTGCAGTGAACATGGGAGTGCTGATATCTTTTCATTATAGTGTTTTCATTAGAAATTTATGTACGCCATGTTTTTGATGAGTTTCTTATGTAAGTAGAGTACCTGAAACTGAGGGAGAAGAAAGGTGAAAAGAAAAAGAAAAAAGAAAAGAAAAAAAAAATATATATAGTATTGGCAAATAGAACACAGTCACACACTTGATTTTGGGTGTATTTTGGTCCATTTGATGGAACTACCTCCCAAATTTTTAAAGAAAGTAAAAGTTACATATATATAAAAATAAGGGTAAACACAATGAAGGGATGGAATATGACTGTAAAGATGAAAATGTTAAAATATTATAAAAGAATAATTGATAAGATAAGAAGTTGGTTGAAAAAAGAAAGGAAAGAAAAAGAGGAGAGAATGTGATCAGGCTGGAGACTAGAACAAAGCTATGTGCTATATTTAGGGTATATTTCGATCTACTAGAAGAAATTATATCCCAAAATTTTAAAGAGAAAAAAACCTATAATATACAAAAAATAAGGTTAAATACAATGAAGGGATAAAATATGAAAATAACAATGAAAATTTAAAAAGATTTTTTAAAAGATATTGATAAGATAAAATAGTTTAAAAACATTAAAATAAGAAAGAGGAAAAATTTAATAAAATAATAATTTAAAAAATTTAACTTTAAAAGACTAAAGGATCATGGGGAAAAAGGCATGAAATTTATGTGTTGCTTTCCCCTAACTCTGGGGTTCTTCAGTTCTCATTGATCTGTGAATAGGGCTTGGCTGGATGTTCTTGCTGATCTTCTAGGGGATGGGACTGTTGCGGTGAGTCTCAAATGTCTTTGCCTGAGGTGGAATTGCCAGGGACCAGGCTAAGTAATCTGCTCAGTTCGCTCTTGGGAGCTTTTGTTCCCTGAATGCTTTCCGTACAGCTTTATGTTATGTAATATTCTATAGACCTAAAGATTTGTTGTGTCTCAAAAGTGACTCATGGAATCAAAACTGCAGTTATGTAATCTTTTTCCCTGATGTGAAATTGTTTCTTAAGTATCAAGATAACTTTACAGTTATTTACTTTTTAAAAATACATTTAGTTCAGCTCAGGTCATGCTCCGAGGGTCCTGGGATTGAGCCTTGCATCAGGCTCTCTGCTCGGCAGGGAACCTGTTTCCTCCTCTCTCTCTGCCTGCCTCTCTACCTACTTGTGATCTCTGTCAAGCAAATAAATAAAAATATTTAAAAAATAATAAAAAAATACATTTACTTAAATGTATTGGTTCATGTCTCTTCCAAATCTTTTGATATACAAATGTCAAATATTTGAGCAACATGGTGCTAAAGAATTCTTTTTTTTTTTTTTTTTAAAGATTTTATTTATTTGTTTGAGAGAGAGCATGAGCATGAATGGGGTTAGGAGGGGCAGACAGAGAGGGAGATCAAGAAGCAGACTCTGCCCTGAGCATGGAGCCCGACATAGGACTTGATCCCAGGACCCTGAGATTATGACCTGAGCTGAAGTCAGATGCTTAACCAACTGAGTCACGCAGGTGCCCCTTGTGCTAAAGAATTTTTTGAGTATAATTATCTCTAAAATCCCATGATTTTAGATTTGATCTTTTATCAATTCAATGTTTGTTAGAATGTGATGAAATTTTTATATTATGGTATATTATGGGGAAGCTATTAAAAAACTCTAACTTTTTGTAAAGCTGACATTCCACTCTATCTGGAGTATACTTTGTATAACAGTTCTTATCCTAGTACTCCCACAATATCTAATGTTTAGGGACCATACAATATAAATGAAATAGCTAAAGTACCTTTTTTAATGCTGCCAGTATGGTAAAGAGGTAGCTTTACCTTTATTAAATAAAATAAGAAACAACACATGTGGGCACCTGGGTGGCTCAGTTAGTTAAGCGACTGCCTTTGGCTCAGGTCATGATCCCAGGATCTTGGAATCGAGTCCCGCATTGGGCTCCCCACTCATTGGGGAGCCTGCTTCTCCCTCTCCCTCTGCCTGCTGCTCTGCCTACTTGTGCTCGCTCGCTCTCTCTCTCTCTCTCTGTGTCAAATAAATAAAATCTTAAAAGAACAACAACAACACATGTTTAAGAGACCCTCTGGCACTTGAGGATGGGTAATTGAGCTGTCTGTTAAATTTGAGAAATAGTTAATAACAATTAAGTCTTATTTAGCTTGTCAGCTTTGGGAAATTAAAGCTACTATTTGGATTAGGCCCCTGGGAATCTAAAAATTACTCAAAAATTTATTTCTCTGATAGTAACATATATATATATTACCCCATCTTTAAAAACTTTAAATACACTGTGCATTTGCAACAAACCTATTTTGCATTGAAAATTGTATCACATCAACTTAAATGAAAAACTCACTTTTTGCACAATGTGATTACCTTTGAATATAATATTTCTTGGGGTATATACTCAAAAAGATTTGTTTCATTATCACAGAACTCATTTCTCCTTGCCGAAGGGAAGAGGAAAACAGTAAAGAAGAAGCAAAATTTCAAATAAACACTTCATAAAAGAAGATATGTAAGTAGTTCACAAACACATGAAAATGTTCTTAACATGCAAATGTTATCTTTAACATTTATACTGCAAAATATCACTTCATACCCACTACTGTAACTAAAATTAAAAGACTGACAACACCAAATGTTGGTACAGATGTGGAGCAACTGGAACTCTCAGACATTGCTAGTTGGTGTGTAAAATAGTATAACCATTTTTGGAAAACTCATTGGTAGTTGCTTATAAAGGGAAGCATCTACTTGCCCTAAGACTCTGAAATTCTACTCTTAACTATTTACCCAAGAGTAAGGGAAATAAATGTCCAGTGTCTTGGAGAAACAAGGGACATTGTTCTTCCCCAAAGGAGTTAAAGCCCAGTGAGGCTCTTTTAACCAATTCTGGGATTCACTTAGCCTATTCTGTTCATGCAGTTATGCTGGTTTAATGTCCCTTATGTTCGTCTTCCTTGGCTCTTTTTGCATTGACTCCTCATTATTACTTCTTTCTTTGACCTATATGTTAAACACACATTTCTGGTTTGATGCTTGTGCTCCGTTTCATATCTGTTGCTTGTTCTTAGGCTCTGCAAAGGCTACCATGAACACGAGCTATTCTTACCTCCTCTCTCAGCCACTTAGGAACTGTAGAAGCTGGATCGCCTGATTTCCAGGCCAGGATAACAAGCTAAGAAAAGGAGAGGTGGGACGAATTAGTGACTAACCTGTTTTTCTGCTTCTTTCTTTCTTAATTTCTAGCTTTTATTCTCACTTTTGCTTTTTTTTAATCTGTCATTCTGTTTGCCTTTATGGTACTTTTTTTCTCTTCTTATGTTTCTTATTTTCTCTTCTTTTTCCCCCTCTACTCTTTCATTTGTACTATATTTCAATCTGACCATTCCCATTTGGTTATTCCTTTCTACATTTGTCTTATCTGTGTTCACCAGGTTCTTTACTTTTTAAGATTGCATTTTCTTAAGAGCTGTGGTTCTTCCCCAGACAAAATGCTTATTCAGGAATTTATTCCAGGAAGCACCAGTAGGGGGATGGGATAGTAAGACAGAGAAAGAAAGCCTGTTTGGAGTTGATAAGCAGATGGTCAACAGGTGCAATCCTGAGGGGGTCCTTCCGGGAGACAGCATAGAACATTTCTCAGAAGAATCTCAACTAAAGAGTAAGGAAGATGGTGTATTTATTTGATAGATTCCTACTCGTCCTTGTCTGTGGGCTGCTCCCAGGAGTGTCAAGCGTCTCTCCTACCTCCCAGCACTCTCAGTATGACCCTGAGTGAGCGGAGCTTGCTTCTCTATGCAGGGAAACCATTCTGGTAGAGAGTCACAGATGACAGAAGGAAGCATTTGACATATCCTAGTGAGTGAGGGCCGACGGTTATGACAGGGCACTGCTAGCATCTGCTAAAACAGCTTTTTCAATTCAAACTTTTATGGTTGAATGTTTACCACTTTATAAATCCACAGGTAACAGTTTGAAAGGTACTTTAGAGACGTGGAAATAAGACCAATGGAAGAATAAGAAGAGCTCGAGTGTGTTTCTTTGTTTTTCCTGAAATATGAACACCAAGATATGTCAGGATATGTGCTTCTACTTGTGAATACATGAAAATGGATGTATTCTTTATACAGGTGAATAGAAATTGCAGATAACCATTTTGAACATTTTACAATACATTTTTGAGCATATAACCTATTTCAGTTGCTTTCCAAATTCTTCAATTTACTGTATTCAGTCATTGGCGGGCGCATGGTACACTTCAAAACCTAAGGATAATGTTAAATGTTTAAAAGTACAAACTGTTCCAATAGTCCTTGTGCTACACAGGATTAATCATGATAAAATATTGTAAGCCAAAATCTTGTGTTTTTTTCTTACTAAAATCAGATATAAAATACAACGTAATTAAGTCATATAAAATTGAAGCTTTAATGAGAAACCTGTAAAAGTTCCCTTGAAGAGTTCTGTCTGAAAGCAGCTCTTCTTAACAAAGGCTGTTCAAAGCTCACAAATCTTTCCTCGTTCAGGAGTCCAAAACCCCAAATTGAATTCAAAGACCCACATTGAATTAAAAGGCCTTAAGTTTCACCAAAGCAAATATGACTTAAACTGCATGCTAGGTCTGATATTTATCAAAGTTTTGGAGAAAAATTTAAAAAAAAACAGATCATTTTATACTTAGAGGACTGCAAAATGCAAGTGAAGAACAGCTCAGTTTGTAGAACATCTATGGTCAATATTTTAATCCCTCTGTTAGTCATATGCTTTCTTGGAATTTGGCATAGTGGATTATAATACTTTGGTGCTGTAAACTAAGGACATACCCCCTTACACTTTATTCTCTAAATGCTATCACTCATGTAGTTCTGTAGTTCTGGGAGATCTTCCCACTTTTCAGACATATTCAGTGCTGATTCTACCACTGTGCCAGTGAAGACCTTGGAGGCATCAGGGACAGCCATAACAACATTTCGAGATGTAGGGGTGCCAGTAATGGACTCACACCAGCTTTGTAATATCTGGGTTAGAGAAAGTAGGTCAGTAATGCACTTCACAATAATTCAGAGTTTTCTTGAATAAACTTTATTTTTCTGAAGCTCACCTTTGATGTTTTGCTTCTTCTTTCCCTCCTTCAGTTTTCTATTTTTTATTGGCTGCAGGAAGAAGAAATTCTATCTTCCCTTTCAACTAGTCTTAAATTTGAAGTTTCCTAAATTTTGCATCTACCATCTTGCTCTATAGCTTCTTCCAAGTGCTTTTTTCTCTTCTCCCACCTTGGTGGTGACCTCCTCTTTGGATGTTCTGACATTTTGTGCTAAGAAAAGAGTGTTCAAGATTATTACACTGTAAGAAGCAGGAGTTCCAGGATCTCCAAACCCCATAGCAAGTTAAATACTTATACAATCAATCTCTATTGAACCAAAGAGGCTGAGGACTTTTTTAGTAAGTATGATATAGTGGTAAACCTGAGCTCATTAAGCTTCTACTCTAGTGGATGAGACAATGGAAAAATAATTTTTAGTGTGATCGATAGATGAATGGTTCAGAGAGGCAGTGTAAGTATTCTAGTGCATATAAACTACATAAGAGAGTTCGAGCACAGATCTGGAGATAGCATCTCAATTATGTGAAAGGAGAGCTGGGCCATTATCTAGACTCAAAATAATCTATTATGTATACATGAGTTTAAAAATGTATTATGTGGACTCTGAGTGGCTCAGTTTGTTAAGTGTCTGCCTTCGGTTCAGGTCATGATCCCAGAGTTGTAGGATCAAATCCTACATCAGACTTCTTGCTCAGTGAGGGGCCTACTTCTCCCTCTGCCCACTGCTCCTCCTGCTTGTGCTCTCTCTGTCTCTCTGAGAAATAAATAAATAAAATCTTTCAAAAAATGTATTATATTTACTGTCTTTAAAATATAGACATCTTAAATGGGTTGTTTAATTAAAAATGACCTATACAAAATTAATCTCTTCGCTTTTCATTCTTTCTCTTTTGTGATATATTTTATTCTTCTTTCATTTAATAAAAAAAATTCTTGTCAGGGCACCTGGGTGGCTCAGTCAGTTAAGCATCTGCCTTCAGCTTGGGTCATGATCCCAGAGTGCTGGGATTGAGCTCCGTGTTGGGGCTCTGCAAGGAGTTTCCTTCTCCCTCTGCCCCTTCACCCCACTTGTGCACCATCTCTTTCTCTCTCAAATAAATAAGTAAAATCTTTTAAAAAAATCTCATCTTGTTTCATAATATTGTTTCTTACTTATAGCTAAGAAAATTGTGATTAAGACTATAATATGCTACAAATTGATCATTTTTTCCTGCTGTTATTTTTCCCTTAAATAAAATATATCACTTAATACTCTAATCAGTAACAGAATTAGTGTGTATTCCTAATTTATTGAAAACTAACAGAAATAAAATATGCACTGACACAAATCGCTATTTCCAACTCTTTGAAAACAAGGGTTTTCAATTTCCTTGGGGCATGTAATACACAATATAAAACATTTCTCCTCCCATTCTTGTCCTTAATGTTTAAACATTATTTATTTATGTATTTATTCATTAATTCAAGATACACTTATTGAATGCCAGCTAGAAATTGTTTGATAAATTCTCTATATGTTGACCATATACAAAATCATGCAAGAGAATGTTCCCAGATTGTCATATGCAGTGATGCAGCAAGAAGTAATAGATATTCACTTTTTTAATGATTCTTGTCATGCTGTTTTAATGTTGCTTTAAGCTGTTTTTTGAGTGTTTTAATTTATTGTATTCTTTACTTATTACAATTGTATCCTGAGGCTAGCTAGTGAAGGATGCCATTTTGAAAATCTAAGAAATACATAAATAGAAGTTGAATTGCTATCACACTTGTTTTGTTTCTAGATCTCTTGGAAATAGAAATTTATGAGGGATCTAAAGAAACGCTATTATGAGGGAGTATCTTATTCAACATTCCATGGATAAGACTTTTAATGTGCCAAACTGGTATTAAAGAAACCCAGTACAACATTCCCAGGTTTATTTACAATCTCAAATCTAGTGCATACTCTGGAAAGAAAATAATAGTGTTAACCACTGTTATTTTTCAGGTCCCTTTAATGTTTAAATTACTTAAGCATGGGAATTGGAAAAATACACTAGAATGGCAATGTTCAGTCATTTTCCACTATTTTCAATAAAGAATTTTCTCTGGCTTTTTAGGCAGGGGTATTTTGAGAACTCAATTATTGTCACCCACACTGATTAATAAATAATTCCTTTTGATAATTAAATAGTAAATATGAATTATATGTTTTATCATTTGAGTGCTTGGTTAATAAAATCCTAGAGATGATAGAATTTTCTTTAAAATTCTCCAAGTTTCCTAGTTCTCTAAAAGTTGAAATGGGTATAATAAACATCATACTTCCATATGAAAATAATTCATTTATATTAATTTTTTTTTTCTGGCAAAGAGAAGCTGGGGAAATATATCTAGACACTACTACGTGCTACAAAGAGTAGAATGAGTAAATCCATGGAGATCATATCAATTGGTTCCTACTATGATGTCTTTGTTCAAGAAGTAAGATAAAGAGGTAAACAAAAACCAAATACTGATTCTACCACTTATGATAGTCCCTCATACCAAATTACTTACTAAGGATGACTGTATATCTCAGTTTCTAAGGATAGTCTTAGTTTATCTTTTGTTAAGATTCTTAGCACTCTTTTTCATTTTTAGAGAAATTTTGCTGTTTGGGGAATATATTATAAAGGTCATCATATTCATAATAAAGAATGGACATTTAACATGAGTTGTTTTACAGTAATATTTCCATGAAGAAGATAAAAAAAATTTCTTAAATAAATATTTATATATTTATTTTATAAATAAATTTAATTAGAGAAATAAATAATACAGCAAATATTGGGGTGAATTATAAAGATGTTCAGTTTTTTTACTACTCAGTCAAGTAGAAATAAAGCTCATTAAAGCAAATTTCTATAAGAATTTTATTTAAATTTGACACTTTTGAGAAACAAAATCTTGATTCTAATAGTCAAGTAAGATAAAATGATGCGAAATATTTATGTGTATTAAGGTGCCATGAAAGAAAAGAAATCTATGGTCATTTGTTCATTAATGAAAATTAACATTATTTTAAAAGTTTATACCTAAACAGATTTTTTTTTAGGATACATTGCTTCCTTGAATTCGGATTTATACTATCTTTTGCCTATAAACTCATGCTTAAACTTAAGGAGTTATGTAAATTCTTACTTGAATGGGTGTTTTGCAGAATATCAGATGGGATCTGAGAATTTATAGACTTTAGAAAGCTGATACTGACCTAATGATGGAGGAGAAATTTTGAGGAAGATTTAGATTTCTGATCACACAGTTCTAACAGAATTTTGGAAAATGTTCTGATGATGTCAGATATTGTGTGGTGGTTTTATTTGTGATATAGTTTTACAGAGTGTTGATAGCCCACTGTCAGTCATACTTAGAGAGTTTAATCCAGGGGCAAGAAATGATGACTTGAAAAAGTTAAAGGAAAAAAAATCTTCAATTTTTGGCTTAGTTGAAATTTTGTTTTTATTTTAAAATTACAGAATAAATCGAGCTTGATTTTTGATGCTAGCATTCTTTATAGTGAAAGTTGATAAGTTTGGCCTGCCACATGGCAGCAGGTCCAAGTCTGGGTAGGACAGAAGTCTGATTAAGTGTACAGTACTATGAGTAAGGTTATAGACATCATTAGTTGTAAGATACTCTCTATTTTAGACTCTATTGAGAACATTTAATAGGTACTCCTAAATTTTGCAGTCAAAATTGTGGAATCTGAAATACTGGGTAAAAGTTTCAACTCCATAATCCAAACAGAATAGAAGAATGTTAGTGATCTAACTACTTTAAAAGCTAGAAAAATTTCTTAGCAGTGCTAGTCAGCAAAAGAATATGAGATAATGTAAACAAAAGAATAGGAGGTAATGTATCCTAATAATACATAAGAAAGTTACCTGACATACTCTAAAAAGGGGGGGGTTTGTTTGGCAAGAGTTAATCTAGAAATCAGGACGAAGTGTATTCATATTATCATTACTTGGGCATTAAAAATTCAACATGGTGGGGCGCCTGGGTGGCTTAGTCAGTTAAGCATCTGACTCTTGATTTTTGCTCAGGTCATGATCTCAGAGTCCTGAGATCAAGCCCCACACTGGGCTACATGCTCAGTGTAGAGTCTGCTTGAAATTTTCTCCCCCCCCCCCCGCCCCTCCTCCTGCTTGTGCCCTCTCTCTTGCTCTCTCTCTCTCTCTCTCAAATAAATAAATAAATAAATAAATAAATAAATAAATCTTTAGAAAGAAATTCAACTGGGGACTCTGCTTTCAGGCCAAATGGAGTCATAGAGATTGTATTTATTATCCTCTGTAAAACAACTAAAAAATTGCAAAAAGTACAATAAATATGTTTCAAAAACTGGACATCAGAAAAAAGACAATGTTTTCTGAGAGAAGGAAAAAAAAAATGGGGTGAGCCTATACATGCCACAATATAGTGTCTGAAGAATGTCAATGTTTCAGATGAGGGAAGAAGAACACAGTTGGAGCCCATTCAGAAAAATGTAAAAACAGACCTAGGAGTCTGAATAAACCAAGACAACTACAGTACACAGGGCAAAGTCCCAGGGAGGAAAAGGTTGCTAAAAACCAAACCAAACAAAAAACAAAAACCCCAACAACCAAAAAAACTTGGAAAGAGCCCTCCTTGAGTCTTTATCTGAGGACATGCAAATAAGGAAGCTCTCCAAAGCCAGGGTTGGGGGTGGGGCGACACTGAAAGGATGGGAGGGAACATGCCCTGAATAAAAGGAATTTTATTTTTTTTTAGATATTGACAAACTGATTTTAAAATTTATATGTAAATACCAGAAAGAGAAGGAAACTTTATCAGCATGATAATGGGCATTTACTGAAAACCTATAGTTAATATCTTACTCAATAATGAAAGACTGAAAGCTTATCCCTGAAGCAAAACAAGGATGCCTGCTTTTACAACTGCTATTGGACATTGTAGTGGAAGTCACAGTTACATCGGTTAGACATAAATAAATAAATAAATAAATAATAAATAATATCCAGACTAGAAAGGAAGTAGTAAAACTATCTCAGTTTGCCATGGCATGTTCCTAGATATAAAATATTCCAAAGAATCCACAAGAAAGCTCCTAGAACTAATAAATAAATTTTAAAAATTATCAGGGTATAAATTCAACACGCAAAAATAAGTGCTTTTCTGAACACATAGAAATGTACAATCCAAAAAGGAAATACAAAAGTAGTTCCCTTTATAATAGCATCTAGAAGAATAAAATATCTAGAGAGAAATTTAACCAAATTGATGAAAAACATATTCTGGAAACTAAAGAACATAAAAATGCATAATCTAGAAACTTAAGGAAACCTAAATAAATAGAAAACCTAAATAAATGGGAAAACATCTCATTTCATGGACAGGAAAATTTAACATTGTTGAAATGTCAATAATACCTAAGTTTATCTACATATTCAATGCAATCCCTTATAAAATTACAATAGCTTTTTTTTCCCCCAGAAATGAAAATCCTGTCCTCAAATTTATATATAATGCTAAGGGGCCCAAATAGACAAAACAATCTCAAAAAAGAAGAACACAATCAGAGGACACACACTTTTCTGATTTCAAAATTTACTACAAATTATAGTCATCAAAACAATGTGGTGCTGACATAAAGATGAACATATGGAGTTGAATAGAAATAAAGCCATACATACAAGGCTAATTGATTTTTTACAAAGTACAAATTCCAGTGGGAGGAAGATAGTCTTTTCAACATAGTATTGGAAAAACTGGACATCCCCATGCAAAAGTGAAGCTGGATGATTACATCATGCCATATACAAAAATTAACTCAAAATGGTCACAGACCTAAACTTTAGAGCTAAACTTGTAAAACTCAGAGGAAAGCATAGCAGAAAGGTTCTGTGATGTTGGATTTGACTATATTTGTTTAGATATGACACCAAAACTACAGGCAACAACAATGAAAAAAGATAAACTTCATAACATTTTAAAACTTTTGTGCATTAAAGGACACTACCAACAGAATGGAAAGGCAGCCAAGAGAATGCAAAAATATCTGCAAATCACACATCTGACAAAGGTTTCATGTTCAGAATATATTTCTTTTAGTGCTCCTAAAACTCATGTAAACTGAGTTTGCAGAATTCCAAACAGCACAATTTCAAAACAGCAAGGGACTTGAAGACATTTCTCCAAAGAAGATACAGAAATAACTCACAATCACATGAAAAGATGCTCAACTTCTTTAGCCATTAGGAGAATGCAAATCAAACCCACAATGAGATACTACTTCATACCCATTAGGATGATAACAACAACAGCAACAACAACAATAACAGAACATAACAAGTGCTGGCATAGAAGTAGAGAAATTGGAGCCCACAAACGTTGGGCAAAATGGTGCAGCCATTGTGGAAACCAATTTGCTGGTTCCTCACAAAGTGAAACAAGGAACTACCCTGTGACCCATATGTGCCCAGAATAAATTAAAGGTAGGGCTCAATTACTGAACACCAGTGTCCACTGTAGCATTATTTATAAGAGCCAAAACCTGGAAACCACCCAATGATGGATAAGTGGGTCAACAAATGTGGCCTGTACATACAATGCAATATTAGTCAGCTCTAAAAAGGAATGAAGTCCAGCAATATGCGACACATGTATGAACACTGTAAACATTTTGTAAATGAAAAAAGCCAGATGTAGATGGACATATACTATATAATTCAGAGCACTTTTTGTCCTGTGTTGGGACATTTGGCTTAATCATCTCTTCCTTGAGGACAAAGAACATGTCTATTTGTTCACTCTTCCATACTCAGCATCTGATAATTAGCAGTTAGTGTGTTCTTGGGGCAGAGCCTGAGGGCACCACTGTTTTAATTCCTAAAGGCAGTGCTATGGCTGGCCACGGATTTTACTTCAGGACCCCACATCTTTCTTCATCATTTCAAGGGATCCACATTGAGATTTTCCTGAAAGGCAAGTTTCTCATGATGGTTTCTAGATGCGAGAGTGTTGGTCCCCCAGGTCTCACTGAAGGATCCTTCTCTCCCCCCACCGTTTCCACCTTTGCAGGCAGAGACTCATGGCCTCTCATGTCTATAGCCCTATGCTAGGCCATGCTTTCAGAAGATACTCAAGGGGTTGTACCTGGGAATGGGCCTTCCAGACATGGCCATTTAACAGAGATGATAATAATTGTTATGGACTGAACTGTGTCCCCACCAAATTTACATGTTGAAGCTCTAATCCCCAATGTGATTACATTTGGAGGTAGGGACTTCACTATGAAGTGAATGAATAAACAAATTGTGGTATATACATGCACTTGTTTGAGACCCTGTTCTGAATTGTGTTGGGTATATATACCTAGTAGATGGAATTGTGGGGTCATATGGTAATTCTACATTTAATTTTTTGAGGATCTGCCTAACTGCCACAGTGGCTAAACCATTTTACTTTCCCACCAGCAATGCAGGAGGGTTATTACTCTACATCTTAGCCAACACTACTTCTCATTCACCCTCTCTTTGACCTTTGCCCTTCCTCTTTCTCCTCCTCCCTCTCGTCTTCCTCATTATTAATTATGATTATTATTATTATTATCATCATCATTATCTATAGCCATCCTACTGGGTGTGAAGTAGTAACTTGTTAACCATTTGTATTTGCTCTTTGGAGAAATGTTTATTTAGATTCTTTTCCCATGTTTAGTTGTAATATTTGTCTTTTAATTATTGAGTGTAAGATTTCTTTATATATCACAGATACAAGTTACTTATAGATATATGATTTGCAAATATATTCTCCCATTTTGTAAAGCTGCCTTTCACTTTCTCAGTAGTGTGCTTTGAAGCAAAGAAATTTTTAATTTTGATAAAGTGCAAATTGTCTACTTTTTATTTTTTATCCGTGCTTTTGGTGTCCTATCTAACTCTCTAAGGTAATGCATAATTAGCCTGATTTTTCTTTCAAGAGTTTTATACTTTTAGGGTTTTTTGTTTAGGTTTTTGATCCATTTTGAAGGAATTTTTATATATGGTGTGAGATAAAAGTCCAAGATCCAGTTTAACTCTTTTGCGTGGGGCCACCTAATTGTCCCAAGACCATTTGTTGAAAAGATTTTATCCTTTTTAAATTATTGTGGCTTCCTTCTTGAACATCAGTTGACCATAGACAAATGGATTTTTTCTGGAATCTCAGTTCTGTTCCATTGATCTATATGTTTATTACAATGCCAGTACCACACTGTCTTGATTAATATAGCTTTGCAGTAAATATTGAAGCCAAAAAGTATGAGTCTTCTAACGTTCTTTTTCAAGATTGCTTTTGCTATTCCGGTTACATTCTAATTGCATATGGATTTTAGGATCAACTTGTCAATTTCTATAAAGAAGCCAGCTAGGATTCTAATAGGGTTTGTATTGAGTGTAATATTTTACCACTTCAAGTAGAATGTAGAGTACTTAACACCTTTTAGTTTCCTTTACCCTCCCTTTTATGATATAGTTGTAGTAAATACTACTTCTGCATATTATTGAGAGCCACTGTAGACAATTTCCAATTTTTGCTTTCAACTATAAAAGTGACTTAAAATATTTAATACTAGTCCATTTACCCATCTGTCTCTCCTTTCCATTGTTCTTTCTTCATTCTGATGTTCTAAATTAGCTCCCATGATTATTTACTTTCTCTCTGAATAATTTCCTTCAGCTATTCTTTTAGAAGAGTTGATAAATTTTCTTAGTTTCACCTCATTTGAGAATGTCTTTATTTCATGATCACTCATGAAGAGTATTTTTGCCAAAAGTTGAATTCTGGGTTGAGCACTAGTTTTCTCAACACTTGAAAATACTATGCCACTTTTCCCTGGTCTCCATGGTTTCTAGCTAAAATCTCTTGAATGCTTCCAAAACTTTTTTGTCTTCAATTTTTATAAATTTCACAAATTCTCATAAATGTGATTATGATGTGTCTGGATGTGGATTTCTTCTGTTTAGAATTCACTCACTTCTGGAACCTGTAGGTTTACATCTTCTACCAAATATGGAAAGCTTTCAGCCATTGCTTCTTCAAGTGTTGCTTATTTTTTCCCCCTCAGAGCTCCACTTTCCTCTTCTTCTAGAATTCGGGTAACATGATGTTAGATCTTTTATTATTGTCCCTGAGGTCTCTAACATTCTGTTCAACTTCTTAAATCTATTTTTTCTGTTATTTGGGTGGAGTACTTTTGATTGATCTGTGTTCACGTTTATTGATTCTTTCCTCTGTCATCTTGATTCTGTTATTAAATTCATCCAGTGAGGTTTCTTTTTTCTTTTTTGGTTATTGTATTTTTCAGTTTTGACATTCCCATTTTGTTCTTTCTTATATGTTCTATTTCCTTGTTGATACTTTGTTTTCTTGTTTGCTTTGAGTTTGTGATCATTTGTTAGAGCAATTTTATTGTAGCTGCTTTAAATTCTGATTTGATTATTATAGCATTTGCATTTATTTGGTGTTGGAGTCTGTTATTTGTCTTTTCTCATTTGAGTTGATATTTTCCTGGTTGTTGATATGAAGAGTAATTTTGAATTGCATCCTGGACATTTTAAGTATTGTATAAGAATCTCTTTCCCATTATATTTTATCAGGCAGTCAGCTTACTTAAATCTAGAACACACATCACAGTCACTTTTGTGGGTCGTGGTTCACATGTCAGTTTAATTTCCTAAACTTTTGTGGTGCTATTTAGTGTATCCTGTTCATATGATACCCCCACTGAAACCTAGAAAGCAATCCATACTAGAATTCAGTTATTAAAACTTTGCTATGCTATTTCTGGTTGCATACACACAATGGGGTTGCTCAGAGTTCTGCCCAAAATTCCATACAGACATTCAGGAAATCCATTTTTAAAATTCTTTTCTTTCTACTTTTTAGTTTAGAGGTGAAGGGGCACCTCTGCCTCATTATTCAGGGCAGGGATGGTAAGCCAGACTCTGCCCACAGTCTCCAAAGGTGCAGTGTCCCATGGGAAAGGGGAGTGGTGCCACTTTGCTCTTGCAGAGATGGGATGGTGGGCAGAGCTCTGCCTGTAGTCTCCAGTGGCTTAATGTATGATGGGAGGGGAAAAGGCATGACATTTTTCATACTGTTCACCTGAAATGGGGCAAGAATGACCAAAATGTTCTAGTCTTCTTGGTCTGCTCTCCCCCCCACCTTTTTTTTTTTTTTTGGCCAGTGCAGATAGGGTTTTCATGGGACTTTGTATTTGTGCTTGATATTTCCTGATTGCAAGCCCCTCTAAGCAGACAGGCTGGCATTTATAAAGTTTAAAAAAAAATAGGCAACTCAGAGAACTCACTGCTGGGTTAGTCCTGAAGCCCTACAATCCCTACCTATGTAGGTTTCCTCAATCTACCCACCCCCCCATCTTTTTATCTTACCCCAGGAACTATCAATATTCTTGAGATAAATTAAAATACTTTTTTAAATTACTCTTTAATAATTACAAAAATAATGCATTGATGAAGTACATCACCAAATTGTTAACAAATGTCTACCACCAAAATTTTATAATATGGAGAATTCTTTCTACATAGTCTATATATATATATATTTTTTTAAAGATTTTATCTATGTGACAGACAGAGATCACAAGTAGGCAGAGAGAGAGAGAGGAGGAAGCAGGCTTCCCGCTGAGCAGAGAGCCCGATGCGGGGCTCGATCCCAGGACCCCGGGATCATGACCTGAGCTGAAGGCATAGGACTTAACCTACCGAGCCACCCAGGTGCCCCTATATATTCTATATATTTTTTATTCATTTTTATCTTTAATATGACTCAATAACATAATATACTTGAGAAAAAGGAATATTAAAAATAAATACATATTAAAAATAGGAAACAAGTGATCTTTCAAGTCAGATAAAGGTGGGGAGTTCTAAGACAATTATTTATATATATACTTGTTACTTCTCATGCCAAAAATGGAACACACACCTTGATTTTAATATTTTTATCAGGAACATATGAATTTAATTATACTATTAAAATATTATTAAGCCTTTATTTGCAAAAGAAACAGTGTTTTGCATTTAGTAATTAATGCAGCCAACATAGAAATTTGACCAAGATAAATGTTAATAACCAAATGGAACATTTAGTTCCCATATGTATGCACATACAGTAGACTATGTATGTGTGTTATTATTCAGTTCAACAAACATTTATTGAATTTGCTTTATATAATTTTGATGCAAATGTGAAAAAAATTATATTCTCTGCAAATAACAATGGAATACATTTCTGCCCAAAAAATTACATGGAAGATCTTTGGGGGGAAAATAGCTGAATGTAAATTGATCAGACAACAAGGGATGAGATATCCATTTCTTGGAACTTCCATTAAGAAAGAGTTGCTCTTTATCAAAGATTTTCAGTATCAAAAAATATTGAAAGTATACATCTTAATATTAAACTATCCAGATTAGTATTGGCTGTGTTACTTTCCATCAGTGCAGGCATCCTCACCATTTAGATATAGAAGCTGCTCAGCATTTCCAGGTGTCCATTACAGATGGAAATTTGGACCGTTACTATGAGTTCCTTCCTTCAAATAATTTGTCCTGAAGTCCTAATGACAACATCCAAAGGTTACTCAGCCTGACATCCCCATCTTCTCCTGGTATCAGTGGATATAATTTTTAATTGTCCAACTTACTTTCTAACCAAAATCATTGATTAGTTTTATGGTTTCTGTCAGAGAAGCAACACAAAATTTATTCTTTATGATGATTTGTTTTTCCTCTTCTGTCAGACTCAGGAGCTACCAATAACTTAATTATATTACTATTGCTGATATTTAGTATTAATAAAGATTTGCGAATATTTCAATGTACTGATGCCATCAGACCCATTTCTCTTGGATCTCCTGCTATATAGAGCCCGAACTAGACACTGTATCTCTGGTACACACATCTTGGTTGGATGAAGTTTCCTTGAACCTTGCTATCCAAAATGTGAACCAGTGGTCAGCAGCATTGTCATCTTTGGAGAGCTTGTTAGAAATGTAAATTGTTAGGCCCTACTCCAGTCTGAGTAAACCAGAATTTACTGCATAAAATTGAAAGGTGATTTGTGCCCACACTGAAGTTTGAGAGGTATTGCCTTTGACAAAGTTGTTACCTGAGTCTCTGGTTGCATTTGGAATGAGAAAGCAGTCAATAACCATTTCCTATACCTTACCTTCAAGCATATCTATACAAATATATGTATACAGATAAATCACACTACTTGAGCTGAAGCAAGATCTGTGGTTACTGCAGCAAATCAAATCAGATTATTTTGTAAGGATAAATGGAACAATAAAATCTAATATGAAGAAATGTGGGATGCTCCCGACCCACTTTCTCACTAACCCAGTGACTAATTATGTGTGAGTAGAATTAGAATGAGAGACACTTTGTTTATTTCTCAGGAGCTGAAGACTATTAGAGCTATATGAATAGTTATGGAGATAGTTTTGGTGTAGCATCTAATGTAATTGAGAAATTGAATGTCATACCTCCAGTCTGTGGAAAAGAGATGTGACTAGTTAATTTTTAGCTTTCAGTCAAACAGTGTATTAAAATTCTTTGGGTTCTAGGAAAGAGAATTCCCACAAAATTAAAGAAAATTAGCTCATTTGACAGGATAGTCTGGTTATTGCATTGTTACCTGCTATGTTTGTTTTGTTAATGTTCATTTTCATTTTTGAAAACTAAAGTCAACTAGACATCCACACGTATATGTTTTCTAAAAGGCTGCCGTAAGAAGCGCTGTTGTGACTAGGTAATAATATATCATGTTTTTATTATTCCTAATAATAAAAAATTATTAATAAAATAGTTTACTAGTAGCCTATTAATGATACGTACTATTAGATTTTATTAAAATTATCTAATTCAGTTGCCTAAGAACATTATGAATAGGTTACAAAACTTCAATGTGTAGGAATCAGACAAAATTTTTAATAAATATCCCTTACTTTTTATGAATGCAGTTTTTAAAAGTCGTCATTGCAACATATGGCTAATTTTGTGTGTACTTGGTAGAGTTAAAAAGAATATAAAAAGATCTAATTACATAATCCATTAAGCAAATTCTGGAGTCATTATTGTCTAGTTGGGCAATAGCTAGTATAGTTGTACAGTGTAGTTGTCTAGCTATAAGCCTTAAAGCATCTTTTAAGTGCCCCCCCCCCCGGCTATTTTTTTGAGTTATTCCAGGTAAGATTGCTTTAGGAACATATCCAAGTTTATCTTTTATTCCTCAAGTATTCAGTAATACAAAGTGCTGTCCTAGGAACTTTCATTTATATCACCTTGTTAGATTTCAGAAGCATTACTATTTACTACTTGAACAAAGGTTGTTCTAGACAACCTTCAGTGTATAAGGGCCTATCTTCAAACATGCTTTTTATATCCACTTACTAATTTATTTTTATGTACAATATATAGTGATAGTTTTGCCTAGAGTTTAGGTATGTTTTAAAATACTGTTTTTGAATACAAATGACAGCAAAAAAATATCTAAAGTAGAATATCATTTACATCATATATGTATCACTCTTACATACATGGGCTAGGAACTTCTAAAGGCTTTATTATTATTATTATTATATTAATATTCTGTATTATTAATTATTATTATTATTATTATTTATTTTAGAGAAAGAGAGAGCACAAGCGGCGGGGGGGCAGTGGGAGAGGGAGAAAATCCTAAGCAGACTGCACACTGAGCGCATAGCACGATGTAGGGCTTGATCTCACTACCCCCTAGATAATGACCTGAGCCAAAAACAAGAGTCAGATGTTCATCCAGGGGGCCACCCAAGTTCCCCATTACATATATTATTGTGGACAGTCTCCACAGCAAACCTAAGACATAGATGCTAGTATTATGCCTATTCTATAGAGTCACAAGGATGGCTGAGTAACTTGTTCAAGGTTATAAAACTGGTTAATGGTGAAGCTGGGACTTGAACCCAGCTAGTTCAGTTCCAGAGTCCATGCTCTAACCACTTTGCAGTACTACTTCCCAACGTGGTTGGAGGAGACATGTAGGACAGTAGGGCATGATGGAGTCAAAATATAGGGACTAAGACTCTAACTTTCATATGCTAAGACTATAATCAACTGATGGGACTGAAATGGCAAACATGCAGCCTACCATAGAACATCTTTATGGGCCACCTCAAATGAAATTCCTTTGAGATAATCTAAGATAATCCTCAGTCTGTCAATATGCATCCTTAGCATATATGGTCATGAATTCATAACATTTTTGTATCTGCATATTTCAATAATTACACGAGAGGCAATAGTCAAAAAAGATTATTGTCTGCTTTCTCTTCTCTCTCTGTCTCTGATCCTGTATCTCTATCACTTGTCTTTCTCTTTCTCTGTCTCTGTCCATCTGTCTGTATGCCAATTACTTTTGAAGAAATCCAGGCAACATTAGGACCTATTAGCAGCCAATGTTCTTGTCCTGTGGAGAAAACACTTTGATAGAAAAACAGAAGTTTGAGACAAAGGAAGAGGAAGTAACATAATTACATCTTTTGAGTTCTTAGAGCTACAGGGAACCAGTTTTGCCCTGGACTTTCCAATTGTTTGAGCCAGTAAATTCCCTTTATATTTAAGCAAGTTTGATTGGGTTCCAGTCATGCATGTCTTTAGGATGCTAGGACATTAAGCTCAACATAAGGTCTGAGTCAAATTCATAAACGATGAGTCAACAAAATTTCTAGCATGTAATCCCCTGAAATCAAACAAAGTCATTTATTTTTTAAGTGAGTAACAAGCAGGGACCTGTGATTTGAAAATTGGACAACAACCCCCAGGCCACCAGTTGCCAAAAAGTATGGTTTAGCAAAGCAGTGCAGACCTCGGAAAGAAGTTCTCCCCTGTACTTCTTTCAAAGATGACAATCTTTTCTCAACTGGAGGACCCAGGTGCTAGTTAGGTAGTCTTTGCCATCACAAGAGCAAGAAATCCTTTTCATTCCTGCCCAGGAGTGTGTGTGTGCGTGGTTTTTGTTTGTTTGTTTGTTTGTTTTTTGTTTTTTTTTTTTTTACCTTCTTCTCTTTACCCAGTGGTAGAAATTTAACTGCAAATTTTCTGCTTTTCACTTTAACACTGTATTTTATACATGGAGGTATGGTTAAATTTTTCATTGTCATGTCCAGGTTCAAGGTCATGAACCTAAGCCTATTTCCCAGAGATGGATTTAGGTCTGAATGGAAAAATTATCATGAATTAGGTTATATCCTTCTGAGAAGGAAGAACATTTCAATTTTATTTAGAGTTGTTGTGTTAAGTTTGGCAGGAACATTCTTAAAAGTGTATATAGAGGAAACAAGATATATATGATTTGGGCAGCCAAGTCATGAAATGGACTTCCTTTGAGGAATTGTCCCACTTGCATTGCATTTGGTCCTCCTGCAACTTAAATCATGGTCTAAGCACAGTTAATAAATACCAATATACTCTGGGTGGACCTGAAGTGGAGCTTATCATCTTGTAACAAAATATCAGCAATTAAAATTCCACAAAAAGGATGTGCTGCCTAAATTTTCATATATTGTGTGTACTTGTCACAGTGCCTCACACAAAAATCTTTCAATAAGATATTTGTTGAGTGATTGGCAAATCCATCAAATGAGTGAAGTTTAGATGTATTTGCTTAAGTCTCAGCATTATAGCTATTTGCTCATTTATTCAACATCTATAGATTTTTGTTCAGCTATGAGGATGTGGGATATAAGGAGATTAATAACATACTTTGTCTATCTTTAAGAATATCTGAACACCTGGGAAGATAGACAGTAAGATATTTAAAAACATATTGCAATAGGCCCATGGAATAGAGTATGATAATAGCATGATGTTTTAGAAAGAGCCCTGTATTCGTTTCCTATTACCACAAATTTGTGGTTTAAAACAATGCAAATTTATTTCCTTACATTTGGAAGTTCGGAAATCTAAAATCAAGGTGTTGTCAGTAATGCATTCCTTCTGGAGGCTTTTGGGGAGAATCCATTTCCTTGCCTTTTTTAGCTTCTAGAACCCCTCTGCACTCCTTGGCTCACAGCCCCTTCCTTACACTACTCTAATCTTGCTTCCATTGTCTCATCTCTTGCTGCTAATTCTGATCCCCCTGCCTTCCTCTCAAGGGCTCTTGAGATCACATTAGTCTTACAGGGATAATCCAAGATAATCTCTCCATCTTGAGATCTTTAACATAATCATTTCTTCAAACCCTCTTATACCTGGCAAGGTAAAATATTCTTATGATCTGAGGACTGGGAGATGGATATTCTTGAGGACTACCATTCTGCCTGCCAGAGCACCTAGCTGAATTTTAATCTAGATACAGCTAGTAATAAACTGTGTGATCCAGAGTATAACATGCTAGATTCCTGGTCCGCAGTTTCTTCAGCTGTAGAGTATGGTCTAAATATATTTCAGCTCTCACATTTTATGCATTACAAGTATAGCAACAAGGCTGAAAGCACATGATGTAGATGTTCCCAAACCTAAAATCATGGTTCTAGAGCAAACTGTTCTTGTTGATTAGGGCTCTTCCTGCTTGGAAGCAATTTCTGGGGCAATTTACTGTGTCAAAGCAATATGTATTTGCTCTCATATATCTAAACAATTCACCCCCTATGAAGAAAGAGAACAGAAATATAACATCTGTTTTTTTATATTAGCTCATTTGGAATCAAATAGTCGTAACAAGGTGTCACTGCCTCATTAGTTAATAAGGCAGGAGCTCTAAGACTCATCCCCCTAGCTTCATACATGGTCTATGTGCTTGCCTAGGAACCAGTCTTGATTATGAGTAGGAGAAACTGCTCCTTCCTTATAGATGTTTTAGACAAGATTTTCCACCGGGGTCGCTTTTCTATCCATCGACCTTCCTGCGCACACATTGTGATGTCTTTTCCTGGCACATTATATGTGAAGCTTACATTAATATGTACTTCACTATGGTATTGAGCTAGCTACTTTAAAAGATGCGTGTGATAGAAGGGACGGAGCTCACTCAAAATCCTGGTACTCATACTAACAGGCTGAGTGACCTTGCCCAAGACACATAACCTCTCTGGATATCGGTTTTCTCATCCATAAAATGAAGAGAGTAAAATAGAGTAATTAACTTTGAAGAGGTTCCTAGCTCTGAAATTCAAGGACTCAATTTCTTACCCTTTTAGGTTACCTACTGTGCCAGCTTAATTGACTGTCTGGTTATATAGAATCCACTTTTATCCTCTAAATTTATCACACTTTTCACTTTCATTCAGAAGTCCATATCAGTATTTCTTGAATAACATACTGCTTTCACTTAGTCGAGTTCAAATGTGAAAGAATGTGGATATATCCTTTGACCTTAGGGAGCAAATACCAGATTCTAGATCTTAATCTAAAACCCCACATACTTTTTTTTTTTTTTAACATATAGGCAAGATACCTTATATAAGTATCTTATAAGTAGTTATAAGACCAATGATCAGTATCTTTATGTCAGGAGTATCAGTGGATAAGTGGGAAAAAATTAAATCTCTTCTCTTTAAAGAAGTATATTTCACTAGTCTTACATAGACATAGTACCACAAGGCCTATGTTTAATTGCCCCTGCATTTCTAGGACTTAATACTAAGTATCTGGATCAAACAGGCAATCAGTGAATGTTGGATAAAATAGATGTCAATGGATTTGCCAGGGAAAGAGCTCAGAAAAGCCAGGGACTTCTGCTGCAAAAATTATCTTTTATGAGAACTAGATATATAAATTTTAGAACTATCAAAGTCTTGAAAATTATTCTACTCTAAATCCCTCCCTTTACATAAGAGGAAACTGAAGCAGAGGTAAATAGAAAGCTGACAAAAGGACACACTCATAGTTAATAGAAGATTTGAATTAAAATCCAGATCTCTGGCTACCCAGTTGTGTCTTTTGCCAGGATTCATTATTCCAATGTCTTGCTTTTTTGAGAAATTAAATGGCATGGTATTTACACAGGAAACCTCAGCCTGATGGTTTAAGTCTCCTGTGCTCTTTTCTTCTCTTATTTGCTCCCTCTTATCTGCCTTCTCTCTTTCTTATCTAAGAGTCTCACTCTCCTTATCAGAGGATTGGGGCACTGTTACTTGACATGTAATTTACATCCACTGAAAGCCTAGAGTTACACTGTATCAACCCTTTCTCCATCTTACAGATAAAAACTACCAATCAGGATAGGGCTTTAGTTCTTAGCTTGTACTATTAAAGTTTGCATCTGACTACTAACTTCAAATATGTTATTACATTTGCATATTTGCTGCTACAGATAAAATGCTTTGGTGAGGTATCTCTGGGCATCACAATCCTAAGTCTGGTTTGAGACCTGAATTAAAATTTTTTTGTTTCTCTCTTAGACTAGAAATATGCATAGGTTTAACTACTTATTACAGAATTTTGCTTTTTGTATTGGTAGAATAACAAGAAATAAAATGCTTTCTCTTCATCAGAATAGTTTATTTTTAATGGAGCATTCTTTCTACATCAATTGTATAATACTTTTATTTGTATTAATTAGTCCAAAAGAAAACAATAACTCTAGAATAAACATTACATAATACTAGAACTGGTTTGTTGGTTTTTTTTTTAAGATTTTATTTATTTGACAGACAGCAAGAGAGGGAGCACAAGCAGGGGGAGCAGGAGAGGAAGAAGCAGGCTCCTGGCACAGCAGGGAGTCCAATGCGGGGCTCAATCCCAGGAAGCTGGGGATCATGACCTGAGCCAAAAGCAGACACTTAAGGACTGAGCCACCCAGGCGTCCCAATACTAGAACTTTTACAGGATTTCTTTTCCTTTAGTGCCCTGAGTTCTTGGTCCCGCCTCTTCAAAGAATGAAGAGGTAAACCAGAGGAAGAGTGATGGCCAGCAAAGCAAATTTTATTGAGCAATACTACAAAGCTTCCCAAGAGGGAGGGACCAAGAGGGTAGCATTTTGGCATTTAAGTCTAGGGGATTTTATGGGCTTGTTGGCAGGCTATTTTAATCTGATTGACCCTCCCTGTGCCAGGGGCCCCATCAGGTTTTTGCCCATGCACCCATCTACCTATCAGGTAGTTGCTCGAGTGGGAAAGGGCAGAGAGCTCCTTCCAGGGTGGCTTGAAATCCTTTTAAGGGTAGCTTCCTCTTGGCGGGAGGGGGTGGCAGGAATGGGGAGTTGTCCCTGCCTGCGTTTCTTCCCACTATATTTCACTAGAACCATGCACTTGTATAGAATCTAAACATGGCAGACATGGTTAAACTACCCACTCATAAATTGTATATGAATATTACATTCTGCAAGTTGTTATAATTTTCAACTTTGCTGTGATTGTGAAGTTACACTTGTCACCAAAAAAGAATTCATCGTTCTGTTCATTTATTGTGAGAATATATTTAAAGACTAACTGATGAAACCTTGAAGTTAATTGTCTGTTTCATCTGACACTTTGGCTATAGAGCTGGCTTCATGGACATGCAACCTGTAGAATCAGACAGAATCTGCACCCAGAAGGGCCACCATGCTTGGTGGAATGCTCTGCCATCACCATCTTGAAATTCTTTGTAATTTTTCAACAGGGCCTCCTAAGGCTTTCATTTTGCACTGAGCTCTACACATTGTATAACCCAGCCCTGCTTGGTTGTGAGATACACGAAAGAAACCACTAAATATGAGTGTGGGAAAAAGGTAGCAGTCATTATGGGTTTTGGTTAATGTTCTGCAAAGATGGCCATGGTTCCTTTCTCAAAAAAAAAAAAAATCTATACAGTTAAGTCCTTGAAAATATAAGTAATTCATGACTACCTGGGAAAGAAATATCTCTGGTGAGGGGTCCCAAGTTTTAAAACCTTGTGTATGGGTTTGGGGGGAAGAGAAGAGAGGGATTATGAAAAAGAAATACTTAACGTTTTCAAATAGGAACACTTAGAGACTATTCTTAGGGAGATTTTCTTAAGTAAATCAACTGGAAAGGGAAGTTCTAATATAATGAATGTTTTTAACTTTTTAAAATTATATTAGTACTATTCACTATTTCAGTTACACAAATGAAGATATTTCAGTTACACAAATCTAAAGAGAAACATTCAAACAAAAGTTTTAAATTCTAGACTTTTTATAAGTCTGTCGACTAAAGGGAAAAAATATTTAGAATTTAACAACCTAATCTTTTCCTCCACCTTTATCTACCTATTCTGCATGGCAAAAGAGTAAGTTTTAGTTTTTACTTCTGAAAAACCACAGTCATGAGTTGTTGTGAGCCCTAAGAATCAGAACTTAGTATAAAGGACAAGCTGTGGCCAAGTAACTACCACATATGATGCCAGAAACGACTTACCTTGACCTTGACTTTAAAATAAAAAAAAAAATGAGAGGTTTTTGCTTTTGTTTTTAAGTAGACACCTTTGGGAGTGTCTTCTCAGCTCACAAAACCCTTTAACCTTCCCACACATATCCACAGTGGCAAGCTGTGCTCTACCTAATGGCCCTAAGTGACCGGTCCAAAATGAGGTCTATGACTCAAGATGAGTAAATGAGAGTCCCTTTCCCTGGAATCTGTAATTGGTACTGGGGAAGACAAAGAAAAAGATAAATTGATAGAGGAAAATTTTCTTCAGATGGATGCGTCAACATACATAATAGCTGTTGTAGACCTCCTCTACCTATACTATTTACCAGAAAAAAGCAGCAGCTGCTCTTCAGAAAGAGCAGAAAGAAGCAGACAAGCAGAAAAGGGCAGGAGAAGTCCAGACTTCTTAGTTTTTCATCTGACTGCAGTGTCTTCCGGAGACAGGTATAATCCCAATCCTTGACACATATTTCCTTTATTTCAAGAGGCCATCATTTATAAGGCAAATTCATTTTCTACAATGACAAAGGATAATAAAAAATAACATCATTTTTGCAACATATATGATATCAGGAAAGTTAAAATGTCATTCTGAATTGGGAGAAATACTTGAATATCTCTGATGCTTTAATTTCCTGAGTTGGTATCTGTTACTGGAAATGAAAAGACTCCTGAAGTAGATCACTTTATAATTCCTTCTTTCCCTCTGAATGTCAACAGACTCTTCTGTTTGCAGGATGGAGAAGCAGAGTTAGGGCAAGGCTGAGTATAATGCCTAAATTAATAAAGCAATCCCATTTAGATTCAAAAGAGTGATCAGGTTTATTGATTTTTCTGAGCTATCACCAGTTCCATATATATCCTTCTTTATCTGTTGTCTTCTGTCATTCTATCTGAGTAAGGGGAGAGTGAGTGACTAAGCCCATGAATTCTGGGCCAAGTTATCTAGGTTTTCATTCTGGGTCAGCTTCTTCCCTGTAATGGGACCCTGAACAATTACTTAATCTCTGTGTGCCTCAGTTTCCTCATCTGTGAAAAGAGGGTAATCATACCTAGTTGGCAAGATTTATAGAAACATGTTAGTATTTATAAAGCTTCTTTAAAAAAACTTATCACATAGTAATGCTATGTTTTTTATACATGTTTTGCAAAATAAGTTAAAATAAAATTGCAAAATCCAGTAATTTTTTAAATGGACTTTGAAAATGGACCAGGATATTAATGCAAAAAACAGATCATAGTACATATAAAAAATGTATTTATGATCAAAAGAAAGATGTCATAATCTAGTAGGGAAGGAATAACTTTTGAGATATTCTATACATTCTTTAGATACATAAGTTATCTATGGACAAAATATGATAATAAAACCTCAGCTTACAACATACACTAAAATAAATTATAGTAAAGAGTTAAATGCAAATTAAGTAGCATGGAAAAATACAAAGGCAAATATTTAACTGATTTATGGAGGAAAATGTATTGCCTATGCAATTAAAAAAATAATAATGATCAGCCAAGGAAATAAAAATGAAAGAAAAGAAAATATTCTTTTAATTTTTTGTGAACATAATCCTTTACAATTTCCAGAAATAAAAATATCATACTATGAAAATAATTCTTATCATTAGGAGAGTTAATAAGTTAATATCCATAATGTTAATTCTTGCAAACCAAGGTAAGAATCCACATGTTAGAAAAATATGAAACAGATTGTGTTAACCAGAAATTTTTGGTTTCATGTTACAGAAACAAAACACAATCTAGATGAGAAAAACTGAAATATATATATATATATATACATATATATGTGTGTGTATATATATATATATATATATATATATATATATAACTTATTTATTGGCTCCTGTTATTAGAAAAACCTATGTGGATTCAAACAGAGTTAGATCTCAGGGCACTAACAAATTTATGGAAATGTTTTCTTTCTCCCCATCTTTCAGTTCCACTGGCTTCTGCTTGGCTTCTTACTCAACGATGCTTTTCAACATGGCAGTTTGATGTCAGCCAGATGGGCATAGGCTGACCCACACTCTATTGTTTTTAGATATCAATAACAGAAAGCAGGAGTCCATCCCTTTTCAATGTCCAGGTATCGAAGCTTACATGGAGATTCTGGTTGCATCTACTTGGAACACGTGATACTGATGAGCCGGCATCAGGCCTGGGAGTGGGAACAGGCAGGGCCAACTGGAACTAAACCACAGATTACTACTGATTAAGGGAGGGCTACTCCCCACAGAAAAGTACACTGCACAGATGAAAACTTCTTGTCCCTTATAGTACAAAGCAGGCAATCTGCCAATAAACTACAAATGGCTAATAAACATGGAAAAATTCAGATTTGTTATAAAATAAAGAAGTAAGCTTTAAGACAGCAGTAATGAACAATTTTTTTTAATTTTCACCTTGGATAGTGTGTTGTATATACTCCTTAGAGGCACGAATGGGAGGTATTAACGTTTGTACAGATCTGTGGAATACAGATTTTCAAAATGTTAATGAGCATTTAAAATGTTTATAATCTATAATCCATGTCAAAAATCTCTTTGAGGAATATAATTACAGAGTAAAAACATTTATAGACAGAGGTCTTCATTATATTTGTAGCTCTAGGAGGAAAAAATGAAAATAAGTCTATGAAAATTTATCAGTAGAAAAAGATGAAAGGAACTATGTTTTATACACACACACATACACACACACATACACACACACACAAACAGATATGATGCAGCCATTCAATTTTTTATTTGAGGAATTTTTAAAGATTTTGTTTATTTATTTATTTGAAAGAGAGAGCACGAGTGGGGGGAAGAGCAGAGGGAGAGGCACAGGCAGACTCCACATTGAGCGCAAAGCCCAACTCAGGGCTTGACCCCAGGACCCTGAGGTGGTGACCTGAGCTGAAATCAAGAGTCAGAGCCTTAACCAACTGAGCCACCCAGGTGCCCCATGTCTGAGGAATTTTAAATATTGTAAGATTATATAATTAAAGCACTGTCAAATCTTAACAATCTTAAAATCTTTTTCTCTGGATTATACTATTATTATTTATTTTTAAAATTTTTCCTCCATTTTGACCAAGTTTTTTTTTTTAAGACTTTTTAAAATCTATTTGATAGAGATGACAAGTAGGCAGAGAGGCACGCAGAGAGAGAGAGGAAGAGAAGCAGGCTCCCTGCCAAGCAAAGAGCCCGATGCGGGGCTCGATCCCAGAACCCTGGGATCATGACCTGAGCCGAAGGCAGAGGCTTTAACCCACTGAGCCACCCAGGCGCCCCAGACCAAGTTTATTTTTTAAAAAGTAAAATCCTGTAGTCGTAGAAAATAAGTTTTTTCTTTTATTTTATGAACTTCATTTGCTACCAGTAGGAACCCTGAATGCTCAAAACATTCCGTCTGAAAGTAAAGCACTTATATCATGATATATAATCACTATGTATCATGCTAGTTTTGCTAGTTTACATGTAAGGTTGCTAATTGTGAAACTTTTCAAAAATGTTCTACATAACTATCAAGCATAGTTGCCATTAAGTACTTAGATATATATAAAGTACAAAGGAATGACTGAAGCAGCCTGATTCTGCATTCCATGTAACATAATGCAGGGACATATAAAAATACTAGAGAAAAACCGATATACTTTGAAATTCTGTTTTCCTAATCTTATAAGAATAAAATTCATTTTCACTTAGTTGGTATTTTCCTTTGCAGTGTAATTTTGCCACATGCAAATTTGCCATTAAAGAATGTAACAGACATTTACTAATGAAATACTATGGCTAATAAACATCTGAAACAAGGCATTTAAATTTGGTACAAAGTAAAGGCACACTAAAGCAACGATGATACAACATTGTTTAATTTTCACATTGTGAGGATATTGTTTTAGTAGTGGGTTTTACCAGACTATAATATTTTTCTCAATGGTGTCCATGCAAATTTTTCTCCAATTGCAAGCAGGAAGTGTAAATTAATAAAAATAGCAATCTTTGGTTCATAAGGCTCTTTGAGCTCAGAAGGGCCAATGCTTTTTGAATAGAGTCATGAAAAACATAACAGGTTTCACCTGAGAATATAATAAAACCAGGTAAAGTAGCAGTGTATGTGCTTAACAGCTGCAGGCATTTCTATTCTAATGGTCGATCAGCTCCTTTTAAAAATAAAAATTATAAACAACAATAAAAGATTTTTAAAAAGGGTACACTATGTTATATTAGTAAGGAAAACAATTCGAACATTTCCAGATCACTGATTAGGCACCATGTGGCAGGTAAGGGACTAAGGCCAGCTAAAGCCCCTGAGGTCTGCTCTGGTAACTGGTAACACACGTGTTACCAGTTACCGCACGTGGGGGTGCGGGTGTGTGTGTGTTTCCTGTATCAGTGCAGCGGCAACGTTTTCTAAGCAAACTATTTAACTTAGAAAAATCAATACAGTGAAACAACACACCATTCTAGAATATCAAGTTGAAGTGTCCCCAGTAGGTAGATTCAATAACTTGTCTTGGCCCCAGAATAATTACTTCAGGGTTTGGGGTATACAGTTTGAGCATGCTTAACATGTTGTATCTATCCTCATGCCTTGGCATCCATAAGATAATTATAATTTATGGGTGCGCCCCAGGAAGATTTTGCATAGTCTTTGTTCATTTGTAGCAAGAAGATGTCCTCTTGATGCTTACTGGGCTGTTTCTTTTCACCTGCCAAATGATTTTATGTGGAATAATCTCCTATGCAATTGTTCAAATAATAAATAATCTATAAATGCATAAGGAACTTCCTTGTAGGAAGCTAGAGATAGGGCAATCACTCATCCCAATCTTTTTGTTCTCCTTCAGTGAATTTTGTTAGCCTATGTTTTAAAGGCTGATTTCATCTCTCCATGAGGCTGCCTGTCTCTGACTGATAAAGGGGTAGTTAGCAAAAGAAAATCCTCATAGTCTGCATGTTTCTTCATTAAAAATATCCTCTCTCTTTTCATATTTGGTTGCAGGCGAAGGGTCAGAAACTTCCATATGATCAAAAGCAAAATGGTTCTGCTCTTAGTAAGGAATGCCCCACCCCACCAAGATACGACTTCTAGTTCAGCAGGCAGCAGGCTTCACGGAAAATACTGTTTGTTCTTTAATGTAAATAGCCACATATATTCGTAGATGGTAGCATCAAAGATTTTAATAAAAGGTATTAGGCAGTTTGGCTCAGGAGTTTTTAGGGGGGTTGTTACCACCCCCAACTTTTTTAAGAGTGCCCTATCATGAAGACAACATGGCCCTCCCACGTGCTCTTCTGGAAACTGTAATGACATTATAGGCAGCATTAACACTTTCATTTCTTAGAAAGAACCCACCACGTTCTCTGTACCCCATCCTGACAGTGCTTGCAAACCTTTTTGTAGTCTTCCAAGATACTTAAAATCCTGGCAACGGCGTTTTGCCCAAGTGGTTCCCCAAAGGCACACTCTCAGCCAGGAACATTTAGCGTTCCCAGTGTTGTTCAGTCTGGGCAGTCTGGCTTTGCAGCTCTCCATCCCCTGGAACTGTTTGTGGCCAGAGGAGTGTTCCTGCCAAATTATAAAAGAGGCTGTATCTTCTCTCCCTGGACTCCTGACCTTTTCCCATCAGTTATGGTCTCCTGACCACACAGCTTATGTCTTGAACTTTAAATCTTGATTTAAAAATCTAATTAGGCTTTTCTTGTCTCAACACGTTGGTTTGGGTCCCCTCTACCAGACGGTCTCCTCTCCAAGTTCTAATCCCCACGGTCTCCTCTCCAAGTTCTAATCCTCTGTGAGCCAATGATTGTGAATGAAAAGGCAGGAGCCAACATACTGGAATTCTTAAAAATTTCAAAGTGAATAGTGGTGTCTATCTGACTGGGGAGTGTGATCAGTTGAGAAAGTTTTTTAAGAAAACATTTTTTTTTATTAATTATTCTTATTAACATATAATGTATTATTTGCCCCAGGGGTACACATCTGAACCGTCAGGCTTACACACTTCACAGCACTCACCATATCACATATCCTCCCCAATGTCCATAACCAACTACCCTCTCCACACACCCTCTGTCCCAGCAACCGTCAGTTTGTTTTGTGAGATTAAGAGTCTCATGGTTTTTCTCCCTCCCAATCCCATCTTGTTTCATTTTTTTCCTTCCCTACCCCCCAAACGCCCCCACCTCTGCCTCTGAAATTCCTCATATTAGAGAGATCATATGACAATTGTCTTTAAGAAAACATCTTTATTTCAAGTTAAATTTTAGATGGAATCCAAGTACACAAAAAAGATAAAAGTGGGATTGAGGTTCCATATCACTGAGTGCCTAGAGTTCTGTTGAAAACCCCTGCAGTAAGAAAATAATAGAGCTGTGAACAGATTCGACTGACCAGTGTCCTATCAGGCCTAGGTCAGCGGTCACAAACTCAAATCTGTACAAGGAACAAGAAGTTGATATAAAGAAATGAAACCCCGTCCCAATCGATACCCCACCTCTAGGAGCAGCCTCTCGTGACATTGAGCAATTGCAGCCATAGCGAACAAGTCTGGAGCATGGGGGAGGTTGTAAGCATTGCCAAATGTGCTGATTTTTCAGTAACAAGCAGGAAATGCAGGTTTTTTTCATGTGAAATATCCTGATTTTTAAATATTGGCAAATATATATTAAACTTGTAGAAAACTTGCCAGAACGTAAGGAAAACCCTTCTGTAAGCCAAATCTTAGACCTCGGGATATCAATTTACAATTCTTGTAGATTACTACAATTTAGGCTTCTAAAGCATTGTGCCTCTTTAACATGACCTTATCTTCCCATATTATTTCTAGTATACTCATCACAACCCTGAGAATATGCCCACTCCTGACCATTATCATAGTAGCGACTACCCTGCTCTAACCATAGTATCTCACCTGACTACATCCAGTGCCTCCTATCTGGTCCTGAGTCCTACACCGCTCCTGTTCTCCCTTATCCATTCTCCACAGAGCAAACAGAGTGATCTTGCCAAAAAACAATAACATCTCGTCATTCCTTTCCTGAAATCTCTCCAGTGAATAACCATCACAATTAGACGAGAATGTAAAAACCTTCATGTGACAGACATCATTCCATGGACCAGTCCAAGTCACCTCTTTGAATTTACCTCCTGGCACATTGCCCTTACCCTCTTGGCATATTCTGGTCTCCCTGCTGGTTGTTGAAAACGTCTTGCTCCTCATGTATTTGGAGTTTTCCTTCACCTGGTGCTTATTCCTGAATTTCACATCCTCAAGCGGGCTTACTTAACTTCCTTATTGTATTCAAGTCTCTACCTTCTGAGAGGGATCCTCTCTGATCTCCTTATCTAAAATAAGTGGTCCTTCCATTTTCCATTCCCTTGCCAGCTTTTTCTTCTCGCTTTAATTTATCACTATCGATACTATTTTATAGACCTCTTTTATTTTCTAGCTCCCTCAACAGATCATAAGCACTAAGAGGACAGAAATTCTATCTATGTATGACTCATTTCCTTAAAGTTTTTATTTAAATTCTGGTTAGTTAACATACAGTGTGATATTAGTTTCGAGAGTACAATAGAGTGATTCAACACATCCATGCAACACCGAGTGCACGACACACGAGTACTCCTTCATCCCCATCACCTATGTCACCCATCTCCCCATCCCCCTCCCCTCTGGTAGCCATCAGTTTGTTCTCTATGGTTAAAGAGTCTCTTTCTTGGTTCGTCTCTGTCTCTTTTTCCCCCCCTTTGCTCCTTTGTTTTGTATCTCTCCATCATATCTAGAAGACTGTGTGTTGTACAGCAAGTGCTAAGTAGCTATTTGTTGCAAAAAATAAATGAGGGAAATTGTCACCACTACTACCGTAGCCCAGTGACACCAACCTTACCTCAAATCTGTTTATGGTCTGGATTATTCACTGGTCTTTCACTACACTCGTCCTACATGTGCTCCATGACCACACTTCTAAAGCACCAGCCAGCCATGTTCATTCCACATTTGGAATAGTCTATACTAATTCCCCCATATGCTTTTAAGAAGTTCTTCTTGTGTATATCTGTGTACAATTTGGGTGAACATCTGTTGGAGCACTTGTCATGCTGTTCTGAATGACCCAATTCCTTGTCTGTCTCCTTCACTAGACAATAAATCTCTAAAGATCTTATCTAATAAATATAATGGTTTATATTCCTGTAGCCCTTCAAAATTTTTGGAAGTGCTCATATGTGCATTGTTCAGTTTTATAAGGATGTTATTATAATCCCTTTTCATAAGAGAAAATTGAGACTCTGAGGAATGAAATGACTTCTTTAAATCACTCAACTTGAGCAAAGCATAATTTTAAGCCAGTTCTTCAAATTACCCCAGTATAACAAAACTACATTCCATACAAGGAAATTTCTATGTTTAGTATTTAAGAGCTTTAACAATTTGAATTTAAACCACTTCACCAAAACTACTACCACTATCTCCCTTTAAATACTCCAAAATTTAGTCACTAAATTTTAAAAACTTATCATTAATACAGATCTCTCACTTTCTCTCTGAGTCTTTTCCCCCCTTACTTTCTCCATAACTGTCAAACTTCTTCCTTTTTTTCCGTATCTTAATCTTAGCTTTTATTCAAAGCTCACCTAAAAGACCATCACCCTCAAGATAATTTTTCTGATATAGTAACCAATATCTTCTTTGAATTAATATATATAATCTAAAAATTTCCTATGGAAATATTAGATTTCAAAATTCTGTATGTTCTTAAGTACAAACTTAAGTTCTATATATATATATGTAAAAGATATTGCTTATAACTGGATATCAAATTTATTTAGGCAGTGTTGAGTTCAGTTCATCTAAATTCATCTTTAGTTTCTCTGCAGGCCATATGTCTGAGTATCAGTTCAGTTTAAGCTCAGCTGTATATAGGAGAAAACTGAAAGAAGTGGCTTACACCCAAATGTAGATGTACAAGGATAGAAAGGGGTTGTCACAGGTGCCATAAACCAGATTCCTTTGGCTTCTGTTGCTGTACAATTGATAGGACAGGTCCCATTCTCAAGATGGCCTCATTCCTCAAGATGCTTCTGAATTTCTAACCATGCATTTGTGTTACAGAAAGGAAGACAAGAAAGATGGGAGGCACACTACAGCATCCACGACCAGATGGACATACCTAACATAAAAGAATGCAACAAGGTTGAAACTCAATATACGGAAAAAGATAGATCAGCTAATACTATTGTGGTTATGTTTACATCAGACAAAATAGATCTGAGAGCAAAAAACTACTAGAAGTAAAGAGGATTGCCACATAAAAATCCAACTCTAAATCCTTCTGGAAGATAAGAAAATTTTAAAATTTCATATCCCTAATAATATATAGTGTCTCTTTCTCTCTCTTTCTCTATCTCCATATATATATGGTGACAGCCCAGAAACATATATATATATACATATATATGTGTGTGTGTGTGTGTGTGTGTGTGTGTGTGTGTATATATATATATATATATATATATGTAAAAGAATTACTTGGTATATATATACACATAAAAGAATTACTTGAGAATATACCAATCCTAAATCATAGTGGGAGATTTTAACATTAGTTCCTCAGTAAAGGATATATAAGAAATTATTAATGAAATCATTGAAAACTTGGGACCACAATGTGATTATGTTAGAAAGAAAAACAAAAGATAAGAAAACTCCATTTGTTTAGATGTTACCAAAATATAGCTAAATAACCCATGGATCAAAGAAGAAATCTTAATGTAAATAATAATATACTTAGAAGTACATGAGAATAAAAATACCACGTATTTATATGTATGGGATGCAACCAAGTCATGGTTTATAGATAAATGCATAGCTGTACATGCTTTTGTAAGAAAAGTGGAAAGGCTAAAAATCATGTGTTATATGTCTCATTTTAAAAGTCTGTATGAATAATAAGAAAATAAATCCAAAGAAATCGAAACAATGGAGAAAACAACAAATAAAAGCATAAATCAATGAAACAGAAAATAAGATACAGTAGACAAAACAATAAAGCCAAATATTGGTTTTCTTAAAATTTAATATAACTAATCCATAATGAGATAAATTAAGAAAGAAAAAGAGAAGAAAGAAGTAACAGAACAAAAGAGGACAGAACTATAAATATCAAAGAGATTAAAAACAATCAGAGTATTTTGGAAACTACAAATTTGACAGCTTCAATGAAATGGGTAAGTTCCTATAAGAATATAATTTACCATAACTAGATTGAGAAGTAGAAACCAGGTTACTTATTCCTATATTCACTAACCAAAATCTAGCACTGGTAGATTTCTTACTAAGAACCTCAGGTATAGGAGTTTTACTGGCAAGTTTAATTGAAATTTTATTTTATTTTGCTTTAGTTTAGTTTTTAGTAACCTCTAGACCCAACATGAGGCTCGAATTTATGACCAAGAGTTTCACATTCTACCAACTAAGCCAGCCAGGCACCCCCAACCAAATATTTAAAGAACTGAATAATTCTATTCTTACACAGTGTCTTTCAGAAAATAAAAAGAAAAAAATGGAACAATCACAATTCATTTTATGAGGCCGATACCATACCTTGATGATGACAAGAGTGTGAGAAAAGAAAATCATCATACTCCTGAATTAAGTCACTTACATTATATAAATTCAGAGCATAAGATTAGTGTAGTGCCTCCAGCAACAACATATAAATGCATTATTCCATCCTGACCAACTTGGATTTATCCCAGCACTGGGAGGTTTGTTTAACATTAGCAAATCAATTAATGCAAATTATATTAATGAATTTAAAAGAGGTGGGGAAAACATGAGAAAAAAAGTTGATATTCCTTCTTGATAAGACCTCCAACAAGCTAGAAATAGAAGCGGTAGAAGATGACTGTGTTGCTCTGCTGTCCATGGTTTCTGACTCTTGATTTCAGGGAGCATGTAGTTTTGTTTTCATCTCACCTCAAGCGTTTGGCTGGGCATTTCTCTGCTGTCCTGCTTTAGGATCTTCCCTGAGTCTTCACACAGACAGCCCAGAAAGCACCCGACGTATGGAGTCAATATACAACTAAATGGCTTTGAAAGTTTCTAGAAAAAAGTATGAATGATGAAAATAATTAAAGAATAGAAAATTAATAGACTGACCATTATATAACATTCTCAGAGGAAGACCTCACTTTGGAAGAACATAAAATTTTTAACCTCTCCTCTTTTAGTCAGTAGACACATTGAGCATCTCCTCTGTGAGGAGATGAGAATGAGTTGAACAAAACCCAATCTGCAACCTCCAGGAGCAAAAAAGGCATGCAAAAGAGCAGCACCAGTAAACCAATGAAAACGTATTACATGTAATACTAAAATAGAGACTGAAGTAAGGTGCTATGGGAACACAGAGAAAATGTCTAATGTTACCTGAAGGAGTCAGGGCCACTATATTACAGGAGAATCTTGAACAGTGATTTGAAAGCGATACAGAATTCACAGCAGGCAAGGGGGTGGAATGGGCATTCCAAGAAGAAGGAACAAAGATCCAGAGGTTAAAAGAGCATGCTCTCATGAGAACTCAGTGGATAGTCTGTAGAGTAGATAGTAGTAGATAGTCTGTAGAGGGAGCAGAATGGGAGAACATAAAGACAGGAAGTTAGCGAGGCCATCAATAACGAGTACCCTATGAGCTCTGAAAGCTTTTGATGTGTTTATTTTTTTTTAAAGATTTTTATTTATTTATTTCACAGACAGAGATCACAAGTAGGCAGAGAGGCAGGCAGAGAGAGAGGAAGGGAAGCAGGCTTCCCGCTGAGCAGAGAGCCCGATGCTGGGCTCAATCCCAGGACTCTGGGATCATGACCTGAACCGAAGGCAGAGGCTTTAACCCACCGAGCCACCCAGGTGCCCCTTTTGATGTGTTTAAAATAAGACAGTGACATAATGAGCTGTTAAAAATGATGAAGAGCATTTAATTGATATAAACAAACGTGAACACTTCACGAAGCAGTCAGTCTCTGTTCGCAGGAGTTCAGAGAACTGCAAAATGGGGTGGAAGGGAGGAGGCGTTTGTAGGGTTAAAATTAAGGAATAAGGGAAAAATGGAAAATAAATAAGGAGCAAGGAAGGAACTATAGGACTAGTGTTGGGTTAGCGTTTATTGATTGGCTGACTTGTTCTACTGCGTTTCTGATCATGCACAGCACTGACAGCGACAGGAAAGCTTATCTACATTTTGGTCCACTGATGTGGCCCTCGGGAGGTCGGAGCAGCTCCAACCTGGGCCTAGACATTTATTTCGACACAGTTTTGTGTCAGAAATGTCAACAAAAAATAAGTTCTCAATCGACAGAGGGAATCTACTACCATTTTCATATCAATAGTCTCATGTTTTGAAATCAAAAAGGACAAGTTCCAACATATTCTCCTCCTTGGAGAGAACATGGATCTGGCATTTGTCCTTGAACTAAGTGGATTATAGCCAAAGGGGAAACTGCCCAATCAGCATTAACCATGCTTTTCTACTTTGGAATATCTAAGAAAGCATAAACAAATAAATAAAAATTTAAAACCTAGATTTGTTTGTTTTAAACTGAGGTATCTATATCAGTATTGCTTAGTAGACCTAACCTAAATTAAACATTGATTAATAGATTCTAAATTCCTCATCAGGTAATGCACATGCTTTTAAATAATTTAATTATTAATATTTTTTAAAGTCAAGATTAGATATTAGAAAATGAAAACAAACAAACTAACAAACAAAAAGGAAACCTTAAAACATTAAAGAACTAATGAGTAACATAGAACATTTTCCTTCTCCAGTACGAGAAAGTACTTCTGTCCTTGGCCTCACACCGGGGCACCAAAAGTGGTTTTTAAAGTGACAAATTTCACTAGACCTTTAATAATGAGGTCACCTACCTCAAAGCACATTGTCCTTTCCTGTTGCTGGGACGGGAAGGTTGGAGTGAACCAATGACGCTACCTGCAGATGGTGTGGTTTAAGTGGACCTGGAGCATTTTGAGAAATGCAAACAAGCATGAAAGACAACTCTCTATAGGCTGTGGGATCATTTTATTGGTTTTCTGAGAGATGACATGAACTGTAATCTTACAGCCTACATTTTGATGGTGATGCACTGACAAGTCTCCCCACCCATTACACCGGATGGTGTCCTGTGTCACCAGTTTCTTTTCTGAATGTTTGAGCCTGATATTTATTCCTCTTTTATCAATATTACCTTTACTGTCAGAGTGAAATTTTGAATTAGCAATTTGGAAGTGTGTTTTCCCAACCACAAATATTTTGCTTGAAAAATGTACCTTAAAAATTACAAAGTATCTCCTACCTCCTGCTTCTCTTCTCTGCGTTTTAATATCTGGCACACAAAAATGAAATGAATCCTGGGGCACAGCCACAGATATTGTCAAAGGAAGAAAGAAATGAAAAGCTTATCAATTTTTAAATCCTTTTAGATTAGCCCAAAGGCTAGCAAACTTTTTCTGTAAATGACCAGATTTGTAAAATATAGGCTATGTGGGACAGACATAGAGTCTTCACCTCAACTACTCAACCTTGCTACTGTAGCACAAAATCAGCTACAGACATAGGTAAATGAGCATAGTTGCATTTCAATCAAACTTTCCTTTTCAACACTGAAATTTGAATTGCATGTAATTTTTGTGTGTCACAAAATATTATCCTTATTTTCCTTTTTTGATATTTTTCAACAATTAAAAAAATGTAAAAAGACTAATCTTAGTTCTTGGGCTGTCCAAAAGTAGGAAGCAGGCCAGAACTGGCCCATGGGCCACAGTTTGTCAGCCCTAGACTGGACACATATGGCAGTATTAACCTTGGTACGTAAGTAAAGTGGACCAAAGACCTAACATTTACTATTTCCTCCATGATACAACTTATTTTATATTATAAGCCTCCCTTCTGAAAAATGAAAGAAATCATTTGTTTTGGCTTTGAGGTTAAAGTTTTAGGAAATCGCTGTAATGATAAGACACGTTGGTCTGGATATGGGTTATGAGGTATCTGTCCTCATTGTCATCTGTCTATGCCAGCATCACCTGAGAGGTTGATTCTGTTTGGTCCATGGTTGTTGATCAGAATAGGGAACTGCTGAGTATTCTTTGTTTCCAATAATAAGGCTTCTTCCTTCTGTTCTGTTTTATGCTTATGTTATTCTTACTGTGCATCGTGCTCAAGCATGGAGCCCTCCATGAGCTGCAGAGCTTCCTTCTTAAACCTTCTGCGTAACCACATTGCTTTCGCGGCTCTCTGGAGTTCTGTATGAGAAATAGAGTGGGGCGCCTGGGTGGCTCAGTGGGTTAAGCCTCAGGCTCTTGATTTCAGCTCAAGTCATGACCTTGGGGTTGTGAGATCCAGCCCCATGCTGGACTCGACACTGGTGTGGAGCCTGCCTAAGATTACCTGTCTCCCCCGCTCTTTCTCTCTCCCTGTCTGAAAATAAATAACAACAACAAAATAATAAAATATGTATTGTAACCCTTCTATGTGCCAAAATTATTTTAGATGCTGAAAATATGTGCTGGCAACTTAAAAATGATTCCTTCCCTCAGGGGCACTTGGGTGACTCAGTCATTTAAGCATCTGACTCTTGATTTTAGCTCAGGTCATGATTTCAGAGTTGTGAGATGGAGTCCTGCACGGGGTCCGTACTGGGTGTGGAGCCTGCTTAAGATTCTTTCTCTCCCTCTTCCTCTGTCCCTTCCCCACCTCTCTCCCTCTCTTGAAAAAAAAAAAAAAAAAGAAAGAAAGAAAAAAAAAGACTCCTTGCTTCATGAAGCTTACAGTGCAATGGAAGACAGATAGTAAGTACTCAGTCTTAAAATTAGTAATTATAAATGTTGATCAGTCACATGGGTCAGCGCCTACTTTTGACTGTTGTATGCATTTATGCCAAATCAATTAGACAAGATGGCACTAATTAATTTGAGCACATATGTTAATTTGGGGGTTAAACTGTGCTGGAACACTCTCTCTCTCTCTGTCTCCCTCTCCTTCACACACACACATATGTATACAGACAAACATGCATACCAGGACTTAAGAGAAACAGAGACAAGATCAACTAGTCATTAATAGGTGCAAAATGTCTCCAACCTTTTGATTCTGAAATTTAGCATAAAGATACCACAAACTAAAGAAAAAAGCACCAAATTTCCTTAAAGTAGTGAAGCTTTCTTGTATAAGCACATTTATAATTTTGTTCTCTTTTATGTGCAAGTGTAGATATAAGACTCCTGGAAACTTTCCAAACAAGTAGGGTTGAGAGTACTACAGATATTCCACAGGGATTATTTGGTTTAGAATGCAATGACATTTTACAGCTTTCAAAAGCTGTATGAAGTACTGAATTGAATCAGAAATTTTGCAAATCAGCTGCCTTATCAGGGCTGTTTTGAAGTCTTCTTGGTTTCCAGCTGGGCCAGGACTACATTGCAACAGAGAAAAAGCTTAATTATATTGGATTTATTTCTAGTAGGAAATGTATTTCAGTTCACAGTTTCAATGTGCAGGACAAAAATATTTATTAGCTAAGTTTAAAATATTGTGGGAGTTAAAACAATGATTTTAAGACCCTCTGAGAAGAGAGATAAGGTAGAGGGTATGAAGTTTACTTTGGAGAAACTCTAGGAACTTCTTCATTTTTTCTAAAACTAGGTTTTCATTTGTTCCTCTGTATGTGCATTTTAATGGTAATTATTGATTTTTCTGGCTAGAAAGGCAGATTGAAGTTAAATGGAAAATATTGGATGGAGTTTCTCTAAATTTTTTTAAAGAATGCTAAGAGTATCTATGACTGTCGTATTAGTATTCATAGTTGTTCAATGGGAGAGAGTAAAATCAATTTGATCTCCTTCCTGAAATCTCATTTAAATTAATTATTTTCACCCTGCAGAGCATGCATTTTTAATTGTGCTGCATCAAATTTCACTTGAAAGCTAAAATCTCTGACCCGTTTCTAAACACTCTACCTTGACTTAATCCAACATCTGGTATCTTCCTCCCAAGATTCCCTCCTCTGTCTTCACACTTTACCAACAGCAGAATTCAGCTCAGTCTGAGAAATCCCAGGCCACACCTGTGTCATCACTCGGAGAGGAATGGAAGATCCCGGAACCTAGGTCGGCCATGAAATAAAATGTGCATCTTGGTGGAAAATTAAGGATGAATTTGGGGAATAATAATACATCGTCAAGAGCACTTTTTCTCGGACTCAGGGGTCAACACTCCTGGCACCTCATGTCCTCTCATCCTCTTCCTTTAACACTGTCTTTCTTACTGATGGTTTAGGTCATCACACTTTGGTTCAGGCTACTCCTTGTATGCGGTGGGTGCTTGCCAAGGGCCACAGAAGTCGGAGATGACAGGGTAGAGGATGGGATCTTAAAAATATATCTAATGGTGTTACACATGCAAAATTAAGTGTAAATACCTTTCACAATAACAAATCCAGCCAAAAGAGTATGACCGTGTTCACAATCCTTCCCTTTTCCACATGACTTTGATGAAATCTCCCTTTGTGTTTCTTTTCCAGTTAAAAATTCAGTATTATACTCTTTGACATTTTAGGCTGGAGGCTTGCGTTATCAGAGAAAGGATAAAACCAACAACAACAACAAAAACTCACTGTAGAGAACATTCATCCATAAAACTGCATTGCAAAACTCCTTAGTCATTCAGCCTTTATTACTTTATTTCTTAAATAGAAAAGTAAGTATTGGGACGCCTGGGTGGCTCAGTCAGCTCATGGTCTGCCTTCAGCTCAGGTCATGATCCCAGGGTCCTGGGATAGAGCCCTCTGTGGGCTCCCTACTCAAGGTGGAGCCTGATTTTCCCTCTGCCTGCTGTGCTCCCTGCTTATGCTCTCTCTATGACATAATAAATAAAATTAAAAAAAAAAAGAGAAGAAAAGAAGTATTATACCCTGTGAAAGTCTTTGCTGTAGATAGGGAAACATAGATGGGAGAAAACACAAAAATGACTAAAATTTAAATTTTGGTAGCAGGAATATGATTTTATTCAGCTATTTAAATCAGTGTCCTCACTCCTGGATAACTCTCCCCATCTCCACCTCCATGATTACAAAACAGAATTCCACATTTCAAGAAAGTAAGTGAAGAAAAATAGATTAATTTTACTTAGTGTTTCTTAAATTGGCATAAATTTTAGTTACATCAAACTTTTGATAAAATATAATTACATTTTATACCTTATATGCACCTTACATAATGCATCAAATATTTTCGCATAAAAAGTGAACACACTCATTACTATATTGCTAAATAATTTCTCAGTATGGCTGGGAACAGGCATTGTGTGTTTTGGTGAAGTCTGTAATATCCACTAGCTGTATCTCATCTTGGGAAATAATGCATATGGGCCTGTTTTGTCAGCTGAAAATCAGAAGATGTAAATGGATGATTTCCAGAGATCCTTCTAGTTCTTTATTTTGAAATACATTTTTGATCTTTTAACTGTTCTTGCAAATTTGCATATGTTTTTACATTGGACTATTACTTCACTGGATGCTGGATTCTTATTCAGAAAAACAAAGCTCGTTTATAACAATTTCCTCAGGGAGTCTCTGATCTGCTATATGGTTACCTGCTTCACAATATCATTTTCACTTGCACATTTGGGTAAAGTAGTTGGACAATCAATGAGAGGAGGCTCTAAGGTTATTTAATCTAAGACTTAAGATCTAGGCCGACAGGCAGTTTGGGGTTGGTGTGGGAAGGCCCAAGAACAAGGAGATAGCTTAGCTAATTAATGAAGAACAATAAAGGATTTGGGCAAGTTTAATTATCTTAAATCAATCAGTAGAAGAATAAATTCTAATGTCAGGATGGGTCAGCACACAAAATTCAGAATTAAGGAACACAGAGATCCTAGTAAGGACCAAAATTCCTATTAGGCTAGTTATGATGCCATAATAATAATAGCAGTTGGCAAACTTTTTCTGTAGAGTCACATACAAGATATTTTAGGACCTATAGTCTTTGTACAACTCTTCAACTCTGCAGGTGTAGCATAAAGACAGTCATAGACTATATATAAATGAATGGGCACAGCTCTGTTTCAACAAAACCTCATTTACAGACACTGAAATTTGAATTTCATATAAATTTCACAAGTTAGGAAATATTCTTCTTTTGAGCTATTCAACCACTTGAAAAGGCAAAATCTGTTCTTAATTGTGGGTCATTCCTCATACTAATCAGAATAGCTAGTATCAAAAAGACAAGAAAGAGCAAATGTTGACGAAAATGTGGAAAAAAGGGAACCTGCCCTCCCCTGCCACCCCAGTGGTGGGAATATCATTGGTGCAGCCACTATGGAGGTTCCTCAAAAAAAAAGCTAAGATTAGAACTACCATATAATCCAGTATTTCCACTGCTGGGTATTTACCCAAAGAAAACAAAAACACCAACTTGAAAAGATACATGAACACTGTTTATTACAGTGTTATTCACAATAGCCAACATATGGAAGCAACCCAAGTGTCCATCGATAGATGAATGGCTAAAGAAGATGTGGTCTTATACACACAATGGAATATTATGTGGCCTAAAAAGAATGAAGTCTGGCCATTTGCAACAACATGATGGATGTAGATAGTATTATATTAAGTGAAATAAGTCAGTCGGAGAAAGACAAATGCCATATGACTTCACTTATATGCAGAATCTAAAAAACAAAATAAGTGAATAAACAACAGAAATCCAGACTCATTAATGTACAAAACAAACTAACGGTTGTCAGAGGGGATAGACAAAACAGGTAAAGGAGGTTAAGAGGTACAAACGTCCAGGTATAAAATAAAAAAGTCACAGGGATGAAAAGTATAGCATAGAGAATATCATATAGTTGATAATACTGTAATAGCTTTGTATGGTGACAGACAGTAACTACACTTATCATGGTGAGCATTTTGTAATGCACGTGAGTGTTGAATCACTGTGCTGTATACCTAAAACTAATATAATATGATACATCAACTATACCTCAATGAGAAAAAAATATAGCAGGCTAGATTTGGCATGGCTATTGTTTGCCAACCACTGATAATAATGTCATAGTCAAATCAGACACTTTTGAAATAGGAATGCATTTTGAATATGTTAATTTTAGGAAATTACTATCAACAAAAATTTTTATATTTTGAATGTTTTATTGCTTTCAGTCTTATGCCATAATTCAAACCAGCCCAGCAAAATTTTACTAAAGCTTAATTTAAGATATAGGGAAACGGAGCTTTTTTGGGGGGTGGGGTGCAAAGGGAGTAGGAGAGAGAAAATCTTAAGCAGGCTCCATGCCCAGAGTGGAGGCCCATGGTGATTCTCAAAACCCTGAGATCATGACCTGAGGCAAAACCAAGAGTCAGACTCAGACATTTAGCCAACTCAGCCACCCAGTGCCCCAAGGAAGGCAGCTTTAATTAGCACTTGTATTGTTTGTGGAAATTATTTCATCTATATTACTTGAACACATTCCATTTTCTTGAAGTAGAACTTTCTCCTGCAATCGTAGTTGCATTCTTCATTAGCTTGATAATCACATATACTACTTATGGTTTATTTGTAATGTTTCAGTCATAATCATCAACATTATTTCAGGTATTATTATAATTATCCTGATGTAATATTTATATTTTACATATAAATAAGTGAGGTGAAAAGTAAATAATGGACATATCTAAGGTTTTACACCTATACTGTCAAATTGAAAGCCTGTTTTTTTTTTTTTTTAAATCACCCTATTACATTGACTCAGGTATCATTTTTTCTTGACTAAGCACAGGAAAACTTTGTTCATGTTCATATTGACCCAGATTCGGAATTGGTAGTAAGAGCTAATCTTGTATTCTTTTGTAATTTTTGTTTATTTTGAGGAAGTGTTGCAGTATTTATGTGCATTGGCATGATTTAAAAATGATGAAAAAAGAGAAAAATTAACATTGAAAAGAGATGAATACAATTATTTTAAGGCCATAATGATGTACAGAAATCATTTTATGATTATTTCAAGGGTTGGTATATTATCATACCCCTATTTAATCCAATCATAATATTTTGAAGGATCCTAATATGCTTAATAAAAACTAATAGTTCATCCATCTATTTATTTAATCAATCAGTGAATACTTACACAACATCTACATATGCCAAGCAATATGCTCTTCTTGGAAATATAACATGGAGAAAGACAGATCAATCCCCTCTGTCCTCAGCCTTGTGGAGAAAACAGACATTTATTAAATTATTGCTCAAACATCTTTGATGTGTGCTGTGAAGAAAAGATAAAGGGTGCCATGGGTTTGTTAAATAGTGTCCATTTAGGATGGGGGTGGTCAGGCTTATGAGGTGAGATCTAACAAGGCAATGGTAATGGCCCAAGTTGCTGGAACCAGAACTCTATGTAGGCTTGAGGTTGGAGAGAAAATAGTACATTCAAGCACCTGAATACTGGTGGGTTTGACAAGAGAGAGCAAGATGGACACTGGCCTGAACTCAGGCTGTGGTGGTAGGCAGAGGAAGATCATGTAGATGTATGGGGTAAGTTGACGGTTTGGGCCTTTATTCTAGGAGTCACAGAAGAGTTTTAAGCAAGCAAATGAAATGATCTGATTTTTATGTTAATCATATGGAGACTGGGGTGGAATGGGAATGAAAGTAAACTGATGAGTCCAGTAAAAAGGCCAATGATCCCTGTGAGTGTTGATAATATTTTAAACATATGGCTGCTGAAGAGACAAAAAGATGTAAACAGATTCAAGAAATAAGTTGAAAGCAAATAAATTTGGATAGTTGATTACATTTTTTGGGCCTCACTTTGAATAACACCTCAAAAGGCCTTTTTAGGGGTGAACGGGTGGCTTAGTAGGTTAAGTGTCTGCCTTCAGCTCAGGTCATGATCCCAGGATCTTGGGATTGAGCCCCACGTTGGGTTCCCCACTCAGTGGGAGCCTTCTTCTCCCTCTCCTCCTGGCTCATGCTCTCGCTGTTTCTGTCACTGTCTCTGTCTCCCACTCTCACATAAATAAATAAAATCTCAAAAAAAAAAAAAAAAAAGGTCTTTCTTGACCATTCTGTCCTGTAATTATTTTCTGTTACAAGATATCCTTTCCGAGGCTCCTGGATGGCTCAGTGGGTTAAAGCCTCTGCCTTTAGCTCAGGTCGTGATCCCAGGATCCTGGGATCGAGCTCCACATCAGGCTTTCTGCTTGCCGGGGAGCCTGCTTCCCCCCCTCTCTCTCTGCCTCTCTGCCTACTTGTGATCTCTCTCTCTCTCTCTGTCAAATAAATAAATAAAATCTTCAAAAAAAAGTTATCCTTCTAAAAGATATCCTTCTAAAGGAAGGATATCTTTTTTTTTTTGAAGATTTTATTTATTTATTTGACAGAGAGAGAAAAAACACATAAGCGAGGGAGCGGCAGAGGGAGAGGGAGAAGCAGGCTCCCCACTGAGCAGGCATCCCAATGTGGGGCTCGTTCCCAGGACCCGGAGATCATGACCTGAGCCAAAGGCAGACGTTTAACTGAGCCACCCAGGCACCCCAGTTTATTTATTGACATTTTCATTCATTTCTGTCTGAAGCCATATGAAGGGTGCTTCATGAAAGATGGGAACTGTGGCATTTTCCCTCAACACTGTATTTCTACCATAGCACTGTGCTTGACACGGAGCAGATACTCAATATATACTTGTGAGATAATGCATAAATGAGCTGAGGTTTGTGAACAACTGCACTGAAACACAGGGTCTTTAATGACGTTTGGAGGAATAAGGGATGGAGTCACTACTTCTTTGATGGTTTGAGGACAAGCATTTATCACCCTTTGCAGTGAAATGCAGGTATAGTTACCATAAATGTATTTTGTAGATTTTGTAAATTGAATGAAACTTTTTAAGTTCAAAATAGAGATTCACATGCAGTGTTAAGAAATACTACAGAAATCCCATATACACTTTATCCAGTCTCCCCCATTGGCTACATTCAGCAAAACTATAGTAGTGTAATATCATGACAAAGGACACGGTCATCAATACAGTCAAGATACAGAACATTTCCACTACCACATGGACCCCTCATGTAACCCATTTATAGTCCCAACCCTGATTCTTTCTTTTTTTCTTTCTTTTTTTTTTTTTTTTTTAAGATTTACTTATTTATGTTAGAAGGAGAGAGAGGTAATGAGCAGCGAGGGAGGGGGACACGTGCAAAGGCAAAGAAACCCAAGCTGATTCCACACTTAGCACAGAGCCCAACACGGGACTCAATCTCAGGACCCTAAGATCACAACCTGAGCCAAAACATTTCACTCTTAAAAATGGATATAAGTGGAATCATACAGTGTGTAATCTTTCGAGATTGGCTTCTTTGCATTTAGTACGATGTCCTTAATTTCCAGCCCAGTTGTGTATATCAAGAGCTAATTTCATTTTATTATTAATTAACATAGCATGTTACAGAGGAATGTTATTTATTTAACCGTTTTTCCATTGAAAGGTATCTGAGTTGTTTTCAGATTTTGACTATTATGAATAAAACTTCTATAAACATTCAGGTACATGTTTTCATGTGGCTAGGTCTTCATTTTTCTGAGACAAATATGCCTAAGAGTACAACTGATGGCTTATATGTTAGTTACATATTTGTTTCTTTTAATGAAAATGCCCAGTTGTTTTCAGAGTGGCTACACTATACCATCTCACCAGCAATACATGAGTAACCTAGTTTCTCTCCATCCTCATCAGAATTTGGTTTTGTTACTTAAAAAAATTTTTTTGAACAATTCTGTAATGTGTAATGATATCTCATGGTGGTTTTAATTTGCATGTCTTTAATGAAGTTGAACATCTTTTCATGTGTTTATTTGCTGTCCATATATTTTCTTCAGTGAAAGATCTCTTCATGTCTTTTGCCCATTTACTAAATGGATTATGGGGTATTTTTATGGTTGAATTTTAAGTTCTTTAAGTATTTTAGATACAACCCTTTGTGAGGCACATGGTCTCATAATCAGTATTTGTCCTTTTTTTCCCCTTTGGCAGAGCAAAATTTTTAATTTTGATGAAGTTCAACATACCAATTTTTGCTTTAATGGGTCATGCACTTGATCTCAAGTCTAAAGACTGTTCGCCTAGCTCTACCTTCTAAAGATGTGCTTCTATTTTATGCTAAAATTTTTATATTTTCCATATAAGTTCATGATCCATTTTGAGTTAACTTTTAAATAAAATGTGATGTTGAGATTATTTTATTTATTTCCTTTAGAATGTTCAGTTATTCCAGCATCATTTTCAGAAAGGCTATCCTTCCTTCGCTGAATTTTGCTTTTGAACCTTCGTAAAAATAATCAATTGAATATGCATATGTGGGTCTCTGGCAAGGGAAGGTGGGTTGCCTTAACACTACCAGCTGGGAGTCAGATTCCATGTTCACCCCATGACCTTCATTGACACCTGAGTGTGAGGGGGGGTCTTCTGGTTATGGATGAGTTGGGGCTAGCAGTCTGGTTTCCTATTAATCTTCTACTGATATGACCCTGGCAAAGGGTGTTTTATTTCTGCTTCCCACATGACCTCCATAGACAAACACCATAGGGGATGGCCATGTTACAGCTGGGCAGTGCTCAATGTCCTGAGTCTCCTTCGGCTTCTTCCAAAACCTTACCAGCAGGAGTGGGGAAGAGCACCTCCTTACTGTTGGGTTGGGGAGGGAATCCAGGCTTCCCTCATAATTTCCACTATGAGGGGTTGGGGAGACTTTATTACCACCTCACAAGGGTGAAAGTCTTGATCCCCTACATGACCTTCTGTGATCCTACCCAGCCAGGCAAGAGCTGGGGCTAGTGGTGTCTCATTAGATCATAGTGGTTGCAGAAGCCTTTGTCTTTGTCATAGGGCTTTGTTGACCTGGGTAGGGCACGATCACATTTTATCTGATGTTTGGCTTTAGTAGAGCAGTAAGTTTTCTGTCTTGCTAGGCTGCTCCTTTCATAGTATTTTGAATAAAAAGAACAAGTTTTCACTGGGGCTTTTCTTTGTCTACACTTGTTGGCTTTTCTGGATTGTCAGATTCTTCAACTACAAGTCTGGGTTATAGTAGGATAAAAGGAAATCTAGGGAAATCACCAGCATGTCAATATTTGGCTCTGTGTCCCAGAACTGGTCTGCTTTCTTCTCTTTACCTTTCAGAGCCATCTTATGTTTTTATATGTGATTTTTACCAAATTCTATTTAAGAGTCCATATAATCCTTATATTACAACAAAAAAAAAATTCTAAAAACTAGAAAGAGATAAAAAGTTCACAGCATGGGCCAAACTTAACATCAAAATAAGTAAAAACAGTATTAAAATAATTATACAGCAATTCTATTTGTAAACACAGATACTAAATGCTAAATAAATTACTGACAAATAGAATCCAACAATTTACAAGGAAAATGACATTATAAAAATACTGTTTTACCCTGGAACGGATGGTATAATTATCTATTAATATATCTTGCTACATTAAAGATCAAATGGAAAAATATGAATGATCTTATCAAAATAAACAGAATAAGAATTTGATAAAGTGTAATACCTATTCATCACAATTTTTATCCTAGTCGTAGGAGAAAAGGACTTCCTTAGTTTGATATTGGTATAAAAGTTAGTTACCAAATTTCTAATTTACATATTTTACTCAATGGTAAAATAAAATGTCATTATTATTTCATTTAAAATTAGGATCATGACACAGATAGCTAATATTCCTATTTCTGTTTAACATTGCATGTAAATCTTAGCCAAACTTAAGTAAAGGAAAAAGTATACACAAACAAATTTTTAAAAAATAAACATAAATTTTATTTTTTACATGTGATCAGATACTCAAATACATTCCAAAAGAAACTACAGGAAACTATTAAAGCTAGTAAGAACATTCAGAAAACTTCCTTATTATAAATGGAATAAGCAAAAATCTTTATTGTTTATATAAACTAGTAACAAAAATTAGATTAATAAATAAAGGAAACATTTGTAAAATCACCACAAATGTACGTACCTAGGAATAAAATTAATAAAAATGTGGAAGATCTTTACAGAATAATGCTAAAGAAAAATATATGACAGCAATTAATAAATGAATAAATAAGATAAATGGTAAGTTGTCAGGTATACCATTTTTATGGATTCAATGCTTTAAATACTTAAATTCACCTCATTTTAGTTAGTACAAATGCAAACAAGAATTCATCATGACTGACTTTTGTTTTTCATAACATTTCATAAACTGGTCCCCAAATTTATATATACAAAGCTACAAGAAATGTGCAATAAATAAATAAGTAATTTTCAAGATTGAAAAATTTCAAGATGAGCAATATGGGTTGAGGGCTTCCCTCTCAGACATTAAGACCTATTATAATTTATATAGTATATTAGTAAGCAGACCAGTGGATTAAAATACAAAGTCTAAAACCATACACAATGTTACAGAAGGAATTAGGAATTGCTGGGGGAGCAAATGCATTATTTAATAAATGGTGGTAGGATAATTGGCTGTTCATATGCAGGCAAAATATCTATATTCCTAGTTCCTACCATTCACAGATGGTTAAACTACTAACAATGAAAATTAAAACATTTAAAATAGTAGCATAAAATATAAGAGAATAAATTTATGGCCTTCGGGTAGAGAAAAAATATTTTAAGTAAGGCACAAAACATATAAAGGAAAAAATATTAATATGCTTATGTTAAAATGTTATCAGCTATTGTTAGGAGTCCCACTACTGGTAAGATATCATGAGGAGCTCTGTGGACTTGCTCTCCCAAGGAACTGGTGAAAAAAAGAAACTTGAATCTATTAAAATGGTCCTATAAGCATATAGAAAATAAAGAAACTTATTTTCAAGACAATCTAAACTCAGTAAGAATTGCAAGATTCTGGTATTTCAGTGAAGATTTATAGGCTCCCTTCCTCCTTCCAGCTCAGCAAGACAGAAACTCCATTCCAGATTGGTATCTATCTAACTATAGATATAGTTAGAGATGGCTTAGATATGTATGTGAATATTAATATGAATATAGGTATGGCTAGATATGGAGAAAAGTAGAAAAACATCCATGGGAAGGATACACTTAACTTCAGAGTCAGTGATTACTTTGAGGAAGGAATATAAAAGGTGTACCAGGGATGCTATTTAAAAAGGCCTGGGGGCACTTGGGTGGCTCAGTAGGCTAAGCACACAACTCTTGGTTTTGGTTCAGGTTGTGATCTCAGCTTATTCAGATGGAGCCTTGTGTCAGGCTTGATATTCTCTCTGCATTTCCCTCTGCTCTTCCCACTCATGCTCTCTCTCTCTCTCTCTCTCTCTCTCTCAAATAAATAAATAAACCTTTTTAAAAAGCCCGTTTTGGGGCGCCTGGGTGGCTCAGTGGGTTAAAGCCTCTGCCTTTGGCTCAGGTCATGATCCCAGGGTCCTGGGATTGAGCTCAGTATCGGGCTCTCTGCTCAGTGGGGAGACAGCTTCTCCCTCTCTCTCTGCCTTCCTCTCTGCACACTTGTGATCTCTCTCTGTCAAATAAATAAAATAAAAAAATTTAAAAAAATAAATAAAATAAAAAATAAAAAGCCCGTTTTTATGCCATTATATTTCTTATTAAAAATATATAAATAATTAATAAAAACATATATATGGCAAAATATCAACAGGTTTTTTTTAAGATTTTTATTTATTTATTTGACGGAGAGAGATCACAAGTAGGCAGAGAGGCAGGCAGAGAGAGAGGGGGAAGAAGGCTCCCCGCTGAGCAGATAGCCCGATACTGAGCTCGATCCCAGGACCCTGGGATCATGACCTGAGCTGAAGGCAGAGGCTTAACCCACTGAGCCACCCAGGTGCCCAAATATCAACAGTTTAAAAAGCTCAGTCTCTGTGTGGGATATAATGACTAGTTTTTTTAATTACTCCATTTTTTTTGTATGTTAAAAACTATTTCATAATAGAAAAGGGAAAATATGTCTAAAGAAAACAAAAATAAAATTATAAGTAATCAAAGAAAAGAGGGAAGATTAGTCATGGCACATAATCACATGAAATCTTAGGCTGCATTGTTATAAATATAAATGAAAGGAAACAATGTTTCTACAGAAATTTTAGTCATAAAATAATCTACGGTATAATCTTTGGTTACAAATTTTGTATTTTAAAATCAGTCCAAAACTCCAAAAATTATATAAACTCAAATCAGTGAGTGATATGGAAACCATGTCTAAAAATAGCTGAGGAAAATATGAACATGAGTTTGGGCAAAAAAGTCTTTCTGGGGAGGGTTTGAAGAATATTTGAGGATTTGTCATGTAGATGTTTTAAGTTCTTTGAAGTCTTTAAAATTTTTAATTAGAAAAAAAATGGAAGGAATATGGGAAACACAGATCTATGTTTAGTATTAGAAAGGATTGAGAGTAAAAGATTAAGAATTGAACACCTAATGGAATGGTCTGCTTTACAAAGAATATTCACTTTCCATCACTCTGTGAGCTGCAAAACCTGGTGGCCTTTTTGCAGAGTTCTTACACTAACTGGCATCTGAAACAATCCTTAGTGGCATCTAAGGTTTTCTCTAGCTGACGTCTCCATGATTTATTTCCTGGGACTGAATCATTCCCATTAAATAGAAGTGAAAAATAAATATTATTTTTCAAATCTTATAGCATCTTCTTGACAACAGGGAATCTGGGCAGTGTACTTGCCTTCATGGCCTCTTAATAACAATTTCTGAATATTCCAACACAGACAAGGGACATTTTTCACTACCAGAGGCTCTCAGGCTCCAAACAACCCCAGACACCCATTGATAACAGCAAAATCAGATCCCAGATGGATAGTTCAGTTACTGGGCTGTCTGGTTCAATATGGGATGCATGGCAACCCTACTATTTATAGATTAGATAGATTGCAACAAAGGCCACTTCTCCATTACAACTGCCTGAAACAAAGAGCCCTCTTTGCTCAGAAGCTCAGGTGCAGGTGGTCCGTGATGCTCTGTTTGCAGCGGGTGACTTCTGCTTTCACATTTTCCAGTGGGTGGTTAGGAAAAGATTTGTGAAATGCTCTTTGCTTTGCCACCATTTTAAAAACAATTACAGTGGGGGCGCCTGGGATAGAATTTTCCAGGACACCATTTCACAGATCGTTGCTCCAGTCCCACTTACTGGTATAAGAACAGTGTTCTTGTTTTCCATCTCTCCTCACTGTGGGAATCCAGCTTTTGTGCCAAATATGAATGGTTCTTGCTCTGAACATCAGGGATACCCAGAATGTTCCCATTTACTGTGGTTGCTGGCCTCCACTAGATGGGAAACCACACTTGAATTAAGATCATTATGCTGAATATCTTCTTCCTTTTTCACCCCCTCCCTTTTTTTTTAATACGAACCAGGGAGAAAGAGACACAGAAGGCAAAGAATTGTAGTATGCTTTTCAGAGCCAATAGCTCTTCATCATACTTCTGCTTTTCTATGGAACTGCAGAGTAACTTCTACAGATACTTTGTGACTGTATCCTGTCTGATACGTAGCCATCAGCTACCATGGAGTAGCTTATTGAGCCCTTGAAATGTGCTTAAGAAGAACTAAATTTCTAACTGAAGGAAGACGTGCTATAAATATAAAGTGCACAATGGATTTTGAGGACTTACTAAGAAAAAATGCAATATTTCTCATTAATACATGTGCCTTAATTCCATGACATTTTGGATGTATTCAGATAAATAGAATACATTATTAAAATAATCTCAAAAGTAATTTCTTTTTACTTTTTAAAATGTGGCTATTAGATTAAAGTTACTAATATGTGACTCATATTAAATAGTGCTGGTCTATAAAATTAACTCTCTCTTTCTTCTTCTCTGTCTCTGTCTCCCCTCTCCCACCCTTGCTAAAGCACTTTAAGGCAGTTGATTATCATAAACATGTCAATACTATAATGATAGTTAGGTAGAAGTGGAAAAATCAAAAGCCAGAAAGGAAACAAAAATACCAAGCAACTAAGAGAATTCAATTACTGTGATGGTACATTAAGCTTAAGAATTAAATTTATTTTTTTAAAAGATTTTATTTATTCAACTGAGAGAGAATGAGAGAGAGCATGAGAGGGGAGAGGGTCAGAAGGAGAAGCAGACTCCCTGCTGAGCAGGGAGCCCAATGTGGGACTTGATCCTGGGACTCCAGGATCATGACCTGAGGCAAAGGCAGTTGCTTAACCAACTGAGGCACCCAGGCACCCAACAATTTAAATTTCTACAAAACCATGGCACCTTGAGAAGTAGGAAGAATCATAAAATCCATTGATTGAATTAATCCCTTTTTTGGTGTGTGTGCCATTACTGCATGTTAGGCCAAGAGAGTTTTGAATATGTTCTAGAAGACATGTTCTAAATATGTTCTAGAAATATGTTTGCATTCAGCCCTTATGGATTCTGTTTATGGTCATTTCCTTTTTCAGCTTATTGTACCCTTCCATAGAGACTTTGAATTTTTCTTTGTGAGGAAATAAGAGACACTTTTTTTTTCCACACTGTTTCATTGATTTGATAATAATGCCCTGAATGGGGAAGCTGTGGCCAATGAGTAGTTTGGGAATTATGGAAAGAATCATATTCTGTGGCAGGAAGCATCCTGCACAAGCAGATAGCATTGACACTTTAAAATCAGTAAGCCCTGAGCGTGACCCTGACAGGCTCCCTTTCCTAACAACCACTGGAACATATTTTCAACAAATCGAACATTTGATTCACCTAAAGCCTAAGAGTAATGGTTGGAGGACACAAACTATGGATTTATACTGCTTGGATCCCTCCCTCAGCTCCTCTCTCACTTGTGAGAACTTGGAAAAAATCCCTAGCCTCCTTGTGCCTCAGTTTCTCATCTCCAAAGTGGGAATCATAAGAGAACCTCTGTCATAGGGTTGTCATGAGGACTGATGAGGACATAAAAGACTGACAAATGCCCAGCACATAGAAGGCAGTCCATAAACGGTAGCTGCAACATGTATTCTCTTGCCAGTCTCCAGAATTCAGGAGCAATGGAAGAGGGAGCTCTTGAGATGAACTGATAGTAGCCATGGCAGAAAGTGACCAAACTCCCCAAATCTACCTGGCATTGGGTTAGGTGCTAGAGAAGCAGCATTGAAGAGGATAGTCACAGTCCCCGTCCTTATGGTGCATAGAAGCCACTGTGGGTTCAGAGAATTAACCATAGACACTAAAATTCAATGTTATACATATGATGGTAATGGCATGTGGGGTGTTCTGGAAGCACCTCAGAGGGCCTTCCAACCTATATCCTACTGTCAAACATATGCAGAGGAGAGACATCTGTGCTGATGATTGAAGGATGGCTATGAATTAGGTAAATCCTGGGAATTAAAATGTGGGGGTTAGTGCTACAGATGTGTTCTAGAAAACAAGGGGATAATCTCTGTGAAGGACCGGAAGTGAAAACGTGGGTTGTATAAGAAACTAATAGGAAGATGAATATGGGTGGATAATTGTGGTGATCTAATGGAAAATAAAGAAACATGAAAAGACTTGGGAAGCAGATCAGCGGTATCTAAGATACTTAATATTTGTGTTGGCATAGGACACTGTCATAGTTCAGTAAAGAGAGACTTTATTAAAAAGGAATTTGGCAGTGTCTACCAAAAATCTAAAACATATATTTGACTCATGAAGTCCACTTTTAGAAACCTGTGGTTTAAAGGAATCAACCTTGGGAGATCTTAGTTGTGCAGAAACGTGCAAAAGCCCTGTGGCAGAAGCCAGTGCGGCCTGTTAGGGAAGCTAGAGCAATACAGGAATGATGCGGGTCTGTGATAGGAAAATGGTGTACTGCATTTTGCAGGTACTTGATCAGGTAGGGTTGCTGGCCATGCTGAGGAGCTTGCACTTTATTCCCAGTGGAATTGTAATCCTAATGCATGATTTCAAGCAGAGAAGAGACCATGCAGATTTTCATTTTTTTAAAAGATCGCTCTGGATATATATAGAGAATAAATTGGGGGTAGGATTGGGGGAGATAAGCATAGATAAATAATTCTTGATGCAATTTTGTGAAAAGCTAATTTATAAAGAGCAGAGCTTGTCTGCTTTACACAAATAACTATTACCTCTATTTTAGAGGTGGAAATCCTGCATGCAGCTTAGAGAATTAAGCTATTAGCTTGAAAGAACAGAGCTAAAAAGTAGCAGAGATGGAATTTGAGGGGAGCTGTCTGGCCCCAAACTGATGCCATGTTGTCTGCCAAGGTGTCATTAAGTTTTTTGAATGAGACAAATCAGTCCTACAGTAGTGTGTAGGATAGATTACAGTGGGTAAGATGTGGTGCTAGGAAAACCTGTAATCAGAATATTTTAATAGAGCAAGCTGGGCATTCCTCTGACCCTGACCTAGAATAGTGGGATTAGACAAGGGTGGAAGAAGAAAAAATCCTACCAATGACACATGTGAATTTTCTAAGACTTGGCAATGGGATGAAAATAGGAGCTATGAGAATGGAAAAATGGAAATCCTCAAAGAGACAGAAGGTAGATGTCCTGAGTGGGTAGGAGAATGAAGAAGCCAATTACAACAGAAACCAAGTCTGGAAGAGAAGTTTATTTGAGAGGCTGGAGTTGGATTAAGTGATGAACAATTTTTGGATATATTGACTGGGGTGTTGGAGAGACAATTGGATGGCAGTAAGTCACTCTGCAGAAATTTGGAGTTTGTGGTGGCTCTAAACTTAGTAGCATCATTATGCTATTTTGGGGCAAGCTGGGTGTTTGCATAGCAAGCATGATGTTTTTATTTGAATTTTATTTGGGGAAGTCATGTGGCTGATAGAAATCACAGAAGGTGGTTCCACCCAATCCACACTTTTGATACTTTTGATCTCTGTAAGTCAAAAAGTAAGGTGCAGGTTAGGAAGTCATCTATAATATGTGATAGTTGAAATCATGAGCATACTCTTAGATTATTAAAGCTGAAAATAACAGGTGATGAGTTTCCTTAATACAAAACCTTGGGAAGCTCAAAGCTTGCCTGTGGATATTTTCTTCAATAAATATTTTTTCCCTTGCCAGTCAAAACATTTGCCTGAAGGACTCTGTCTAGCCAAGTTTTTCTCTCTTTTCCTTCCTTCCTTGCTTCCCTTTTTGCTTGCTTCCTTCCTTTTTCTCTCTCTCCCTTCCTCCTTCTTCTTCCCCCTCCCCTCCCCTTTTCCTTCTTCTTCCCACCCTTCCATCCTTCCTTGCTTCCTTCCTCCCTCCCTCCCCTTTTCTCTCTCCCTCCTTCCCTTCCTCCCTCTCTTTCCTTCATCCCTCCCTTCCTGTCTTCCTTCCTTCTTTCTCTCTCTCTTTCTCTCTCCCTCCCTCCCTTCCTTCCACCCTTCCTCCCCCCTCCCTCTCTCTCTTTCTCCTTCCTTTTTCTTTCCTTCTTTCTTTTCTTTCTTTCCATGCTTTGAAATAATAGTTTGGGCCTTCTTTACCCTACCTAGTTTCCAGTAGCAGCAAGAATTTTATACTATAATTTACTTTGATTCAGTTCCTGCTAAATGCATTATGGAAAGATCATGGAGAATAGGAAACAGGTACAACTGTTGAATTTCCTTGAACCTCACTAAGGAAAACAAAGGCTTATTTCTCCACAAGGAGAATATGCTGAATTGGATTCTATTTTATGTCCACAATATTTTTTCTTTATTCAACCTCCTTTGTCTATACTGCATGTAACTAAATAAGATATATTTTCAATGCCAAATTCTACAATGTGGTTTACTAAAGCAACCTAGCTCTCAGGTATTTCTCTGTGCTGACCCCAAAGTGTTCAGGATCAATATATTTATAGATAGCTAATCTGGAGAATGAAACTCTTAACTTTTGCATAACAACAAGGAAACCGAAATTGGTGAATTTCCTCTTACTGCTAATAAATTTTTAACAGGCCAAAACCCTCTATTGGCAGTCTACAATCTTAAAATTTTTCTTGTCATATTCTTTTTTTCCATTCTCCTACAGTGAGTAATTTTTTAAGCCTTCATACTATGCTAGGTGCTATTGTAAGCATCTTTATAATTCCAATACAATCTCTAAAATTTTTGCTCTAGAAATTGGTTTTGTGTGCTAGTTATATTTTTTGATGTTAATATAATATTCTGATGATAGAAAATATGGGCTCTATTTAATAGCTTGATGGCCCTCACCCTCAACCATATTTCAAAGTCATCTCTTTAGTCTATAACTTTACTTCTATTCCAGTAGGCACTCCTAAACATGATAGAATACTATAAATTGTTATGAAAGTCTTTCTTTTCACTTTCTTATTTTTGTTTATTCTTCATATTGTGGTAGCTTGGCTTAAGTTATTAATTTTTTTAAAAATACCTATATTGGTAGCCTATAATCTTGAAATGTTTTCCTATTTTTTTCTATTTTCCTACAATGAGTAAAAATCACAAATGAAGATTAACTTAAGAAATGACTCACACAGTAATTAACACAGGCACATGTTTCTTTTATTCTGAAACTACCAATACTGGAAATTTATAGAGTTTTGCCTAGAACATTCTGACTTCCCAAGCCACATCACAGAGATGTCAGGGGATGGAGAGCAATGCCATCTGTCAGTCCCTGGAGACATCTTCAAATAGGGTCAATGCACGCCTAAGCGTTCTTGGCCGTAATGAGGGAAATTCATGAAAACATATTTTTCTTCACTTAGCTCCCATGTTTTTGAGCTCGGGAAGCTTCAAAGGAAATGTGAAAAAGCATGAAACCATGCAAAATGAAATGATGAAAAATTCTGTTGAAATTTCTGCACACTGAAATCAGCAAGTTATCATACGCATGAAGTTGTCGTCTAATATGAGTACTACCTTCATTTTGTTTCTCTCCACCATTTCTGTTGCTTTCAATTGACAATCTTATTTACATCGCTTCTGAGAAATTCAAGGGCCTGGAGACTGTTAGGAATTATGGTGAGGTTTCTGAAAGAGTCACACACAAAAACATTACCAGAAGGAGAAATAAAGCACCACTTTATTAATATCAGGGCCAGAACTCAAAGACTCTTATGTAAGACTATTTGGCAAAAGTTGGTTTATAGCAGAGACTTTGAACTTAAGGCCCAATTACGGCTTCATTTTCATCCTTTCAGACCACCATACTTTCCACTCCCTAAATCTAAGTCCTGAGGAAAGGGTCAGGTTTCAGAGCAAGGTCTGATGCAAACTATGCTTCAGTTTTAGTAGAGTAGAGCTGGGACAGGGAAGGAAGATGCACTGGACCCACGGGATCTGTCTGCTATAGGACATGGAAGCCAGAAATCACCTAAGACAGGACGGAACTTAGATTTAGTTTCTTTGAGACATCTCAAAATACCCACCAGATAGATTTGTTGCCCAAATACTATCTGGCACATAATATTAGCAACTTCTTCCTTTCAGGGTGGGTGACAAAACTAGAAAAAGAGGAGAGCATATGAGGAGCTGAAAAGGGGTAAATATGTTCATTCTTCAACTTATCTCACTTTACATCTATACTTTAAGAGTAACAAGGAATGGTGTCGAGGCTATTAATCTCTAGAAATCCATCTATCCAGGCAGCAAGATGCCAAATACACTCTGATAAATATATTCGGACAAGTAAAATATCTCAATATGAAGTATTTTAAGTTTCAGTTTTCTCTGGAAGAAAGATTTCTAAGGGATCATTACAACCAAAAGGCATTAATTACCAATGAGATAAGCTGGTTGCAACAGTCGTTCTAATTATCCAGTCCTACCACACCCACACTCTGAAATGTTACTTGAAAGCAAGTCTCCTCAAGGAATGAAATCTACTTCCCCACTCCTGAACTCCAGACTGGCCACGTGACATATTTGAGCCAACAGGATGCTGGTGGAAGTCACAGCATGCCAGCTCCAAGCCTAGGTCTCTACAGACCTTTCACATTTCCACTCATTCTCTTGGAACTCTGCCAACCCTGTGAGAATAAACAGACTAGCCTGCTCCAGTATGAAGGACCAACAGGAAAAGCACTGAGTCATTCCAGGTGAAGCCATATTAGACCAGTCAGCCCACCTGCCACCTCACAGTGGATCAGCCATGCATGACCAAGGCCAGCTGAGATTATCCAGGCCAGACCCAGATCAAAAGGATGACTGGGAAGACCCATGGATTTAAGAACAAAAATAAATGTTTACTGTTTTATGTCATTGGTTGTGTGGGTATTAGTTCAGTGGCATCATTATAGCAACTGATGAATTATACATCTTCAAGATTCAGGCTGGATGTTAGCTACTCCAGGAGACTGATCCTGAATTTACAGCCTGGGTTAAATCCTTCTCTCCTGGGTTTCCAAAAACACTCTAGGCATGCCCTTATCTTAACTCTTAAAAGTATATAGCAAGCAAAACCAGGGTCTTCACTTTATCTCTTCCTTGTCTTCAGCCCATTTGATTCAACTTCCACAGCTTTTATTGGAATTCGCTCTTATAAGAAACTATCATTATGAACAAGTCACTGACTTGTCACTTGACGGTAACAAGTTCTTATCTCACTTGACCACTTTGCATACTTAGAAACAACTAAATACTCTTCTTGAAACATCTTTTCTTTATGGTACACATATGCAATTATAACTTAGCTTTAATTTCTGCAAATTTTTAGTGATCTCTCTTTTTCGCACCAAACTGTAAAGTCAACAAGATCGGAGCCTTCTCTCCTTTTTCTAGCCCAGAATAGGCTTCAGTAAATAACTGAATGAATGCATATAGATAACACTTACCATTACTACTACAAAGATCACTTTCATGCATTGATCTTAGCCCTAGAGCATAAGCTTCCAGATTTCAGGGGAAATAAGCTATTTTGTACCTTGAGTGTCTAGCTGAGGGCCCGACTTTTACTAAAAATAACAGTTAAAATTTATGGAGTTCTATTTTAAGTACATGTAAAGTATATCTTTACATATACTATTGTATTTAATCCTCAAAATAACCTTTGGTATATAGAATTTTCCTGCATTTTATGGGTAAGAAAAAATGAGGCACTAGAAACTTCACAAATATTCATTAAATTGAACCATGTGTTCTAAAGGCAGACATACAGAAAAATGAATAGCTACTTGTAGGTGGCTGGAGTTTTCTCAAGGAGGTGACAAATCCCATCCCTATCCATCTCTAGGGGTATATTGTGTTCATTATGTAGTCTCTTCCTTGGACTAGTTCAGGTATATAGACCATTTTGTGTTCTCAATTCCTCTACCTGGTCTCACCAGAGTGCCTTTCTATCCTCTGTTCCTCATTGGATTCATCAAAGTAAAATGTCTTTGTCCAGCCAGCTCACTGTTCTGATGGATTTCTTCTGCTCTTTTCACTTCAAGATCTGGTCATCGCTGTACCCCAAGCCATGCCTGGTGCACATAAATATTCATTAATTAATGAATGACCCCTTAATTTCTTACAAAAAGACTTTTTTTTAAGGATTTTATTTACTTATTTGTCAGAGAGAAAGCGGCAGGCAGAGGGAGAAGTAGGCTTCCCACCGAGCAGGGATCCTAATGCAGGACTTGATTCCAGGATCCTGGTCATGACCTGAGCCAAAGGCAGACACTTAACCAACTGAGCCACCCAGGCATCTGGAAGGAGACTTTCTTGACTATCAAAAAAGGAAGGAAGTAATTTTTCCTAAGTTTAATGATGTATTTTGCCCTTTGCTACATGCAGACAACAACCCAAACTATAGAACAAAGTAGAATTCGTGTTGCTTTTTTTCATGGTTACGATGTTTGTGTGTGCATTAGTCTTAAAACTCCCTGGAACAGGGGTTAAATCTGGTTGCTCAACTTCAAACTATAGACCAGACTTCAAAATGAGCAGATAGAAGTTTGTTGATTACTCATTTACCTAGATGATGATGATGCAGAAGAAAGGTTAGCTTAGTAAGTTATCCTGCTTGGGAATTACTGCAAGATAGAAGAGAGACACTATCAAATGTGATATCAGAAATTATAGAATTGGCAACAGACCAAGATTTTTTGGAATTAATCCTTACTTTTACAGAATATACCAGTTTTAGAAAGCCTCTTGATCGATAGGACTTTTCCCCCCCTCCATTCTCTGTGATTTAATATCAGAGTCCATTTAAAATTCCCTCCATCATGTTCAGATCAGGAAGGAAATTGCATACCTCAGGAACCAATTAAAGCTTAACTTAGCTCCTTCTGACCATCCCTCAGCAGCTGTTCCCAGAAAAAGCTGGAGAGAGCTCAAAGAAAAGCTGCCTTGGAACACAATCACTTACTCACCTGGAAGTCATGGACCCCATCCGTCCGAGTCTGCGCTGCCAGGGGCCCTGGCGTTTCTCTCTGAATTGCGATTTTATTCCACTTGAGTGGGGCATTCTGTAGCGGGTGCTAAGGGGAATTTAGAGCATAGATTAGACATGGTTTTTACCCTCAGGAATCTCACAATTTAACAGAGGAAATCAGATAAACACACAGTCAATGAAGAGAAAGTAGATACATATGTACACATAAAAATATTGATTTAAGTTTGGGAAAGAGGAGGAGATAGAGGCAAAGGATTTAGATGTAAATCAGGAAAGTCTTGCAGAATTTGCAACCTTCATATGTATGCATCTAAATGGAAGGAGAGCTCTCTATGTGCCAAAAGAAAGGGGACAGCTGTTCCAAGGAGAGATTCCATACCCCCCCACCAAAATGGCTGGAGAAGCAACTCTGTGCTCACAGACTGTAAATCACATCCACATGACTGACCACCTGGGTCACTGAATGATGCCATGGAGATACTTCCACTTGGCCTTCTACTAATCTGGGATTAGCCAATTTTGAATGTCCTATATTTTCTGTCCCTGCCAAATAGTTGATCTCTTTAACTAAAGACATAAGACTGGTAGGTTTGACAAAAATGCTTAAATTGCCCATTGTTGGGGAGGAATGTGTACTTTCATATAGGGGAATTCAAACTGGATATTTGGTCTCCTATAGGCTATATTTCTCTGGAATCTGTGGCCAGCACCATGCTTGTTTTTTGGCTTAGGATGGTATGCATAGAGAGTAGCAGCCTCAGCTTTGTAGAAATGCTGCAGAGCCCCTGGGAATCCCAGAGATGATCACCCAGAGGCCTGCTTAGCCCTCTGTTACATTCCTACATTTCTCACATCCTGTTGGAATAACATTATCCCATTGAACAAACAAAATAAGGCAAAATAATTGGTGTCTTTGGGCATCTGATGAATGTTGGTTGTTTTTTTCCCAGTTTCCAACTTTCATGGGTTAACTCTCTCTCCCTGTCTTTCTCTCTCTCTCTTTCTCTGTCTCACCACCCCCCTCTTTCACTTTTTTCAGTCTGATCAAAGATTGTTTTTTCCTCCTTCCTTGGTGGGGGGATCTGGGGGAGAAGAGACAGATGGTATCGTTTGCAAAAGGAAAGCTGAGAAGTCACACATATATCTTTCAGCTTTGTGGCAAAGCCGATGCCAAGATTCTTGCTTGAAGTGTGTACTGCGATGCAGGCACCGAGGCGGACCAGAAAGGGTGAGGCCCGCCGAGGAGGGCAGTGGAATAAATTGCCGTGGGCTGATCCAACGGCAGAACATGGGAGCGATTACATTTTGGCAGCTATTCTATTTTTCCCTTATGGAGTTTCAGACCTGTCCTGTACACTGAGATAGCTTTCATCTGGTGAAAACTTGGGCCGTGTTTAAACTTCCTTCAGATCTGTGGCGTTGGAGGGGGGTAAAAAAAAAAACAGCACAGCCCAGAACACACTGAAATGATGTCGGGGGTGGGAGAGGGGCAGTAATGGTGCCCAGATAATGTTGTCATACTTTGTAAAGCCTTTAATTCTGGAATTTATTTATTAATGATGCATGGGTTATTACCCGCCATCTGTCTTGCGTTAGCAGTGGGCTGTTTCAGATTATGGTAATGTGTTTCTGATTGGAGCTGTGTTGAAAGCCAGAACAAGGCAGCTCATGTGCAGTCCTCTTTGAGGCCTGCTGTTTTCAATTCCTCTTCACAGAAAGGGCTTTTATTTGATTTGTTATGGGGATTTTTTTCTTCTGTTGCCAAAACAGCTGCAAGCCTGGAAGGGAATAAGACATGGGGCCACATCAAACTTGTTAGCTTGTAAAAAAAAACAAAAAACACAAAAAACAACAAAAAACCCACAAACAAACAACAACAACAAAAAACCCCCACTGGAATGTTCCAGGAACCAACCCCCCCCCCCCCAAAAAAAAGAAAGAAGGAAAGAAGAAAGGATGTGAGAAAGTAAATGGAAAGTATGGGAAGAGAAAAGAGAAAGTTCTAGTGGCCTTTTTGATTGGCTTTCCTGTCAAGAGTCTACCAACATATTTTGCTATTTTCAGTATTAGTTTATTACACTCATTCACACCAAACAGAATGAACTTCTTCTGAAAGCTTCAACAGTCTTTATGCTAGGGCAAGGAATAAATAATAGTCCCCAATGAGCTAGCCACCCTCCTTCAGTCATCAAAGCGAACACTCAATAAATAAGTCTGATTTTTTTTTTTTAATTACCAGAACAGATTCAAATTTGTTCATGAATGGGGGGAAAAAATAGAGGAAATAGGTAACAGGCAAGCATCCCCTTGCCTGATGTGAACATTCACCCTGATCTGAGTTCTTTGTCCCTTTTTCTCCCTCATAGGCTTCTGGGTTCTGCAAACTGTTTCTGGACCAGGCTGTCCACCAGCAATGTTGAAGGAAATGCTCTGTGTCTTCCCTGTCCGATAGGTTAGCCACAAGCTACATATGGCTATTGAGCACTTGACATGTGGTTCGAGTGACTAAGGAACTAAATTTTTAATTTTATTTAATTTTAATTAATTTGCATTTAAATAGCTACATGTGGCTAATGGATACAATATTAGAGAATACAGTTCTAGGATTAACTAAATAAGGGCAGAGGCTGTTTTTTTTTCCTGCTGATACAAACTAATAGGCATTGGATGCCAGCCTATAGTTATGGCCAACTTTTAACCTAAAGAATTGGGTTGAAAGAATCTTCCCTAATGTATTATTCAAGGTTAGGAGCATTAAGGCTTCCTCCCAAAAGGCCGCTGACAAGTTTTTCCTCAAGTCCAGTGCATAAATGCTTCCATCTATTCAAATACAGGTTTACAGGAAAGCTTAATGTTTGTATTATAAACAAATAAACCATGAAGAACTATAACCAAAGCTCACAAATAATAACAAATCTACTAATGCAGGGGATATTCAAGATTTGTTTTAACTTTGCTGGTGACAATTCTATCCATTCATATTAAACAGACATTATTTCTGGAACACACAATATGTTTACAAAAAAGCCCCAAACCATGTGAAATTGACTTTGTACACACAAAGACTACCTGGTCCAGATATTTTAGAAATTATGGGATATTTGTTAAAACTTATGTTTGGGGTTTTGTTGTTGTCAGCCTGCATTTCCACAGCTTTTCCATGTTGGAGAAGAGGCTAAAGAGAGAGATGATGAAATAAAGAGACATAGCAGGGACACACTCTGTGCTCCCCATTCCCTGATGGCTTCTGCCACCCAGACTCCATTTCTCAGCCACTTTGTGGTTGTTTGGCACCATGGGAACAGTTCATGCAACTGGGTTTTAGTGGAAATAATGCAGGCCATGTCCAGACCTGACATTCATGTGGTTTCTGCATAATTCTTTTGTCCAACGCAGAATATAAGCAAAGACCTGGGGTTCTAGAAGATGCTATGTGAAATGAATCTCGATCTCTGAATGACTGTTATGGTGACAGTGATTTGAGAGATGTGTTTTGTAAATTAAGACACTGACCGATACAAACAGACATCTTGGAGAAGGAGCAGTCAGGATAAGCAGTATGTTCCATAGTGTGATCTTATTAATTGTTCTGCCCCTTAGCTTGACTTTACTATCAAAATCTTTTTCTTTTTTTGAAAAGTTTACCCAGAGTTGTTTATATTCAGGGAGAAAAACTTTTATTTTCCAAGTAAACAAGATGCTAAGCATGAAATACAAGGTCAATTTATTTAATACCTATTTTTTAAAATGTAGGACCGCCATGCAGATTATAATATTAGCTAAAACATTCTTTCCAGGTAGTCAAGTCCCAACGACAAGCCAAATATATGCTTAAGTAGGATAGGCCCTCTGAGAACATTATCTGCATTGCCATAAAAAATGATCAGGGTTTTGTTCCTGAGGCTTTGAGACTTTTTTGGGTTCCTCCTACCATCCTTCCTTCCTTTTGGATACTTTCACTCTTGGCAGTTCTGCCCCTTACAACTTCCCACCTGCTAGATGCTCTTTCTCAGCTTATCCCATTCAGATGGATGACTCAGCCGGATGGCCTGCTTGGCTTCTTATTTTGGATTCTCCATAATATCCTGCCTAACTTCTATATACTGAGCATGTGGGCCTGTCCTATCTTGTCCTTCACTGGCCTGAACTTCTGGGAAATCACATTCTCAGCTCAAACCCTGTGTCTATCACATCTGCTCATCTGGAGTGAAGGCAGGGATTCAAACTAAATCATAATCAGAAAGTTCCTGAAAGGGTGTTAGGAATGTTTGTGCTCTGTGATGATACTTGGAGATGGGAACTTGGGGCATTAGATGAAGTGCTCAGGAATGGGATTAGCGCTTATATGAAGACACACCAGAGAGATTTCTCTTTCTCCTCACCTATGCTCAAAGAAGTTGTATGAACACATGGCAAGATGGCAGCCACTTACAAGCCTAGAACAGAGGCCTCAGAATGCAGCCTACCTTGCTGGCACCTCCATCTTGGACTTCCCAGCCTTCAGACTGTGCAAAATAAACGCCTGTGTTTAAAGCTCCCAGTCTCTGGTATTCTGCTGTAGTAGCCTGAACAGCCTAATACAGCAGGCAATTAAAACAAGGGAAGATTGTTATTTTATCTTACTGGTGATGGTTTATAAAGTAAATGTGGACGACATGCCATCTGGGATGTGGAGGTTCTATTGGCTGTTGTAGACTATTATACAACACCGTGGAAACGTTAAATTTCAGTTTAGGATTTGCCCTTTTTCTAGAAATGGCATTGACTATACTCCTTATTAATGTTATTTAACTTTTTAAAAATTTCGATATGCCTCATTAAATTTCAGCTTATATAATGCACTCTTATCTTATTCTGTTATCACAAAGATAAACTATTGACTAGAACTAAAAACATCTCTGTTGTTTTGTCTCCAAGGTATAGTGGGTAGATCTATCATCTTGTCAATATATTGAGAGCCTATAATATACATTAATATGTATTTTAATTTGGAAGATTCCTTATAAGTCATAAAATGGATCTGAAGCTTGTTTGAGTTGCTAAAGCAACCTCTTGTAGTCAAAATATAAGGTGATACTCCTGTATAGATTAGATGGACAAATCAAGGATACCCCAAAACAATTCTCCAAACCCAGTTATAGAAACATTGCATTATATTAACCAGTGAGATTCTGGAAAAATGTAGAGGGGGACCATTTGTTATACTGATATGCAATGGTACCAAAATGTGTTATGATCACGAAAGAGCAGTTTGTTGGAATAAAAACTAAATTTAAAGATCAAACATTTAAAGTCTGGAAAGACTAACTAGTTAAAATTTTTAAACCTTATTTCTGTGTATCGAATGATAATGCCCACTGAACAGATGGAGGCAGGAAACTTTAGGTCTGTGCCCACATCTATGGAAAAGCAATATAAAGCAGGAGGCCTGCAGTCAAGCTATCTTTTAAAGGATATTGGCATATCAGTAGCTTGAATCATATATCATGTTTCCAATTTAGTGACATTTTTACATTTACCGAATAAATTACTGAAAAGCACCTTGTATTACTTTGATAATCAAATTATTATGGAATACATATTTAGACAACATTTTATCATTTTAAAGCTTCCTTTTTTTTTAATATTACCAAAATGCTAAAAAGCCTGCAAAATCCCACAATTAACTAAATATAGAAAGCAGACAGAAATAAACTTCATGAATTTTAAGTTTAAAAAATGTCAAAATATAAACCCCAAAGTAAATGTTCCCATAAGGATAGTTTTATCGGCACTGGAATCATTTGCTTTATTTATTCAAATGTTGAATATAGAATTGAAGGAAAGAACGAACTCAGGCCAATTAATGTTTCTTAGCCTCAAGATGTATAGAAAAAGCATGAAGTCTCTAGCATTCCCAAGTAGTGGTTAGTTAGGCTGCTCTTTGGACTGTCTGTCCTTTTTTCACCCTTGCCTCTCTGCTTCTGAGATGTTGATTCCTGTAGGCTATCTATGATGGGCCCCATTGGTGTTGGATTCTTCCACCTGGATTCTGCTAGTGGGTGACACAGAGGGGACTGGAAAACATGAGCACAGAAGGAGTCATTCATCTTTTCCTCATGTTCTTTGCCTCTAGCAGCCTCTGTACATAGCCATGTCCTCCATATTCTCTCACGTGACAAAACCTGCCATGATTCCATATTCTTTGTGGAATTTTTCAACCCCAAGCAGCTCCTAGTTGATTAACTCTTGACTTTATGCCTCTGTCAAGGAGCAGTGACAGCTTCCTCTTTGTTTAATCACTGGCTTTTCCCAAGATCCCCCGTTACAGCTCCCCAGCTCTTCCCTGGCTTACCCAGATTACATTCTCATTGTTTTAAATTCTTACAGAGACTGGTTGGACCTTAACTGATGCATTAACTGTATTTCCTCTAAGATGTAGAAGTTTACTACTGCTTGTTAGCTCCCCTACAGAGACAAATATAAAGACATATGGTGGATGTGAAAGGAAGTACAATAAAAAAAGTATTTCTGTAAGGCTAAAGAATTCAATCTCTCATTTCAAGAAATTCACTGCCTAGATTATATGCAGACAATATTATTTCTTAATATACTACAACTTACTAGAAAATAGATAAGTCCACCTTTACTTTACTCCAAGACAATCCGAAACTTGAAGAACTTAAACAGACTTTATTATAATATTCTATACCCCTAAAGCCACCTTGTGTTGGTTAGACACTTTAGGTTATCATCTGGTATAAGTTTTGAGGGCAAGTGATCTCTGTAAAACAGCATTTCCTTTTTTAACTACCAAAGGCAGAAAATGAGGTCAGGGACCTACATTACAACCCAAACAAATTAAGCCAAACGGGGAAAAAACACAATAAAATAATAGAGTAATATCAGGTTTTTGATGTAGTACAGCAGATGAGAAAGATTTTGTAACATCTTAGCATCTTTAACTTTACATAAAATCTTAGTTGGTGACATTATGGAATCATCAAACTAAAAATTAACCAAACACTAATGGGTGTCTATGTATAATCTTCTACTGTGAATGCTTTGATAAAGCCCAGGCATGTATGTTTCATCCATTAACCTCCAATATTGTTAGCTTCAGTGTCCTCTTTGGTATTCACACACACATCTATGTACATATACATATATATACTTATGTGTTTTTCTAAGCAGTCCAAATTCTTTTGTTAAAAGAAATCTAATCATTCCCATGATTAATACCATTTTCTCTTTGAAAGCCTTCCATAAAGGCTGCTAATAAGTGAAATATGAAACATCAACAATGGAGCCACAGGAACTCTTGATTATTGCTGGCAGGAATACAAAATGAGTTACTTTGGAAGACAGTTTGGCAGTAACTTACAAACCTAAACGTACTCTTACCTTATGATCCAATAATTTAGCTCCTTGTATTTTTCCAAATGAGTAGAAAGTTTATGTATACCCCGAAACCTGCACATAGATATTTATGGCAGCTTTGTTCATAAACACTAATACTGGTGGCAACCAAAACGTCTTTCAGTAGGCGAATGAATAAACAAACTGGTAACTACAGACAATGGAATGTTATTGAGGCCTAAAAAGAAATGAGCCATCAAGTTGCAAAAAGATGTAGAGGAAACATAAGTGCATATTACTAAGTAAAAAAAGCCAATCTGAGAAGTCTATATACTGTCTGATTCCAATTATATGACATCCAGGAAAAGGTGAGAGTTAAAAGGTAAGAGTACTTTACTGGAGAGGGTAAAAAGATCAGTGGTTGCCAGGGGTTTAGGGGAAGGGAGGGATGAATAGATGAAACACAGTATTTTTAGGGCAGTGAAAATACTTTGTACGATACCATAATAAAGTGCACATGTTTATCATATGTTGTTCTAAACCCATAGAATGTACAGCACCAAGTGTGAGCCCTCATGTAAGCCGTGGAGCTGGGATAATGATGTGTCAGTGTCTGCTCACAATTAAAACAAAGGTGCCACCTTGGGACAAAATCTAATTTGACTATCTTCTGAATTCATCTAAAATCCCCAGTTTCTCTCACACTATGTTCCCTGTTATCCACACTGGGTCATTCAGTGAGGAATGAAAAATCTTTACTTATGTTTTGTCCAACTTTATTTAGTAGCCTCTTCCAGCTGCATATGTAATATTCATGGTTTTCATGATTTGTAAGCAGCCCGGCCCAGGCTTATACCTGTAATGATTTATAATAACTGAGGCCCAGATTTGTATCAGACAAGCAGAGGTGCTGGCCTGTGATCAAACACAGCCTGTGATCCCAAATCCACAGCTCAAAGCAGTTTTCTACCTGTTCTTTACCATCTAACCTTTCTACTATATTCAGGGTTAAGCCTGAATGAAGGCTTGACTAAAATCAAAATGGCATCTCCCACATAGTAGGTGTTAAATCTTTTTTTGGATTAATGACTTGCATCTCCATCTGCCATTTTTCCTTCTCTTAAAATTTTCCTGTACGTCTTTCGTATTTTTTCTCATGCACGAGTTTTGCTTCAGTGTGTCTCACAGAATGATTATCTGTTAGTGTTTCCTAACAAATTAATCTCCTCTTTCAGTAAATATAAATACCAAGTGCTCTTCTTGAATTCTTGAAAGTTCAAAATAAATAGTGTAACCACAAAATAAACCCAATAGAATTTTAGAGGGTAAAAATTTTTCATTTTAATTTGAAAGATATAAATTAATTTATTATTATTTAAGAAACAAATTAATTTTTCTCCATTGTTCTTATGATAGCTATTTAAGCACTGAGTTTGCTTGTTTGCCATAAGAATTCCTTGCTGAGGCTGTATATAACATAGTGCATTCTGGCCATGAAGACCAAACATGCTTGCTTTATTTTAGAGCCAGATATAGTAAAACTGCACATGTTATATAACAACATATCACATATTTTACAGATCACAGAATATGTTAATATGTTGAATACTCTTTCTTTCAATTTTCCTTGACACCCCTCCCTGCCTTCCCCCTCCCACCCAAATTCTGCTATGCTCCATTAAGGTTGTGTCCTCCCTCTTCAGCAAATTGTGAACTTGCTTAGAGGTGTACTGACTAATTGACAATCATGTGCTGAAATCTGTCCAAAAGTACCATCTCAATTATGAAGATTTCATATACTTCATTTCTGATAATTGCTCCAATTTCCTATATATGTAGATAAAGATTTAATAGTATGAACCGCAGGAAATTTTTTTTTCTGATTTAATTAGAAAGAAGAATGTGTAACCTCTTGCTTCTGTTTGTTTTCTTCTGTTTTCCAGAATTTTTAATTAGTTCTTTCAGAAACCTGAGATTTTAAAAGAGACATTTTGGCTTCAATTGACTTTAAAATCAATACCAAGATTTTGGGGGATGGCATTTTTTAAAATTATTTGCACAGTTTTAAACAGAGCATTTAAGTCTGGTACAATCAGAATTGAGTCTATCATAGAGTTTATCTTTTATATGTCATGTTGACCAAATATAAGTTTTAAAATTATGAATTCTGGATGAATGCTTCAGCTTGGAAGAGATTCAAAACATGGCTTAGTATAAACTTAAATGGGAAAAAAAGTGATACAAAAATACAGATAAATCAGACACTTTTTTTAAACAAAGTCTCAAGATGGAGAAGTTGAGAAAAAATCTGGTTAACATACTGCTGGCTTGATGGTGGTACCACCTGAGGGAGAAAAAGATAATGAGGAGAAAGCAGATGAAAAGAGTTCACAGAAATGTTGGGTCATCTCATGGACTGGCCTCCAGTAAGGAGTCAGGATCCAGATCCTCTTGGGGGAAGTTAAATCTCCAGCACAAACTGTTTGATTAACTGAGAATGAAGAAGTTACTGCAATCACAGGGAGGTAGGTCAGGAAACCAGCTCAAGGAAAGTAGCAACTAATAGCCTAAGAGCAGACTACAGAGAAATCCAGAAGCTATGATTATCTCTTCCCCACAGCCGGGCATTTGAATGACTTCACTCATTTATGCTGGGCAGAGCATCTCTGTCTTCGAACCCATCCCTATTCTTTTCATTATATCTCTTCTTCTAACCTAAAAGAATTTGCTAATTTTGAAGTATATTTTAACAATACTCAATTTTTTTGGTTCATTCAATGCATTTTATTAAGCACCTATTAGGTGCCCCACAATGTTCTAGTAGACAGTTCATCAGTGAACCACTCAGAAAAAAACAACAACTTACTGACATAGAATATTGCAGTTTGAGAGATAGTAGGTGAACATATATTTTTTCTTCATATATGCATAAATATATATAACATAGAGATATAATTTACATATTTGTGCATGTGTGTGTGTGTGTGTGTTTGTATAAATGCCAAGGAGGATAATACAGCTTGGTAAAGCAGATAAGGAGTGTTGGAGGGGAAGATTTGCTATTTAAACAGGGAAATCAGGAAGGATCTCTCCAATAATGTCAATAAAGAAAGAGAGGGAACAAGTTGTGTGGACGTCCAGGGAAGAGGATGCCAGGTAGAGTGAAGAAAAAGGATGCCAGGTAGAGTGAACAGAAAATCCAAAGGCATCAAGGCAAATGTGCCTGGGGCTGTTGAGGAACTTCAGTGAGGGCGGGGTGACAAGAGAAGGTTGACTGAGGAGAAAGAAATAGAACATGGTGGGGCGCCTGGGTGGTTCAGTCATTAAGCGTCTGCCTTCAGCTCAGGTCATGATCCCAGCATCCTGTGATCGAGCCCTGAATTGGGCTCCCTGCTCTGCGGGAAGCCTGCTTCTCCCTCTCCCATTCCCCACTGCTTGTGTTCCCTCTCTCACTGTCTCTCTCTGTCAAATAAAGAAGTAAAATCTTAAAAAAAAAAAAAAAAAAGAAAGAAAGAAATAGAATATGGCAACAGGAAGGTAGTGAAGGGGGTGTCTGTGGAAAGTCTTGGAAGCCATGGTGTTTGTTCCAAAACCATTAGAGAAATTTAGCAGAGCAGAGACATGCTCAGAGTGAGATTTGGAGGGGTTGCTCCAGCTGTTGTACTGAGGATCCATGGAAGGGGGCCAGCGGCAGGAGCAGGGAGACCAATTAGGAAGCCAGTTAAAAGGCCTTCTGCTCAGCTTCTAGGGGCCTTTTTCGAAATCAGAGTCTATAGACCCATCTTCACAAATGTGAAAATGCACCCTCTGATGTTGCTGAATGGCCAGAAACAGAGATGGGAAAAACACAAAATCACATGGGTTCATCTGAAGTGGAACGATGGGATTTTAGAGAGAAAAAATATTCAAGGAACAAGGGAGAACTGCTGAAACTGAAAAGTTCAAAGGTCACTCAAGTTTATATTTCACATCTCTAGCCTTTCAAGTAGATCAAAGGTGCTTGTCTTTGTGTGACTGATTCATGGGGCTGCCAGATGACCACATATGGTGGGGCGGCCTCTATTTTATGAGCCTGCCCTGCCTGCTGTTCTCCTCAGGGGTTCTGACTTCCTATTTACCCTGCCTGTCTTATCCTCACTGCTTAGTGCAGCATGGGGGAAGAAGGAAAACTTTGATTTGGGCTTTTCAGGGGATGCTGCATATTTTGGGTGACCAAATTATAAGATAAGTGTTTTTTCACTCTACCAAAGATTATACAAAATTTAAAAAAAGAAAAAAAAGGTTTCCAAGAAAATCACTTGGTGGGGGTGGTGGGGGGACTCCAGGAGCCCTGGATTTGGAACACCTTGATCTGATGCCTAGCCAAACATCCCTATTAGTCTCAGCCCCTGGAAATCTCAGTCTTCCTTTCTAGCATGGCAAAGTAGATGCATTATCTGTGTGTGAAATTTGGAAGTATCGGGGAAAAAGTAAGGAAAGGACTGCAAAGTAGAGAGGAAGAATTGAAGAAAGTTAGGGAACAGGGACTGTTACGATAGCATTTATATATGAAGTTTGAGTTGCAGAGTGCTGTTTCCATACAAAATGAATTCATAGACCATTTTAACTCCCCAAACAAACTGTATCACTAGAAATAAAGAAATGTTAGAAAAGCATCTTTGATATTCCTTTATCACTTTATTTCTTACCAAAATTATACATTTATTTAGTCCTTAAAGGTTTTTAATTAAGTGAATTTTCTGTGCCTAATGTAACATTACATGTCAACTGTACTAAAAATTTTATGTAATCTTGGGCTTGGAGATCCAAGAAATTAGTGAATGATTGATTCTCCAAAAAAAAAAAAAAATCATACTTCTTAAAATTTTTGACTTATTATTGATGTGATATTTATTCACAAAATATTACAACTACAATGCTTTCTGTGGTATCTCAAGTCTTTTTTCAAGAGAGAGACAGTGTGTGTGTGCAGGTGGGAGGGGGCAGAGTTAGATGGAGAGGGAGAATCTTAAGCAGGATCCATGCCCACCACGGAACCCAACTCAGGGCTCCATCACACGACCCTGAGATCATGACTGGAGCTGAAATCAAAGAATCAGATGCTAAACCTACTGAGCCATCCAGGTGCCCCTGGTATCCTGAGTCTTAAGCACTGGGGTCTTAGCTTTTCACCTAAAGGCAGCTCAGCCTACTAAATACACACTCCCTCTAATGTGTTGTTGCGAACAGTTCAAATAAGTAACTTTCTGAACATGGTCTGCTTATCCTTCTTGTCCTTTGATTGAATTTCCTGAGCATTCCCCAGACTTTACTCTTACTTTCATTTCATGATGCTTCTACAGAGGAAACTCCCCTCCCTAAATCACCTGGGATTATAGAGATCATTAGACTCATCTCATGCAACGGTCAGCCTTCTGCCATTCCCAGTTAGGGCCACCCTACTGAAAGCCTGACTGAAGCCCAGTGACCCTCCACACGACCTCATGACACTAGCTGCAAGGAAGCACGTGCAGGCACCTGCAGTGTCGGCTCTGCCCCCTGAAACCAGGGTGTGTTGAGGAGCAGCAGTGAACACGCACGTGTGCATGTCTCAGGAATACCCCAGCAGTTACCTGGCTTCTCGCTGTTGGAAGCCTTAGTGAAAAATAGGTACTAAAAAATAAAAGACAAGGACGTAAAAAATAAGCTTCAGAATACCAAGCAAAAGAAGTTAAAAGCATAGAAATCAAAGTGATTCAAAAGCGATAGAAACAGGAGAGCCAAATTACTAAATGAAATATAAAAGGAAAGAAGTGAACACGGTGTCCCAGAACATACCTGGTACAGAATGGTTGACACCAAGTCTAAATGAAGTTATCAGATGTTAAGGATAGTAATAACTCTTCTGGACATCATATAAAATTTTTTAAAAGGTGCTGGAGGGGGTGGGGGAGAATTTTAACATTTGGGGTAGTTTCAGTCTTCTCCATGGCAATATTTAAGGATGGAATATTGTTTAAAAAAAAAAAAGGTCTATAAAGCTTACAAGAAAAATAGCATGACCCAGTAGAAATAAGGAACCATTAGATGTTCTTTAAACAAGATTATATAGCTTCAAAGAAATGTCGCTCTGAATCAAATTTGGGGAGACAACTTGTTTGTCATTACTTTTCATATGAAAGAAACTGTAGCATACATCAAGATGGTGAATGTATTCAAGGTCCTGAATTTATTAGTTCTGTTTTTCTCCATCTTCTAATGCATTGATTTTCTTTCATTCATATTAAATGATTTCATTTCCTTTTCTAAGTTGCATGAACTAAACTCGTCTTCAGGTACAAAGGCAAGAGACATTTCAAGATTCAAGAAAGATAGTATTTATGAATGTTTCATTAAAAAATTTTATTCACTGGGGTGTGTCGGTGGCTCTGTTGGTTAAGCATCTGATTCAGGATCTCAGCTTGGGTCTTGATCTCAGGGCTGTGAGTTCAAGTTCCACATTGGGTTCCACGCTAGGCATGGAGCCTACTTAAAAAAAAAAAAAAAAACTTAGTCACAAAATCTAAACAATTAAGAGATAAATCAAAATAAACAGCTGAGAAATATTCAAGTCCTTATAAGAAAGAATTAAGGCCAAATACCAATTACAAAAGAAAATACAATGCTATAAATCTTAAAATGTAGGGAAACAAAAAAATGTAGGAAAACTCTAGCAACAGTTGGGAGGTGCTAAGTGTGGTGAGGAGGCTGAGAGAATGTTAATTGCTCTAACTTTAATTTTCATTAAGAAATGAAGATTTTGGGGGGCATTTGGCTGGCTCAGTCAGTAAAACATGGGACTCTTGATATGGGGGTCATAAGTTTGAGCCTCACATTGGGTGTAGAAATTACTTTTTAAAATTAAAAAAAAAAAAGAAATGAAGATTTTGGTGTAAAGACATGCATCAAAATGCATTCCCTGAGAACAGGAATAAAACTTCTTTCCTAGGCCTCATACTAATGATACCAAAACCAAAAATGACCACTTAGTAGATCATAAACTTCACTGAATTCTAAAAAGTTAATGTCTAGTTTTAATGTCAGGTTTTATTGAACAATGATTAAAAAAAAAAAAAGACTCACAGTAACAAAAGCTAGATACAAAAGCAGAAATTCAACAAACTTGGTATTTCACAATTTTGTTAAATCACTATTATTGAGCCAAAGAGGAAACCTAAAACTTGACATTGAAGAGTATCTAGAGTTGAGAAGCAATGAAAACATGCCAGAGTTACGAGATACAGTGAATGTAGTACATAGAGAAAACTTTATAACTATGGTGACACAAGAAAGAATCAAAATAAATTAAACCAAGTTAAGAAGTTAGATGTTGAACTATCAAATGCAACTTAGAAAAGGAAATGAAATCATTTAATATGAATGAAAGAAAATCAATGCCTTAGAAGATGGAGAAAAACAGAACTAATAAATTCAGGACCTTGAATACATTCACCATCTTGATGTATGCTACAGTTTCTTTCATATGAAAAATAATGACAAACAAGTTGTCTCCCCAAATTTGATTCAGAGCAACATTTCTTTGAAGCTATATAATCTTGTTTAAAGAACATCTAATGGTTCCTTATTTCTAATAATATAACATTTAATTCCATCTGCTTGTGCTGCAACGCTTCCCACTGCAATGTCCATTTCTAAATATCCAAATTAATTGTCTCTACTCCTCACACCAATCCTAACTCTCCCCCGCCCCCTTTTCTCCCCTTTTGAAGAGTCAAGTTTATTTAAATATAGCTTGCATACATGAAAATATATCGTTTTGGTAAATATATGCAGTCATATAACTATCGCTATATAGGTATCACCATCATTAAGCTATAGAACATTTCCATCAAGACAAAAAATTCTCTCGCGCCTGTTGAGGTCAGAACTCTGCCCCAATTCGCAGTCCATGGCAACCATTTTGATCTGATTTCTGTTCCTGCAATGTTGCTTTCTCCAAAATGTTGTATATATAGAATCATGCATTATGCAGCCTTTTTTGGTCCGGTTTCTTTTACCTAGCATAATGCTTTTGGGATTCACTTGTGTTGTTGCATATTTCAGTAGTTTATTCCTCTTTATTACTGAGTAGCAGTTAATGGGCATCCAGGTGTTTCTGGTTTGGGGATATTATAAACAAAGCTGCTATAAACATTTGTATATTTGTGGACATATGTTTTTATTTCTTTGGGGTAAGCATCTAGAAGTAGGACTGCTGGTTGTATAGTAAATGTATGTTTAAATTTCATATGAAATTGCCAAATGTTTTCCAAAGTGTCTACCATTTTGCATCCTCCCCAAAAATGTATGAGTTCTAACAGCTCCACATTCACACCAGCATGTGGGCTTGCCTTTATTTTTTCCCACTCAAGTAGGTGTGTAGCGGTGTTTCACTGAAGTTTTCCATTTGCATTTTCCTAACAACTAAAGATGTTAAGCATGTTTTTACTTACTTATTTGCCATCAATACCTCTTCTGTGGTGAAATATCTGTTCAGATCTTCTACCTATTTCATTTTATTGAGTTTCTGATAATTGTTATAAGAATTCTTTACATATTCTAATAGAAATTTTCTATCAGATATGTGTTAGCAAATATTTTCTCATAATCTGTGGACTGTTTCTCCCTCATAAGGGCAGCACTTGAAAATTCCATGAATTGAAATTTCTCAGTTTTTTCGTTCATGGTCATGATGTGTGTATTCAATTAAGAAATCTTTGCCTTGCAGTTTTATTTCAGTTTTTACAATTAGCTCTATGATCTAAGGAATAGGTTAAGGTTCACTTTTTGCATCTGAATGTTTCATGTTTATAGCAGAACTTAATGGAAAAGCTCTCCTTTCTATATTCAATTACCTTGATAACTTTATAAAAATTGATTCATTGCATATGTATGTGTAGCTTTCCTTCTGGACTGTTTATTTCATTGATAGAAATATTTATCTTCTACAAATGCCACACTGTCTTGATTACAATGAGTAATGAATCATCACTGAGTAAATCATCCAAAATAGTTCTTTTGCTAGACCTTCGTTTCATACGAATTTAGAAAAAGGTTGTCAATTTCTACCGAAAAGCCTGATAAATTGGGATTGCATTGAATCTATAGATCAATTAGGGAAGAATTGGCTTCTTAACAATATTGGGTCTTCTTTTTTTTTTACGATTTTATTTATTATTATTTATTTGACAGACAGAGATCACAAGTAGACAGAGAGGCAGGCAGAAAGAGAGGAAGGGAAGCAGGCTTGCTGCCGAGCAGAGAGCCCGATGCGGGGCTCGATCCCAGGACCCTGGGATAATGACCCGAGCCAAAGGCAGAGGCTGTAACCCACTGAGCCACCCAGGCACCCCAACAATATTGGGTCTTCTAATCATCATGGCATACCATCCAACTTTCTAGGTCTTCTTTAATTTTTCTCATCAATATTTTTTAGTTTTACACACACATTTTAGTATATATACTTAAACTATACATGTTTTGGAGCTATTGTATATATAATGACAATTTAATGTCATTTTAAATGTAAATTGAATATTAATTTCCAATTGTTCATTTCTGCCATATAGAAATAGACTTGAGTTGTATATATTGATCTTGTACCCCTACAATATTGCTAAACTTTCCTATTAATTCAAACAGTTGTATGTAGATTTGGGGAGATTTTCTCTGTAGACAGTTGTGTCATCTGTGAAAAAAGGTAGTTTTATTCATTCCTTCCCAATATGATGATGGCATTTGTTTCTTTTTCTCACCTGATTGTACGGGTAAGGCCTCTAGTGTGATATAGAATAGAGGTGTTGAGAGTAGATATGCTTAACTTGGTCTCCGTTTTACAGTGAAAACAAAAATCTTTCACCATTAAGTATGATGTTAGTGTTTGTTTGTTTAGAAGCCCTTTACTAGTTAAGGAAGTTCCCTTCTATTTATACTTTGCAGGAATGGATGATAGATTCTGTTATATGCTTTTATTGTATGTGTTAGGATTCTCTAGGGAAACAAAACCAATTGGAAGGACATATGGATATATGTACCCATTTATTGGATGGAGACCTAGCTATCTTCTATATATCAACCAACTACCTATGAGAATGAATTATTTTAACCAATTGACTCACGTGATCTTAGAAACTGGCAAGTGCAAAGTCTGCACGATAGACCAGCAGGTTGGGGACTCAGAGAAGATTTGATGTCATAGCTCACTTCTAAAGGCAGTGTGCTGGCCAAATTCCCTCTTCCTTGTGTGTATGTGTGTGTTAGGGGGTGTCAGTCCTTTTTTTTTTTAAACGCCTTCAGCATAATGGATGAGACCCACCTGCATTATGGAATGCGATCTGCTTTACTCAAAGACTACTAATGTAAATGTTAATCTCATCTAAAAATACCTTCACAGAAATGAATAGTGTTTGATCAAGTATCTGGGTACCAATACCTAGCTCAGCTGACACACAAAATTAATCATCACTCTACACCTAAGGTGGTAATCATATGTGGTCTTTTTGTTTTTTTCTATTTTAGTCCCTATATGATGAATTTGAGTGATTCAAATGTTGAACCGTCGACTCCTTCTTGCAATAAACTGTATTTGGTCATGATGTAGTTGGACATTTCTTTTACATTCCTGGATTTGACTTGTTAATATTTTCAAAGACTTTGTATCTGTAGTCATATTAGTTTCCTAGTGCTATAACAAATTACCACAAAGCTAGTGGCTTAACACAATGTAAAATTATCACCTTCCATCTGAAGTCCAGAAGTTAAGAAATGGTCTAAGCAGGCTAAAGTCAAAGTGTTGGCAGGGCTGCATTTTTTCTGGAATCACGAGGGAGTCTGTGTCCTTGCTGTTTCCAGCTTCCGTTCATGAGTGTTTTCTATCTTTGTAAACAGATACTTTTGCATGTTGATTTTACTTATTATTATGTTACTTTTTGATCATTCTAGCACATGAGACATTAGGCTCATTCTTTTGACTGCGTTAGCACTCGAAAATATGTTATTTTTCCTTGCTCTTTTTTGCATCTTGCAGTTTTTAAAAATTGAAATATGTAAATTATATATAGAAGAAAAAATGTTCCTGAGGTAAACAGTTTTTAAATCTGGAAGTGGCCATGCCTTTTTTTTTTTTTTTTTTTTCCTGCCAGGTGATTAATGTGAAGGTCTTGAGTCGGTCTAGTTAGTAGTTGAGATAGGTGAGGTAGGCAAGCAAAGTGTGAATTTTGTGTTGCTGCCATTACTCCCAGTACACTACCAGTTCAAATCCTGCAGTGGTTACCTCACATTATATACTTAATGTGGGTCTCTTGTTGCCACAGTTTTGCTGTGTTCCCTCATTTTTAGAAGCTTTTGCATTAATTGTACAACAGAAGAGTCTCTTTCCGTGCTCTTGTGCGAGGAGCAACAAACTTTCTGTAAGATAGTAAATAATTTAGCTTTTTAGGCTATATATGATCTGTCTCCTATTCTCCTTTTGTTCTTTTTTTTACAGTCCTTTAAAACTATAAAAGCCATTCTTAGCTCACAGGCTTTGCAAAAGCAGTCCCGGGGGTGGAATACAGTAGCCCACACTTGGCCTTTAAAAATGCATTACTATTTTAGTTGATCTCTTCTCAACCACCTTTAAGGTGTTCTTCCAAAGGTATAACCAGCTCATGGCTCCCATCTCTCTCAGAAGAGCTTGTGCTTTTTTGCAATTCAGTTTCCTTCACTGTGTTATGACCTCAGGTCTCAAGTTCAAGGAAAGTTACGATTTCTAAGATGATCTGGCTTATTGTTAGGAAAGGAGTGAATTATTCCTGTGGCTTTGTCCTAAGCAGAAGCACTCATGTGGCTTCCCTCCCAGGGGAGGAATGACTCGATAAATATTTAGTGATGGATTCATAATTTAGAACTCACCAAATTGAAGATGTGTTCCTTTACAATACTCTATTTCTTATTTTAAAAATTGTTTGTTGGATATGGATCTTATGCACACAGGAGTATGGACTTTTGAATAGCCATTATCCCACACATCCAGAGATAATAATAATTAACTAAAATCAAGTCATAAAAAAGTCAATTCTATTGTTTTATGATTAAGCAGTTTTGGGGAGAAATATGCCCTGGTAAATTTAAGGGAGTTACAAATGTTTTATTATTTTTATGCAAGCTGAGTCAAACAGGAATCTTGTTGAATAATCCAGTATCTTCGTTAATAATAATTACATATTATAATTACTCATTCCCTTTGCAAACATTTGCCTATTTTCTATTATACACACTGCTAAATATTCCAAAGCAGGGGTTGAAGCACTGCAGTCGGAGAGCCAGATCTGATCCACAATTTGTTTTTGTACAACTCAGAAGCTAAGAATAACTTTTACATTTTTGAATACTTACAAAGAAATAAAGTTTTGAGACAGAGACCACATGTGGCCCCCAAACCTTAAGATGTTTATTGTCAGGCCCTTTATAGAAAACACTTGCTGTCCTCTGTGTCGAAAGGATACAAAATTGGGTAATATATTGTTCCTGTACTCAGAAATCCCTTTTATGCTGGTAAAACAAATCAGCCATACACATAAATAAATAAAGTGTGAATTAAAAAGTAATGTGGAAAATGCCAAATATCACTCTACAAAGAAATAGAGGAGGGAACAGTTACTTCCAGGCAGTGGAGACCAGGGAACCTCTTTGGTGGAGATGCATTTTCTTAGAACAGTGAAATACAGGCAGAATTAATACATTCAGGGAGCTAAATACATCAAATAAGCTATGGTTGCCCAGGGTTAAGAAACAAGAAAATTGCCTAACTGGAAAAATCATGCAATCCATTTATTTTTCCACCTCCAGTCATTAATGGCCTGAATAAGATTCATTTTCAAATGACATTTAATGTTTTTATTCTTTGACTTAGTTTTAAAAAAAGAAACCCAAACTCTCTGAAACTTGTATTTCTTCTCAGGAAACCTATAAAGATAGCTTTAAGGGGTGCCTGGGTGGCTCAGTCAGTTAAGCCTCAGACTCTTGGTTTCCACTTGGGTCTTAATTTCATGGGTGGTGGGATCAAGCCCTGTGTTACATTCTGTGCTCAGCGGGGAGTCTGCTTGAAGACTCTCTCCCTCTGACTACCCCCCACCACCACTCTGTCTCTCTCCAAAATAAATAAATTAAAAAAATTTTTTTTAAAGATGGATTTAAGCTTTAGGAATTCTCTGTAAGTTGTACTGATGACACAAAACTAAACAGTCCTTCTTAAATTGGGACCTACATGTTCCCTGGTGTTGCACTCATAGGTAGACAACCCACAGACAAAGTATGGCATATACACCCAAAACATTTAATTTTATTGCAAAATCAGGGCAAAGGCTCTTGTGGTTTTGTTGTTGTGTTGTTAATAATGTCTTTGAGAGTTTTGTTGCATACATACACCAACATCAGCGCAACGTTGTATTCCATGTCAGCTAATCTTTTGCTTTTCTATGAAAGCCCAAAGAACAGAATGTTTTAACGTGCAAGGACTAAATAGGAAATCTAGTATTTTGTGATAATTAGAAACTCAGCATGCCCTTTACATCACAAACCCGAATGCTGCTATGACAAGACCAGACTTTGCTAATGTCACTGGCCCTCAAGGCCAATTCTTGTCTATCCAAATAAAATGCAACATGGAAATTTGAAAAGAATTCTCAGTGGCAACCTGTTTAGGCTTTCCTTTTATTTGATAGACTAGTATGATCACCTACAAACCACTGTTTTGCTTTCTTGCTTTTGATTATTCATACTCACCATCTGTAGCTCTTCTTGCCACAAACACATTCAGTCAAATGCTTTATGTAATGAGAACAGATTTCATGAGTTTAAACCTCCTCCTGTGTATTGGCCTTTTATATTCACCTCTGTTTCCTTAGCTGTTAAAGACCTCACTCTATTTTCAGGAGGCTTATACATTTCCCGACTGCTAAAAAACAGGGGTGCTGAAGATGGATCTATAAAGACAGACGGATGACGATTCAACAAGGCTTCAGAGCAGGTAAGCTGTGCTGTGCTGGAAAATTCATTAAGAACATGCTAGCTGCTGTGAATGACAAGGGCACACCCCACAGAGTTGAAACCAGTGACTTCCTCCAAGAGGCACAGATGGTCTATAGGAATTGGCCAACCGTATCGATGACTTCTTGGAACTGCATATTGGTGAGTTTCCTAATGCTGACCCTAAATCTTTCCACATGGTTCTCCGTGGGCCGCCCCTTTCCCACCTTGGAATTTTTGATCTTCCCTTCAGTCAGCCCTGTGCCATATGACCTTCTGAGATAGAGAGACTCCTAGATTTTTCATTTTTCCTAATTCCACTGATATGGATTAAACCCTTGCTACCTTCAGATCTCCCCTCTTGATTCTCAAAATCTTGTTCTGGATGTCAAAAAAGTGACCACTAAGAGATGTTCTAAATGACACTATTAAAAACAAACACCCTTGCTTCTTCTGGAAGCAATATGGGAGGCCTCTCACTAAGAACCTCACAAACAAACAAGTGCAAGTAAATATTAGGAAGTTAAATATTTCAATCTGTGATCTGGATAGGTTTACATGAACACAAATTCAACTATAATTTCCACCACAACGAGTGTCACAATATCACAAAATAACCAAAAATGATAATTTCTATTATTATAGTGTCATTCTTGGTTTTTCTTTCAAAGGTAGTGATTTTTATATTTTGAGATGAGTGTATATTATTGGCTTAAACAGAAAGTTCTAATCAGAAGCTTCGACATCTGTGAATTTATACAAGATTTTTAAAAATTAGAAAAATCTGAAGGTATTGAGAATTGTCTCAGAAGTGATACTTTTCCAGAGATTCACAATAAGGATGGTATTTAATAAAATCATAACACTATCCTCTAAGTGGTAAGCATCAGCAAAATAAAAAAAAAATTTGATGTTCTTCTAAAAATGCTAGTTTTTACTATGGAAGAATAATAAACTTAACACATGGGAAACTTTTTGCTAAAAAACTTTGAGACAAAATGGTCTGTTATGTTCAGTTTTATAACATCATTTAAAACCTATTTATCACAATTTGAAGAATAATCACTAGAAATTTTTCCAAATTAAAAAAACAGAAGACTTTGCTGGGAGTAATTCAATAAAAATACAAATAGGCAAATAAAATAGCTTTCAAAGTTAACTACAAGGTCATTTTCAAAAATACTTTAAAAGATGAAGCTCATGTAACTGGAGAATAGTTGATAGAGCCCATACTGTAGGCATGACTAAATATATTTTGGATCAAAAGAGACAGTCAAGCTGAAAAAAGGTGCCCATCTCAAACTTGGGGAGTGGTAACCCACATCAAGGACATCACTCATTGTGAATGACCGAGCAACCCACCACATCATTTACCAAGAATACTCACCTCAAACAATATGCCTCCTGATTTTTCTCTGTGTGCTCAATGGGGTGGTAAAAATGGAAACTTTTACTTAAGGAAAAAAAAAAAGGCTCAGTGATTTGAATATCTTTCTTCTAAAAAAACAATAGGAGGTGACTTTGAAAACTTAATACATACATGCACCCTAGCTCAGTCTGGAAAACCACAAACCCAGATGTGCAGTGAGGGGACCACAGTGGTCTAACTCTGGCTTCAGTGATTATTTTTCTCACAGAGAGGGGGAATGAAGATATCCAGCCAAGGGTCAACCTTGGATATGATGAATTAATTCTTCTTTGTCCTCAGTGGTAAAGGATGTTTAACAGAACTGCTTTATCTAGAAGGTACTTTTTTTTAAAGCTAAATAATATCAATCAATAGTTGCAAGAAGAAACTCCCAAGGTTGTCACCGTATATGACAAGATCACAGTCATTCCAACTAGGGAGAACACTGAGAGCTGAAATATGAGAATTACTGTGGGGATGATGAGTGTTTTGAGCATTTGACTTCAATTGAAAGTAATGATGTTTACAATGTCTTTGTTAAAGACAAGAATAACATCATCATTCCTCATTCTTCACTGTAAAGAGTCGTTTGATGAGTAAATGCCAGAGATAGTAAAAGGGAATGCCCAGTGAAGCCCAGAGCTGTCAGCCCTGTCATATGACTCAAGTGTACACACAACCCATACGATCTTCAACAACGGTGCTGTGTACACCCACTATCCAGTAAAATCCACTTGAATTTTCTTGAATGTCTTCCACATTATGGGCATGTTTATTTAGGGATTCTTAAAATAAAACTTATGCATCAGTTAAAAAAAAAAAAACAGGGCTGTGATCTGGGTCTACATATATATCCGTACATACATCTTTACTGTAATACCCAGGGATATTTCTGGGTCATTGAACCTTCCTTGATTCAGTCTGTTTCATATTTAAAATTCATAAACTCACTGCAATAGTATCTTATCCATCAACAAAGAAATATAGAAAACAATCTGTAAGTGTAAACATTGGCATTTAAACATATAAATAATTTATACTAAAGCAAGCACAAATATATTGAGTAGAATGCAAAATTTGAAAGAATCATTAAGATAAAATATGAGAGCTATTATCTTCAGCGAGTCATCCAAAACACCCAGGACGTATTTCCTTCTTATTTTAGGTCTACTTCGCAGGAAATCTTTTCTTAAGAAAGGATTTGGCATTATTTAACCATCTGCAAAATGTGTGTTTTCCCTGTATTTCCACAAAGCCAGCCACAGGAGTGACCAATGTTCTCTCAGTCAGGCTCCCCTGTGAACAGTGGTTTTGAAATAAGATGTTGATGTTTAGAAAAATCAATATTAGTTTTAAATGAATGTTGGAAGTCAAAAGTTAATGAATAAAAGAACAACATTGTGGATGTAGCCCAGTTTTGCTTACAGCATAAATATTGGATACTGTTTTGGGAGGAAATCAGTTTAGTGATTACTAACTGAATGAGTCTGGCCAAGTTACTTAACCTGTCCGTAAAACTATTTCCTCATATATCATAGGAGAATAATGTAATCACCCCCTGGGGTTGCTTTTTTGAGACTGTCAATGCCGAGAGAGGGAGTCAGTTCATCCCAGAGGTCATCCAAACTGAGGTGAGTTTGAGAAATTTGAGGTTAACAGGGCAGGTTGAGAACAGGAAAATGGAAATGAGCTTCAGGGGGGCCATGAAACCCTGAAGAGCCTGAGACAGAAGAGTGAACTAAACATACAGCCGGTAGTATACCTGAAATTAGTAATCATCAGGAAAAGGGGCCTACAGAGATGACACAGTTTGTGGAATTCAGAATCAGCAGCAGTAGAAACCATCACCTGTGGCTGATGTTTACATCTTTAAAGACCCTATTTCCAAATAAAGTCACATTCTAAGGTACTGGGGGTTGGGCTTCAACTCAGGAATTTTGGGAGAACCCAGTTCAGCCCATAAGAAATAGATGTCTTAACCAATGATGGCAATGATGAGTCACCAAAGACCTCTCATAATATAATATCTTCTATTATCCCTGCCCTACCTCCAATACACAGGCCCATTTCCCATGTTTTCAAAAAGTTCTCAAACCACATCCTTGAAAACCTAATCACTTGTTTACTAGATTTTAAATTAAGACAGTTATAAGTACATATCAGAGTTTCTTAACATGATGAGAAAAAACTATTTTTGCAGTGAGTAGATGTATATTTGCAACCACATCAAGAAATTTGACATTTCAGTTCTGAGAGCAAACACAATTTTGGTCCAGCTTCAAAAATACTGAAAATTTCTTACGGGTTCCCATTTCTACTCTGGAGAAACGAGGTTGAGAGCCACCGTTTTAGTTATTAACCTTCTTAAAAGAAAAATCTCTGGTGAGATTATTTTCTCTTGTCTTTCGACTTTGTGGTTCTATAACAGCACTTCAAGCTGGGCTTTAGAAAATAGTTGGCCCGCTCAAGGCTCACAAATGGTGTGGTAGACATGTGTGGACACTCAGGAACACTCAGGGACCCTCAGGGGCCTAGTCTTCTTTTTAGAACAACACTGCATTCTTTGGTGGAGGATCTTTTTCCCCTATGGCACACAGGTCAGTGGAACTATGAATGAAGGTTCTCTGATCTCTCTTTTGAAGAGGTGGGTACTTCTGCTAAGCTGGGCTAACTAAACATTCTCACTCTGAAACCTGCGTTTTAACCAAATACTAATACTAATAACATTAGAATACTAAATACTAATACTAATATCAGAAAATACTAATAACATTAGAATTTGGTCACCCAGTTGTTGCTGAGACCAAGAATCTAGGCCGTTTGGGTCCTGGATCTCAAGCTTGCTTTTTTATCCTTTCAGTCAGATCTGGGAGCACACCCATGACTGAACGGTAAAGTCCTTTTTTTCATGTAGGTTATCCAGCATTAGTTTCTGTTACCTGCAAGGGAGAGGAAAAAAAAAAAAAAAAAAAAACATATGAATAAGATTTCCAGACAATTAACATCTATATATGGCTCTATAGGACTGCTTCTTTCAGTAAACCTCATCCCCGTTATGCCATGAAAATGGCGTATGGAACTAAGGAAATACCATTGCAAAGCTAAGGAACTCGTGAGGGTGAGGCATTAACATGAATGGAGGACACCGAATCGTCTATAGCTACTTTTTTCCTAAAACTGAGAGCCAGCTAACCATTTCGAACTGCAGTTCTCAAGGATGGTTACATCCCCAACTCATCTAGGAGGAAAACCTAATTTATTCATCTTTGTGTGTGCCTATGCCTCTCATCTATTCGGAGCCATCTGGTCCTTCCTAAGCACATTTCAAATCAGCAGTTCTCAAAGTGTGGTCCCAGGACCAGCAGCATCAGCATTGCTCAGGGAACTGTTGGGGGAAAAAAAAAGGGGGGGGGGGGCAATTTATCAGTCCCTACTCCCAGACCTACTCTGTCAGAAACTCAGGGGGTGGGACCAGCTCTCTGTGTTTTACTAGCCCCCCAGGTGATTCTGATGCTCTCTGAAGTTTAACTACCTTTGTGCTAGGGAAAGGCCCGAACTGGAATGGGATTCCGCATCTTGGTAATAGACTTGACATTTCTCTCCGAGAGAGAATATAAGAAATCCTTAAAGGCATCACTCTAGGAGTCTTGCCCTGGTTGAGCCACAGACCCTTCTCCTCCTTCTCTCCCCCCAGCCCTTCTTTGATGGGTTGCTTCAAGAAGGAAGAGGAATGGTCATTAGAGAAAAGCAGGAGGTCTGAAAATAGAGCAGTACGGTCATTTATGCGAAGCCTGCAACCCCATTTCCGACTATTCGATTGTTTTATTTGCCCCAGAGGCACTACTTCTCACACGTTTGGCTCCTCTCTTTAAAAGGAACCCCAACTAATCATTTTCTTGTGCTTTGATGCACTACTCTCCCAAGTATTCTTTTTAAATTGAGTGAAAATTAAACCTAATGCACATGGTTCCATAATAACATTTCTATTAATGAGACCCATGTTCTAATGGAAAGGACTGCCCTACTAAATTAAAAGTAGCGAAATATATAAAACACATAATCTAGCACATGAAACCCAAACCTAATTTATTCATTCATTTCACTAGACAATGTGATGAAGCATAACAGGAACATGATAAAATGAAGCTATGTTCCTGCCTCCTTCTGCCGGTTCCCCTTTCTGACTTGGAAAAGGTCAGTGTGAGAAAAACTTGTCCTTAAACATCTACTTCCCAGTAAAGCAAAACCAGTGAAAGCAAATATTTTCCATGTCCTACTAATCTGAAAATCTAACTGTAAATTAAAAAAAAAACAAAACCCTCTTCATTAGATGAAATCTTTTTAACTTCAAATGCCTTCAACTTAAAAAAAAATTATTTTTAGCAAGGCTGGGATGAATTCCAAGGAATTCTAAAATCGCTATCAGAATAGTACTTTAGTTATAGGTTAAAAAACCAAGCACATAATCTGCAATGTTTTATGAGGTTATTAATTTGAATTATGGAATTCTAATTGCCTAGGAGCTTGCCCCTAAACCACTGCTCTCCTCTGGCAGGATAGAAAAGAACACAAAGTATTCCCACCAGGAAGCTTGGAAGGTTGTCAGAATCTACAAATGTTTCTCAAACTTCAGGGTTTCTTTCAAGGCTTGGATATTTTGCACATCCTCTGATCAAAAGGTAACCATGAACCTCAGAGGTGTGTATGTGTGTGTGCATGCTTGTGTATGTGTGTGTGTGTATGTGTGTTTAGCATTTCTCAGCACACCTTATGCATATTGAACTGTTAGGTCAGAACTATGTCAACTCCTCCAATAACTGAGGTGTGCTTGTTATATAATGATAACTGGACATTATTGATGTGTGTGTGTGTGTGTGTATACACACACATGCATGTGTTTATTTGTATGCACATGAGAGCATACATGTATATAAGCCTTTGCATGTGTATAATAAATGCTCCTGTGGCTCCAATTTCTATTGAAGCCCTACAAAATGCAAATTGGCTCAAACTTATCTGTTGGTACATAATATATTGAGGTCACAAATCCTGTTTTGAGATAGAAGATTTTTCTATGAAAGCCTTCCAGCTCTGTAATTTATTTTCATCTTTTTTTCTTTTTTTTTTTAAAAACAGTGTCTGTTTTCTCAAATTTTCATGACCCAGATAAAAAGCTCTTCATTCCACTCATCACATCATTCAGTTGCCCTCTGTGCAGTTTGGACTGTGTACCGGGAATAAGAAGATTAATTTTAAACTTATTTCCATAAAACTGCATGAGGTCCAAGTACAAACCACACAAAATAAATACAAAATAGTGGGGTAACATTATAAAAGTAGTAGTGATCATTTTTAAATGCCTGGATGGGCAGAAGGAACTTGTCCATAGCTAACACCAAAAAAAAAAAAAAAAGAAAACCAAAAAAAAACAACTTGAAATGAAACAATTTTATAAACTTCTTATGCAAACACTCTTACTTTCTGCACTGGGTAGCCAGAGTCTGTTTCCTGTTGGAATTTTGAAGTACATTGCAAAAACTAATTAACAAATCCATACAGTACTCCCAGGGTAATTAAAAAGAAAATTGCATAGGGATCTCAGTAGTTTATAGAATTTTAAGTATGGCACTTGGACCAGAAGATAGGTCTGATCAACAATGTATTGAAAAGAAAGGTATCTTTATTCAGGCCTCTGTGCAAGTCAGAGGCCCACTAGACTAACCACAATCTCCCAGACGGGGAGAGCAATCATTCAGCCACAGTGTTGCTTAATTGGCTTGATTTGGTTTTGGTGTTGAAGTAGTTTTCCTCCAATGAGTAGGTGGCTCAGTGAGAATCCCAAAAGAAAACAGCTTCTAAAAGAGCTTTTGGTACTTAGAGGTTTAGGAAAAATGACAAAAAGAAGCATTTTCCTGGAGCAAATATTATTCTTTGGAACAAATCAAGGTATTGACTCTAATGATAACAAAAAAAAAGTTAAGAAAAATTCTGTACAGCAGCAACTGGGATAACTTCTGAGAAATTACTTCTAGTGACATTAAACCAGTAAATATTCAACCTGATTTATAGCTGTTTTTTCTTTTGACTGAAAATGTCCAATGTATGTGGCTTGAATACACGTTCTTGTCTCAAATGTTGTACCACACACATTTCCACCTACTGTGAAGGCAAACACATTTTGACTAATGTTATTGCTTGTGAAAATTTTCCCTATGACTTAAAATCCTAACTGTGTTTCTTTTAAACATTCACATTTATAAATGGGCAATTGTTAAACCACTTGCTATTTCTCTTAGAGTTACCATAATAAGGGTGATAAAGTAAGTAATCTAACCTTTCAGATACTATGAATTTTCCATTTTGTATTTGAGAACAGCACTTAGAAAGAAAAGAATCCTTGAGAGTGGGAAATTTTAAGAATGATTCTTAGATGCCGAGGCCTCTCATTAACATTTCTACAGTGAGGGTGTTTCAAGTTGTCTGCAGTTGTGTTTCATACAAAAAAGCAACTCAGGTAAAACTTGTCTGCTCTTATGTTTTAAGACCATTGGCAAAATGTGTGCTCATTTAACTGCGCTTAGGGACTCACACAAACAGAATAAAAATATGCCAGCCTATTCTTCTAGTGTTACAGATGCAGCTAGTAAGTTAGACTTCGTTCTCAAAAATCATATTTATGTGTGGTATTTAGGACCACTTTATGTGGAATGTGAAGTGTTTCATGAATAAGTCCCACTCCAGATGTGGGAGATGGATCCCAGAAGAGGTGAGCAAATCTCTGTCTCTGCTTCAGGCTCAGAGCCAAGGCTAAACTGTTCTCCATCCAAGTACAACCTCAAAAAGCTTTTCAGACCCCAGTGGTACCTAATTAACCAAGCAAGGTGTTGTAAGGTGCCCAGATGAAGGTGTGTGGCCAGTGCTGGTGCCTCCAACAGCCTGAGGCTGCTGGATGCTCTGAGGGGAGCCTGGGACCAGCTCTGGAAGCATTTTGATGAGACATCAACCCACACAATAGGCAAGCATGGGAGGTGTGGCTCTGGGGGGTTCAAATTATGGCTGTGCTATGTATCGACTGTACTATGCGAGGAGTGCTGCTGACTTTTTCTGAGCATCATGCAGATTCTGAGTAAAATGCTTGTGCTGATTAATATGCTGTGTCGCTCGGCTTCCAGTTCTCCCTCTGTACTCTGCTTTGAATGGCTGGAGCTGGGGCTCTGCCAAACACATTTCTTCGTTGCTAGCTGGCTTCTTGTTAGGTCACCTGAAAGAAGGGGAAGGGGAGGGCAAAGACCTTCCTTCTTACCCCTTCTTTGCAGTGCTCAACTACTCTAACCCCTGGCAGTTACAGGTGGCTTCAGGTTTCAGCTCGTATCGTAATGTACCCCTTACATTAAGTTCTCTCTGTTGAAATACCTAGTATGGTTTGCATTTCTCTGACTGGCCATGACTGATACGGTGTGAGGTAGTGTTTGAAAATGTTTATGTGGATTAAATGAGATACTGCATGTCAAATGTGAGTTATACGGCATGGCAGAGTGTAATTAAATACATGGCTCCTCTCTCCACTTGTAAAAGCTGTCTCCTTGGCAAAACTTTTTCCTCCCCCACTGCACTAAGTTTGTGCAAGTTGGCTTTAGATATAGAATTTTTTAAATGAGAAAAGAACCCTGGCTTTCTCATTCTCTGCAAGTCTCTGTAAGATATAGAATCATAGAAGAAATTTATGATCATGAGCTCCCAGAGGCCCCCCCAACACTTTTTTTTTAAGTTGCATAGCTAGAGTCATCTTTGCAAGCTGGAATAGAAAACATGGTCCCTCAATGTTAGTGGACATACTGGTAGCACCATGATTATTATCAAAAGATCATGTACTTCTTCTCCTTCATCATCTACTTTCACTGATCATTGATAAGCCCTTCTCATCAGAGAGCCCTGATTGTCTGTAATACCAAAGTCAAGATTATTCTCTCATCCCTTCCTAACATAATCTCATATTATTCAAAAGTTGTCATCATGTTCATATCATTACTCATGTCACATCCATTTTTATTTCACTTTTGCTCCTCCTCTTCCCTCCTTTCTAAAATGCTTTCCCCCTTCTTTACATTTTATTCAAATCCCTCAAGACTCACAAGAGACAAACTTCTTCCAGCCCACAAACATCCTGTTATACCTACTGCAGTTTCTTGCGATATAACAATTGAGTATTCTCTGACTAGAAATCTTATCAGATCATTTAAATTAAAAAAAAAAAAACTTATGGCATGGACAATTTCTTTTTCATCAGGACTCATAGATAAATATGAAGGCTTGAAATAAATGTTTGCTGGCTGATTGGCCACCTCTTAATATTTTTATGTTGGAATGTGTCACTTAAGACTTAGATTTTTTTCCAAGGGCCAGGCTGAAATAAAAGAATAAGTATACATATATTTCTGACAATTTATCAATAAAAATTATTACAATAAAAGTTTTAGGATTTTCTGAATTGCAAACTCAGTAGAGAGAACTAACCTTTGAAACAATAACCAGAATCAGTCCTTTTCCTTTCTACATCCTGGATTGACAACTCCCCTACATAGATGCAATATAAAATATTTGCAATCTAACCACAGTCTTAATGAGCTGAATGTTTGACTGGAAGAACTGAAGTGCTTGATCTTGTCTTGTTTTATTCATGAAGTGGGTAGTGTAATGCAAGTAGGCACAATTCCTTATACTCTCGCACAGAAACTAAATTTGTGAAATGAAGAGTCAATCTCTTTGCTTTTCAATTCTCAGTCATTATGATGATAGACTGAGTGGATGACATAAGTTAGTGTCTCAGAACAGCTAGTGAACCCAAATATGGTTACTTACTCTGAAATATGTGCAGATAAGACTGACTACACAGCGGGAACCAGTGAGCCTGAAATGGACCAGTTCTGAATGGTTAAAAGATCCTAATCTTGCCATGATTAATCCCCCAACTTAATCAGTTTCATGACATTATTATCTGTCCTATACCAACTACCCTTTAAGTATATGGACAGCTTGAAAGCATAAGACAGATGAAGAAAAAAGTGATAACATTAAGTCTGCATTCAGCTTGACTTTGAGAACACTTGGAAAGCCTTGACTACTATAAAGACATAACTTTCTGGTTTCTACCACAATAGTATATATGTATTGTCCCTCACATCTAACCCATGAGTGGGTTATAAAATCAGAGAGTTATGATGGTGGGAACCTAAAATCCAATTATTTGTTGTAAGCCAGAGGGAGAGGGTAAAATAAGATTCATGAATACCCTCTATTCATTTGAAAGGATATCTTTTCCTGTATTGTAATACTAATGCCCATTACAATACTAATTGTAATACTAATGTAATACTAATACAATAATCCTGTATTATTAAGTTAGTATTATTATTTACAGTGCACTTGGAACTACAGTACTCTGCTTAAGATCAGGTTTCTTAGTGGGGTGCCTGGATGGCTCAATTGGTTAAGCATCCAACTCTTGATTTTGGCTCAGGTCGTGATCTCAGGGTCATGAACTCAAGGATCATGGAATTGAGGCCCATGTCAGGCTCCATGCTCAGTGCGGAGTCTGCTTGTCTTTCTCTGTCTGCTCCTCCACGCCCCCCACTTGCTCATTCGCAAGTGTGCGCATGCTCTCTGTCTCAAATAAATGTAAAATCTTCCAAAAAAAGGATCCAGTTTCTTAGTAATTGTTTACATCTCTTCTCTCTAACAAGGGTACAAAACTTTCAAAGAAAAGATTTGCCCTCCCACAATGATGAGTCTAGTAAGTAAAAACATGTATGTACAAACCAACAAATGAACAGACAAACGAGTACTCGCTATAATTTTCACTCACACAAAGTATCTTAAAGAATGCTTCTCAAGCCAACAAAATTTAATGGGACAGATGCAGAATGAACTTTTTAGGCTGAATATATATAGCGAGTGAGAGAGAAAATGGTTTATTATCAAAGAAACTTCATTGATCGGGTTTGATTTATTTAGAAGCTAGATGTAGGTTTGTAAAGTTATATGTGACTTAGTAACATAACTGTCTTCAGAGCAGTAAGTCACATTTGTAGGAAACACTGAGTTGAAATTTCAAAATATTTGGATGCTGTTAGAAATTCATAACTTTCTAAATTTAAGTTAGTTTCAAAACTTGGCTTGTGTGAGTCTCCTAATTCTCTGAAAATTAAAAAAAAATGTAAAGCTACTAAGTTTGAGTTCTTTTTTTTTTTTCCCTCTTGGAAAAAACGGACAGTCTGAAATTCACTTGCAACTACAGATGATTTTTACCTGCTCGCAGGATGTTAACCAGATCCTAATGATTCTGATATACTCTGATTCATGTGTATTAGTTTTCCATTGCAGCTGTAACTAATCACCACAAACTTAGTGGCTTAAAAATATACAAATTTATTATCTTACTCTACTCCTTCTGGAGGCTCTAGGGAATGATCCATTTCCTTGATTTTTCCACCTTTTAAAGGCTGCCCACATTCTTTGCCTCATGACTCCCTCCACCTTCAAAAGAGCAACATCAAGTTGAGTCCTTCTCATGCCATATTGATTCACACTTTCTTCCAAAATCACATTTCCCTCTGAGTCTTCTGAGGCCTCCTTCCATTTCTAAGACATTTGTGACTACACTGACCTTCCTGGGTAATCCAAAATAATCTCCTCATTTCAATGTCCTTAGCAAAATTATATCTACAAAATCCCCATATCCACTTATGGTAACATACTGATAGTTCCAAGGTTTGCTCTTCACTTTTTGGTGAAATTCTTGGAGATACTCAATTCAGCACCTGACAGGACAGTCTTCCAATTAGGATAGTTGATACATTCCTAACATTTTTAAAGCTACCTTTAAAATCAATACCCAAGTTCACAGGAGAATGAAGCTACAATTATCTACAATTATTTTACATGAGATATACTCTATAACCACTTAGCCTACTGCCATCAAACTACTGACTTATTTTTGCTGATAATGAAGAAGAAAAATTTACAAATCATCTAAAATATCTGTCATTTTCAAATTGCATTTTTATTCTCCTCATAAGATGCCTCTTCTAGTCCTTAGGAAAAAATAGGTGGTATTTATTAAATGATTGAATCACTTAGTTTTCACATAGTCAAAAGCATAGAGACCCCTAGGGTGATCTGGCTTACTGTAATTTTGCTTATAAGCACTTAAAAATATCTGGATATATCATTTGATTATAATTACCTAATTTTTTATAATTTCTTCCAGAAAACAGAAATTAAAACATGATTACCTCCTTTTTCAATAACCCCATCCTTCTCCTTAATGAGACAACATCATAAGATAATAGTCCACATGGAAAGATGAATCTTCCAGAACATGTGTTCAATATTGCTAACACCCACTACCACTAAGTCTCAGACCATCCAGTGATACAGAATATTTTAGCACAATGCACAACACAACTCATTTGCCTCTACTACTTCAGTGCTAATGGGAGCAAAGCAGGGGAAAAAAGACCCCAGACAGTGGTGGGCTCAAGAAACTTTGGGTTTCTGCACAAGGTCAGAGAAGGACTCTTTGCTGGCAGAAATGCTTCAGAAACACACACACACACACACACACACACACCCCTCTAAACTATTTTGACTTAAATGCTCCATTTCAATTAGGAAAAAATGGCTACTTATACACACATTTTTCTGATGCCTAGGAGATATTTAGAAGGTAGGATGTATGGCTTACCCTTTTTTAATTTTTTTAAAAGATTTACTGTTAGAACTAAATAATTCTGTGGCCTCAGAGCACTCCTGTGTGCTATGCTCAGCCACTCATAATAAAAAATCAATTAAGTTCTCTAAGGGAACACCAAGGAGTTTTCAAGCAAGTGCTGTGCAGTGGGCACCATGCTAAGCAAAAACCAATGGACAGACTCTCACTTGGCAGAGAGAGCCAAGTACTTTTTCAGACAATAGACATATTCTTTTACAAAAATATAATTCGAATACTTTAAATATGCAAGACCTCCTTTCTGCCAAGCATTCCCAGCAACAAATTGAACATAAGAAGTTCTTGCATCATCTTAAAGAGACTTTATCCAATTAGTTACATTTATTATGTTGAAAAGTAAATTGTTTCATATGCCCAATTTAAATCAGCAATTCAAAATAAACTTTTTATTTTTTTAACATTTTTTAAGATTTTATTTATTTATTTGACAGACAGAGATCACAAGTAGGCAGAGAGGCAGGCAGAGAGACAGAGGGGGAAACAGGCTCCCTGCTGAGCAGAGAGCCCAATGTGGGGCTCAATCCCAGGACCCTGAGATCATGACCTGAACCAAAGGCAGAGTCTTTAACCCACAGAGCCACCCAGGTGCCCCCAAAATAAACTTTTTAATATTATCAGAATAACCTACAATCTATCAAAATTAAGATGTACTGATACTATAACCTATCAAAATATAACTACTAATATAACTAATATAGCCTATCAAATTAAACATAGAGAAATTTTTAAAAAACTATCTCATCCTGGGCCTGATAAGGCAGAATAATGACTCACCAAATAAGTCCACATGCTAGTTCCGGGGACCTGTGAATATGTTACTTTCATAGCAAAAGAGACTTTGCCGATGTGGTTGAGATGGAAACATGATCTGGGTGGACCCAGAATGATCACAAAGATCATTGTAAGTAAAAGAGGGGTCATGAGAGAGTCAGAGAAGAAGATATGACAACTTAAGCAAAGGCCAGAGGATGGAATTATTGGCTTTTCTGTTGTCAAGGCGCCCTGAGCCAAGGAATATGGGCAGCCTCTAGGAGCTGGAAAAGGCAAGAAAATGAAAGAACGCTTCACTAAAGCCTTCAGAAAGCACTGCCAATACCCTGGTTTTAGCTCCGTAAAGCCATTTCAGACGTCTGAACTTTAAAACTGTAAGATAATATGCAACTATTGTTTTAAGCCATTAATATTGTAGTAGTTTGTTTTAGTAGCAAGAAGAAACTAGTATAATGGGAAAACTGTCCTTTTAGTAACGTATATTCTGATATAGTTCTTTTTTTTAATATATATAGTTCTAAAACATCTCCATTGTATCATGTCACAATATGTCTACCCATCTATTTCTCAGTTTAACGAGCTGCCATATTTTTCCTACAAGGAGACCCTCCCCCTCAATAAAGGGAGGACATCATTGTGGGATGCTCACAGGAACCATGGATGTACTTTATTTGGAAACTCTGCTCCTTTTCTATTAGTAATAACATGAGTCAGGCACAGAAAAATCTTCTATAACTCCTCAAGGAGTCACTGTTTCAGTCCTTAGGATCCAGTATTCCGTGGGATCTCAGTCATCTTCATTTAACTTTGTAATTAATCGGCTACATTTCAGTAGGAACAGTAGCAAACTCACTGAGTTCCACTGCAAAGACATGACAACTGCACATGGCTGGAAACTCTCACATAACTACACCTTGCATTAGTCTCACCAAATAAATTTGATGTGTGTGATAGTGTTGCATGAAGCACAGTAATTACTAAAATTATGCCTGTCAGAACAAAATGAGTATCTACATTCGATGATAAAGGATATTTAATTGAAGAAAAAACTGTAATGCAACTTCTATTTCAGCAATAATTTATAAGGGCTTGTAGACTTTTGTACTGTGAGTGAGCATATACCTTTAGGTATGTGTATATATGTGGGCATAGGAAGACACATATGTAGTGACATAGGTCTCTAGATTGTAATGATTTGGGAGGATAAATCTGCCCAACTCATACCCCATTTAAAGTTTCATCTTTCATACATGGTTCTCTTCGAAGAACTATCACTTTTATTGAAATTATTTTTCCTCAGTCTATCCCTCCTACCATACTATGAAAAGCCCAAAGTCAAGGATCTTATTTATCTTATTTTTCATGGTGCTATATATTATGATGATTAGTAGGTAGTCAATAACTGTTGGACAAGGTTATAGAACTTCCATATGTAAGTGTCTGCTGAGGACAGACAATTATTTAGCTTTGCTAGTGGGTCCAAAAAAGATTTCATCCCCATATCTCACCTGTCAACCATCTCCAAGAGTATACAGAGGACAAGCTCTCCATATTTTCATAAACAGCTTTTGTCCTTTTTTCCAGTTAAAGCAGGTCTCTCTGTTGCTTATTTAAATTGATTTCTCCTAAATGAAGAAGATCCAAGGAGGAGAATTACTATATGATTCTATAGATACATAATATAAATATACATAATATATGTGCATATATAATGTATAATTACACACATCCTGAGGAGCCCGAGTTTCTTCACTGGATCACACCCTATAGTTTAATTTCCAGCATCCAACCATTTGGTTTTCCACAACGTTCTTCTTGATGTATGTATTTACTGGCTTCTTATACTTAAGTTACATTTCTCTTTCCTTTAGTAGTCAACATGTTTCTAATCTCTCCTAAGAGCCCCCTGAGCCACTATAGCCTCTAATAAAATAGTAAGATCATTGCTCCCATTTTATTCTGCAGACAGAATCCTACATGATACAGCAGTAGCAAATTTTCTGTTTCTAGAATTCTGCCAGAGCCCAGTTCATGCTTGTGTAGTTCACTTGGCACAACTCCAGGGGTGCCACTCACCTCACAACCATCACACAGTGACACATTATTTATTGCCACAATTTGTGGATGGGCACTAACTACCTTAAAACATGGACAGTTGTCCCTGTGTTGTGCAGAGGTGGCTCTTTGGCTGGTGAGTACTGCTTATAATTTGACATCAAAAATTAAGAATGGTCAGACTTCTGCCCTTAGTCCTGACAGAATATCAAAGACTAAACTTGCTGTTTTGAGGTAAACAACTAGATAATTGAACAAACTAGATATACCTATTGGCCTCAGGCATTACACAACAGAACACAACAGTGATCCTGCAGAGGAAGGAAACAAACAAGACCCGCCACCTCATCATCTCAGTGTCCTGCTTTGTTGCCGTGGGCCCAGGAAGAGCGATCCCCAGCACCTCCTCAAAGTCTTGCTGAGTCAAGGATGTAGAAGCTATGGGGAGAATGTGGAGGTTGCACAGCAGAGTCCCCAAAAGGAGTGAAGTATGAAGAGAAAAAGCTCCAGAAAATGCTCGAGGTACGCTTGCATTTTTGCTGAGAACTAATCAGTGCCAGTGTAGAGTTCAAGTCCATGAGGCCCAACAAAGCATAATTAGTAACTTCCAAGCTGAACAATTCCCAGAGTTCACAGAAAGTAAAAAGACATTTGATCTGGCCACTGAGAGTCCCTGGTGATAGCCGACGGGGTCATGCCTTCCTAGTAGAGCTAAACTCCTCTTGGAGTGAAGCCTATTCCAAGCCAACCATAACAAAGCTTGAAAAGAGGCCTGAAGGAGATCAAACTGATCTGCGAGTCACTCCAACTGCCTGTCAGATGAAAGTACAGTGCTCTTTAAAGGAAAACAACAATGATGCAGACACTCATAATTCCAGCCAAAAAAAAAAAAAAAAAAAAGTATTAAACATGCAAGGAGGCAAGAAAATGAGTGTGGATCACAATCAGGAATAAATCCAACAACAGAAACAAAATCAGGAAAGAGGGATCATAAAACTCAAAAACAAGGATGTTATCAGAGTTTTTGTAATCATGCTTACCTGTTTTCTTTAAATTGAACATAATAAAGTATTTAGTAATGAAAGTGAAGTGCAAAAGAGTTTCTGCAACATACTACATGCACTTGGTGTAAGAAGGAATGGGATTTATGAAAATGTACATGTATGACCTTTTCTGTAAAAGAAATACAGGAAAAATAATCTGGAAACTAATGAGACTGTTTACCTACAGAAGGTGGGTGGGAATGAGATAGAAAGAATGGGGGAATGGAAACATGATGTAGAGAAAAGGAGTGACACTTTGCTGAGCATTTTTTGAGCGTAGTGTCATGATAATGTTTCATATATGCCCCTGATAAATAAATAATTAAAACCTACCAGTTTATGGGGAATACAGACTATAATACAAAATGTTCTTACCTGGCTTACCAATGGTAAATATAACCACACTGAAGGACTGGGGAGTGAGTAAAAGAACAAACCAAAGCAACTTACAAAAAACAAACAAACAAAAAACAAACCCAAAACAAAACAAAAAACAACAAAACCCCAAACACTATTTGACTATATCTGTAAAGCTAAAGACAAAAAGAACTATGCAGGAATATAAAACTGCAGTTTATAAATGTGTTTTCCACAAGGATATGGATTTGCAAATATGGAATTACTTTATGTGTATACTAGGATTGAGCAAAAAGTAAATATGTTGTAGTTAATGAAAACTAAGTTTTCTACTGTCAGAGAATGGTGTTACAGATAAGGAAAGGGAAAAGCCTAGAATGAATCCTATAGTGTTGGATTAGAATAAAAACCAGTTGGTATGGCCATTGGTTTTGGCCATAGACAGATGGATACATGTAGAAACAAAGATGTGTATGAATGTGTGGGTATATGCATGTATATTTCCTACCTCTTCCAGTAAAACAGCCTACAAGCAATGACGCCTCCAGGACAATGAGAATAACATTCTCTAATTAGGGAAACCAAAGCTCCTTGGAGAAATGTTTAACATCAGGACTGGGCAGGAAAATACAAGATAAGCTTGGGACATTTTTAGTGCCAGAAAGCAAGGAAGTGCTAAAAAATGATAGAGCCTTGTGGAAAGGACACAGAGCCTAACCTCAAGAAGCTCTCCTAGCCAAATCTGGGAAAATAAGGATAGCGATAGAAGAAGATGAAATATCCATCAGTATATCCACTGATACAAATAAGTAATTGAATAAACCGAAGAAGATGGGGCAGATTTCTTTAAAATAAAATTTTAATTATTAAATATAGGAGGAGTCAAGAAAAGATAAAACCACCATTTTACAAGTCCTGCAGAGGAACTTTTGAGGGATGCTAAAATTAGTAGTAAGGATATTTGAGAAACTACGTATTTGCATAGTGTCAAAGTATCTCCCCACAAGATACTTGATTATAAAATGGTAACTTTACAATGGATATGCCACCTTAACAAAGTGGTAAAATTCAAAATCACTAGTAATAAAATACATCATCACAGTGTAACTTCTTATATGATTCAATGAGTAGGGCATAATGTTAATTCTCTGGTATATATATATTTTTTAACCAAAAATGTATAACTTAAATTTAATCATTAGAAAATAGCAAATTGAAATTAAAAGACCTTCTACAATATAACTGCCTAGTATTTTTTCAAATGTGTCTGAGTTAGACTGTTGTGTCCACCATCAGAAGACATGGAGACACCATGGCAAGTGGAATCAGAGAGGTTGGATGACAAGAGCTTGGATGGACCAGAAAAAGGACATTAGTAGGATATATTGAAGAATACTCCAGAATTTAGATAGTAAGAAAAACTCTCGAGAATAACCCATGAGTCAAAGGAAAAAATCAAAAAGAAAATTAGAAAACAGTTTAAACTGAAAGAAAATAAAGGAAGCATAATAAAATTTGTGGGATGTGGCTAAAATATGTCTTATAGGGACATTTATAGACTTAATATGCATGTATTGAAAAGAAAGTTCTAAAATCATTACTCTAAGAATCTAACCTTAAGAAACTAAAAAATAGGGGTGCCTGGGTGGCTCAGTCCCTTAAGTCTCTGCCTTTGGGTATGTCATAATCCTGGGATCCTGGGATCAAGACCCATGTTGGGCTCCCTGCTCAGTGGGGAGTCTGCTTCTCCTTCTCCCTCTGCCTGCCGCTCCCCCTGCTTGTGCTCACTCTCTTTCTCTCTTGAGGAAATAAATAAAATCAGAAAAAAAGGAGATTAAATAAACCATAAAGTAAAATCAAATTAAGCAGAAGGAAGAAAATACAAAGGATACAAACATAAGACAAGAAAATAGTTAATAGTCAAAGGTCAAGAAAGTTAACAGAATCATGAACTAGTTCTTTGGAGAAAATTAATTAATTAATTAATTTGAAAAATGTCTAACCAGGCTTATCCAGAAAAAAATGAAAAATCACAAATTTCAAATATCATAAAACAGAAAGGCTATAACTACAGAACCTACAGACATAAAGCTACTAAGAGGGAATGTCATAAAATGTTTAGGTAGATGCATTTGGCAAAACAGATGACATTGGTAGTCTAGAGTTTTAACTATTAAAGAAGTGAATTTTTGTTAAAAAATCTCTCCACAAATAACATTCTAAGCTCCTTGATTGTTCTGGTGAATTCTATCAAACTTCAAGGAAAAAACAACAATAGAATATAAAAGTTGGTTCAAACACTTAAAAAAACTATTATAGTACATTATCACATTATTTCCAAAATACTGTTCTTATTTACACTTCAAACAATTGTTTATAAACGTGAGTATCTCACTTTAGTTTTATAAAGTCTAGCTCCCTGCAGCAGCGTTTAAGAAGAGAGGGCACATAAATACTCCACTGGCCCTGGGCACATCCATCCTCACTTTTCCAGTCTCCCTCCATCTTTGACAGCACCAACTTCCATCACTCAAAGCTCATTACTGAGGGGATGACTGAAAAAGTGTGTCTTGTTCTTTTTTTAATTATTACAAATGAAGGCATGGATAAGTGTGAACATTTGCTCCTACGTTTATCAGTCATTTGTATTGCTGTATAATTTTTTATCAACTTTGCTCCCTTTTTTATTTCTTTACCATGTTTGTGTTGCCATATGAAAGGTTAACACCATTTTTGTAGGTGAATGATTATTATGATCAATCACATTACGAAAAGTTATTCACAAAACTCTAGTTGATCATTATTAATCTATATTGTTTTCTGAATAACTTTTGCCAGTTTGTCATTTTTTATTTATTTATTTATTTATTTATTTATTTATTTATTTTAAGAGAGAGAGAGCAAGCATGCAGAGGTGAGGAGGGGCAGAGGGAGAGAGAAAAGAGAACCTCAAGTAGGCTCCATGCCCAGTGCAGAGCCCAAAGCACAACTCAGTCTCACAACCCTGAGATCATGACCTGAGCCAAAATCAAGAGTTGGATGCCCAACTGACTGAACCACCCAGGAACCCCACCCACTTTGTCATTTTAACTTGAATTCATTTATTTTGGGGGGCAAAAGTTACAATCAGGTATTTTTCTAAGTTAGAGGTCAAAGTACCCATAGCTTCTTTTCTGCCCAAGAGGAGAGGCAGGAACAGTACTTGAATTCTATGACACTCCTGTCATTTTTGTTTCATTGTACATCTTTCAGCTATCACCTGTGAACAAGTGAAGTAAAAGTTGAGTCTCCAAATCCATGTTAGTCTATATCGAACATTTAAACAATTAAAGGAGACTCAGTGAAGGAGAGGAAATTGTCAGAAAGAGACAGAGGAGAAATGAAGAGGACATACCTAAAGCACTGTCATCATTTTGGGGGCACAAATCTGAAAATACACAAGACAGCTAGAAATTAATTCATTTCTGGATGTCTATAATGAAAGTAAAAAAACTGACCAACTTCAGTATATTTGGTATCACATAATCTCTTCTCTGGTGTCTTTAATGCCCATTGTTCAATATTCAAGGGACGAAAGGTTGGGGATTACAGCACTATCACTGGTATATGTTAATGAACCTTTAAATTGGCCATTAATGTTATAGCCTTTTATGTTGGCATGGCTGTGGTGGCATTTTATTGACATAGACAACACAATTAATTTGCTTCAGTCGTTTAACATGTTTGGGTTGAATCCAGTTAAAATGACTATGAGTTATAATGCCAGCTCCTGGACTGGCAACAGAAAAACTTTACAGAAGTCTCCAACCAAGAATGCCAATTCTCAAGGGGCAAAGGAGAGCGAAGTGGTTGGAGGAGGAAAAGAGAGGGTGCATTGATATCAATCACAGAGCTAAGAGGAAAAGAAATCAGACTACAAGAAAACTGCATGAGTGTTGGACATAATGAGCAACGCAGACTGCCTCCCCCATTATGCCAATCTTTGGTGTTATGGATTGATCATGCTTTTGAGAAATATAGTTTTATCACGTTCTGCCTTCTCAAATGCTATATGATACTGACCATTGTGCAAGAATCACTTTTTCTTTTTTTTAATTTAAAATTTTATTTATTTGTTTGTTTATTTATAAACATATAATGTATTTTTAGCCCTAGGGGTACAGGTCTGTGAATCGCCAATTAACACACTTCACAGTACTCACCATAAGGAATCACTTTTTCCATATAAAAAAGTGGTGCATCGCAACCACCAGACGCATCCAAAACTTAAGCAGTGAAAAGCAAACACTCCAGCTGGACTATGAGACATCAGAACAAAGTTACATTGCCTAGGCCTGAAAAATGTTGAATTTGAGGCACTTTTCAGTAATCTGCATCTTCCAAAAAATGTCCAAACTGTCAGCTTTGACCATTCACCTTTTGTTGTCATTAACTTTTAAATCACATGGTAAAGCAAAGGTGGTATTGACTTGGTTTAGAATTTTGAATAAAACTTCATGTATTTCCTATTCATTTTGCCCCTATTCTACATGTTTGTTTTCAAAGTTAATCAAAATAGAAAAGTTTTTTATAAAGAGATCGAAATAAAAGAAAGTAAATCTAATTCTTGATAATTTATACAAAAGGTATTGTCTTATCTTTTAATATGCAACACAGAAAATTGAAAGCCAATTTTTTCAAAGATTAATTTTTGTTTGCAGTTTTATATGCACATCTGCACAGGTGTATATTGAATTATTTCATCCTTTTCCCCTCTTTGGAGCTGAATTTGTTTTGAGGATAAATTTTGAGGAAATGGTCAAGCACACTGATGATTCTACATAATACAAGGACATAAGTTTAAAAGTTAACAAAGTTCTAGTATTACAAGGTCATTATAATGCTATGAATACTATGGAATCACTTTGAACTACCATGTGGCCTAGGAAAAAAAGAAAGAGACAGAATAATGGTCATACATGTTTGGACACTATAAGACAAATTAATTTGCCAGGCAAATGAAATTTGCAGTATAACTGGAAACAAATCATTTTGTTTATCACTAATTAAAAAGTATAGATTCTTATATTTATATGCTTAATACTGAACTCAGACTGTTTTTGTGGGGGACAAAATTGATGATACCATGTCTTGAGAGTTAAGATTTTCTGGAAGTTTATGCCTCCTGCTTTCCTCCCTTCTGCATACCAAGTGCTAGGAAATATAAAATATTTCAAAGACTTGCTCTGGGGAACATGTTGCTAGGTATTTCCAAACAAGATTTTTATTTTTTAAAAAATTGTGCAAGAGTTTTATGCCGATTATAGAAGACAAACAAAATGCAGATAAAGAGAAAGGAAACAAAATTTAATTGCATGTACTCCCAGCATCCAATGATATTCTCTTTTAATATATTGGTGTATGAGATATGTATGTATGTGTGTGTGTATACACACACACACACACACACACACACACAGAGTAGTAAATATATATATGTATGTATACATATATATTGTAGTAAATATATATATTTATATGTAGTAGATGTGTGTGTGTGTGTGTGTGTGTGTGTGTACACACATACAGAGTAGTAAAACTGGGAAAAGGTGGGGATTCAATTATAGGGTCACCAGAGAAAGCTGTAATGAGACAGGAGTTTAGCAGACCCTCCTAGAATAAGAAAGCAAAGCTGTGCAGATGTCTCCTGGAACACTATCTTAAGCAGAGGGCCAGTTCGAGGACACCAGGACAAGAGCATGCACTGTGGGTTGGGGTTGGAGAAAGAAAAAGGAAGCCAGTATCAAAATATATTCTCATTTTTTTTTTGCTACTGTTTCTCTGACCCATAGATTATTTGTTTAGTTTCCAAATGTTCAGGGCTTTCCTAGACATCTAGTTGCTATTGATTTCTAATTTAATTTTATTGTGGTCAGAGAACATAGCAAGAAAAAAAAGGTGTTGTCTTACTTTAAAGGACGTTTAATATGTGATATATTTGTCTGATATGATTTAAATCCTTTGAAATTTATTAAAACTCATTTTGTGGCCCAGAACGTGATTTGTCTTGGTGAGTGTGTCACGTATACTTGAAGGACTGTGTCGCTGGTGACCGCTGATGTAGTGTTCTGTCAATGTTAGTTAGGTCAAGGTGGTTGATAATGTTGTTCATACCATCTAAATCTTTACTGACTTTTTAAGTCTATCAATTTCTCTATCAATTTCTGAAAGAAGGGGAAATCTCTATCAAAATCTGTTTTATTTTCCAATTATCTGCTTGTCTAATTCTGTCACTTCTGCATCAGTTATTTTGAAGCTCTATTCTCCCCATACATAGTTGTAACTATTATGTTTGCTAATGAAATTACCTAGAGTCATTATGAAATCTCGATCTTTAGTAATACTCCATATGAAGTTGATTTTATTTATTATTTATAAAGCAACTCCAGCCTTCTTTTGCTTACTATGTGTATATTATATATTTTTCATCGTTATGCATTTACTTTGAATTTTTCTGTATCTTTAAGTTTTAAGTATATCTCTTAACAGGATCATGCTTTGTTTATCTTAGAATCTCTTCTGCATTTTTTCTATGTATTTTTCATTAAACTATGTCTCTGTTAGATAACACATAGTTGGGTATTTTATCTGTTTGAGCAGAGTTTTTAAACTGGGTGTGTATTTTCTAATATTTAATGTAATTATTGATATGGCTCGATTTAGATCTGCAATTTTATTATAGGTTTTCATTTGTTCCTTATTGCTTTTTGTTACTCTTCTTGTTTCCTCATTTTTTTGGATTATTTGAGTATTTCTGAAATTTAATTTTACCTATTGGCTCATTAACTGTAGTTTTTTCCATTTTATTTATTCTAGGAATTACAGTGCATATATTTAGCTTTTCATAACCAATATAGAGTTAAAATTGTACCACTTTACTTAAATTCTAGGAATTATACAACTTTATAGGGCCAATTGCCAAGAACCCTATCATTTAGCTAAAATTTTCATATCTATTACATCTATACAGTTTATAAATCCACTAAGGTAAGTTTTAATTTTTGCCTTAAATAGACTTTATTTTTTATATATATATATATAATGCAATATATTATATATATTATGTATATATTATATATATTATGTATATATTGTATATATTATATATGTTTTTATATATACATATATGTGTGTATAATGCATGTCATAAGTAATATATATTTAAATATTATGTGTGTTTATGTATTATATATATATATTTAATTAGAAAAAAGAAGCACTGTTTTATTTTTTTTCCAAAATATTTACCTTTTCCAATATTCTTCATTTTCTTTCCGAGGATGTGTATCTGATATCATTTTCCTGAATGAAGTGTTTTAGCTTGATTTAGCATTTCTTAAGGTGCCAATATGCTGTTAGTTTTTATTCACATATTTTGAAGTTCTTTTATTGGTTATATTTAGAATTATCACAGCTTCTTGATGAATTGGACTCTTTATTATTATATAATGTCTCTCTTAGTATTTTTATGTATTTAATGTCTCTCCTAGTATTTTTTCTTGTTCTGAAGTCTGCTTTGTCTGATACAATATGAACACTTCAGCTTTCATTTAAGTTATGTTTTCATGTTATGACTTTTTCCAGTATTTAACTTTTAACTTATATCTCTAATACTTAAAGTGGGTTTCCTGTAGACAACATATATAGGTCTTGGTTTTTATCCAATCTGAGAATATTTACTTTTAGTTGTAGTGTTTGGACCAAGCACTTTCCAATCAAAATAAAATTTGAGCCATAAATATCAGTCTCATATGTATTTTTAAAAATTTTTCGTAGACACTCAAAAATAGGAGAAATATTATTTCAATACTTTATTTTACTAATCCAAATATATCCAAAATATTATCATTTAAACACATAATCAATGGAATCATATATTAATGAAATATTTTACATTGTTTTAACTCATACTAAGCCTTGCAAATCTAGTGCACACTTAATGCTCACATCACATTTCAATTTGGCCTAGTAACCAAATGTGACTACAGTGTTGGATAGCACAGTACACAGCCAATATTGGTACAGTCAATGATGTTGAAGTTGTATCTGTCATCTTGCTATTTTCTATTTGTTCCATGGTTCTTTGTTTCACTTCTTCATTATTTCTGTAATTTTTATATTAAAATATATTTAAAGATATATTAAATATATTATAATTTCTGAGGATAATTTTATGATTCTATTGTATCTTTATTGTCAGGTACACCTCATTGTCTTATTCTTAGTGGTTACTCTAGGGTTTACAACATTTACAACATCTTTAACTTACCAGAGTCCAAGTTAAAATAATACTATTATCACAGCTAATAAAGTGTAAGAACCTTATATGGGTGTACTCCATATCCATGTTTCCTCTTTGTGCTACTGTTGTCATATATTTTATTTCTAGTAATGCTATAAACCTCCCTATGCATTACTATTATTTCTTAAAAATTAAGTATATTAAGAATAAATAGGAAATTGTCTTCTAGGGAAAGTCTTAAAAGTGAGAAAACATGTATTTCCAAAACGCTTATGCCTTTTGCAGATTTAAATGTACATTTGGTACCAATTAATTTCAGTCTGAAAATCTTCCCAAAACATTGCTTTTAGAGTGAGCCTTCTTAAATCTCACAAGTATTGTTGGTCTGCAAACGTATTTTGCCATCACTTGTGAAAAATACTATGATGTGTGTACAGTTCTAGGTCACAAAAATGTTTTCACTGAGCATATTAAAGATCTTATGCCACTGTCTTTTGGCTTTTATACTTTCAGATAAGAAGTCTGTTTTAACATTGATCATATCTCTCTCTTTGGCATGTGTCTTTTTTCCTCTGCCTTCTTTTAAGATTTTTTTCATTATTACTGGTTTTCAGTGATTTTACCATTACATGTTTTGGTATCACTTTGTCTATATCTCTTGTGTTTGTTATTTTTAAAATTTATTAGATTTGTGGATCCATATGGTCATCCAATTTATAAACTTTTAATCATTATTTTATCATGTTTTTTTTCTTCCCTGCCTCATTCTCTTCAATTCTCTTCTTCTGGGATTCCAATTTAAAATGTGTTAAATGCTTGATAATGTCCTTCTGATCACCAGTCATCATGTTTTTGTCTTTTTCTATGATTTATTTAATGTATTTTTAATTAGTATATCATTAAGTTCAATGATATTTCCTTTTCTATGCCTAATTTGTGTTTAACATTCAGTGTATTTTTTTTTTCATTTCAAATACTGAATTTTATATCTTTGGGCATTCCACTTAAATTTTATTTACAACTTCATTAAGATCATTTGTGCTTAAGAGCTCATCATATTCATGTTTTCTTTCATATTCCTCAATATACTTCTAATATTTATCAGTTATTCTTTTAAATTAATAAACTTTATTTTTTAGAGCTGCTCTAAGTTTACAGAAAAAAAATCAGCAAGTTCAAAGATTCTAAAATATACTCTCTTTCCTTTAAGCTCTACACAGTTTTCCCTATGTTTAGTATCTCAGAGCGGTGTGGTCAACTTGTTACAATGGATGAACCTACACTGATACATCACTAAGAGAAGTCCAGAGCTTACATTAGGCCAGGGCTCTCTTTCCTTGGTATAAGTCTGTGGGTTTGACAAATGCTAGAAGTAGCATATCCACCGTTACAGGGTCAGGCAGAACAGTTGGCTTGTCCTAAAAAATCCCTTTGCTCCCTGTATTTATCCCTCCCACAACACTACCCCCTGGCAACCATGAGTCTTTTTACTTTCTCTCTAGGTTAGCCATTTTCAGAATGTCATGTAGTTGGGATTATCCAGTATGTATACAGCCTTTTCAGATAGTTTAGCAATATGCCACTTAAAGCTCCTATATGTTTTATCATGGCTTGATAGCTCACGTCTTCTAGTGCTGAAAAATATTCCATTGTCTGGATGGCACCATTTATTCGTTTGACTGCTGAAGGACATCTTGACTGCTTCCAAGTTTTGGCCATTATGAATAAAGCTGCTGTAAATATCTGTGTGAATGTTTTTGCATGGACATAGTTTCAGTTCCTTTTGGTAGACATCAGGAAGTAGGATTGCTGGATCATATGGGCAGAATATGTTGAGTTTTGTAAGAAACTGCCAAACTGTCTTCCAAACTGTCTTTGCCATTTTGCATTCCCACCAGCAATGAATGAAACTTCCTGTGGCTCTACATCCTTGCTCACATTTGAAGTTGTCAGTGTTCTGGATTTTGGCCATTCCCATAGATGTGTAGGGGTATTTTGCTATTGTTTCAATTAGCATTTTCTGATGATATATGATGTGAGGCATCTTTTCATATGCTTATTTGCCATCTATATATCTTCTTTGGTGTGGTGTCTGTTAAGATCTTTGACCCGTTCTTATTTATTTTTTATTTTGTTTATTTATTAACATATAATGTATTATTTGCCCCAGGGGTACAGGTCTGTGAATCATCAGGTTTACACATTTCACAGCACTCACTATAGCACATACCCTCCCCCATGTCCATCTTTGACCCGTTTTTAATCAAGATTATTTTTTCTTGTAATTTTAAGATTTATCAAAATGTGTCTTTTGAAAATATTTTCTCCTAGTCTGTGGCTTGTCATTTCATTCTCTTGAGATTGCTTTGGCAAAGAGCAGAATTTTAAAATTTTTGTCAAGTCCAGCATTATCCGTTCTTTCATTCCTGGAGCGTGCTTTTGGTGTGGTCTGTCATTGCCAAACCTAAGGTCACCTAAGTGTTCTATGGGATCTTCTAGGAGTTGAATGCCTTGGCATTTTACATTTGGGTCTGTGATCCACGTTGAGGTCGTGAAGGATTTAAGGTCCATGTCCAAATTCTTTTTTTTTCTTTTTAATTTTTTTGGCATGTGAGTTTCCAGTTGTTCCAGCACTGTTTGTGGAAAAAGACTATCTTTGCTCCATTGTATTATCTTTGTTCCTTTGTCAAAGATCAGCTGGCTATACTTATGTCTGCTTTTGGGCTCTTTATTCTGTTCCGTTGATCTACTTGTCTTTTTTTTTTTTTTTTTTTTTTTTTTGCCTATGCTACACTGTCTTGATTATCTACCTGTATAGTAAGTTTTGAAGTCAGGTAGCACCAGGCCTCCAACTTTGTTCTCCTTCAATATTGTGTTGGCTATTCTGGGTCTTTTCCTCCCTGTGTGAGCTTTAGATCAGTTTAGTCGATATCTATAAAATATCTTGCTGGGATTTTGACTGGGATTGCATGGAATCTACAGATTGAGTTGGGAAGGAGTGGCATCTTGACAATATTGAGTCTCCTCTTCATAAATGTGGAATATCTTCATTTATTTAGTTCTTTGATTTCTTTCATCACTGTTTATAGTTTCTCATAGCCCTTATATTTATTTTGTTAGATACATACCTAGGTATTTCATTTTTTGGTGCTAACTTAAATGGTATTTTGTTTTTAATATCAGATGCAGATCTACATAAGGCAACATTCTCTAATAAAAAAAATAGATAAGAAGTAGATAAGAAACTCAGACTCAGGTAGGTTCAAATAAGACTTGAAATGAGCTGTAGTACACGTTTGGTTCTTTGTATCCTTCAGCCTCAAGAGTAGCTTTCTTTTTTTCAAGCTCAGTTTTTAATCCATCGGGTCCACAGTATTTAAAAAAAAGTGTATTCAAAACTGTTTACCACTTGCCATTTACTAATGTTGTCTGTTTGATTGAATAGGGGTTGTCATATTACATGTTTCTGTTTCCCTAGGAATTCTGTCCTTACCATAAGCCATATCTTTCTTACTCACTTCTGTATCAAGCATGAGGTAAGCAAACTGACATTTCTAATATAATGAAAGATTGAGAAATACAAGCAATTTACCAAAGTTCAGTCACAGCTATTAAATGCTATATTGCTAGGTTGTTTACTGTTAATATATTTACACTATCTCTTTGGCATACATAAAATAGAGAATGAGGATGAAAGATAGTGTATATGTGAATAACCAAATACAGGGGCAGAGTAGAATTATCACAGGTCAAGATTGCCTCTTTCCCTTAGCCCTCTACAGCAGAGGGCTAAGTTCCTATAGAGAGGGCATTTTTTAATTTTCATCTTATCTTAAATGCCTAATTCTTTATCTCCTGATAGAGATGGGTTTGGCATTAAGAGTAATAACAATATTTTTTCTAGCATTCAATATCCTTTCTCATCAATTATCTCAGTAAAGTTTGGTTTGCCGTTGTTCCCTTCACTCTCTAAAAATCACTAGCAGTCTGTAATCTGGAACTTGGTTCAAAGCTGGAAAGAAATCTAGTCAGAAAACCTTTTCTCTATAATATATAACATGTGGATTTCTTGGCTTATACTGAAACTTTAAGAAGGCATGATTCTTTAATAATATACCATAGAGAATATGTTCCTTAAAGCATACTTTAAGATAAAAATAATCTAATTATGTAATTATGGATGGAGAAACAGCTCCGTGTGGTTAGCGTGGATCTAACTATAATAATATGATTTTCACGGAATTGGCATAGTTTACCAACTGAGACCACAAATATTGAATTGGTCATCATAGGTGGGCTTTCTGTAAGATTTTAATCATGAACACGCAATGACTGCATCAAATACCAATTAACTTTGAAATCAAACATGGCTGTGCTTCCCTATATTAAATATAGTTTAAAGAGAGATCATGTTTGAGTCATATGTAAATCTCTGGCAAAATACACTTCCAACTACCAAAGATGAAAAATGGGCCAGCAAGTAGCTTTAGAATTTTTGCCAGTGTGAGAACTTACTCAGTCTTATTGGTTTGGGGATTTGATCCAAATCCAGAAGACACTTAAGTTTTTTATATTGTTTACACTTAGCAAAGCATAATATTCAGTTTCTACAAAATAAATATATGGATTTAGAACACTCTCTCAACAAACGAACACATAAATAGTTGAAAGATTTGTGTAATCAAGAAAGAAAAGAGCCCTATAAAACTCCTTTTGGTGTATGAAGTATATATAACTTTGAAATTCAAAGGTTTGGTTTCCCTTAATTATATGCCTACGTTACTTAAAAATCACAGGGAAAAAATATATTGGAAAAATAAGTTTGAGATTTTATTTCAACTATATTATTTATAAAATAATTCATGAAGACTTTTGCCTTCAGAACATACAGCAATGCCATCCTTTTCTAATTCATGTAAAACAAATGGCAATGTTTTAAGCATGTCTGTCTTTCATAATATTATGCATGTTTTCCTTCCCCATAAAACTTCAGCTCTTGTAGAACAGTGTTTTTAACTAATGAAACTGCAGTCATCTAAACAAATTGAGACAACTACAAAGTAAAAACTATAAACTATAAACTAACTGAATGGATAAATTGTTTTCACTTGACATTATTTCACTAGGCTTACACTGTTCAAGCCTGTGTTTGTAAGGAAGGAGAATTTAGTGAAGAAATTCTTCTTGTTCAAAGATTTACACTTGGAAAGTAGCTAAGGAATAATCAGTCATCTGGGGCTGCTTTGAAAATTATCAATCTAAGCAGTGCCTTTGAATATTTATCTTTTTGTTTGTTTGTTTGAAAAATACCAACACACCATTTTTATGGTTAATAAAATAGAATTAATAATAAGAGCATCAGGTCTAATGTGAACCAAAGCAGGAACATCCAGGTTAATAACCTTCTCCTTTCTTGTACACTTATGTTGTTCAACCCCATCTCAATAAATATGCCTTACTGGAACTTCAATTTCTTTTAAATATTGCTTTCTACAGTTCATTTCCAGAGAGTTATATACCTATTTTTTTCTATTGATTAGAATAAATGGGTATAATTTTTTCCAATCCCTATTTTTTCATTTGCTTTTAAGATTTCTCTTGTGACCCTATATTCCAAAAATAGGTTTTAACACTGATCTGCCCAAATGTAAATATTTTAAAGCTTGAGTGATATTTAAAATAAATAATTTTATGAATTCCTTAGATAGTGGAGAAAAACAAGGTGAAGGATTAGCATCCCAAATTTATATCAAACTGCAAATGAAAACCACAAGGCCTTCTCAAAACTCTCCCTCCTTCTCCATGATTAAGGTAAGATTGTTGACCTGTTAGTTCAGTTCTGTTTTTACTTTTGGCATTGTCTTATTCAGTAAATTGCAAAACAGTGTTGTCATGCAAGACTTCCAGGAGTACATCTGTTTCTAATGTACAGTACGTAATTTAATGACGAGACACTTCAGTGGTCTACCCACTGCAAATCTCAGTTGTTAAATATGTCTGGAGAAAATGTCTTTAAATAGTAGGCACTTTTTTGGTACATTAATTTTCTCACACTCAGAAGCAGAAAATGTAATTCTAACTGTCACTTTGTGTAAAGCTCTGTTTACTTTAAAATGCTATTTACAGCCTAAATGTCTTGTTCAAACTGATTAACTATAGTGGGATTTAAAACTTTTCTAAAACCTATTTATTATGGTTAATGTTTTCAGAAATTTTTTCTTTCCCTTCAGACCATGGTTTAGGAAATCTATCTAATTGGCAATAAAACGCGGAGCTCTCAAGGCAAATCTTGAAAAAGATAAACCGACAGTATTCCAGAGGACACTGAAATTTAAAATGTAAGCCACAAGTTGGTGTAGAGCTGGGACTATAATCATAGAATGTAAACACTCCTTCTCCAGGAGATTAGGAATGGAGAGCCAAAGCCAGAACAGCCATCCTTAGACCACAATGCCCTAGTGGTTACCAAACAGAATCTTCATTTATGATTCAACGAGGCTAACCGCATGCTTGCTAAGTAGCTTGGTTTCCAACAAATCTTTTACAGTGCATAAGATCTAATTATATGTGGTTAAATGTGGTTATCCTGTTTAGAACTTGTCTGACCAGTATTTCAAAGAGATAACAAATGTTGGTGATAATCCCGTGTTTTACTAGGAGGGTAAGGAAAACTCCCCACTAAAAAAATACTAGTAGAAGCACTTTTATTAAAATTGTACCATTAACAGACTCCATTTTCAGTTATGGAGTGATGGCACCTTGAAACAATCAAGTTTTCATTTAGAATGTTTTCATTTAGAATACCAAATAACTCCTGCATTTTAGTTTAATACTATCTTCTTTGGAGTCAAAAAAATTATTTCCCAGGGCACCTGGGTGGCTCAATTGGTTGAGCGTTTGCCTTCAGTTCAGGTCATGATCTCAGGGTCCTGGGATAGAGTCCTGGATCAGACTCCCTGCTCAGTGGGGAGCCTGCTTCTCCCTATCCATCTGCCCCTCCACCCTGCTTGTGCACTTTCTCTCTCTCTTGCTGTATCTCAAATTAATAAATAAAACTTTAAAAAATTATTTCCCAGTGACATCTTATTCTATTTGCAATAGTAACCATGGGATACATAGGACATTCCAGCATAATGTGAAGAGTTTCAAAAGAATTTTAAAATTAATGACTTTTTATAATTGTGACATAATCCTACAAAAAAAAATTTTAGAACTTCTAATCCTTGAGTCATTGAAGACTATTGCTATCAGAGGTTTCTCAAGAAAAGTTATTGAGATGACAGATGAAATGACTTTAAAAATTCATTTTGTCTTTGTTTCTCTAATTCAGTCTCTAACTCTTGTTTTGAAGGACATCGGAAAAACATTCCACATATATTGTTGCTTCCCAAATACTTGCAATAATTTTTCCCTGGCCAGATCTCCCCCAACAACTTAATATCTCCTTATCTCCTCTCCCTGACTCCCAGCTACTATGTATGCAGAATATATAGGCAGATTTTTTTTAAATATTTATTTATTTATGTATTTATTTATTTGAGAGAGAGAGAGAGAGAGAGAGCATGAGTGAGGAGAAGGTCAGAGGGAGAAGCAGACTCCCCGTGGAGCTGGGAGCCTAATGCGGGACTCGATCCCAAGACTCCAGGATCATGACCTGAGCTAAAGGCAGTCGCTTAACTAACTGAGCCACCCAGGCGCCCTATAGGCAGATTTTTTTTTTTTTAATTTATTTGACAGAGATAACAAGTAGGCAGAGAGGCAGGCAGAGAGATAGGAGGGTGCAGGCTCCCCACTGAGCAGAGAGGCAGGCAGAGAGATAGGAGGGAGCAGGCTCCCCACTGAGCAGAGAGCCCGATGCGGGGCCCGATCCCAGAACTCTTGGATCATGACCTGAGCCGAAGGCAGAGGCTTAACCCACTGAACCACCCAGGCGCCCCTATAAGCAGATTTTTAATAGAAGACTTCTTTCCTCAGAAATTTAATTTTGCTAGGAAAAGGAATAATACATTTTTCAATGAAATTTAAATTATTTTTCAAAGTATCTTCTTATTTGGATAACTGCTATAAAAATAACTACATGAAAAAGAATTTGATTGGCTATTTTTACTTTAACCTCAATTCAACAGATGAATGTTGATTATTTACTATGTGTAGGGCACATTCATAGGTTTTAGGATAAATATGCAAAGAAAATAAACCAAGAAGAATTTCTTAGCATATTATAGTGGGGAGACAGAAAACAAAGAAGAAACATAATAAGAAACTGTAAAATAGACAAGAAAATAATCACTGCTATGTACCAAAAAGAAGGAGGAGGAGGGAAGGAAAAAGAAGAAAAAGGAGAAAGAAGGAAGAAAGAAAGAAAAAGAAAGAGAGGAAGGATGGAAGGAAGGAAAAGAGGGAGGGAGGGAGGAAAAGAAAAATGAAAACAGAGAATGGGGAGTCAAGAATGTAGGTGTAGGAAAGTAGGATGCAGTCTGCAGTATATAACGGAGCAGGGCAGACTTTATTGCAAAAGTGAAATTTATGAAAAGATTTGAAAGAGATGCTGGGTATCTCCAAATGAATATGTTTGGGGAAAGACATTTTCAGGTGGAGGGAAAGCGTAGAGTAATACACAGAAGAAAGGAGAAGAAAACAACAACAGGGAGGTCACGGGGTTCTGGGGACTGCTGAGTGAAAGACAAGCAGGAGATGAGGACAGGGTGGTTATGGTAGGGCTTGCAGGCATATCACTGGGGCAATTAAACATATTTAAAAAACTCTTTTTCTCTGCATAAAATGGAGAGCCATTGTTGGTTGTAGAGCAGAGAAGGGGTATAATATAACTCACATTTTCAAAAGAGCCCTTGGGCTGTTGTGTAGAGAAGAGACTGTTGGCAAACAAGTGTAAAAACAGGGAGCCTAGTGGATGTGGGGTGTTGCAGTAATTCAGGTGAGAAATAGTGGTTCAAATCAGAGACATGGCCATGGAGGTGGTAGGAAGTGGTCATATCCAGGATATACATTAAAGGCAGAATTTTCTGATGGATTAGATGTGGGCTGAAATTCCTGCAAGTGTTTTGAATTGAACAACGAGAATGTAATGGGCATCAACTGAGCGGAGTTGGAGAAAGCTATGGGTAGGTGCATTTTGGAAGGCACAGGTAATGGGAGCTCGTGCTTGAATGTGCTAAATTTGAGATAATCTATTTGTCATCCTAGAATGAATCTGAAGTAAATAGTTGGATAAAGTGTTTCAGAGTTTTGTACAGATATTGGGCTAAAGATAAATTTGAGTGCTGTCAGCATGTAGATGGGATTTAGATCATGTACTTGGATGAGATCTTTAAGTGAGAGAGTGCAAGGAAAGAATAAGATCATTAAGGATTAAGCCCAAGGGCATAGCAATGAGAATCTAAGAGATGAGAAGCCAGCAGAGACTGGAAAAAAGTAACTAGTGAGGTGAGAGGGAAAAGTAGAGTGTATGCAATTTTAAGAATCCAAATGAGCAAGCCCAAAGAGGAAGATGGACGATCCACACTGGCAAATGTACTCTCAGGTCAAGTAACACGAGACCTCAAAACTGACCATCAGTCTAGCAATGTGGAGGTGATGGGTAAATTCAACATATCACTTTGGTGGAGCATAGGAGCAAATGCCCCACCTGAGTAGATTTAAGAAGCTATGAAAAAAATGGAAACTGGAGACAGCACATAGCAACCTATCTTCTGAAGAGTTTTATTGCAGAGTTGTAGCTGACAGGGGAAGTATGGTTAAGAGAAATTCTGCTTGCAATGAGAGGAATAATGGCAGAACAAAAATTAGGAAGAAAAGTAAAATATTAAAATAAGAGAAAAAAAGAGAATTGATGGAGAAGTGTCTCTGAGTAGACATAGGTGTTTGGTTATGTGGTCCACAAGTTGAGGGACAATATCTAGATAGAAATGTGGGAGGAAGAGTATGCTGATATAGGCTCTAGTAGGTGGGGGATATGGTGGTGGATGCCAACAGAAATTCTCTTCAGATTGCTTTCAATGTGGAAAGTGAGCATAGGAAAGGAGGTTTTAAGACAAGGGGATAAGGTGTTAAGCAGTTTTTATAGAAACTAGAAGAATGAATGAAATCGAGATGTGTCTTATGACTGCCTAACAATCTTCTTTGAACACTATTGAAAAAGTTACCACTAGCTTAAAAAAAATCTATCCTCAAGATCAGACAGCTATAAGAAGCCTAACACTATGATAGCATTAGAATCTGAATCCTACTTGTTTCTATTTTATTACAGGACATTTCAAATATACAAAGTAGAGGAAATAGAATAATGAATGCTTATGCATCCATCATCCAGTTAAAATAATTATCAACCTAAGGTCAATCATCATTCACTATTTAACTATACTTTCTCCCTCTCCTTGAGTATCTTAAAACCACACATATATGTTTATGTGTATATTAAAAATATATAAAATATTTCATGCTCTACATCATTTTATTTAATCTGTAAACATTTCAGAATGTATCTCTAGATGTCAGGCACTTGTTTTTATAAACATGTCATTATCACACCTAAAATATAAATACATAATTCTTTATCATTGAATATCACTCATTGCTCCCAATCCCCCAATTTGTTTGCTTGAATTTGGATCCAATTAAGATCATAACTTTGCAATCGGATGATTTGTTTTTCAGATATCTTCAATTATATGGTTTTCCAGTCCTCTAATTATATCTCTTCACAATTTTTTTGGTTATTATTGTTTAAGAAACTGGATCATTACTCTTACAGAGTTTGCCACACTCTGGATTTTACGAATTGCATAACCACGATGTGTTTAATATGTTCTTCTGCCTCTTTAATTTTTAATGAATTGATAGATCTAGTGGTCTGATCATATTCAGGTCTGATTGTTTGAGTCATTTGTTTTTATAGATGGTATTATATAATCAAATCAGGAGTTACATAGTATCAACTGTCTCTTTCTGTTGTGTTTTCAGCTGTTTAAGATAATTGCCTAGATCCATGAATTTAATAGGACTTACAAAATCTTGACATTCTATCATTTCTTCATTTATTAGCTGAAATAATCCCATAGAGGAAGATGTCACCTTGCAAAATAATTTCTCACCCTGAAGTATAGTTCATACAGAAAAGATTAGAAAAAAAAATCTTGATTGTTTTCCATTATATGGGAATTTTCAAAATCAGGGTCAGCTGTCTAGCATCCTCATAGATCACCTGCCAGTGTTTGAGTATTGCTATAAACTCATGGATGTAAACAAATCTTTTGCATTTCAATCCATTGCATTACTTTTAATGATTCACAAATTTCTCCTCTTTGACTAGAGTCAGGTTATACTAATTTGCTTCAGTCTTTTTGACCTGCATCTTTACTGAATTCTTTCAAGCACTGAAAAAGTAATTTCACAGGATTGTGTTCAATTCACTAGGCAATGGTACTATGTAATATGCACACTTTTAACTTTAGTCTGTGCAATTAACACTTTTCTATTACTTTCTCTAGTCTAGAACAAACTATGGCCAGTGGGCTGACTGCCTGGTTTTATAAATACAGTTTTATTAGAGCAGAGCCACACTCACTCATTTATGTATTGCCTATGACTGCAAAGTCGGATAATTGCATCAAAGACCACCTGTATGGTCAACAAGCCTTACCTGTTTAGTATTTGGCCTGTCACAGAAAAGATTGCCAATCCATGGTCTAGATAGTCCACATAATAAGTCATGTCTTTATTTTAGTGTCTGCCAATTTCTGTGGTGTATACACCCCCCACCATGCAAATTCCCAGCCACCAAAATGTTATCACTGAAAGCAGAGTTGGGAAGAAATTGCACACAAACACACCATTGTACATGGTGAGTTATTATATGTGATTCTAGTTATGTGTAAATATCCATATATATGTACACCAATCATACAGACATAATTTGGAATAAATAACTTCGAGAACATGTATAAGACCAAAATGTAATGAAACAGGAATTGATGAGTTTCAAGTATAAATGCCTTTTGTTTTTAGAACTAGTTAGTTATATGTTTGTACAATTTAATTTTTAGTAACGTTCCATTTAACAAACTGCTCACAAGAGTGCTGAAAATTTAACTATCAGTGCTCACAGACTGGTATGAGCCGGCTCCAATTCACCTCTTATATATATCCCACTAACCATCTCTGCAGCTGAAGCCTGTGAATTTTGATTTTGAGCCCCAAGTAGAGACACATCCACTGCCCTATTGGTAGTATAGTATATTGAACTGAAAGCCTCAAACATTAAACCTTACAGAGAAAGATTTTAAAAACCCAAATATGTTAGTATGATTACCTTTTAAAACTAAATATCACCATAAAGGTATTTACTGTAGAATAAGAACAACTGGACCACATCTAATGGGTCATTGGGATTAAGAAGACTTGTTTGAAAAGAGATCTTGATGAATTTAAGAAAAACCAATATATATTTCAGTTTTGAAATGCCCTTTTCCACCAGCTGGTTACTATATGCACTTTACGGTAGGTCTAATCATAGGTGGTGTCCTCGGGTCAGAGTGGAGGTCAGAAGGCCTTAAGAGTGATATTCCCACCTTCTACCCAAATGACAAACATCAGCGATTTCTCAAACAATTTACACCATCAGAGACTGGTCACCGCCTTTCTATCCTTCTCAACATGTAGCTCCCAGCAAATCATTAGTATCTGATTATAAATGAATCTGAGGTTAAGCCTTCAGCAGGCTGTCTCTCATGTACTATCTCACAAACTTCTACATAAACAGTTTTTTCTTGTTTTCAATATACTCTTCAGAGTTTCTAAAGAATAACTCCCAGAATAACTCTGGAAAAATCTTAAGCTTTTCTTGATAGAAACAGACTAATGCTCAGAGTTCACAAATTTCAGTATCAGGCAGGTACAGATTGTGAGAACAAGCAGCCCGTGCACCTAGTATTATGGAATTGCAGAGTATAACTGGAGTGTGCAAGTGAAATGTCATTCAAGTTTATCATAGGCTTGACTTGTGGTGGGCACCCTTGAGTCTACCCAAATACTCTCTTACTTGTTAAGTCTATCAGACCAAAGATTTGGGCTGAAAGAGAGAATGAGAGTGTTTATATCCTGGCTAGATCTTGAGCAATATTCATCAGAAAAAATGGGAAGAACCTTTCCACATCATGGCTTGTGCTCCAGGAAAATCAAGGGACAGCACCTTCATTCTAAAGACCTGACAAGGTAGTTTTCTTCGATCAAAAAATGAACCAGACACTAAAATATAGTCAGGGAAGAACTTAAGGCAGGGAGATGCTCAAATCCTCCCAGAGTCTGGCATTCAGTTCAGCACCTGAAAAGAAATTATTCAAATACAAAGGAATTACCATGTGAATGGTGTTTCTGCACAATTTCTGCATATGCTGCCTTGCATTTTTATCAAGACGACAAACATACACCAGCGTGAGAAAGCAGGTGCCTTTTTCCCCCATATCTTTTGAACATCAGTATTTCCCAGCAGTTAACTGCATGTGATAATGGCCAGAGCACAGAAACGTTTTGATTTGGATCCAAACTCTTCACCCAGAAGCAGCTTTTTGTTGTATATTTTAAGCTTGGAGCTTTTGATCCAGATTTCATTATATGGCAGATCATTTAAATAAGAAGGCAAGGAGGCTCATTGAGGGGGGAGATTCGTAAGATGTTGGAGTCTCAAAGAGTATTTCAGCTCAGAGGGATTTCTATTCGGGAGCCAAATTCAGAACCCACCTACTGAGTTAAAGCAATTAATTATTAACCACAGACATATTAAAATTACAAGATACAGGGTTGACAGCACATTGCAACGAGCCTTCAAATTGTGATTTCCCAGCTTAATGATGATGATAAGATAGGACTGAATGGCAAATTGCTATTACTTTCAGCTGAAAATGTGAGAGTGCTGCGACCGGATCACTTGTTACAGAGAACCGCTATTCATTCAGCAGCCCTCCTTGCAGAAATAAACCCAGGGTTTGCTGTGGTGGCAGCTGAGATGTTAATTCACAAGACAGCAAGCAGAGAGAAGCTGCTAAGTGGCACAGTGGGTTAATGACGCACTACACTGCTTCACCATGGGAGACATATGGGTTGCATTCTGGCATTGTTCACAAGTGGAAATTGGTTTACCACTCTTAGCTTGGTCCCTAGTGGACAGTTGTCCGCATCCTAGACCTCCTCAGATGTTGTCCTAATTTTCTGCACAGGAGAGGCTCAAGTCTGGAGGAGCAGGAAGGTTACTTATAAGAGTGCAATTGGCTTGGCAGAATCAGAGGAGGAAATGGGCCCAATATCCTCCCTCTTATCCTCCCTCCTGGTCCCTGCCAGTATCTCATTTTCACCAGCATGGAAATCCACTCAGGGCAGCAGAAGAAAGAAAGGCAATAAACAAGGCCAATTTCCTTTCCGATTAAAACACATCCTCAAAGAGCTAAGAGGGTTTAGTATTCACTTATCAAAGAGGGGATATTTGTTTGCAATGGGCCTTGCCCTCAGTTGGAGGATCATGGAACTAAAAGCTTAAGAGTGGAAGAGTTTAGTCAAACTCCTCTGCATTTGCTGTAATAATTGTACAAGATATGACTGTGTGTAACTCTTCTCATTATTATCCACCTGGTCTTAGTATCAAGAGAATGTGTACAATAATATGTATAGTTTTCTAATGTATTTTTGTTTTTTACAAGACAACATTTTGCACCTTAAGTAAAAGCCTTTTCTTTGAGAGAAAGATTTGACTTAATTTACTCTTCCATGGGGGGGAAAAAATCACCAGGAAGAAAAATGTTCAAATTGCAAATAAAATAAAATGATGAGAGAAAAAGAAGTTTAATAAAAACATGATACATAAGGAACTCAAGGAAATAGGAATTACAGAAGGAGATGATACTAATTTTTTTTCTAATATAAAATAAAAACTATGGTAACAGGAATTGAAGCATTAAGAGAAGAATGAGATGAAACACAAAAGAAGAGTAGGGAGAAATACCTATGATAAAAAGGAAGATTTAATATTTAATGTCTATAAAAGACTTTTAAAGACTGATCAAAAAAGTGAAAATATACTGAAATGGTCTTTGTGAAGTTCAGACTGTTCAGATATTTTAAACCTCCACAATCCTAGTTTTCTGGGATTATTTAACATACTCATCAGTTCTGCCTTCAACCAATCATTCCTCCTCAATCTTTGTTTGTTTACTTTTAACTGGTTTGTGGAGTGGTTCATTGATTCAGTATTTAAAGAATATACTCAGGGCGCCCGGGTCGCTCAGTCAGTTAAACATCCGATTCTAGATTTCGACTTAGGTCATTATCTCAGCGGGCTGTATCAAGCCCCACACTGGGATTCATGCTCAGCTCTGAATCTGCTTGCCCCTCTCTCTCCCCCTCCCCACCATTTGCACTTTATGTGTTTCTCCCTGTCTCTCTCTCTCTCTCTCTCTCTCTAAAATAAATACATAAAAATCTTTTTTTTTTATAATTTTATTTTTTATAAACATATATATATATATATATATATTTTTTCCCCCAGGGGTACAGGTCTGTGAATCTCCACGTTTACAAACTTCACAGCACTCACCATAGCACATACCCTACCCAATGTCCATAACCCCCCCCCAAACCCCCTCTGCCCAGCAACCCTCAGTTTGTTTTGTGAGATTAAGAGTCACTTATGGTTTGTCTCCCTCCCAATCCCAACTTGTTTCATTAAGAATATACTCAGTAAGAAAACATTTCAGATGGGAGAATCAAAAGATGAGAGATTTATAAATATCACATTAAAGTAGAAAATGGAAAAAATTTTCAAATGCAAAATTATGGGTTTGAAGAAATCACTTTTTCTAGCAGTCGTGATCCCAAAAGGCAGCAGATTTGTCCAGTCCACCTTTTCCTTCCCTTATAACCTGGGCTCATCCACTATAAAAACAGCCAGCTTCCTGAAGCAAATCACCTATTACTCACTTCTCCCAATAAGACCCATTCATGGCCAGTGTGTCCCAGCTTCCCACTCTCATTTCTCCACCAATGAGGAGTTTTCAAAATCCTATCCTCACATCAGCCTTACTCCCCTTTTGGATTGCCTCCCACATTCAAATCAAAGCCACTTTAATTCCCTTCTTGGAAAGTTCTTCACCAACACCTTTGGTCCACAGAGTCTCTTCTTCCTGTAACACTTAATTCACAAGGTATTCTAAAGTAGCCAGAATCCTGCTTGGGAACTTCCTGCTTGGTTTATATAGTTATAAATTATTTGTGTATCTTCATCGAGTCGCCTCAGGTAAACTTTATGATTAGTAAAAAGATGTTGTATGCACAAAGTAGATTTTCCATAAACATTTTAAGACTAGGTTTCTCTTTTGTCTTTACATATTTATTCTGATATACCACGAAAACTACCATACTGCCTTGCTTAATAAATATGCGTGAACGAATGCTTACCATAAAATAATTGCAACTTCTTTTTCTGTTACTAGAGATCGCACTCCCCAATTCTAATAAGATATTTAAAACCTTCGTAAAATTTAAATGGAACATAGCAGAATCATTTAATTTTCTACTGTGAATCTGATTTTAAAAGTAATGAGACTGCATTTTGGTTTTTAAATATTCCATTTAACACTTAGAAAATTATGATATAATTCAAGGGCAATTTTGGATTTTTTCAAAATAAATTGGGACAAATTTAAAATTCTTTAAAATACTTCTAGATCTTTCCTATACAGAATATAAGATAAGAGCAGCTTTTATTGAATTTTAGGCGAAGTAGAATGTCCAATTAGGAATATTTATGCATCAAGTATTTGGTAGACAATATGGCCTAAATACATCCCAAATTTAGACTATCTGAAACATTGAGATGTTAAGAACCTGTGGCTCTGTATTGGTGAGACTTAGGTCCATCTGCATTCTGCTGATACAAACATTTTAATAAGAATGCATTCATAAATAGGGCAGTCATTTACAGAAGGATAATTCTGCTAGAACAAAAGAATATTTGAAGAACTCTATATACATCCCTTTTCTGTGTTTCTACTAATATTGAAAAACTGAATGGAAGCAGGCAAATTACTATGTGACTCCTTACTTTCTCTCACCTGTTTTAGAACCATTCTGTCTTTTGGGGCACCTGGATGCCTCAGTCCATTAAGCGTCTGCCTTCGGCTCAGGTCATGGGGACTCCCTGCTCAGCACAGAGCCTGCTTCTCCCTCTCCCTCTGCCTGCCCCCTCCCCAACCGGTCCCGCTTGTGCATGTGCTCTCTCTCTCTCTCAAATAGATAAATAAAATCTTAAAAAAAAAAAAAAGAACCTTTCAGTCTTTTTCATCTAAAATACAGGAGCCTCATCTTTTCATAAGATATACAGATTCTGAGGGAGATAAAGTGCCATCCCTGCCTGTCTCAAAGTTTTGACTTTCTTTCAATGTCCAATCTTATAAAGTTCAACTTTGTACTTCCCCTCGTTAAATAAGAAAGAGGGAGAGAGAACCAAAGGTAGAGAATAAGGAAGGAGGGAGGGAAAGGAAGGAAAAAGAGAAAAGGAGAGGGGGGTAGGGAGGAAGAGCAGTAATAACAGAAGGAAGAAAGAAAGAATCTGAAGGGAAAAGACATGATTCCTAGTGACTACACAGACTACACATTCTGGGACATGTGTCTACAAGCATGGCACCATTGCTGCGGACAGCACACAGTAGACTGGGACCGCATGATTCTATGGACAAGCCCATGGTCTGGATGGATCTCTGCAAGAATCTGTTGTCATAAACAAAAACAGCAATGACACTAATGAAGTGGGCTGTAAAACTCCTGCAAAACAAGGAACAATGAGTACTATCCAAAATGATTTCCAACCAGTGTACTGGTTTATAACCAGTGTACTGGTACGAGCCAAGATTACCAACCAGTGTACTGTGGCACATTCTGGGTGCCGCAAACAAATGACAAGTGGCTGAGATTTATTCTTTTTAGCTGTCGAGGTAACCCGGCAGAGCCTGAGGTCAGTGGAGCCCCTGCCACACCCTCATCTGGTTGCCCTGGTGTGCTTTCAAAAAAGGCCCTTTACTACAGGGGTTAAGAATGATGCCAGGAAAAAAAAAGAAAATTATTCACTATCCTCAGAAGTATCCAAGAGGACATGAAAAAGAAAGAGAAAGTTGGTTCAGTTTTTAATGTCTACATTTTTTATATTATCTTGAATTTGAATGTGAGGTTTCTGGATCATGGCTTGCAGTAATAACTGTATCAGTTCCCTAAACCCCAGTTTCTTTTCCCCTTCTGGGGTAGTATGAGGAAAGCCATCTGGACAGGCTGGCATATTTGGGAGTCATGCAACAGAGAGGAGCCCTGAAATTAGGAATTAGGGAGTTAATATGAAATTCATCACAGCTGCATTGCAACTTCAAAATGGAAAGTTAGACACATGAGTGTGGTGTCAAGTTCCTGCAAATGCTTATATGGTAGGTAAGAAATTTGTATTTCATTTTTTATAGCAAAACTGGTGTTTATTTTGTTGTTCATTGAAATATTTTAAGAAGAAGGATAATAAGTGAAAATTTTTCATTCCAGTCCTTCTCTGGTTCACCTCCAGGCTCTACCACTTGACCTTGGGCATGATATAAATTTCCTCTATGTCTCAGTTTCTAAATCTATAGAATAGAGTAACAATCCTTAATAAAGTTATTGTGAGGATTAAATGAAAACTCTTTAAAAAATATCCAAGACATAGTAAATACTTGACAAATTGCTATTATTATGATTATTATTACTATTGGATTTTATTTTACTTTTTCTTAAGATTTTATTTATTTATTTGACAGAGATCACAAGTAGGCAGAGAGGCAGGCAGAGAGAGAGGAGGAAGCAGGCTCTCTGTTGAGCAGAGAGCCCGATGTGGGGCTCGATCCCAGGACCCTGGGATCATGACCTGAGCTGAAGGCAGAGGCTTTAACCCACTGAGCCACCCAGGTGCCACTACTATTGGATTTTAAACAAAGAAATGGTTTGATGGAATATTAAAAAGCTCTTGGGAGGTGGTTTCAGAAGTGTGTCAAACTGGACATGAAAATAACATTTAAGAAGTTGCTACATGATAACCCAAGGTAGAGATGAAGATCTCCTGATACAGAGCAGTTGCATGGCAGGAGGAAACAGACATGTTCAAGCTATATTTAGGGCAAAGAATCAGCAGAATAAATAAATAATAAGGATTGAGTAGTTGCACCCTGTGGTGCATTGAAAAAGTATAATGAACTAAACATATGATAATAATTTTCATGGTTTCTGATGTATCTGATTGTCTCTTTCTCCATTAGACCCCTTAGGTGTCTTTTATTTATTTATTTTCCCCTATTATATTGCCAATGCCTACCAGCGCATGAAAATAGCAGACACTTTCTAAATATATTGAGTACTGTTTGTGTGGTAAGATGATTAGTTCAGGGCATTTAAGTGTGAGTTGATTTTGAAAACAAGATGGTGGTCTGGAGAGCAGATTTATATGAAATTTAAGCTGTTGGAGTGGGTGTGGTTACCAAGGAGATGATTTGCAGTGAGAACAGAGCAGAGTTGGGGACAGAATCCTGATGAAGATGAACATGTAAGGGAAAAAGAGCCTTGAAAGTATTCTAAGAAAGAATGTCCAGAGAATTGGAAGCAACACAAGGAAATCTGTAGTGTCAAAAAAATAAATAAATAAAGTAGAAAGTGGTATTTTAGGAAGGCAGAGAAATACCAAATATTCTTTTGAGCAATTTAACAGTAGCTAAATATTGCTAAGAGGTCAAATATAATAAATAATAAGATATTGGCTAAAGAAGTTCACTTGAAGTCATCTGAGACAGAAGCTGGATTAGGGCTGTTGAGGGACAATTGAATTTAAGTAGTGATTAAATTGAATTGTTCGAAAGTAATTAAGCTATTAAGAAACATGTAGAAATAGGTAAATATGGAAAGAAATACTGTGCTGTACAGAGATGCTTAAACTGCCTCTGGGTTGTTGACAGGGTCATTCAGAGAGTGAGGACATGGAGGAGGTCAGAGTTGATATGGTCTCCTGAGGCTCGTAGTCAGTGAGGGGCTCTGGTCCTTCAGGGTAATGGAACAACACAGAATATTCAGATGCGTCCTCTATGGAGCCAACCCTGTGTGAGAATTCAGTGATCTCTCAAATGACTCACCTGAATGGTATATGGTAAAATAATAATTCTCCCATCTCCAAAACAACTGGTGATGTGGGATCATTCACTACATTTATATCTACCAAATTCTATAAACACATACTTTAGAAATTATATATAATTAGTGACTAAGGCTATATTAACTAAGAAAGGAGAGGTTTTATGTAAGTCAAGGGAAAAGTAGGTTATATATATATATATATATATATATATATATATATATTTAATTCATATGTTTGCCTTTTAACCATGATTGAGGACATTAGCAGGAGTCATGTTGAAATAAACAATTCACTAGAATCTTCCTCATTTCTTTCTTTGTGCTCCCATATAACATTACACATAGGCTTTCCTGTCTGAAATTTAAAAAGACTGTATATAAATTATGTAAGTGAACATTATTCTGCACTAACTAATGGGGTGTCACTTCCTATGGAAAGACTAAAAAGTAAATGTGAAAAACATAAGAATCAAACTCCCTATAGTTGCAAAGCAACAAGTTATTAAGAGAATGAAATATGACTAGACATCGTTGATACACTTAAATTAGAATGTATATGGTCACCTTTGTATTTTTCTCTTGGCATATTACTAATATATAATCAGTGCTTAATAAATGCTTGTTAGAACAGATTAATTATGGATATTTCAGGTCAAGCCATGATAAAAGCAACTGAAAAATTAGAGCCATTTGACTCATTATCACATGTTGTATCTTAATAGCAGACATACTTATAAAGAACTCTAGACCACACTGGGAAATCATTCATCAGTAGTGTTCTTTCCTCAAAGAGGTAATCAGGTGAAGAGCTAGTGTCACTCAGTAGTATAGAAATGATCCTTGAATGAAGGAAAGGTAGGGAGTGAGAGTAGATTGCTTGCAAAATTGGTGATTATAAAAGTTCTCACGAATATTCTGAAACGCCATTTTAAGTTGTGGGAAATTAAAGCTTCTTAATCTTCTTTGATCTCTATGTCACAGTTAGGAGAATATATCAGGGACTCAAATATCCCAAGATTTCCAACATTCTCTCTCCATTACACACAGGGTAGACAGCTTGAAGTAGATGTAGTTAAGATGTACTTAATCCGATTTTAAGGAAAGATAAACTATCAATGGTATGAAATAATTTGTGCATATCGCTTGTATTGGCTAAACAAAACATCAGAAATGGTGTTATTTAAAATTACAGCCCTCGTGTTACTTTCACTGATGACAGGATTGCCGAAGCGTGAGGTTCCCATTCAACTCCAGGCTAGCCCTTACATTCAGAAGGAGTTCCTTAGCTGAAAGAGACATTCGACCTTCAAAACTCAGTCTAAGAGGTAGTTAGAGAATTAAGAAAGATGAGTTCACTTATGGTTTATGATATGGTTTTCCTACTCTCTGACCCTGTCTCTTCTAATTACACTGTTTGCAGAAAGACTTGCATTTCTATTTATCAGTGGAGTCTTTTAATGTATTTTTTCCTACCACTAAAAGACCACAGTTTTCTGTTGCTTTTGCAGATAGAAAGTCACAGATCATTTCTGTTGGATGAAACTCTTTGTTATACCATCTGAAGGGTTTTGAAAAAAAACAATGTCATATTCATCTAAAGGCAGAAAAAGAAACATAACGTTACTGATTCAATGTGATAGCTATTTCTAAGGCAGAATTAAAATAGCATAATTTCAGCAATTTACTTTTTTGCACTAATACCACAGTTCATTATTTTATACATTGAGACACTTTAGAACTTCTCATATGCTTTTAATCTATCACTTACTAGTTGGCAATTACTACTTCATCTTCGGTCTTTATGCTCTTAAGAATTTGAACTCATAAAACAACATTGTTCTTACAACAGTGTAAAAACCACAGGAAAAGAAAAATTCCCTGTCTTTATCGAGCCCCACTTGTGAACACTTTTTACATCAACTATACTTATTATACTTTAACAAGTTTTAAAATTAAGGTGGATTTGCATGCTTTTTTGGAAAAGGGAGAGAAGTCAAGAAATCATCCTTACTGGACTAAATGGGGAAAATAAAAGGGTTTCAAGGAAATGGAGGCAACTGGCCATGTTGAAACACCTGGGGTCCATGCCCAGATGTCATAAACGCTACACAGGCCTGCCTGGGGTGTCCAAGGGGCCAATTCATGTGAGAAGAACCAAGAGACAGGACCAAAAGTGGAAGTGATGTCACTTGGAAAAGGCTTTGAGTTGTGGTTAAGTAAGGGTTAAGCTAGGAAGAGCCCCGTAAGCCACATCAGTGGACAGTTCAAACAAAGTTGATAGAAGGGAGGAGAGAGCCCTAAAGTTATAAGGCAATACAGAGTAAAATAGGTTTCAATATGTAAAAAGAACTGTGACAGGGTAAAGAGTACTGAATGGTGAAAATGTTGAAGTAGGAGCATCAGATAGTATGGTGGAGTTTTTATACGATGTATCTAATGAATGCTGATTCCCTGCAAAAGGAGTTAAGATTACATAGGCATAGCACACTGCTGAGAAGGGCAAATTTGATCCTATAATTAATTAATTGGTGTAATATTATTTTTAAAGATCACAATTATTCTTAGTACTATGGAATTTTGCCTAAAAAGTTTGAAAATTTCAACATTCATCCATACAACAGCCACAAAATATTTATTTTCTTTTTGATTGATATTACCTCAAGTTCTAGAAAATTTAAGGATGAAATGGACCTGATCGTGTCTATTTCTCTCACTAATAAGTGAGAGAAACAGATAGTAAACAAATAGTAACACAGGTAACTATTACATTACAGGTATAATCAATGTCATGAGGAAAAAACTGTTACTTCAGCTAACTTAGAATTAGGAACATGCTATCTATTCCATGTGACTCTATGCCCATTCTCACATGGCAAGTTTTTAAATTTCCTCAATAAATCCTGTGATTCCAAACAATGATACTACTGAACAAGGGAAACACCCTCTTTTTCTGAAGATGTTATATTTCAAACAATAAATAAAGTTTGAGAAACATATTAAAAATCAAGGGGAAAAACTAAGAGAATATCTTTTGGCCTTTGTTTCCCTGATAAAAAAAATAATAATAAATATTCTTCAAGGCAGTAATGACAGTGGAAAGCATATGTTGGCAGTTTTTAATTCAGAGGAAGTTTATAGAATATGGCCTTGACTTTATGGTTTATTACCCTTATTTGAAATGAAATCAGAAAGGTCCAACAATAATCAGGCAGCTTGCCATAGAGCCTGTAGCATTTTAAGAACCACAAAGGAAGAATGAATCATTCCCATACACCCTTAAACCACAGTTTCATATCTACCAATGATTTTTATAGCACTTGGGATTTGTTAATAGCTCATTACGATGATTTCAACATTCGAACCTCCCATTTTACAATTGTTGATATTTCTTTGCCCCAAAATGATCAGTTAGCCTAGCCAAATCTTGATTCATGTCCTACCACAAAGAATGTCCATCCCCACTAACTTTTGCTGGTTTTCTTTATACTTAGTGATTGATTATTGCATTAAGAGGTCCAATTTTCATCTTCACCTGTCCTGATTTAGTCCATAAAGATGAAAAGTTAAGCTGATGAACTTGGCAAGAGAGTTGGCTTTTAACATGGAAAGATCCCAGGGCTGTGTTAAATCACACACAAGACCATGAAGAGCTATGGCTGTCCTCTGTCTGAAATTGAGACAGCTAGGGAAATTGAGACCAAACTCTAGTAAGGCTGCATTTCAAATGAAATGATTGCAAGTCATGCTAATGGCTGGCATCAGTTTGAAATTCCTTCAGTGTAACCACATGATTTCAGATTTAAACAGGTCTATCACTTTTAATGATCCAAAAGAAACCTTTGAAATGCCATAGGGCAATTTAGTGGAAGTCTTAAAGCATTATGTTTTGTCTAAAACCAATACTTAGGAAGCAATTAATGATAATAAAATGTGGATGCTATCAATCACCTATATATGAATTTGTTATCAAAATGGGTTTTTTTAATTAGATAGTCACAAGAAAGCCTCAGTAAGAATGGAAAGCCCCAGAAACAAAATGAGATTGAGGCTTATCCTTCTAATGTGGAAAAGAAGAAAACAAATATATATGCAGATATATGAAATTAGAATTATTTATTATATGCAGTATCTGGGCCACACATTACTTTTAATAATAATATCATCTTGGATTTATATGGTGATAGGTCTCCAGAGAGCCAGAAATTCTCTTTTATATTAAGGAATAAATTACTACCAATATTAGCAATCATGTTTATAGATGAAGATTTTAATGCACAAAAATACATAATTTATCTGAGGTCACACAGTTCATCAGCATTAAAGTCAGGTAAGAATCTAAGTTTGCTGATTTATAATCAAATATCTGTTCATTTGATTAAGAGTTCTTAACCTGGAGCCAAGAGCTTCAGGGACCTTTGAACATCTTGAAATTAAACGCAAAATGTCATCTATATGTATGTTTTTCTCCCCTGGCAAAAGGATCAGATTATCAAAAGGGGTCATGACATAAAACATATTAAATACTACCTCATTTGACTAACCCACTGCTGTACTAGATTTCTCTAAAAAGGGATCATATTCATTTCCATAATAAATTTAAAGTTCAGCCAAAGTTTCTAACCAGTATGCTAGAGTTGGAATACATTAATGTAGCTTAGTAAATAACTTTGCAGAGAACAACTCAGATGATGGGGACTTGAATCCCTAGTTAACTTTTACATGCCTTGACATTTATTCTTAGCACATCACAGAATTCACATAGAGAAATGCTACACTTAAACGGTTAAATGTATTTTAATTATCACCCCTGATTTGTAACTTTTGGTACATGATGAAAAATTCATCTTTTGAACTAAAATTGCTCAGAGCAGAAGGCAATATTTTTCCCCATAAATGTGTAACATCAGATCAGCTGCGTTTTACTTATGCGAACACAACCAAATTTGCTTTCTCTCCCATTTTACCTTTTGGAAATTTTTCACTCACAGACAAAAATACTCTAATTCAGAACACAATAAAGTATCAAATTGTTTTTATCTAATTTCTAAGTGGAAATGTCACAGTCTATATTTGCATTTTTAATGCTAAAAAGTAAAAGTTAGAAGCAATTTAAATATTGATTTTCATATGTACATATAGGCACTTTAGATTTGGTTCTAAGTTGCATACATTTACTGTTGCTCCATTAGAAATAAAAAGGTGCAGACTTCACGTGAAATTTTCATATCCCTTCTAATGGGACTATAACAATACAGTGTATCCAGACTGAGAGCTTTGACAGAGGCAATTAATTCAGTAAAACAGCCCCTTTGACCATCTCTCCACAGACTTAATCAAATCTTTAGGTTCATTTTGAATGGTGTGAGACCCCTGCCATGTTGTTCAAGGCAAGAAAGTCACCCCACTAAGTCATACTTGATCTGGCCTAAGGATCACATTTCAGGCCTTACAAGGACTTCTCAGGCTTAGATAAAATCTCAGCACCAACTCATTTAAAAGTCAACAGCCTAGAATCCATAGGGTCCCCATGTTAGCTTGTGTGTTTGAGATCTCTAATATGTTTCTTATCAAGATACGGGGAGTGTTTTGATGGCCATCATGATGAGACTTGTTCAGGTTCTCAGGGGAGGGGCAGAGTAGGTCTCTACTGACATATACATCTTATCCAGTAAGATGCATCAAAATAGGAAGCCAGAGTTTCTTGTCCAGTGGAGCACAATGTTTGTTTTTCAAACCCTGCTGAGGGGTTAACTCTTCCCAGTTCATGAGTAAGGTAAAACATTCCCCGAGGTGCACAGGTGTTTGGTATAGGCACTGGCTTGTAGTTGACAGAGAAGAGGTGATTTCCTTCCACCCAAAATGATGTGGGTCAGTTTTGTCCCATGGAAAATTTATGAAAATGAAAACAATTACTTCAATCTTCTTTTCTTGAGTGGCAGGAGGAGCAGGAGCAGTTATTAGCTTAACCAAAATGTTGAATTTCAAAAATAAGTCAATCCATAGAATGTAAAGATGATCAATACTAGGCTTCGTTGAGTCTTACGAGCCATGTTAGTCCTGTTGCAAAGGTTTCTCTGCTTTAATGAAGAAAAACATGGGGCCAGCTGTCTATTTCTAGGGATATTCCCCATTTCAATTGCTGTTATCTGCTACTGATTGAGTAGCACACAGGCCAATATTTCTTTTGAATATGAGATCAATGGCCAGACCAGAGACATTGCTAGAGAGAATGGGATTGCTAATTTCTGTGGTCAATGTCAGAAGCAGGGGCAAAATTAAAAGGGCAGCAAGAAACCGTAGGTTTATCTGTTGTTTGATTAAGGAATGCTTCACACAAAACAAGGAAGAAGAGAAACCCAGAATAGAGATAGAGAACTGTTTATTGGTCAAGTTGACTAAAAGAAGGCTCCAGAAATAGAAGGCAGTCTTTTTTGTTCCATTCTTGGCAGCTGGACTTTCTCTCTTATATCTTTATTTTGGAGATGGCATAGTGGGGTTTCTTTGCTTAAAGACAGTCTTCATGGAACTAAAAAGACAACTATGTCTGCTCTGGGGCAGGTGGTTACAGAAAAGGCAAACTCTCCTTCAATATGGGAATATTTATTTATAAAGCAAGTATAAATACTTGCTTTATAAATAAAGAAGTCCCAGAAGACCAAATGCTACTGAACCAACACAAGAAGACACAGATGTGTCTGTTGGTACAGATGACTTCACTAGGACAGCTAGTCTATTAATGGCAGCATGAATAAATTGTGGCAGGTGTATTTGAACGATTACAGTCAAACTGAATACTTAAGCTTCTCGGTTGCTATAATTAAGCTCATCCTTGAAAGGTGATGCAATTTTCTTTCCAATTAATGATCATAATCTCTACTACACTTCTCACCTTTATCCTTATAAAAACTCTACTTCATCAAATGTGTGTACTTACTGTCTCATAAAGTCACCTGGAGAGTTTGTGACCCTTCCTTTATGTCATTCCTCATTTTTGGAATACCCTTCACCATTTCCCTATTGATCTCAATCCTTTCTATCTCTATTCCAGAATACATCTGCCTTCTCTGATATCCTCCATGCTCTACACTCTGCATTTGGCATTAACATACATCCTACTCGGTTACAAATTTATTAATTTCTTCCCACACTGTTATGAGGAAGGCCCTGTATTAGTCAGGTGATTGTGATTCTGGTCTCTAATTTGCTACATAGTATTTTTTTTCCTATTCAGTAAGTGGCTTAATCTCTCCAATCTTTACTCTAATTGTTAATAAAATGAAAAGAAAAAATATTTCCATTCCAAGGAGAACTAATAAAAGTAACAATTTAAGCTTGAAATGAATGAAAGATATTATCGTCATCATTAACAACACTGCATTTTTGGTGTTTTAATTATTTTCCATCTGGATTATTAGCATTTTGGGAATAATAGTCTGGACTATATAACATTCCTCTGTGCTTCTCAACACCTTTATCAAAGCCTATTCTTGTACTTACTACAACAAATATTTTTTATGTATCTATCTCTCCCACTAAACTAAAAGCTTCCAAAACTGAACCTTAACTGCACTTACCCTTGAATCTCTAGCATCTAGCACCTGGCAACAAATTTACTCCCAAAATTTGCAATAAACTGAACCAAATTATTGTATATATCTTCATCAGATGGTACAATGCTTTGTGTGCAGTTGGTATAAGTTACTTTTTTGTTAACTGACTAAACTAGAAATCATTCATTACTTGCAGTTTATTTCAGAACTTGTCATTCAGATCAGTTCATCGATGTATGTGGCAAATGGCAAAACAATTTTTACAACAAATGAAGTACTTTGAAAACCATGAGATAGCCTTTCCTACATAAATGCAGCACATAAACAGAATTATAAAATACCCCACAAGCCATGCTAATGCAAATCATCACCTTATAAGAAAGCCAGCACATTCAAATAGTTTGAATTCATGGGCAATAATACTAAAGTTGTTCCGGAAATATAAAAGTTGGGTCATGGCCTCTTTGTTGAGAATTTACATCTTGGAGTAATACAAAAACAATCCATTAAAGAATACAACTAAACTTTTTACATAAACATGGTCAAGAGTGTAAGATTAAAGGGTATAGCTCAACAAGTTTGTTGATGGTAAATATCATAATATCCAAAAGGAATCAAGGGACCAATCTGACCACTTATAACTGAAACTGTTCTGGTTTTCAACTTTCTTATAGTAACCAGTCTCAGATTCTGAGAGAAGATGGACAACTTTTTATTTACCATAAAGGCCATGAACAAATGTCTCCCACATGTAACTTTTCTTTCCATGGAACTTTCTCCACTCTAAGAAGGGTGTAATCATTTTTTCTTTAACTGGCTCCACAGCTCCAATTTCTTTCTTTACTTACAACTGTTACACTTCAGTTTTTCATGCATTGTCTCCAAATCCAACTAAATGTGTAGTGAGTTAGGATAAGGGACATGACTATCTTGATGGTCAGAAGATGTGTGTGTGTGTGTGTGTGTGTGTGTGTGTGTGTGTGTGTGACAGGAAGAGAGTTCCATTCTCAAGCTCCTTTCTTATCACTCTGGACACCTTCATAAATCATTCTCACATTTTTGTTTAAAAGGTAAAAAGGAACAATTTCTGGTTTCTGGTCTGCCAGTTAAGGAGCTTGGAAGTTGTCACTCCCATCCATACAGCAACAACAACAACAACAAAAACTGAACAAATGGAAAATCAACAACTTTTCTTGGATCCATCAGAGTACTAAAATAACAAAGCAAATTGCTGCTCCCACATTTGGAAAGGTCGACAGCCAGATACAGAAAATCACAATTTAGCAGAGCAGAAACTCAGAAGAAGCCACCTCTAGGACCAGTACCAGGGGAGGAAACCCAGAGCTGTAACTGACAAATTGCTAGAGGTTCAGTGTAAACTGAGTTAAAAGTTTGAGGTAAAAGCTCCAGAGGGCCCAAACTTAGAAAGGCTCCCACAATTTTGTGAGTTTTACTTCCAGGAGTCACACAATGTTCTCACAGAGAAATACCCAGCTGCAGTCTGATGCAGCCTACCACATGGAGGAAGAGAAATACCTCTCCTCTAGCCTTCCATGTGGAATAGGGAAATATATCCAGATGTGTCTAGCTTCCTTGTCTTACTTAGTGGGGATTGAGGATTGAGGAATGGGGTACACCAAGATCCATGGGTAAAGATCACAGCACAGGGATGTAGGTACATTAAAAGACTGAGACCAAACCACAGAACTATAGAATGCTTCCCTTCTCCCATACCTCAACAACACATCACTGAAGACCTGCTTTACCCAGTTCCTTTTACCCGGTACATCATGTCTGGCTTTCAACAAAAAATTGTAAGGCATACCAAAAGGCAAAAAACACTGTTTGAAGAGACAGAACAAACATCAGAAGCAGACTCTGACGTGAGGGATGTTTACAGTTATCAGACTGGGATAATATAACTATGAATAATATGCTAAGGACCCTAATGGAAAAAGTAGACGACAAGCAAGAACAAATAGGTAGTGTGAGCACAGAAATGAGAAACCTAAGAGTCAAAGAGAAATACTAGAAATAAAAAACACTGTACCATGAAAAAAGAATGACTTTGATGGGCTAATTAACAGACTGGACAGGTTGAGGAAAGAAACAGCAAACTTAAGAATAAATCAATAGAGGTATGCCTGGGTGGCTCAGTTGGTTAAGCATCCATCTCTTGATTTCAGCTCAGGTCATGATCTCAGGATCCTGAAATTAAGCCCAGTGTCAAGCTCAGCAGGGAGTCTGAGATTCTCTCTCCTCCTTTTGTCCCTCCCCCCACTTACGGATGTTCTGTCTCTCAAACGCATAAATAAATCTTAAAAAAAAAAAAAAGAAGTCAATAGAAATTTCCCAAATGAAAATGCACAGAGACCAATGGTTGAAAAAAAAAAAAAAAAAAACAGAACAGAATATCCAAGGGATATCTGGGATAATTATAAAAAAGATGTGATATGTGTAACAGGAATACACCAAAAGGAGAAGAGGAAAAAAAAAAAAAAAAAAAAAACAGAAGATTTAAAGCAATAATGAATGAGACTTCCCAAGATTAATGTCAGACATCAAAAACACATATAGGAAGCCCAGAGAGCACTATGCAGGAAAATGACAAAAATCTTGGCATATTTGAAGTAAACAAAAAATAGTGAAAGAAATGAGAGGAAAATAAGCCAAAAGCAGAGAAATGTAAGAATTACATCAGACTTCTCTTCAGAAACCATGCAAACAAGAAACAAATGGAGTGAATTATTTAGTGTTGAGGAAACACACACAGCACACACACACAACACACACACCAAAGTAGACTTCCGTATCCAGGAAAATTATCCTTCAAAATAAAGAATAAAGGAGAAATAAAGACTTTCTCAGATAAATAAAAAATTCAGGAAATTCATCACTTGTAGATATGCCTTGGAAGAAATATCAAAAGAAGTTCTTCTCAAAGGAAGAAAATAAAGCTCATGTCTACATAAAGAAAGGCATAACATTAAAAAAAGGAATGTGAAGGTAAAATAAAAACTTTTATTTTTCTGATTCTTAATTGCTGTAAAAGATAAGTTTGTTAATAGCAATAATATATCCAATAATTATAGTTTATGGATAAATATAATAAATAACAGCAATGTTATAAGGGACAGGAGAGAGGAATTAGGAATACTCTGTTATCAGATAATTATACTATGCACATAGGGGTATAATGTTATTTGAAATTGGAATTGGACTCCCTGTAACTGTATACTGTAAACTTTAAATCAACCACAAAAAAAGTTAAAAGAGAAGTATAACTGCTATGCTGGGGAAAGTGAAATCATATAAAATGTTCAATTATTTAAAATTAAAAAAATAAAATATTGAACTAAAATCACACGGGCACAAAAACATAGAAGACAAAAATTGAGATAAAACAAGGGCAATGAAGAGAAAACAGCAATGAGTATGATAAATATAAATCTAATAATCACTTCCAATGTCAATGGTTAAACACATCAATTAAGAGACAGAAACTTGACACACAAACAATGATGAGACATGATTCTATGTTGTCTATTTAAACCCACTTAAAATATAAAGATGCATACAGACTCAAAGTAAAGGGATAGAGAAAGGTATACCATGTGTGTTAACATTAATCAAAAGAAACCTGAAATTTCTGAGATAGCCAAATTAAGAACCAAAAAAATTATTAAAGATAAAGAGGGTTTGGGGGTGTCTGGGTGGCTCAGTTGGCTAAACATCTGCCTTAAGCTCAGGTCATGATCTCCAGGTCCTGGGATGGAGTCCTGCATCAGGCTCCCTGCTCAGTGGGGAATCTGCTTCTCCCTCTCCCTCTTCCTCTCCCTCTCCCTCTGTGTGTGTGTATGTGCTTGCTCTCTCTCTCTCAAATAAGTAAATCTTCAAAAAAATAAGGATAAAGAGGGTTTTTACAAAATGATGAATAGATCAATCCACTAAGACAACAATCCTTAATGTGTATGCACCTAACAACAGAGCTTTAAAATATGTAAGACAAAATTGATAGAACTGCATGGAGAAATAGATGAATACACTATTATAGCTGAAGACTTCAACCTTGCTCTATACGTAAGCGACAGACTGAGCGGCAGAAAAGTAGTAAGAACATAGTTGAACTCAACGGCACCATCAATCAACTGAATGTAATTGACATTTATAGACTACTTCACTCAACAATAGATTACACTTTCTTCCAAGCTCACATGAGGGTTCACCAAAATAGACCACACTCTGGGCTATAAAAGATATCTTAAGAAATTTAAAAAGCATAGAAATCATATAATACCTGCTCTCCGACCACAATGGAATTAAACTGGAAATCAACAGAAAAATAGCTAGAAAATTCCAAAACGCTTGGATGTTAGACAATACATTTCTATATGACACATAAGTTGAGAAGAAATCTCAAGAGAAAAAAAATTGAACTACATGAAAATGAAGACACAACTTGTCAAAATTTGTGGAATGAAGCAAAAACAGTATTTAAAGAAAAATTTATGGCAATGAATACATATTATAGAAAAAAGATATAAAATCAATAATATAAGCTTTTGCCTTAAATTAAGAAAAAAGAGCAAATTAAATCAAAATAAGCAGAAGAAAGGAAATAATAAAAATTAGAGCAGAAATCAATAAAATTGAAAAAGGAAGTTAATAGAGAAAAAAATACCAAAACCACAAGTTGGTTCTTGGAAGAGAGTAATAAATTTTAAAAATCTAGGTTAAGAAAAAAAGAGAAAAGAAACAAATAATAGCATTCTAAAACAGAAAGAGGACATTCCATGTACAATAAAAAGATAACAAAGGAATATCATGAACAATTTACTGTTCACCAATTTAATAATTTAGATAAAATGCCTCAGTTCTTTTAAAGGCACAATTTATAAAACTTCAAAGAGAAATAGATCATATGAATAGGTCTATATTTATTAAAGAAAATGAATAAATTATTAATAACCAAAAACAGAAAACAAAGCTAAAAATACCAGGCTCAGTGGGTTCACTAGTAAATTCTACCAAACATTTAAGGAAGAAATTTGACTAATTCTCTCCAATCTCTTTGAGAAAACAGAAACTCAGGGAGTATTTCCTAACTAATTCTATAAGGCTAGCAATACCCTAATGCCAAAATTGGACAAACATTAAGAGAAAGAAAAACAACAAACTGATGCTTCTCATGAACACAAATGTAAAAATTCTCAACAAAATAGTAACACATCAAATCCAACAATGTATAAAAAAGCGATATGCCATGACTAAATGAGATTTATTCCAGGTATGTAAGACTTGTTAACTTGACAATCTAATCCACCACACCAACAGGCTGAGGAAGAAATGATGACATCAAGAGATATGAAAAAGCATTTGATAATATCAAACTGTCAGGAAACCTCAACTTGACAGAGAACATCTAAAAAACAATCTCCAGATAACAGCATACTCAGTGGTGATAAAATAGAAACTTTCCCTCTCAGATCAGGAACAAGACAAGAGTGTCTCCTTTTACCCCTCCTCTTTAACATATTCCTGAAATCTTAGAGAAAGGAATAAGAAAAGAAAAGGAAGGTGAAGGTATACAGTTTGGAAAGGACAAAATTTAACTGTTTTTGGGGTGCCTGGGTGGCTCAGTGGGTTAAGCCTCTGCCTTCAGCTCAGGTCATGATCTCAGGTCCTGGGATCGAGCCCCACATAGGGCTCTCTGCTCAGTGGGGAGCCTGCTTCCCCACCCCCCACCTCTGTCTGCCTTTCTACCTGCTTGTGATCTCTGTCAAATAAAATCCTAAAAAAAAAAATTAACTGCCTTTATCTGAAGATGATGTGGACTATCTATATAGAAAATCCCAAAGGATCAAGGGGAAAGTTCCTGGAAGTAATAAATGACTGTAATAAGGTTGTAAGATACAAGGCTCACATACAAAATCAACTACTTTTCTGTATAAAAGCAATGAATAATTGGATTTTTTAATTAAAAACACTATTTACATTTACATTAGCACCTCTGAAAATGAAATACTTAAGTATAAATCCTACAAAAGATGTACAAGCTTGATATGAGGAAAACTATGAAATTCTGATGAAAGAAATCAAAAGAAGTAAATAGATATTCCATGTGCATGGGTATGGAGACTCAATACTGCTCAAATGTCAGGCCTTCCCAACTTGGTCTATTGATTGAATGCAATCAATACTGGAATCACACTGTGTATAATTTCAATTTCTGTACATTTATTGAGATATTTTCATGGTTAAAAATATAGTCTATCTTGGTTAATGTTACATGTATACTTAAAATGAATGTGTACTTTGCTGATCTTGTTTGAAGTGTTTGGGAAATGACAGATTGGTCAGGTTGGTTGACGGTTAGGGTTGATAGTTCTGTTATATATTAAAGTCTTCCATATTCTCGCTGATTTTTTTTTCTACTTTTTTGAGTGCTGAAGAGAAGGATTTTGAAGTCTCTCACTGTAATTGTGGATTTATCTGGTTTTCCTCTCAGTTTGATCAGCTTTTGTTTTGTGAAGAAGCCCTCTTATACAGTACAAACTCATCTAGTATTGTCATGCTCTCAGTGCCACATATTTGACCACTTAATCGGTATTTAATACCCTTCTTCATTCCTGGTAGTATCCCTTGCTATGAATGGTAGTTTACACTATATTAATATAACTACATCATCATCATTTTTTTAATTAATCTTTGCATAGTACATCTTTTATCACATACTTTTAACACGTATACTTTTAGATTCCTAAAGTGATTTTCATTTAGACAATCCTATCTCTGGGTTCTCACATTTTATCCAACTTGACAAGCCCAGCCTTTTAATTGTGTGGTTAGATCATTTGCATTTATTAATATGGTTGGATGTATACCTACCGCTTTTTAATTGTTTTTTCTTGGTTCTAGCTGTCCTTTGTTTCTTTTATTCCTCTTTCTTTTGTCTTCTTTTTTATTAAGTCTTTTTTATTATACTATTTTAGCTCTACTCTTGGTTCATTATTTATACTTACCTAAGTCAATAGTTGCTATACGGTTTACAATACACATCATCTACAATCTTTCTTCATTTCTAGTAAAAAAAAAAAAGATAACAACCTTAAAATTCCCAGTTTATCACTACTGTCTTTTAAATTAACGTTTTCATATTTTTCTAGAATGGAGTCTTTCCATTATATCTATTAAGTAGCAACAATAATTAATTTACATATACTATGCAGATAGTTTGCTATTTTACATGAAGCATGCCATTTTATATACATAACTCTATGGAGTAAATATTGTCTCCATTTGATAGCTGAAGGAATTGCGGCATAAAGAGAGTTCCTTACCCAAAATTACACATCTTGGTGATATTCACAATCAGCCAGTCTAACTCCAGAGTTTGTGATCTCAATCAATACATTACAGTTGTTGACCCATAGTCAATTTATTAATTGTAAAAATTGCTAGTAGTTTTGCTTTATTTTTGAAATTTCCCTATGGGGAAAAAACTGTCATAAATGGCGACTTGTTCATTTCCTTCTTACTAGCTAGCTAATATTTTTGCCTCACATCTTACTGCATTTGCCAGTACCCTCAGAAAAATAAAAATAATAGTGGAAAGAAATGTGTCTTTTATTCTTGATTTAAAGTCAATGTTTTTATGTTCTTCAGTTTAAGATATTTTCATAGTGAAAAATGAGTGAGAGTTATTGAATGATAAACTTTTCTGATTTCACCTTTTTTATGTTTTATAAACCAATTATAATCACATATGGTATTATTATGGATACCAACAAAAAATTCTAAAGAGAAGGGAAATTATTAGGTTCAAGAAAAATAAGTGTTCTCTAACTCAGTGGAAAAAAAAATCATTCACCTATCAATATAATGTCATGTAATTTGAATATTCTTTTCAGTAGAGAATTCAATCAATAATAACAGTCAATAAATTTTTACTAACTACCTAAATGGCCTAGAGAATTTGCACAGTTCATAATGACTAACATTATCTTCCATATGTCAAGTGCCAAAAAGACAGAATTTTACCCAGTGTTCAAATGGTGGCATTATATCACTGCAATCTGTTCTATAACCAAATCCAAAAGTTGACTTGATAATTTTAGTGAAGTAGAGGGCTGAGTCCAGAACATAATCTCATGAAACAGGTTTTAAATTCTTGTCTGTCATGCAGCCATTACATGTGGCATCTAATCCATCAGGAAGGTTAAATGGCAAATTCTTGAGATATTAGTATCTGCAAGGTATCAGAAGCTCTAGGGCTCAGGGATCAGGTACAACTTCTTACACAGAAAAGGAACCTCCATGATCTTGTCTTCTAAATTCCACTGATATGCAGAGACCTTTATATAGCACCAATAAGAATGAGTAGATGTGAGAATACATTTAAATTAAAAACTAAGCAAATAATAAAACTTCATTAATTTCTTCTTCCTCTAGCTGACTCAGGGAAGATCAAAAGAATTGGGCATGTTGAACACAGGTGATTATGCAGACATTCTCAAATTGTATCCCGTGCTCATCTCTCTATCAAGATTGATGGCTCCCTAAAGAGCAGTCCCACATTTTTATCTTTTTATCTATACACACACATGCGTGCACACACACACATACACTTCTAAGTACACATACCTCTATTTTTTTTTTCTAATGACTAGATAGCTGAAAATCAGTGGTAGAATTCCCAATATATAACAGAGCTACACAGATCCCAATACAAATTTCTGGACAAGTTTTCCAGTTATCCTCTAAAGCTGCATTAGCCAATACCCTAGCTATCAGCCACAAGTGGCCATTTAAACCGTACTTCAATTAATTAAAGTTAAATTTAAAATTCAGTTCCTAATCACACTAGCCACATTTCAAGTGCTCAATAGTAGATGTGACTACTGGTCAACATACTGGGCAGCAAAGATACAGAATGCTTCTATCATCACAGAAAGTTCTAGCATTGCCCTAGGGATTACGGATAGTCCTTCTCCATCGCTCCACAAGAAGAAGTCCTACAGGAGTGTTACAACATTTCAAATTTTTCTTCAGATACATTTGACCATGAAGACTCAAGTCTCACTGCACATAGCGGGCCTTCAGCCACAGACCATTTTTCACAATATTAGTTGGAAAGTGTTAAAGCAATAATGCCCCCAGGCCACTTCTGAATTATGACCAACAAAGGCATGTTTAATGATGCTAAAGTGGGAAATTCATGGTGCTGCAAAGATGGAGGATCAATTTTTTGCTTGCCTCTCAAATAGGCAGCAACTCTTCATATGAAAAGGAGTTCGAAGCCCTATGCAGTCACCAGAGCAAAGAGAGCACATATTAAGCAGAAGTAATGCAGTTGCCAAAGATAACATGATCTGAAAAACTCAACTATAGCCAGAGTCATGCAGAGCTTATTGGCGAGAAGCAAAACCATGCATAAGCATAAATTAGCCCGAGAGTCATTAATTGAAAACAAGACTTTTAGCAAGTACAGGGGTGCCTGACTGACTCAGTCAGTAGAGCATAGGACTCTTGATCTTGGGGTTGTGAGTTCGAGCCCCACATTGGGTATAGATATTACTTAAAAATATCTTAAAAAAACATATTTAGCAAGTACATAACCCCTATATATATGGGTTTTATATATATATAAAATATATATATAATCTATATATATCTATATTATCTATATAAGATGGATCATATATATCTATATAATCTATATATAGATAGATCTATATACAGATATATTTTATATATGTGTGTGTGTATGTGTGTGTGTGTGTGTGTGTATATATATATATATATATATATATATTTCTCACATGGGTGTATATACACACATATGATTTAGTAATAGATCCCTAAAGAAGGGAGTGGCCATAGAAAAGCAGGTGGCATCTCTTGGAAAAAACCATACATAGGCATAGGGTACAATAAAAATATCCAGCAGTATTTTTTAAGCCATGTGGCTTCAGAGTTATCAGCTTTTTATTAATAAGCAAAATCAGCAAGTTGATATAGGTATAAAGCTCTAACTTTCTGTACTGGGTGTCATTTTCAAAATACTTTTTTTTTTTAACCTTCAAACACTTCTTTAAAGACTAATTCTTTTCTTTTTATCAAAAAAAGACTGGACTGAATACAATCTACATGTCTATAAGAATCAAAATTATTCCTTCTAGAAGAGAAAAGCCAAAGCCTTTCCTCCCTTTATAGAATTCCGGTGAGATTTATTTCTGTGTGCTTGGGTATCTGTGTGTGTGTGTGTGTGTGTGTGTGTGTGTGTGTGTGTTATGCACTACAATCACATCGATTTCCCTGCAGATTGTGAAGACATTACCCATTCTTACTTTGGTTGAACTAGGAAGCAGGACAAACTCTCAGGAAGTGGCTATAAATATAATGTCTTTTTTTATTTTTTTAGAAGCAATAAGAATTACCATTATATATAGGTTCTTTCTTAAGATTCAAATCATTTAAAAGTATGTCAAACGATGTCATCCCTTATTATGCTCAAGAAAACACCGAGATCCCCTTGTTTAATTCTTGTATGTGATCATATCACAACAGAATATAGGAGATAGAAAGAGAACAAGAACATCAAAGAAAGCAAGCCAGATTCACCTCCATTAACTGAAAAACGATTTGAAGCAGTTTAAAAAAAAATCATATACGATAATAATAACATCAATTTCCATACAGCAGTAACTTCAAGATATAAACAGAGTAAAAGCTAAAATGCTAGGTGCACAAATTTGTAAACTATTTCACACACATGCCACTTTCTGACAGATAAACCCAAGAATGAGGTATAGTGTCATTCAATGCCCTTTCAGGTAGGTAAGATTTAATATCAGCACAAATTTTATTCTTTCTTGTTCACTACCCTCTGCAGCTGTATTCTTGGCACTGGCCAACTCCTTCTTCTGAGGTTAGACAGTATGATTTAAAGCATGGCTCTCTCCCTAGTCCCTACATTAATTAGTCTGCCGTGCTCAAGAAAGTTGCTTGCCAAGGAGCATTTTAATTGGGCGCTACTTTCTGTAACTAACTAGAAGTCAAGGTTGGTGGCCCTAAAGTTTGGTGCTGAAATACCTAGATGATCTAATATCAATGAACTGAGGTCCGGCTGGAAATTTTTGTTTCCTTCAATGGCTGTAGAATGAACATATTTCTCTATAATGAGAAGTATTATATATTATCTTAGAGTTGTTAAATTCTACAGCCAGTGTCCACACAAACCACCCAGTAGTTATGAAAACCTACACAGTGATCCTAGATCCCAGACTCTTGTTACATTAGGGTTTTACAGGGTGTAGTTATCTGCTCTGACAGGGTGTTGGGCTTTTTTTTTTTTTTTTAAACACTAAGGCTATTGCGCCAAAAGCTTACAAAAGTGAATGGGCCTTTATACTAATGAATATAATTTATTATCAGTAGCAGTAACACCTTCAAAGCATCTATATACATATATTGTATTAGGTGCCATGCACATAGGATATTTGATGTACAATAATTACAGTTGAAAAATCGCTGTAATTCACAACCTAAGAAAATACACCTTATGTACTATCAAGGAAATGCAAATTCTTATCTGCCTATAATCAGCTTCCCTCTTTGAGGTCTTTTTGCATTTAAAACTTCAAAACGATGGGGCACCTGGGTGGCTCAGCCAGTTAAGCATCTGCCTTCAGCATGATCCCAGCTATGGTCCTGGGATCTAGCCCCCCATTAGGCCCCCCTGGTCAACAGGAAGCCTGCTTCATTCTATCCCTCTGCCCCTCACCCCCATTCGTGCTCTCTCTCTTTCCCTCTCTCCCTCTCAAATAAATAAATAAAATCTTTTTCTAAAAAAAAAAAAAAACAAAAAAAAACAACTTCAAAAAGAAATTGCAACTTGAAATGTTAGAGAATAGTGGAGAAAATGCATTGACTTTGGGGCTAAATAGAACTAGGTTTCAATTATGCTTGTGCCACTTAGTGACTGTATGACATTGAGGAAGTGTCTTAACTTTGCTGAGCAGGTTACCTTACTCCTAAAATACTGTTATAAAATTCTATATCACATAGTTTGTAAAAAGAAAGGAAGCCATATGTGCATGGGGACTGAAATATCTCATGGCCTTGAGTACACATGCAATATGCGGTTGCTCTGTTATTCTTTTAAACTGGTAATAAACACACACACTCACACACACACACATACATCCTTTTCCAAAAAGTCTGGCCAGACCTCTGAACTCTTCTAGACACACAGCAGCATTCTGCTGGCATTGCTTGTACTGAGTGGTACACACAAAGTGTGTTTAACAAATATTTGCAAAGATCTGCTTGCCAACCTAAGTATGGATCTCCCTTTTGAAGTCCCCTTTTGAAGGGGATTCTTCAGATGAGCAAGATTTAAAAAAAAAAAAAAAGTGGTTATTTTCTACAAACCTCACATTTCTATGCTTAACCTTTCATATAAACAGGACCCATAGTATATGGTAGGTAATATATCCTTATCACGGTTACCTAAATCTGGCAGATTCAATTTTGTAATGGATACAAAATACACATGCAACCATGCACACGCACAGACACACACACATACACACACACATATTCATGGATCACACTTCCCAATGATTTTATCTTTAATTTATAGTAGACATTTTTTATCTGTTTTCCTCATTTGCTATCATATATAAAAGAGGGATTGCAAAACAAGGTCTATCTCATTCTTTTAAATGCATTGAAATTACTATTTGTATTTCTTTGCATTTTTTTTTTTTTACATTAGATAAATCCTCCCCCATCAGAACTCAGAACAGGGGAATCCTCCTATAATGTATCTGGAATAGTATCACTCCACAGAATGAATTCAGCCTAAGCACAAAGCTAATTTTTATCTGAACTGGCTCCCTTGCAAGCAAAATGGGACTAGAGAATGAGATAAGGAATGTTAGTTCGTTATCACTCATGGAACAAATCTCTTAATAATACAGAATGGCACGTTAGTTATTTCTAGTGCCAATATTAGGACAGTAATGAGAAAAGAAAAGCATTATATATTCATTCTCCTGACAGGTATTACAATAAGACTAGGGACAGACAAAAAAAAAATTAATCAATTACACTTGGCCAAAAGGGAAATAGAAATGGTAAGAACAGGTCTGGAAACAGGAACAAAAAAAATCCACTGTGCTGGAACAAGTTCAATTCCAGTCCACTTCTGCAGACTCTTACCAGGCTCTTATCAGAATCTACTTCCATTCCTGCTCCTTGCTCTCAGAGTCCTCTGTTGATTGCCGGGGCATTGGAAAGTTATCCTTCCCTAGCCAGCCCTGCAACATGACCTCAGGGCACAGGTTCCCTCTACTTCCTGGACCAACAGTCCCAGAACTGAAGCAGAGGAAATGCTCTGTGGTGGGAAGGGAAGGGTTCCTAAGCATCGGACAAAAGCCTGGGGGTTCATTGCAGGAACTCCCTTACTCCATGTTCCTAATTACAATGGGGGAAATTATCTTGGTGAGTTTGATCACCTTTAGTGCAGATGAGATTTTATTCTTCACTGTGATGGTGCAGTTAATCAAAGAATGCAAAATCAGAGCTGTGGGTTTATGTCTATTTTTATGCTTTAAAGATTGAGCTTGTGGCTTTTTAAGAAATTCTGAGTATGGCATTACTGGGACCAATGGAAAGTCTTTCTTTGAGATTTAAAATTGTTTAATTACAAAATATCTAGTATGTACTTTAAGGAGTTTTTGCATTTTTGTGAGACCTATCTATAAGGGCACTAATTCCACTCATGAGGGCTCTACCCTCACGGTCTGATCACCTCTCAAAGGCCACTACTCTCAATACCATTGTCTTCAAGGTTAGGATTTCATCATATAAATATTGGCAGATGACAAGGGGACACAAACATTCAGACCATAGCAATTATGCTTTAGGAAATCTATTGTTGGTGTTATTTTCAGGTGGGACAATGTTAAAGAATTGATAGGAATGGCTATATATAGCATTAAAATAGAAAAGGTATTTAGATAATATGTCTTACATACATCTTGGGATTTGTTCCATAAAAGAGATAATCATGTAGTTATATATGCCTAGGATTATTTTGTTTGTTATATTTTTACCAAGGAATCAAACATTTTAAATCAATATGATTAGACTAAACATGACATGGGCAGAAGGAACATGATTTAGGCTGAAAGGTACTTGGTCATACAGATGTGACACAGAGGAAGAAAAAATATTAGCCACTTGCAACCATTAGAGAGAAGGAGGAACTGCAGGGGAGTTTTAAAAACGTGTACAGAACACAAGACTGAAGCCATATGGGAAAGCATTTGTGGATAAAAGCATGCAAAATCAACAAGTTCTCAGTTATATTCCTCACCAGCGATATCTTCACCATAAACACTTCATCTGCCTCACAACTGCTCTCTTCATTGCATTCATGTTCCTGTTCAGTAACAGTGAGGTTTGACCCCAGGACTGTAAGATAAGGGGATGCAAGACCCAGTCGGGTTATCATTATAGACATGGGTGGACATGAACTCCTTTCTATCAGGATTTTTTCTGAGAAATCATTCCTTAAATTGAAGGGCTAGTAATTTCAGAGCTCCATTTCCACTCAAAAGACCCATCACTTACAAATGGGCTTATGAGGAGCTCCTGGGTGGTACAGTTCGTTAAGCATCTGACTCTGGGTTTTGGCTCAGGTTGTGATCTCAGAGTCACGAGATTGGACCCCGCAATGGGCGCCACGCTCAGCTCAGAGTTTGTTTGATATTTTCTCTCCCTCTTCCTCTGCCCCTCCCACTTGTGCTCTGTCTGTCTCTCTCTCTCTCTCTCTCTCTCTCTCAAATAAATAAATAAATAAATAAATCTTTATTTAAAAAAATAGGTTTACCAGAACTGCTTTAATTTGCCTTACCCTGGCTCTATTTCCAACGGAACAGGAAAATGATAGACACAGTCAAGCAGACCGTTCTTGAGCAATGTTTTTTGTTTGTTTGTTTTTACTTTTTTCTAGATATGTTAGGATTTGGGGGAAAAGAAAAATGTAGATTATTATCTTCTGGGAAAACTAGTAATCTAATGAGCAGTAAGACTTAATGGTCCTAACAAGATGCTGTTCTTTCACGTCCTATTTGGCAATGCTTTAAAATTGGTGAGTGGCTGATAAAGGTCTGTTCTCCTTTACTGAAATCTTGAGGCCAGATGTACTTGAGAATTCAGATAATTTTTCAGATATAAGAAAGTTTATAGAACATTTGCTTTATAGCATATAACTATACACAGATGGGTCCGAGATAGCAGCCTGTGATCAGACACATTAACATTTCTGCAATGATATATATAAAGTCATATTAAGTTGTATAAATACAGACTAAATAGTCTCATGTGACCTCAAGATTGGTTTTGCCTCCAAATGAGATGTCTCAAACTTCTGAGAAAAGACTCCATTTTTAGAGATTTTTGGAGACTGGAAGACAGCTAAGGAATTGTCAACCTAAAGAACAAAAATTATTGTTATTTACTATTACTATTACCACTGTGCATACCACTACTACATTTATTATACAGCAAACATTTTTTAAATCCTCACCTTAGTCCCTTAGATGCATAATAAAACTCCATTTTAGGAAATTATGAGTCAGACACCTGATAAGAAACAGAGTCATGATCCTATTCTATGAATGTCTGACTCAAAAATACATGACTATAAATATATATATGTATCACTTTCTACTACCTATCTTCCCCTTTTTACTGAACACATATTTATTATATATATTGAATGCCTACTATGTGTCAGCATTTTTCTTGTCACTGAAGAGACAAAAGGGAACAAAACAAATGTTCTATTCTCACAAAAGCTATATTCTAATGGGGTGGCAAAATTAGACAAAAATAGACCAAAAAAGAGATTTTAAATAGAAAAAAAATAGATTTTAAATTTAATTTTAAATTTTAAATAGACAAAAAATAGATTTTAAATAAACAAAAGAGATTTTAGAAAACTACAAAGTAGTGCTAAAAAGTGTAGAATAAGGAAATAATTATTAATGATGTGGAGACACATATTTACTATGGGGTCATGCATAAAGGCCTCCCCAAGGCCTGTGAGCTGAGAAACAAATGAGCAAGGGAAGTGTGGTAACTGGGGAAGAGCATTCCCGGCAGAGGGAAGAGGAAATGCAAATGGACTGAGGTGTAGGGCAGGCAGATAAAACACCAGCACGTTCCATGTGATGCCAGTATATCCCTGTGTGTTGCCAGTATCCCCCACGTAATATCTGAAATATATTTATACTGAAAAGTTATTTGCTATTTATGTAAAATTTAAGTGGTGTCCTTTATTTTTAATTTCCCAATCTGGCAACCTCACTAAAGTAAAAATGTGTTTCACCTATGATAGGGATGGCAAAGAGGCTGAGCAAGGAGGTCAAAACAGCTAGAATGGAGTGACCCGGAAGAGGGAAGTTAAGAAAGATACCATCTGACATGGAAGTCACCAAACACTCGTGGCCAGTGAGAACTCAAAACACGGTTGTTCAACACTGAGATGCGCTGTGGGTCTAAAATGTTCCCGAATGCCAAAGAATTGATATGTAATTAAAGGGGGAACACCTCAGTAGTAATTTTTCACATTGATTACATAATGAATTGATAATATCTGGGGTATACTGGGTTAAAGTACTTTGTTGAAATTAATTCTACTTCCTTAATTATATCATTTAATTTTTCTACTATAAACTTCCAAATGATATATGTGGCTAATAGTGTGTCACTATCAGACAGTGCTAATGAGAAAGGGAATGGCTAGGGGAGGAAGGAAATCTTAAAGACCATGGTAAGGACCTTGGATTTACTTGAGTGGGATGGAGAGGCATTGGGGGTTTTAAGCAGAAATGTGACATGATCTGACATATTTTAAAAGAATGACTGGGATTGCTGTCCTTAGTTCCCACTAACACACCCCAAATAAAGTATCTTACACACAAATGCTTCTTCTAGGCAATGCCTACTGTCACTATCTGTACAAATTACAGTTTACTCTCACCTTGTCTCCCAAGCTCCAGGCTAAGTCATCACATTGATTGCAATTTACCCACCCAACTGACTTTCTAAATCCTGCTTTCTAGAGTTACTGACTCAAAAATATTCTTGGAGAACCTACCATGTGCCAGGCACTATTCTAGATGCTGGGGATATAGCAGGAAAAGGCAATGAAAAATTGCTTTTTTTTTTTTTCTTTTTTCAGAAAAAGGAAAAGCAATGAAAATGATCTCTCATGGGGCTTATACTTTAATGGAGACAGCCTGTAAACAAGCAAAACAAAAATGAAAGAAAAAAATGAAGAAATACATATAGTGTACTAGATTTTAAACGGTATGGTAAAAATTAAAACAATGGCTAGAGAGCACCAGAGTGGGTTATTTTCATTTTATATAGAGTAATGAGTTGTAAATCCTCACATGAAAGAGTGGAGTGAGGAACACATGGATGATGGGAGAAAGAGAGTTCCAAGCACAGAAAGCAACTAACACAGAGGCTCTGAGACCAGAATGTGGTTGGTATGTTGGAAGAACAGCAGGGAGGACAGGCTGTTTAGGTAGAGTGAGCAGGTGGGATAGTAAGAAACAAAGTATGCTGTGACAAAGCTACCTATTCCAAAGCTCCTTCTTGGATGGCAAAGCTTGTTTAAGAGGGTTTAGTACAACTGAATCAGGAGAGAACTTTTGAGACACATATGTTCCAAAAGAATGTGGCCCTTATGACTGAGCTTTGGAGCTCCAGAATGCACGTGCGATGTACCACAACAGGGACGCCGGATGGCCCTATCGTTACTGTCCCTATCAGAACTTTGCATTTTTCTACTTTTTTTTTTTTTAAGATTTATGTATTTATTTGAGAGAGAGAGAAAGTGCGTGGCTGCGCATACAAGTAGGTAAAAGAATAGTAGGAGAGGGAGAGGGAGAGAGAATCCCAAGCAGACCCCCACTGAGCATGATAGGAGGGTCGATCCCAGGATCCCGAGATCATGACCTGAGCCAGCATCAAGAGTCTGGCACTCAACTGACTGAGCCACCAGTTGCCCCCATATCAGAACTTTTAAATGAGTACACTCTGAGCTTGCCTTGCCCTCTGGGGAGATGGGCGAGAAGCAAGCAGGGCTAGGATTGAGGGTGTGGCTTTTCAGAGAAAGTTTCTTATAAGAGGTGAAATGAGCAATTATGATTTTTATACGGGAGACAAATAGGGAATTTCAAAAAAAAATTGTATTCTTAAAACAAGACCAGGCTAATATGAAAAAAGAACCAATTAGAGAATTGAGGAATTATATATGCCATTGTCAAAATGTGAAATTTGTTAAATAGGCCGATTGGATAGGCTGTTAAAAAGAAAGATTAGGATAGGCTGATTGAATGGCATGTTTTAGAGGCTAATAAGTGATAACCAAAAAAATAAAGAAAAGGAAAAAAGAACAGGCTAAGTGGGATCAGGAGGGCCAAGTGTGGAAGGGAAGGGGCAGGAGGGAATAGTAGCCAATGGGTATCATGCTAGAACAGGAGGCCAACATGGCTGGAATTTTGTCCTGTAGCTGATTTTTCACAATCAAAGAGGCCATAGGGAAGCAGAGGACCTCTGTGGGTCCCCTAGGTAATCAAAGACCCCCCCTTATTGTTGCATTTGTGTGCAACAGGAGGATGGAACAAGGAATAAGGAGACATTATACAGAAGAAGCACTACTTAGAAAAGACAGAAGACTACTTGGAGGAAGAGATACGAAAGCAAATAAGGCCTGTGCACTTGAACTCTCATAGCACACACTGACCTGTTGACCCCTCAGCAATTATCCATTCGATACCCATTAAGTGTCACCGTGACCTGCTCTCAGGAGCTCCCAAGCTAACCCTGGAGAAGGACATACATGTTGGTGGAGAAAGTGAGACTCTACCAGTGCAGAATCATGCAGATGACTGAAATCAGCATTTCACAGATGTGTTCTGAAGACATTGTCCCTTCATATGTTTTGTGATAAAATGACCCAATGATCCAATATGTTAGGGAAACATTGCAGACTGTATCTCTATCTTAAAAATTCCTGATTTACAGTGGCACATTAAATGCTTTGAAATGTCCCAGAGTAGAAAACTGCAGAACTGGGGCACCTGGCTGGCTCAGTCATTAAGCATCTGCCTTCAGCTCAGTTCACGATGCCAGGGTCCTGCGATTGAGTCCCGCGTGGGGCTCCCTGCTCCGTGGGAAACCTGCTTCTCCCTCTCCCACTCCCCCTGCTTGAGAATTCCCTCTCTCGCGGTCTCTCTCTCTCTGTCAAATAAATAAATAAACAATTTAAAAAAAAAAAAGAAACTTGCAGAACCTTGTTTAATCTACCATTTCTCAAATTTATTTGGAAAGGAAACACATGTTTGTATGTATCTGAATTACAGCTCCATAGAGTCTGCTGTGGGAGAACAGCTTTTGAGAGGACTTGCTGAGTGTACTGACCTGGGTACACCTAAGGGAGAAAATACCTGTGCACCCTTTCCAGGCACAGCTTTTCGTAAAGTGTTGGCTCTGCCTAAAATAATCTGGAATGAGATCTCCTCCAGTTGAGCCTGAGACAGCGACCCTAACCCAGTCCCCTCTAATTCCCCTCACCCACTTCTTAACCCCCTTTGCCCTGAGGGAAAGAAGAGTGACTCACTCTCCATCTCTCTTCCTCTCTCTTTCTCAATCCATCCTTGAAAATATTTTACTTTATCTATTTTTCTCCTCTCACCACCTAATTCTCTTCTATTAACCATTACCAAAAATTAACAAAAATGTAAATAAAATAAAATAGACCCTGACCTCATCAGAGACTACCCCTAAAGGAAAAAAGTGTGAAACAAGTTCTGTGGCAGGTGAGGCCACTGGCTTCACAAAACACAGAGGCCTCACAGAGGAGCTTGAAGCACTGGTCCAACTAGAACAGAGAACAAGACTAGAGGTTTGGGAAAACGAGGGTGCCGAGTTCTGAGCAGAGAAACAGGCCATGAGTATCCAAATCTTTTGTTCTTCCCCTGTTAGCAATGACTTTTTCCCCCATGGCTCGAAGCAACAAATTCTGTAGCTAACATGCGCACATGTGTTTTCCATAAACATATTCACATCTGTCTCTTCTGTTACAGATTTCTTTTCTTAAATGTTCCAACGACAGTAGTATTCTCAGGTTTAGACATTTACTTTAGCTAAAGCAATGTCAAAACAGAGAAGAGAAAGTTGTCTCTTTCTCCTTGAGGCTTCTGAGTCTACAGGGGGACTGTTTTTTAGGATTAGAAAAACACACATGTGAAGAAAAGGAAAAGGACCAAATGTGGGCTTTGGATATGTTGTGTCCTGCCACAACCTGGCCTACGATAGTGACAAATTCTTTTAATCTCTGGGGTTTGGTTTCCTCTTCTGTGAACAGGAAGCAGGGCTCTAAAACAGGGGTCAGCAAACTGCAACCAATATGCCCAATCCGGGCACTGCCTGTTTTTATAAATAACACTTTACTGGAACACAGCCGCACCCACTAGTTTACGCATTGCCTCTGGCTGGTTTCATTGACAATGACAGAATTGACTAGATCTGAGTAGCTGTGACAGAGCCTGTATGGTCTGTAAAGCCTAAAATATTTCCTTTCTGGCCCTGCATTACAGAAAAAGTTTGCTCAGTAAATTTCTGCCAGCTCCGACATTCTGTGATACAGATTATTACCCTACAAGAGGCTTAATTGTTGTCATTGGAATACAGGTGTTAGGAGAAGAGTAAATGGCCTGAGCGAAAGCCACCCCAATTTAAATATTTCATGCACCTTCACCGATTGCTTTTGCCACCCACAGCATTTTGACAATGAACCACACACCAAATGGCTAGAATCAGTGCCAAGGAAACACATTTTGAAAACAAAGCTTGCTTTCTGGTCCATGCCTTATGAAAATGTATGATGTGAATCACTCTCAAATAAGGTGTGTGTTGTGCTGTGTCTCCAGCTTTGAATCCCAGAAACCACAACATTCCTCAATTTAGCCTCCTCCACAGAAGAGGGAGAGCTTGCCTTGCCAACCAGATGAACAAACTCTGACATTTTATTTATTTTGCTTTCTGGAAACACTCACTCAAAGGGAAAAGGGTCCCCAAATTTTCTGCAGCTGCTGTCTGGATCTTTTTTTTTTTTTTTTAAATATACCCTAGGAAACTGCCTGGGTGGCCATGGAGAATGCTTGAATCGGCCTGAATTTCATATATGGGGAACTTTGAACAGTTTACAGTGATCAGATTATCCACAGGGTCCTGGTTGTCTCTGGAAGCCCATTCACAATTACCTACATACTACTGCCTGGGATTTGCTACAACACCAAGGGGATTTTCCGGGATGATGCTCTCCCCTTAACATTGAACTCAATACATTGAAAGACAAGCTACTCCTCCAGGTTTGACATCAGGGAAGAATTCACTTAGAAGGATGTCAAAAACATAAAAACTCAATCACCAAATGATTACAGACACTGAACCTCAGAGTCACAGAGAGATTCTCAATTTCATAAGAGAAACGTTTCCCATCGTGTACATGAGTTTGAGGGAGAGGTGTGCACGTTCTTTTAAACAAGTTACCAATTTTGCCAAAGTATCAATTTGACTAATTAATAATTGCACATAAGATGAAAAAAATAATAATAATAGGCAAGAAGTGTCATTTATACTGGAATTTCATAGCAGTTTTTCTTTTTTCTTTCTTTTTTTTTTCCCCATAGCAGTTTAATAGAAATATGTTACCGATAGATGATGGTAGATGTTGTTGAGTTCTTTGGGACCCAAAACCACCCCCATTCATTCCCTTGGTTCATAGAGGACACTGGACACTGTGATAGACCATTGCCGAAATTGAAGTAGGGCAATTTCTTCACATATATACCACATTCCTACCCATTTTCCATGTTGGGATAAGGATCTTGTGAGAAAAATAAGCATTTTGATAACAACATCCTTTGGAAGTTTCAGCCAACTTAGCTGGTCTGACCACACCTCTCACGGCAAGAGACTAAGCATTTTGTACATCTGTACACGGAGCCAGTCCTGAATTTCTGCTCCTTACAAGGAAAAGGAGAGAAGCAATGTGAGGGGGAATTCCAGAAAACAGATCCGAAACCATCTCCAAACTCGGCTTCCCCCAGCAACTTCCCTAGACTCTGAAGCTGTTGTTGTGGTGAGGAGGGGAGCGGGGCAGGGAGGGGCCTCAGGTTTTCTGCAAGCGTTGGTGTCCCACCTCCAAAGCAGGTACCTGGAGACTGACATCGTGGACTGCCAGCTATGCCAAGTCCTCTGAATACTCTGAATCCTGAATATTAGTTCTGGTAATTGTTACAATGCTGCAAAGCTGGCATTTCTACATGATGATTATCCCTGTTTCATGGGTGAGGGGATTTAGATTCAAACCAGGAAAACCTTCTGAAGTCACAGATTTTGTTCTAGCAAGAAGAAGATACGGACTCAATTCGGTTTGGCTCCAATACTCTTGCTGGACCCGCTGCACTCCTCTTTGGGGAGAAGACCTCTTCCTTTGGAGCTGGCCTGTCAAGAGAAAACCCTTCCCTTTCTCTTTTTTCATGGAGGCTGCGAGAACTCTCTGATGCAGAGAGGACAGGGCCTGGTGTTCTCTCCAGAAGTATCCTTGGCCCTTGCTTCACAGCCCCCAGGCTCTGACTTAGAAGCTGCTGTCCTTGCTAGCCGCGCCCTGGAACCACTCAGCGGGATCAAGACCAGTGACAGAGTTTTACCACCTCACTGCATGCCAGTCTGTCGTGGTTCCTCGGGAAGTGTTGTGATGTATGCTTGCCAGCTGCCCCGCAGACGTGTATGTGTGCTTGAGATGCAGGTGACAGCTTTGCGGGGGTGTCGCTCTGCCCAGTGTGCCACTGTGGGGGCCTGGCCACCGGAAAGAATAAAGAGGGGTCGCCTCTTTATTTTCACTCTCCTCTCTGCCCACAAGGCAGTGGCTAACACTTGACTGCTCTCAGGGACAGAGCTGTCTCTCCCGTCTCTGTCATAACATAGAGATGATGCCAAAGCTGTCACAAATCTCAGCAAGGCAGACACATGGGAGACAAGGAGAATCTGAGAGTGAAAAGTGCAAATTCTGTAGTCTTCAAAAAATTATTATTTCAAAGAATGTGACACACGCACACACATATGGATATGTGTATATATTTAGGCGAAGAAAGCGGTGGGAAGTAGGCAGTTGAGAATTTGAGATCCTTTGGGAGGCTATTTTGATGACAAACTAAGAATGATTTACATAATTTAGTTCTTCTAAAGTGCTCCAGTTGAAAGCAATTTCTTTTCAATGGTAGGTGAGAAATCCGCTCCCCACCCCCAACACACACATCATCTTGTTTACCTGTGGGTTCTCTTTAGCAAATTTTAAATAGAATGTACAAAAGGCACTTGATCTAAACTGGTTCATCGCAACTATCAAACGTGTGAGACCTGATTAGTCGGATATGGTAAAAACAAAGGCACAGCTGAGATAGGGTTTATCAACAGCCACTATTTCTCCGTTCCCAAATCAGCATCTTAAAGGACTCTGATCACCTCAAGCTAGAGAACATAAATTTTGAAGAGATAATAGCAGGATACCCATGAAAATGAAAATGACAACAGCGGTTGTCTCCGTGCGTTCTAAATGGAGGGGACAAATGGGATTGCAAGGGGCTTATTTATATGCTTTTATGTCTCTTGGATTTTGAAACAAGTGTGTTGTTTCTTCAAGTTAATTGAAATGAAAATTTAAACTTAATATTCGGTGTCACTAGTTTTATTTACTACCTCTTTGAAGAGGAAGCCTTCTGTTTGTTCTCCTCATGTATTCGCTGGACCTTCAAAATCTTCAGGGGCTCTCATCACTCCTTTCTGATCTCTGCACCATGTCCCTTTCCACTCACTTGCATGCTGCCCTGGAATGTTCTTCAGCACTTTTCACATGATTATGCTGTACGTCTGTGTCAGGAATATGGGGATCCCAGAGGGACTGCCAAGGAAGGCTATATGAGTGTTGGTCTGATGGCTGAAGGCCTAGGTTATAATTCTGGCTTCTGCCTCTTACTAATTTTATACCCTTGTCCAAGTTACTAAAACTCTGTAAAGGCGCAGTTCCCTCATTTCTGAAAAGAAGACAATACAGTAATAAAAATACTTTGTTGCATTATCAAAATATTGAATAATAATTTCTTGTTGAATTGTCAAAACATTAAATTTGTCCAGGCTTCCATAGATAGTATTCCTCAATAAATAATAGTTATTGTTATTATTCCTTTGTGTTTAGATCAATGTATAATTCTCACACTTTAAATTCTAAAATTTCAATAAATCTTGCTAGTTAAATGCAATAAATCATGCTAGACTCTGACTGAAGCAAATAAGAAAAAGCATACAGACAGTGATGAGACTAGGAAAAGATAGGCAAATGGTAGTTGTCATTCTAGAAATCACATTTCTTCTACTGCCTTCCCCACAACCAGACAAAGAAGTAACCATACATAAAAACTACATAAGACCATCTCCTTCACCTTGTTTTTTCCTGGGTTACTTTCTTGATAAGTTGCCAAGCAGAGTGTGGAGTCCAGGTTCCGGCATTTTAGATGTACTTTTCACCCTGGGTTTTTCCCTCATGGTCCTTTGGTTTTGATCTTTGGATTCCAGTATTCCTAATTACTTAGATGTAATTCCCAGCCCTCACAGAGCACAGCCTCCACCATTAGCCACTTGCCTGTCTGCCAAGACCTGCTCCAGAGAGGAAGTGAATGGAAAGGCTTTCATGGTTGAGGTCAGGAAACTTTACTGAATGTCCAACACATGCTGAGTGGTGTCCTCAGGCAGTTTTGGGCACGCCTATGTCCCAGACATAAAAGAAATAATGTATTTGGCTCCATTCCCCCAGAGTCTTATACAAAGTCAAAATGAAATACAGAAAGGCGAACTCTAGGTTTTACATGGATGCACTCTGTCTCGCACAAGGTTGGGCTGAAACATACAGTCTAGGCCAGTTCCCTGTTTCCTTCCCTTTCTCCTGTCCTCAGCAAATGCATGACCATCATTTCTAATTAAAATGTATTTTCTGGCAGGAAGATCAGGCACACAGATTTTAACCAATTTTAAGCAAATAAATAAATGAGTCTGTCGCCAAACTCTTGTGTGTGGACCAGACTGTGGGTGGTCATTATGAGGTTACACTCCAGGGTAGGAAACACCGAGCTCATGCTTTTCAAAGTGCCAGGCAGCCAATTAACTAATTATATCCAGAAATTCTTTTAATCTCCATGGCAAGACAATTCAGCATTACCACATATAGATTATATTCCACACAGATCGGGAAGAGTGTAAAATGGCTACGTGTTGGGAACAAAAATTAACAATTAACAATAAGCCAGCGACGAAACATCATTTTGTCTTTTGTCACAGATCCTGACCCTGATATCTACCACTGGTTTATGGTCTTAATAGTAAGGTTAAGTGCAGTCAAGGCAATGCAAACATTTATATCCCCTGATGGAAGCAAAGGGACATATTCTTTTGCTCCTGAAACTCAGCTGTTAAACCCAGCAGTAAAATGCTCACAGGAGAATTGTGGAGAAAGGACACCTGGATTCTGGGGGAAATGCATCGTTCATCACTTTGTTCTTTTAAATATGCGGAAATATTTTTGCTGTCCTCTTATGCCTTTTGTAGGCTGTTAATGATGGGAGAAACTGATCAAACACAGGCAGGCTTTCACATTTAGAATGGATAAGAGGAGAGCAACAAATGCTCAACATGTGTTGTCCAACACTAGCCAGGGAACGGCTTTCTATCACATTTTATAAACCTTCAGTTTGACACAGACTTGGAAGAGCATTCACATTCATACAAACTTGCCTGATTTTGCACACTACTGCTCCTAATAATGAGCAGCAAATGCCTGGGCGAATTCCTCCACTCCTGCCATTTGTTTCATTTTTGCTGGAAATTGGGAATTTCTAAGGTCATCATATACATTTTCCAGATATTCAAATATTCCCCAAATAATCGAAGTCTAGATTCATATTAAGAAATCCAGGAGACTTGCCCTTATGACATACTTTTCCATGAGGGATGCTTTGAGTGTGCTGGGCTTGACATTGTTTTAGCTAGTCACACATCTGCACAGTTCCTAGCTGAGTGCCAAGACACAAAACTCACACTGGTGCTGCAAAACATTTTAAATCTTACACAGCAAACCCAGATGTCCAACACTATATAAACCCCTATTATTAAGCTATAGAGAATCTAACTAGTTAAAACACAGAATAGTTAAGTAGTTCTTATGGGGTAGGAGTGCCATGAAAAAATTGCTTCAACACCAAAGGTGTCCAGAATCCAGAAAGTTTGGGAACCTCTAACATAGCCCCATTTATATGAACCCCAAATTCAAGAACATGAACTTAAACATGGCATCTGACACCTTGCATATCCTGGAAGGCATATATTGGATAACAGAGGAACCCTCACTTATGTAATGCTTATGGGAGAAAACAAACTCAGAGCAGGGTCTCAACTGTATTTTGGTCTCTATGCTAAGTGCTCTTTCCCAAATCTAAAAGACTTCCCCCAGAGGGAATGAATAAACAATTTCCAGCAAGGCTGGAATAGGAACCAGGGCTTTGTGCTGTATGTTCTTCAGTAGAGGGGGCTATGAAAACAGAAGTGAGATGACATCTGTTGTCTCCTTCCATCTGTGTTGTTTAATGTAATTCCAGAGGACCTTGGGTAGTCCCCTTGAAACAACTTGGTCTTGCACAAGAACACAGATGCCAGCAGTTTAACAAGGATGATACTCAGTGCGGCCTTTCAGAAGAAATGAGCTATTAAACTCTACAGGAAACTGATCTGCTTAAAGAAGAGAGGTTCATTGGGGTCCAGAAACTTATGGAAGTGAATTTGATCCAAGGTATTGTAGGTGGGTCTGGAATATCAAGACCAATGACTAAAAGATAAAATACTTTGGCCATAATCCTATAAGGAATAGGAGATTGAATTAGGACATCAGGGATTATGAAAACATTGCCAGTTTGGCAATAAAGCCTTGTCAGGGAAAACAAACCTGAGGGCAGAGGCAAGCAGATCTCTCTTGATTCTACTATGAGGGAGCCATCTGGAGTCAGAGGATTAATCTCTTCTGTTTGACAGTGACTACTTAATGATCCATTCATTTCTTTAAAGTTACTTCGACAACATTTTTGAAGGAAAAAATAAATTGTAACTAACTTCAATCACAATTGCACCCTGATAGCTCTCTCCCAAAGAAAATAACTGATTAATAACCCTGTAGCATCAAAACTAAAGGGGAGAGTAATGCCAGAAACTGGGCATGGGTCATGACTTTGGGTTTTTCTCTACTTAATATTGAACTGTGCCCAGGCTATGACTCTCTCTGCTCCTACGACAATTTCTCACTAGAAATTTCATTCAATCTCATAGCTTTAAAGGCCACCCATCTGCTACCAAATCACCAATTTCTTTCTCAACCCAGACCTCTTCTCAGAACTCCAGATTCGTATATCCAATTACCTATATGACTGTTTCTACTTGGATATCTAATAGATGTTTCAAACTTAACATCTGAAAATCCACATCTTGATTCTCAGATCCCAAACCTACCCTTCTCCCAGTCATTATAAAATGGCACTGCCATCCTCCAAATGGCTCAAACAAGAAACTATTGATTCCTCTCATTCTCTTATGCCCTATTGCTGATCAGCCTGGATGGTTTTTGATTCTACTGCCAAAGGTTCTCATAATTTCTCTCCATCTTGTTTGTTGCCAGCCACCATCTCTTATCTTGAAATTCATCACTTCCGTTCTTGTCTTCCTCCATCCAATTTCCTACACGTAATCTTTAAAAAGTAACTAAAATCACTTCACCTGTCTATGGAAACCCTCCAGTGGTTTTCAAACGCACCAGGTTACAACTTGAACCCCTTAGTCACATCTGAGGTCCCTGCATGATCCATCATTACCAAACTTATGTGTTCCTAATCTCCTCTTCAGCCTCTCCATGTATGCCACGCTTCTCTCTTTTCTTGGAAGATATCAAACTCATTTCCACCATAAGGGCCTGTGTTACCTTCCTGGAATGTTTGTGCTTCTGTTCTTCACATGCCTGCCTTCTCGTCATTCAGGTCTCATTTTAAATGACACTTGGAGACACCTTTTGTATCTAGTTCCATGTGTCTTCTAGTCACTTCCCATCATCATCCTGAAGCAATGACCACTACTTGAGTATCTATTTCTTTACTGGAGTATTTTTTTTTAAATCTCTCACCCACACTGAAATATAACTTCTGGCAGTGTAGGAAGTTGTCTCCCCATTCAACACTGTATAACCAGGTGCACTCTCAGCACATGGTATGTGCTTGGTACATGTTCACTAAAAGTCACTGAACTGAAAATGAGTGCCTGGGGAGATAGGGGGACAGGGGGAACCTGGGTGGCTTAGTCAGTTAAGCAACCAACATTTGATTTCAACTCAGGTCATGATCTCAGGGTCGTGAGATTGAACCCGTCGTCCGGCTCCCTGCACAGTCGGGAATCTGCTTGAGATTCTCTCTCTTCCTCTTCCTCTGCTCCTCCCCACCCCCTGCTCACATGTGCTCTCTCTCTAAAGGATAAATAAAACAAAATAAAATAAAATAAAAATGTTTACCTCAGGGGCACCTAGATGGCTTATTCAGTTAAGTGTCCAACTCTTGATCTCAGTTCAGGTCTTATCTCAGGGTCTTAATCTCAGGATCAAGACTTCAAGCCCCACACTGGGCTCCACACTGGGTACAGCACTTACTTAAAAAGAAAAGAAAGGTACTTCAGGCCATCTATTCTATTTTGCTAGTTATATACATATATATTCTCTGGTGGTCACTTATGGACATGGTCACTAAAGCTCACTTCTCTGCAGACTTACACAAAGAAGAAAAAAATAAATAATGGAAGATGAGAAAAGGTAATAAGAAATGGTGCTGCAATTCTCATCCCATAATTAAATTGCTGGCTATATTATGAAAGAATACCTCCTCTGTATATCTGGAAAATAAATGACAGACATATTCCATTAAAAATGTGTGTTTCTTGAATGAGGGACCAGTTTCCACATACTTACACAAAATTCTCTAACTAATTTCACAGGCCTTGATATAATATACAGAGCTAGTTGTTTATTTTTATGTATATCTTAAAAGATCAGCATAATCAACTTAAATGAATTTAAATAGCTTCTATTATGTTCCCATCCTCAGAGGGGAGTAAATAGTAGCATTGGCTTGTGTTAAGTCAAATTAAACTCTCGCGTTTCTCAGAAATTTTAAGAATGCCTATTGGCATGTTTATCCTTCTGCTTAAATACAGTGTTATTGGATTTTTTACAAATTATATAAGAGTTATTACTAGAGTAACTACCTAAGTTCCTGCACATACTATATTATAATTTGATGAAATTTTTTAGGATGAGCAGGCCATTTTCTTTCCTGTGAGAATGTCTCATCATGTGAGAACACGTTGCTCACATGCCATGTTTTTTCTAGGTGTCTTTTTTGTCTGCAGCGCAAGTTCTGTTCTATAGGTGAAAAAGGAAATGATGTTAATTTTCCTTAAAATAGATGTGAGAAAGTGAAAACCCCAGAATTAAAGGGAAAAGCATTCTTTACAACTAGAAAAATAAATCTGTACTTCATGCCAATTTCTGACTGTTGTAATCTGCCTCTTTAACCACTGCAACTTTTCCAACTTTTAACTGTATTTTCAGACAAGGGGGACATAAGATATTTAAGACTATTATGGAGAGTTTTCAACAGTAGCTGAGATATATACTTATTCAACTTTTACTAATTCAAGGAAAATTTGGTAAGATGAGGATAGTTAGAAGCCTTAAATATTTGGAGGTCTAAAAATGAAATCAAGCTACATAAATTTAAGAATTTTATTTTATTACATCATTTAAGCTAAATGTCATATGCATGTCATTCTTCTTATTTTATACATGGATGCACACACAAACCTCTATATAATTTTATATAAATAATTAGCTATAGTTATAAATTTACTGAAATTCTGAGGGATCTTTTCCCCAAAACATCATTTGAATGCCATGTAATTTCCCACCACATGCAGCAACTCTTCTCCTAGGACCTTTACCTTGCACTCCAGCATCCAGCAGCATTCACAAGCCCAATATTTCATACAATTTCAAACACTATTAAGACTAATTCTCAGGGATGACATCACCAAGATGGTAGTATAGGACACCCCAGCCCTAGCCCACCTAAAAAATCAACAATTTGACAGTTTTCCATGAATAAAAACAGCTCTATGAGAGCTTAGGACTCCATATAAGAAACTTCAGTAACACAGTGGAACAACAACAAAAAACCTTGAGAATAAAAACCTAACATTATACCTCAAGGAACTAAAAAAAAAAAAAAAAAAAGAAGAAGAAGAACAAACTAGCCCAAGGTTAAAGGAGAAAGGAAATAACAAAAATCAGAGTAGAAATAAAGGAAATAGGGACCAGAAAAATAACAGAAAAAAAATTAACAAAGAGATGTTTTTGTAAAAAAAAAAAAAAAAATTGACAAAGTTTTACATAGATTAACTTTAAAAAGGAGAGAGAGGGGAAAAAAGGAGAGAGAGAAGATTCAAAATCAGAAGTAAAAGAGGGAATATTACAACTGATATCAGAGAATTACAGAAGTTTCTAAGAAACTACTATGATCAATTGTACACCAGCAAATGGAATAACCTAGTAGATATGGATGTATTCCTGGAAACATACAACCCCCCAAAACTATATCATGAATAAAAAGAAATTATAAAGAGACTAATAATGAGAAATTAGATTGAATCAGTAATCAAAACTCAAGGTAAACCCAGGACCGGATGATTTCATTGGTGAATTCTACCAAACATTTAAAGTAGAATTAACTCCAATCCTTCTCAAACTCTTCCAAAAAACTGAATAAGAGTGAATACTCCCAAACTCATTTTACAAGAACATTATCCTAATACAAAAGCCATATAAAGATACAAGAAAATAAAACTATAGACTGATACCACTGATACATATATATGCAAAAATTCCTAACAACGTATTAGCAAACCAAGTTCAACAGCACATTTAAAAAAAAAAAAAATACACGGGACACCTGAGTGGCACAGTCAGTTAAGTGCCAACTCTTGGTTTCAGCTCAGGTCATAATCTCATGATATGGGATCAAGCCACAAGTTGCACTCCATGCTCAACACAGAGTTTGCCTGAGATTCTCTCTCCTTCCCCCTCAAGACCTCCCGCTCAGGCTCTCTCTCTCTCTGAAATAAATAAATAAATCTTAAAAGAAATCATATACCATGATCAAGTGGGATTTATCCTTGGGATGGAAAGATGGTACATAAGTAAGCCAATAAATGTGATATACCACTTGAGTGAAATGAAATACAAAAGTCATATGATCTTCTCAATAGCTACAGAAAAAGCATTTGATAAAAAATCATATGATCTTCTCAATAGCTACAAAAAAAGCATTTGATAAAATATAACATGTTTTCATGATAAATGTACTCAACACAATAAAGATCATATATGAAAAGCCCATAGCTAATATACCGCTCAATTGTGAAAGATTAAAAGCTTTTCCTCTAAGATCAGAACATGATAAGGATGCCCACTCTCACTGCTACTATTCAACATAACACTGGGAATTCTAGCCAGAGCAATCAAGCAAGAAAAAGAAATAAAAGGCACCTCTATTAAAAATAAAAAATTTAAACTTTTTCTGCAGATAACATGATCTTATATATACAAAACTCTAAAGACTCTATCTAAAAACTATTAGAACTAATTCATGAATTCAGTAGAGTTTCAGGATACAAAACCAACATATAGAAATAAGTTGCATTTCTATACAATTACAACAAAATGTCTGAAAAAAAATTAAGAAAATAACCTCATTCCCAATAACATCAAAAACAATTACATTCTTAGGAATAAATTTAACTAAGGAGGTGAAAGACCTGTATAGTGAAAACTACAAAACTCTGATGAAAGAAACTGAAGAAGACACAAAGAAATGGAAAGACATCCCACATTCACAGACTGGAAGACTTAATACTGCTAAAATGTTCATAGTACTCAAAGCCATCAACAGATTCAATGCAAACCCCATCAAAATTTCAATGGAATTTCTCACAGAAATAAGAAAAGCCATCCTAAAATTCATGTGGAACCACAAAACACCTCCAAGAGACAAAACAATCCTGAGAAAGAATAAAGCTGAAAGCATTAGACTTCCTGATTTCAAACTATACCACAAAACTACAGTGTGGTATTGGCACAAAAACAGATTTTTTTTTGGGGGGGGGAGGCAATATGATACCAAAAGCATAAGAAACAAAAGCAAAAATTAGTAAGTGGGACTACTTCAAGCTATAATGTTTTTGTACATCCAAAGAAACAATCAACAAAATGAAAAGGCAACCTGCAGATGAGAGAAAATATTTGAAAAATCATATATTTGATAAGGGGTTAAATCCAAAATATAGGAAGAACTCATACAACTCAATAGCAAAATAACAATCCAGTTTGAAAATGGGCAGAGGAACTGAATAGGCAAATCTTTCAAAAAAGATACGTGAATAGTCAATGAAAAGGTGCTCAATGTACTAATCATCAGGGAAATGCAAATCAAAACCACATACCTGTTAGAATGGCTATCATGAAAATGACAAGAGAGGGGCACCTGGGTAGTGTAAGTGTCTGACTCTTGGTTTTGGCTCAGGTCTTGATCTCAGGGTCCTGAAATCAAGACCCACATTGAGCTCCACATTCAGCACAGAGTCTGCTTGAAATCCTCTCTCCCTCTCCCGACCCCTCTCCTTTGTGCTCTTTCTCTCTCTCTCAAATGGATAAATCTTTTTTTTTTAAGATTTTATTTATTTATTTTAAAGAGAGAGAGAGATCACAAGCAGGCAGAGAGGCAGGTAGAGAAAAGAGAAAGGAGGCTCCTGCCTGAGTAGAGAGTCCAATGTGGGGCTCAATCCCAGGACCCTGAGATCATGACCTGAGCTGAAGGCAGAGGCTTAACCCACTGAGCCACCCAGGTGCCCCCCTGCTTTTTTTAATGACAAGATAAATGTGTTGAGGAGGAAGTGAGAAAATGGGAAACTTTGTGCATTGTTTGTTGGTATGTAAAATGGTATAGCCAACTATGGAAAACAATATGGAGTTTTCTGAAAAAATTAAAAAGAGAACTACCACATGATCCAGCAATACTACTTATGGACATGTCCATAGGAAATGAAAATAGGATCTTCACTCTCATGCTCACTGTAGCTTTATTCACAATAGCCAAGATAAGGAAACAACCTAAGTATTGGGCAAAAGATGAATGGATAAATAAGATGTGTATCTATAAAACAGAATAGTAGTCAGTCGTGAGAAAGGATGAAATCCTGCCATTCACAACATGGATGGAACTTGAAGGTATTATGCTCAGTGGAACAAATCAGACAGAGGAAGACATATACTGAATGATTATCACTTATATGTGGAATTTTAAAAAGCTGAAGTCATAGAAACAGAAAGCAGAATAGTGGTTACGGGTTGGGAGGTGGGGAGGAAGATGGGATGCATGGGTCAGGAAGGACAAACTTCCAGCTATAGGATGACTAAATTCTGGGATCTAATGTACAACATAGTGATTATCATTAATAATAGTGTATCACATACTTGAAAGTTGCTAAGCTGGTAGGTATTAAATATTCTCCATGCACATGAAAATAAAATAGTAATTATGTGACATGATGAATGTGTGAGCTCCCACTATGATGATAAGCATTTTGCTGTATATAAGGTGTATCAAATCAACATGCTGTACACCTGAAATTTTTTCAGTGTTATCTGTCAATTATATCTCAATACACCTGGGGGAAGAACCCAATAATCAGTTCTAGTTACCAATTCACTTTAAAAAACTTCTGACAAGTGTCACTTTTACAAAAAACTCATCAAGAAAGAATTATTCATAAAATTCTCATGTATCTTTATATTAATTTACTTGGGCTATCATAACAAAGTACCACAGCCAAAATGGCTTAAACAACAAATGTATTTTCTCACATTTGGGAAGTTAGAAGTCTGAAATCAGTAGTTTTTCAGGGTTGGTTTCTTCTGATGTCTCTCTGCTTGGCATGCAGATGGTCATCCTCTCCCCATGTCTTCACGTGGTTTTCCCTCTGTGTGTCTGTGTCCTGTGTTCCTTTTCTTATGTGAAAACCTGCCATATTGGGTTAGGTCCCTCCCCCTCCTCCCAACACACCTTCTTTTAACTTAATTACCTATTTAAAGATCCTATCTCCAAATACAGTCACATTCTGAGGCCCAGAGGTTAGAACACCAACATATCAATGCTTGAGGAAGACACAATTCAGCCTATAACAATGCTCAATGGATTTTTTCAAAAGATAATTAGAAACAGAAGTCAATAAAGTAATCAAGTTTCAAGCAAATTAATAAGAAACAGATAACAAAAATATACTTTAAATTATCTGTGAAATACACAAAATTTAGAGTAGTTTTATTTGAATTTTAGAGCCTGTGTTCTCTACCACTTGCTTCTTATCATGCATGTCTGAAGGAAGCTATGTGCTTCCATCATTCATTTATTAAATGACATGCCCAAATCACACAGCTAATTGATGAGGAAACTAAGATTAGATAAAGACTATATAATTTACAAACAAGAAAAAATGAAAGTATTTTGCCAATATTGAGTTGATCACATCCAGAATACTCTATTCGAAATTGTAATATATAAAAATAATTTTAAAGGATTTCTTTCCTTAAATATAATTTGGTACATGAAGACAGTTAAATACAGAATATAATGAGGGGCACCTGGGTGGCTCACTCAGAGCCGAAGCCTCTGCCTTCGGCTCAGGTTGTGATCCCGGGGTCCTGGCCAGCCCTGATCCAGCCCTGATCCAGCCCTGATCCAGACCCGCATCAGGCTCTCTGCTCGGCAGGGAGCCTGCTTCCCTTCCTCTCTCTGCCTGCCTCTCTACCCACTTGCGATCTCTGTCTGTCAAATAAATAAAATCTTTAAAAAAAAAATACAGAATATAATGAGCTAAAGAATACTGAGGTATACAGGTTAATATACATAATTGATGGCTCCTTTAGGTTAAAAGAAAGCATATGTCTTTAAAATTTTTACAAACAATGTATTTCAAATCCATAATTGAAAGATCATTAACTTTGCTCATTAACTTTTTGGTTTTGTGTATGATAAAGGAACAGCACTTGATGACTCCTAGATTTCTTAAAGAGCTTATAGCAATATTTAGCTTTCAGGATCTCAGGCAATCATAAATTTGCCTTTGCTTTCTTATAACTAGGTATTTGCTGCCTAAATAAGTGATTTTCCAGTCAACTGAAGCCTATTCATTTTAGTATGTCATTTTATAATTTCACTAATTGGGATATAAAAATTTATGAAATGCTCTAATACTTTCCTTCTTTCTTCCCTCTTAATGAAAGAATGTGTATTGCCCATTTTTTGAGCTTTTGCAACTAGGAATCGACCTAAACACGTCCAGCATCTTGCCCAATCTCTTACTCTTCCCTGTGGCTTTGGAATGGGCTGTTTATAGGTGTCAGTGCTTCTCAACTGAATTGAGCTAATATTTGAAAAGTACTTAAGAATGAGAGATTTGGCTTTTTCTGCCCTCTTTGCCACAAAATAGTAGAAAGTAGTGATTCTGGGTAACTACATCTGCTATTTCCCATAGGTAGGCTATAATCATGTCTAAATTGAGAAGCAGTTAGAAATATCAGTCCCACTTATCTATCAGACTTTCGCTGTCCTCCAATATAGTTATATCAGCCATATAGGTGATATTTACATCTCCATCTATCCAACTACTTTGCCAATCTCCCAGTTGTTTCTAACTCCAGACAGGGTAGAGGAAGATTAGTGATTTGAACCTATCAAAACCCATCACTCAGTTCACTGGCCAGGAACACTGAGGAACAGATAAGGATGAGAGGTTGAGGAGACAGAATTCTGCTCACTGTTGGAGTCTTGTCATATGATGCAATTAGATATAAGGCTTTATTTACATCTTGGGCTTTTGCAAGTAGAAACCATGAAAGTTTTTGATCTTGGCATCTCTAATAGATAATATTGTGCCATGCAGCTAGTTACTAGGATGGCATACTTAACCATTTAACGGGCATGGTTTGAAAGGAAAGATTTGGGATTGGTTTTAGCAAGTACTGGTAACATTACTTTCAGGGAACTTTGTAGCTTATCATGACTGTGTCCATATCACTGGCTGTTTGTGGGCAGAAAAATGGCTATTCTGGGGCAGCACTAGGCTCTTGAGGAAGCATACCCTGCTAATGGGGATATAACATTATAGAAAAAAAAAGTGTAATCTAAAGACTTCAAAACTTTTTTAACATGTTAGAATTTTCTTTCCTGCATTTTACTATGTTTCTCACCCAGTTTGCATCGTGGAAGACCAGGAGCTTTAATCTGTAGATAGTTGAGAGCTATAATCTTTAGAAAGCACCAGTAATATTGAGGTTTAATGACCGGATTTCTGGTTTCAGTTCCAGTACCTCTAGTTTCAGCTACGAAATGCAAAGAGCTTTGAAGTTGTCACTTCCATCTTTATAACAAGGAAAAAGCTCAACAAACTGAACAGGGATGACTTTTCTCGGACCCGTTAGAAAATAGAAGTTGCAGGGCCAAGCGTCACAGTGAAATCTGGAGCGAGTGGCAAGATGAAGAGCTGGTCCCAGCCAAGATCTGCTTACCCAGAGCAAAAGCTGCTCATAAACTGGTGAGAACACTGAAATGATACTTTTCAAAAATTGCTGGGGGGTGAATGTGGACTAGCACGAGGGAGAGGAAATTCTGGTGCTGTCTCAGGGGAGCTCTCTTACTTTTGTAGGTTTTACCTCCCCGAACCTCACTAGATTCTCACTGTGAAGAGCCAAAACAACAACAACAACAAAAAAATCTCCCTCCCCTCACCCAGTTCTTGCAACAGAGAGGAAAACTAACACCATAAGCATTTTATGGGGGGGTGGGGAGGGTTCGGCTCACACTGTATTAACCATTAGCCATTAGCCATGTCTTTATTTTCTATATTCTGATGCTCTGACCTCTTGGAACCTTGATGACCTCAGATGGACTGTCAAATCCTAGAGATAGTAAATAGCTCTTTTTCAAATGCAAACCAACCAATCCAGAAACCGCACTCAATCACTTCCTTTATCAGGTTCTCCCACTCCTAGCCAGTACCCACCTGCTTTTATCATCAACTAGTGAGACTCCGGAGCCCAATAAAGCAATGATAACCAGTCAATCCTAAGAGGTTTATCATGCTGTACTCATTCCTTTCTGTGGAAATTACTATGAAGGCTCTTGCACACAGTTCCTCCTTCCCCTTCTTGCCTCATGACAGACCCTGATGATTCCCCATAAGGTCCAACATGATGCGGCATGCCCCTTGCTTTGGAATCTGTGAGTAATAAACTATCTTTTTGATGGCAATCATCTCCAAGTCTGTTGGTCTCCCTATACCTCAATTTTTTATTAGTATATTTCAGGACACTGATTTTATAAGGGAAAGACTTTATTAGAACCTTATCTCACCCACCTGGAAGAGTAATTACCAAACTCCAGTTCCTGTCTCACATAAGGAATGGACAGAGGGGATATAAACCAAGAAACATTTGTGAAGGTCAGCCCTGGAAATAGTTCTAAAGGTCAAAGCCCTAGAACACAGGCCAACTAAAAGACTGAGATTTAGTCATAAGATAAAAAAACATAGTCACATTAGGGGTTAGGGCTTTAACATACAAGTTTTGGGGGAACACAGTTCAGTCCACGGCAGAAGTATAATTTATATGCTAAGAGAAAAGATAAAATGAAATTATAAAATCTTCAATTAAAACCAGAAAAGACAGAAGAGGCAAGATTAAAAAAACAAAACAAAACACAAAGAACAAATACAATGAACACAAAAGAGTTATAAACAGGGTTGATATTAATTCAGCTATTTCAATAATCACCTTAATTGTGAATAATAGAAATACACAAAGATATGCTTTGTCCGAGCAGATAAAAAACCATGACTCGGGGTGCCTGGGTGGCTTAGTGGGTTAAAGCCTCTGCCTTCGGCTTGGGTTGTGATCCCAGGGTCCTGGGATCGAGCCCTGCATTGGGCTCTCTGCTCAGCGGGGAGCCTGCTTCCCCCTCTCTCTCTGCCTGCCTCTCTGCCTACTTGTGATCTCTCTCTGTCAAGTAAATAAATATATAAAATCTTAAAAAAAAAAAAGAAAAAACATGACTCAACTGCATGTTGTCTACAAGAAAACCATTTAAATATAAAGTCTTGGATAGTATAAAGGTACAGGGATAAAGAGAGCCCTTGCTAATAACAATCAAAAGAACACTGGAGTAAAAAAAAAGAAAGAAAGAAAGAAAACTGGAGTAGCTATATTAATTTGAAACAAATTGTAGGGACCTGGTTGGCCAGAGGGAGCCATTTCATTGTGGGCTTGGGTTGACCCTGCCCCTCCCAGAGGAACTCACTTGCAAACCCAGGACATAGGAGTGAGCCAGGCCAGATGGAGACATCCAATCAGTGGGGCGCACATGTATTTGCTATGGTGAATTGGAATTCAGTTGGCCACCCGTATTGCTGACCGAGCATGACTGTGCAGTTTTCCCTGTGTGTTGCAGTCTCATTGGCCACCTGTGTGTGGGCCGGGCTCAACCATCTCTATAAAGGTTAGTCTGTGAGGCTGGGGTGTAGTAGGAGTAGTAGTAGTAGTAGTAGTCCTAGTGGTAGTCATAGGGGGTAATGATAGCGTCGGGGTCGTGGGGAGCAGCGTTGTCGGGAGCATCGTGGTCATGGGGAATGGCCTCGCTGCGAAGGGGAAGCGTCGGGTAAGGGGAAGCGTCAGGGTTCGTGTACTGGTCGTGGTCGCCTCTTTGTAAGAGGTGGCCCCGACTGGTCGGTTTGACTTTCGATGCCTGGAGCAAAATAAAGCTTTGCTTTTCTAAATAACGCTTTACTTTAGCTTTGCATCGGTCTCGTTCCTTTGATCACGGACCCTAACAAAATCAGAAGTCCTAACAAAGAAATGATAAAGAAGGATACACCCAAAGGGTAAAGAAGTCAATTCTTCAAGAACATATAATAAGGCTTAATGTGTATGGACCCAGTAATAGTGTCAACCTATAAAGGCAGAACTGATAGAACTACAACGAGAAATAGGGAAATATACTATTACAATTGCTCCTTTAACACTCCTCTTTCACTAACTGATACCTCAAACAGTTAGAAAATCAGTAAGGACATACTTCTAATTCTGTTCTGTTTTGATCCATTTTAGGGTTTTCTTGGGATAAACCAGAAATGCCTAACGGTGGACCTAAGAAAATCCCAGAAAGGAAAAGCTGTTTGTATTAAACATCATAAAGGTGAAAAGTAGGCTAGGCTGCCCCAATAGATTGCTGCTCCTGGCTGATTGAGGCGTCGGGAAATAAAAACTAAATACTTATGCCTCAGCCCTCTCCTCTCCTTTTTTTTTGGGGGGGGGGAATTCTTTTGTGTCCATATGATGAAGGCATATTCTGGGTTTTACATGTCAAAGCCAGTAACTGCCCAACTACCTGGATTTAAGTCAGTAAAGCTATGTAATTATGGGGTGCCTATTAGCAATGTCATTTTCCTCCAGCCCAAAACCAAACCCTCCAACAACAATAAAAAAATGTAATCATGTTACTCTTTTGGTTTCTGTATGAATGTTAGGACTCTCAATTGCTTTCAGACTCAGGGAATGGGGTTGTTATTTATTAGCTTCTGAACCCCATAATAGAGAATATAATTTATCGTTTTCTGATGATTCTAGAAAAAGTATTTTGTTCTGTTGATCAGTAATCTCTTTTTGCCCGTAAATAGAGATATTTGACAAGTGGCAGTGATTCAGCCGCTCAGAGACGTCCAGGATGATGGCTCAGGGATCCACTTGTACCTTCCCTGCAAATTCACAAGATGTTACCCCAGCTCCAAACATCACAGTCACATTCAAGGCATAAAAAAGGAAAGAAGAAAGGCATATCACTTACTTCAATCTATCAGGAATGCAAAAATGTTTCCAGAAATTCCCCAACAGATACTTAAGTTTCATTGACTGAACTGTGTCACGTGGTCACTTCTTGCTTCAAGAAGGCTGGGAAAATAAGTAATTAGCTTTTCCAGCCTTTGTGGTGGAAGGTGACATGTGTCACAGGGGCTGATAATGCCTATGGGGACAGCCAACCACCAGGGTCAACCACAGTATGGACAGTGATGTTTTTAGAAGCTTTTGAATGGTAAGGTTTTGTGTTTAGTTTGGTGAGGATTTATTGTGGGTGATTTTCTCCTCTGTTACTTTTTTTTTCTTTTGTTTGTGTATTCCCACCTGTTTTTTATCTACCACATTGCTTTCAACAAATATATAGCTTAGTAGTAACACTTTTGTGGGGAAAAAAGTTCGTAAGCTTTGTGATAGTTTTGCCTTGTTTTGAGGAATTTTTTTTCCCTTTTACTCTGATTTCATTTGTGTGTCTAGCATCATTAATGTTACAAGTTTCTGACTTACAAATAAAGGGTAGTATTTTTTCTAACATAAAAAAAAAAAAAAACTCACATTAATTTTCTTATGGTCACCTGGCTGTGTTTGGGTTTTACAAAAGAAGAATCTTGGGATGTTCAAGATTTGGACTATCTAAATTCTGCTAATACTTGATAGAAATTATTCAAAATGTGGTTTTCATTTTTCTTTTGTGTTACCCTTGCTGTGAAATTTGTCCCTGCTTTCTTCTTCCCACGTCCTGAAGCTTAGCCAGAGAGCAGTGGAAGGTGCTACTCCTACAAATTTGGTTCAAATGTTTTCCCAATTTTGAATTTCATTCGGAGTGACATGGGCTTCACAACAGATTCCATTCCTGCTTTTCATGAAAACTTAAAAGCATATTGGTAAGATTTTTTTTTCCCCTTTCAACTTTGAAACATTTTATTAATAGAACAGTATGACATTATGACGTAATGTTTGTTGACTCTGCAAAGATTTTTCTAAAATGTCTTCCTCTGGATTTGAATGGGCAAAACGTATTAAATCTGAATGGATTTATTTATAGTATTAACTGTTACAAATGTAACTCCATGTTTTGAAAGTTTCCCATTTTGTTTGGTTAAAAAAAATATAATCTGCCATGTGTGACACTGAATTAAAAATCAAATACATAAAGACTTTAGGCCAATCTTTCCAGAAAAAATAAATATTAACAAGAAATTGGTCTTTAAATAAGTTCATTGAATCTAGTATAAATAAAAAGGTTGCTGTCCACGTAGGTATTTTTCACGTAACCATTAATTTTCATGTTTTGCACATTCTCCTTACACATGGATCACAAATTGGAAAAGAAGAATGCCAACAACAAACAGACCTTGACAGAGATGCCGGACGTCACTCCTGCACAAGCTTGCTGCCAGAGTAATTAGTGCAGAGCCCGCCTCTTGTTCTGGGTGTCAGACCGGCCTTTTGCTCTGGGTGGGCATCGCCTGCATCTCACGGCCAGGCTAGGTGAGCACACAGAACAGAGCTGGCAAATCACACTTAGGCACTTGCTGTCTCGACTTGCTTTTTGGAACCGAGGCTGCCAGACCACTGCTAAAATTGATTGGCGTTCACACTTCATTTGAGTGGGTTTGCATTTGGACGAGGTCTTCATTTTCACCTTTCTTGCTATTTCCTGAGGAAAATGAGCAATTCTGTTTGGCTGGTGTGCTTTTCAATTCTAAGATTGTTCAGTTACCTTCCCCCTACCAACCTTCCTTTATAAAAGAAAGGTCTGCATATTTAAGCTTGTAGGTAAAAGGGTGCTATATTCAACTGCATTTTTCAAATAAGATTTTTCTTCTCTTATTTTTTTTTTCTTTCTTTACTTGGCTCCAGTGTTGTAGGAATGGTTGCTGACTGTGAACATTACATATGTAAATTCATCATTTACCTACAGAACAAGGGCAAAATTAAACTGAGGGAAATGACCTTCCATCAGCTTTGGGGGAGTTTGAAGCTGACTTAAAAGGGCTAAGAGTTGCTGAGGTGCCTTTCCCCCCATACATTCTTTCCACTGAGAGGGAACAATCAGTTTCATGAGGATCTGGCATTGGTCAGGTGGATTTTGCAAATGTTACTCTGTACTCAATTCATCCAAAGCTGTGAAGCATCTTTGAAACATTAACAGGAGAGCACTGGCTACTCATTTGGTTTTTTAAAACAGCTAAAAACAATGTTCCTAATGCCCGACTGGATCAGAATTCAGAACTCTCTGTACTAACCTTAAGCAATATAAACAACATACATATATTTATTGTATATTTTTATATTGTGTGTGTGTGTGTGTGTGTGTGTGTGTGTGTGTTTCTAAATCCATGGCAAGGACCTGGGAAAAACAAAACTAAAAAAAAATTGACCCGAATTTTCCACATCGATTAACTGTCTGGCACAAACTACCTTACAATTCTATTCTTTATTTCTGCAACCTTCTCCTCCAAAATTGTGGGTGATCAAAAAAGTGTGAGCAAGCTCAATGGATCATTTCAATTTTGAAATGAAACCAGATCTGTGATTACAGCAAAAGGCAGGTTCTTTTGAAATAAGCCCCAAATCTCAGAGCTTTTTACATCCTCTTCTTTCTGCTGGCAATATTTTTCATTTTCCACTTTTTACCTCCTTTGCTACTGGGTAGACCTCAACATGTCACTCAAGAGTTGGCTTCAATGTTCAGTGATGATTTTTCATTTCATTTCAAAAAGTGAACATATTCAAACTTTATCTATAGTAAGTATGTAAGTGCAGGACATGCACTGGAATACAAGATATCTTTGTTCCACGGAGCATGTCACTTAATTTTGTCCTTCCCGGAACCCTTGGTTGCACCTGGATCATAGACTTTCACACCTGTAATGTAGTTTTACCCTCACTCCTATCTTCCTCCAGACCTGTACTGTCCAATAGAGATGCCACGTATGGTTATTCATCATATGTGGCGAGTCCAAATTGAGATGTGCTGTAACTGTAATAGACACACCAAATTTTAAAGGCTTAGAATGTAAAAACAACATAGATCTGATGTTTTATATTATATTGCTATAACACAGTGATAATATTTGGATATGTTGAGTAAATTAAATTATTAATATTTATTGCACCCTTCTTTTTTACCGTAGCTCTTGGAAAATTTAAGATGACAGTTGTGGCCAGTATTATATTTGTTTGACAGCTCTACCTACACTAGAGCATTTCCAGCATAAGGATGGTGTTTTACTAATTTCTGCAATTAACTATCAATTACATAAAGAATGAAGGTGTTTGATAAACATGTGGTAACTGAATGTATATTTAAATAGCCAGGGTTAATATCCTACACCTAAGAACAAAACGCCAATCTGCAGAGTCAAGAGTTACTTCAGGATTGTAACACTTGATGTCCCTACATTTTTTGTTTTTGTCTCTTAAGGTAGAACCATTAGAGAGCAGTTTCAATGTTTCCTTCTTACAGGTGGTTTGATTTTGTTACCTCTCCATCCCCTTTCTTCGTGTCAATTACCCTTTCTCAACTATTTGACCTGGCATGGTATAGAGATGATTTTCCTCAAATGCAGACTGACTGTTCAGCAGAACAGCCTATGTTATATCCTGACCCTTTGTTTGGCAGGATCACTAGCTAGAGTTGTAATGAAAAAGATGGCAGGTAATAGCACCATGTCCCAGCAAATCTGCTCATTTACTGCTGGTATTCCAGTTAGATGTCTGGGAAGCCTTAGGAGATCCATAATCCATTTTTCATGAGTTGCATAAAGGAGAGCAAAATCTCTGGGAAATTCAGTGTTGCTTTGAGAAGTCCAAGATTTAGGTAAGATATTATTTCCTTTTGGCTTCTAGAATCTAAGTTTAGCCTCTTAATACTCAGAGTTTGGCAAGATTTTTGGTGAGGGGGTGGAGGCATAAGGGCTGTTAGAGAGTTATTTGCTGCTGTCCTGAAATAAATGACAGATAAAATCAAACATACTAAAGAGATATGTCAACTAAATGCAATGGGTAATCTTGGGTTTAGATCCTGGAGCAAAAATGGAATATTTATGAAACAAATGACAAAATTTAAATAAAGTATATAATAGTATCACATTAAGGTTAATATCCTAATTTTGATAATTATACTGTGGTTATGTATGTATATTCATTAACATTCATATTGCTTAATTTTTTAAGTAAATTTTCATATTTTATAAAATTCTGTAGCCTTGAGAAAACCACTTGAAGAGGTTTTCTCATTTTTAAAATTTCATAATTATAAATATAACTATATAACATTTATAATATATTCATACTGAATTTTCTGAACAACATAGGAGCTTGCCTTCTGGGGAGTGAATAATTTTCTCTGTCAATTACTTTAGATAATTAAAATATATTTAATCTCTTGGATAAAGTCATTAGTATAGAATCAGATGAAGTTAAACCAAATATGTATGGATTTTTCATTACGTTTGCTCTCCATATTGACTTAAAATATGCATGTTCAGACTAAATTATTTCTTTAAATCTGCTTTAAAAAATTCAGCTTGGGGGCACCTGGATGGCTCAGTGGGTTAAAGTTTCTGCCTTCGGCTCAGGTCATGATCCCAGGGTCCTGGGATTGAGCCCCGCATCGGGCTTTCTACTCAGTGAGGAGCCTGCTTCCCCCTCTCTCTCTGCCTGCCTTTCTGCCTACTTGTGATCTCTCTCTCTCTCTGTGAAATAAATAAATAAAAATCTTAAAAAATTTAAAAAACAACTTGCTGTCCAAATTCTGAGGGGATCTCCTATTCCATGTTGTGTGAGTTAATCCTGATTTGGGTCCTGGAAGTTATTTACTGTTGAGGAACAAAGTGAAATGATCCAATTAAAGTTTTAGAAAGTCATCTGTGGTGACCCTTTAAAGCAGAGATGGCCAAGAGGAGAGACTGGAAGTAATTCAATTGTATCTGCCACAGATGACAGGGACCAAAACTAGAACAGAGGCAACAGCAATAGAACAGAGGATCCAGTTCTAAGAGCCATTTGAGAGGCAGTACACCATTTCAGTGCCCATACTGAAGCAGAAAGAACTAATTTTTACCCCAGAGCTGCCAAGACTAGTGACTCAGAAGAGAGTGAACCTGAAAGGAGGTGCCCAACAAAGGGTAGGTAGGGAAGATATTTTTGCCTTGTTTTATCATTATTCATCATTTGGAAAGTTCTTTTCTTTCGTATATTCTCCTAAAGATACATTTTCCATAATGCTTCAGGTATGAGTCTATTACTGCGCAGGTCTGGGGAATTTACTTGGAGAAACTGGTGAATCAATTAAGAGGGTGTTCCTGTGAGGCCAGACTCACCTACCTAGATCTGCAAGATTGAAAATGTTTTAGAGAAAGGATACTTAACCATGGGCCACTGTGCTCTTTAACTTTTCAGATTTTCCACAGAAGTATATACTCCGCTTTAGAATGTTACCACATAAAGGAAGGGGCAGCTGATAGTTTCTCACCCTATCATAACTTATTTTCCCCAAATTAAAGTATTATATGGTAGGAAAATCTCCCCACAGAGCAGAGGCTGTTTTTTTTTTCCTTAAAAAAAAGAAAAAAAAGGAAGGAAAGAATCATTCATTCCAACATATGTCCCATGTAAAACAACCCAGAAAATGACTGATTGAGTCAAAGGCAGATGTGAGAGCTTAAAATGCTAGTCACAGTCAAAAATCTTCTTTTCATCAAAAGCTGAGGGAAACTAGCCAACACCTTCACTAAGTGATGTGCTAAAGAATCTCCAGCCAAGAGGCAGAAATGAATAAAGTGAAAATTACTGCTATTACCGTGAGTTGAAGATGACCCATCAGGCCAAGCCGACCTTGAGGACTGAAAGTCAGTGAGCCGAAAGTCATGCCAGAGCTCCAGCCCGCTCTGAATCCCAGGGATCCTGCCTCACCCATCAGCAATAATCACTGCTAACGGTCTGTCATTGGCCACTTTGCGCCACTGCAAAGAGCGCCTGAGAGTGCCACGGCCACACCATATCCTAAGCTCCTTTGTCAGGACTTGAATCGTCTTTTCAAATCTGTTCTGTAAAGAGATTTGTTTTCTTCAGTTTCCAAATTCCCTTTAGTATGTATTTCCCATCTTGGACAAAAAAAAAAAAATCCTTGATGCTGAATTAACACATTTATCTTCATATTGTTTTAATATTTCCTTAATCTAAATTATCTTTAAACAACACGAAATAGTTTAATTTTGCCACACTCCTATTTGTATTTTAGCTGAGGACAGTGCAGTGGTTTTGCTGTTTGTCTCCACTAAGCAGCTTTGCTATTTTCCCCAGAATCATCCACCCCTTCATCACCTTCCCCAACACAGACACACACACACACACACACACACACACACACAAACACACACACGTCATCCAAATGGAAACATTTGACCACATCTCCTACAATGAGTGAGTTTTGTTTAGCAAATACCTGACTAGATAGGGTATGAAGTAGTTGGCTCTGAGGATAATGCCAAGGATTCAAGGACTAGTGATTAAAGGGGTGACTTAACTGCCAGAAAATGCATCCAATCTTGTTATGTGCTTGGCAGCCATTCTGCTCCATGAGGGGGAACTGACTGACTCAGGCTCTGGCTGGCTCTCCTGCACTATCACATCACATTCTCCATTAATCCTCCAGATAAAAGGAGGAGCCTAACAAGTGCCAGTTCCAGATGTGCCTCCCCTGCCAGCTCCTGTCCTACCCAGATGCAAGTGCCACAGTTCTGCCATTAGGTCTATCCTAGTTAGCGCTTGTACCCAAGCAAATCCAGCCTGGCAGTGCATGAGTGCCTCAGACCCACCAGCACACTAAACCTAGAAGCAATCTCCTGTGTCTGGGGTGCATTTAGTCCTCTGAGCCTCTCGTGGCACTCCCCCCTGCCCTGCCCATGAGTGTGGCTGCTCTGTATGATGAGCCCCAGTTCGGATCTCCAAGACAGCTTCCTCCACCTAAAGCCTAACCATGATGAAACTTGATGACCTTCGCTGCTTCTGCCAATGACTTTCTCACAGAATAGATTCTGTTTTTCAAATCAATCCAAACTCTTGACACTGAGAATTGCCACCAAGTCCTTTAGAATTGGCTACCCTAGAAGAGGGGCTTTTGACCTTGAGTATGCATCAGAATCAGTGCAGAGTTCAATTCCATCCCCCTGGAAATAAGAGATCCTCCTTAGGTACCAAGGCCAGCCTGGGCCAATATGCCAACAAACACATACAATGGATACCTGATTCCAGTTGGAAGCTGCTTCAAACAATTTTAGAAGTGGTCATGCTATAACTTATAAATTAATTTAAAAATCAAAGTATAGAAATGATTGCTGTGATAATTTATTGCCGTGTTCATCATTGGCATAGCTAAATTATTGCTCCAGTAATTTCTTCCCATTAGGGAATCTTCCTCCAACTCTGTGAGTCCTCCCTCCTGAATCTCATGCTGTCTGGTATTTTCCAGTTCCCCTGACCCAGCAGGTCTATAACCATAGCAACCTTGTTGGCACCATCCAAGGACAGACGCCCTGAGCCACTTGTCCTACATCATCTCACAACACAGTACCTGGTTTCCTTCTACTCTCTCTGGATTTTCACTTCAGGGTTCAACTTGACTCATTACTGCCTTGTGATCAGCGCTGCCCTGCAGCTCAGGAAGACTCAGTTCTTTCCTTCATCATGGATCAAAGTTCTCTTCCAGGACAAAGACCTTCACTGTCCTTATTGCACTGTGTACATGGGGATGTATAAGTTTGTTTCTGAGTTGCAGAGTTACTGGAGTAATTTTTTATGTCTCTGTATATAAAGATATATTCATAATATCTTAATGAAAGAGGGGGAAGAAAAAGTAACCTCTATTTTGATCAAAGGAGGCTAGACAGTATAATCCATCTGAACTTCCTGCTCTCTGGGATAAAATCATCAGCTTTCTATAAGTAGAATCCTCACCAAATTCCCGATGGCCTTCTCAACTAATTCTACTATTTCTCAAACCCTCCTTATGCACCCCCACTGTAGCTAAATTTAGGATGCTCTGAATGCTAGATCTTTCTCCTGGTACAATATGAGGATTTAGCATGCCATCCTCCTAATCCAAAAGATTCATGGATCTTACATTTTCTAGAGCAGTGACTCTCAATTGTTGGCTATGTAATACTAGAAGTGACTGAGTATGGGGGAGATGAATGTCCCCAAATCAGTTTCAATATTATAGTTCCAAACCATATTTGGAAAACTTTCAAAAAACAGATCTTGTTTCCATAATGAAGCCTGGGATGAAGGGACAGTTCATTTGCTCATTCATTTAACAGCTGTTCATCTCACACACACTATGTAGAAGGCATTATTCTAGTAATTTTAGGTGCAGAGCAAAGTTTTACTGGCATGGGAAGAGTTTGTAGAGAAGCCAGGAAGGAGCAGTACTGAAACAAACGGCCAAATTAAAATCTCATGAGGGTTCACAAAGTGGAAAACTGTAGTTGTACTTCATCAAGTTCCAACTTTTTTCGCAGTCTTGACCTGAGCCATCGCAGAAGACTGAATGGTGGCCCCCTAAAGATATGTTCATATGCTAACTCTTGGAACCTATAAATGTTATCCTATTTGGATAAAAGATCTTGGAGATGTAATTAAGGATCTTGAGATGAGATAATTTCCAGGTTTACCCAGGTGGGACCCAAATCTAATGCCAACGGCCCTTATAAGAGTCACAGAGAAGAGATACCCAGAGAGAAGAGGAGATGGTCATGTGAAGACAGAGGCAGAGATTGGAGAGATGCAGACATAAGCCAAGGGGCACCAACAGCCACCAGAAGATGAGGAGTCAAAGAAGGATTCCCAGAGGCAGCATACTTGTGTTGACACACCTGAATTTCAGGCTCCTGCCTCCAGAACTGTGAGGAAATACATTTCTGTGTTTTAAGCCATCAAGTTTGTGGTAATTTGTTACAGCAACCAAAGGAAGCTAATAAAGCCATATACTCTAATTTGTAGCAAGTTTTCCTCACCCCATGGCCACAGAGGGTGTGCATACTTGATATACAATAAATCCTTAATGGACTCCAGACAAATCACTTTATATGGTTTAAGGACTAGCTCTGGGGTGGGGGAGACCTAAAGGGCAATCCAAATTGATTTAAGATTATTATTCTGCACATACAATATTTATAATCTTACTTTAGGAAAGAAACAGTACATTTTTTTTTACCTTGTCTACTATGAGCTAAATCAACCAAGAAAGGAAAAACACGTAATAAAAAATCCCTGATTTTTTTCAAACACAATATGCTCAATTTTCAAGGGAATTGTTCTCCAAATAATATCAGAAACATATCTTAATTATATTTTACACAGGATGTACACTGATTAGACACTTGTTTTTTATTCTTTGCAGGTTTGAGACATCTCCCATTAATCTCTTCTCTTTAGCTACTAATAAAATAAGTTACTTATAGATGCATTTTCACTTTGCAAAGAGTAGATCTGGAAATCTAGCATTTATTCTGAAACCATTCAGAGTTCTCATTTTGTTACACAGCAATTATAAAGTCAACCATAAGCCAACACCACACCATACTCAATGCTAAAGGTAAAGAATTTTCATGTTAAAATGAAAGAAATTTTAAATAAGAACCAAGCATAAAACAGCATAGAAAGTCGTATCCCATTTGTATAAAAATTAAAATGAAACATGAAAGGAAGAAAAAAAGTTAACAGGGATTTTTCTGTATGCTTCATCTGGGCTACCTAAACATTGTTTGGGCTGTTAGTTAAACATTAAGAAAAGATAAATGATGGGGGGAGGTAGGGGGAATAAATAAAACCCCGAGTGAGAAATTTCTGACAAATGTGCCTTACTGGTTAATTTCACGTCCCTAGCTGAACAACATCTGCACTGCTTGCATTCCCTTTCATTCCCCGGACACCAATCACTTGCTCGTTCATCATTCCCGTGAATTCAGTATTATTGAAATATGATGATTCATCATTTTCCATTGATCAAATAACATCCAGAATTACCTTCCAAATGCTTTGCATACAGAGGTGACCAAATAACTAAGAATCTGTGAGGCTTCCTTTTAATAGCACATTCAGGGAAAGATTCAGTAAGCCTGATTTCTTATAATTCCTCCCATTAGCATGGAGACCATGTTCTCTGCTGGCTCCATGGGCTTGCCCACCACTCTCTCTCCATGCCTGTTCATTCCACATGCTTTCATGTGTAAATGGACAAAAATTGCTGTCAATTGAGAACATTTGGGAGCCATTTGCCTGGTCTTCTCTTAAGCAAAAATACAAAAAGAACTAGGAGCAAAAAGATGTGACTATTATATAAGGAGACGCTTTAGTATGTTGCTTGGTAGTTGGTCCCAGGGAATACACCAACTGATGAGCGAGCTGCTCAGGCTTTGGAGACTGCCATCCCGCCAGAAAGCAGCTGCTTTCCCCGGTGTGGGAATGTGTACTAAGTGGAAAAAATATGATCTATAGGTGAGTCATTTTGCCACCCTCTCAGTGCCTAGCAAACATGTCCAATGCCAATGTGTTCAGAAGGTGTTTACTGATTGTAATGGACGTGTGAATTTTCCTTTTCCAGGTTGCTAAAGGTCATTTAGAGAAGCAAGCAAACTGAGGATTTAGTCCACTCTGAAGTGTTACCCTCTTGAAAGAGTATAAGAGCTCTATGGCATGGCAGTCACACATCTAAATCTAGTTTGGGACGAACTGCCATGGGAAATTAGCCCCTACATTTCCTTCCACCGGTAAGCATGCCTTAAAGCTCTAGTCAAATTCAGTGAAAGAATATGGTCAGCTGTGAAAAGACATGATCTCTTCAGAAATGAATCTGAAATATCTGTTAAGATACATATTAGATTCTCTGTCTCTCCTTCCCTCATTCCACCTCCTTCTTGCTGTGGAAGGCACAAAAGGGAAAATCTGTATGTCTAGAAGACTTACCATGTGCCAGGTAACCTCTGTGCTAGATGCTTTATCTCAACTAACTCAATTATATGAATGACATTGTCCTTGGAAGAACCCTGAGCCCAGCCCACTGCCCACCGTGGCTGAATGAATAGACAGCCAGAGAGCCACCACCCATGTCAATCATCTTCCTCCTACAGTCTGACAGCTCCAGGAAAGGGCTCCAAAAGTTTAATTAGTCAATGGGAAAATCCTGGAGCTGAGGTAACTGTTAAGCAGATTGCATGGGAAAGTATTCTTTCAATCAAAAACCAATGGGCAAACATAAGAAGATATTACATTTATTCCAGGAAGGAGCATTCTAGGAAGCCATTCTAGGAAGGAGCACCCTTGAGTGCAGATACCCAGACAAAGCCTGGACAAGCTAATGGGAGTGAGAATACAGTCTGCCATCTTGGCCATAAACTAGAATAAAATAAAGATTATCAGGTAGAAAGGAAGGTAGAATGTGATCTGGAATCTAGGAAAGACTAAGACAAAGAGAAGTGTAGTTGATGTTAGACAGGCCGAGGCCCCAAGAGATAGGGCCTCAGGCCCATTGTCAAGAGGGTCCTTGGCTTTGTGCAAGAAAGAATTCAAGGGCAAGCCATTTAGAGAAAGGAATAAAGGTTTATTAAGTATAGAAGTAAGAAAAGAGCTACATCATGGATGAAAGTCTCCCTTGCCAGATGAGGAAGAGGACCCCCCCCCCCCGCCAACTTTAACAAAGGGTTTTAGAAGTTTTGGGTTTTAGGGTTTGTTTATTTTTGTTTTTTGTTTTTTGTTTTTTTTTTTTGTTTTTTTTTTTTTTAATTAGCTAACTGTACAGTGAAGGACTCACTTTAGGTGGTTAGTTTTTCATTGTCTTGGGGTTCTGATTAGGGTTGTAAATTAGCAAAAGGAGCAGTTTTAAGAATGTGCAGCCTATGTGGCTTTTACTGCTGGAGGGAGTGGACTCTTGTGGTTTTCCATGAATCAGACCTTATGATTCTTTTTAAGACCTATTGGCTTTTAGATTAAGGGTCAGCATAAAACCAAAACAACTTAACTTTGATCAACTTGTCTTCCTGCCTTATCATCATCAAGTCAGATGCAAGGACAACTGATAACTCCATGGGAATTAATAGTTCCAGTTGGTATTTGTTTGGGGTTTTGTTGTTATTGTTTACAATTTTATTTATTTATTTGAGAGAAAGAGAGAGCACTAGCAGGGGGAGAAGAAGGCCGAGGGAGAGGGAGAAACATATTCCCTGCTGACTGGAGAGCCTGATGCAGGGCTCAATCCCAAGACCCTGGGATCTTGACCTGAGTCAAAGGCAGACACTCAACTGACTAGGCCACCCAAATGTCCATTAGTTGGTATTTGAAGCAAGTAAAAGACTTTTAGTCAGATTCATCCCAGTGTGACTATGCTTACACTTATCATCTTTATTCTTAAAGGTCCAGGACAATTTAAAGTTAGCCTAAATCCTAATTCTAGAACATGTATCCCTCAGGAGGCAAGAAGGTATGATACCCTTTCAGAGATAGATTAAATCATAATCCTAGATAGTTTTTCAAAACCCCCTTGTAGCAAAAGAGGCCAAGCCATCATTTGCCTTGATTGAATATTGTCCTAACATTTTTATATTCCATGGATTTGAAAAAACAATTTTAAGAGAAATATACCTCCTAGGGACTTGTCAGAAATATTCTAATTTGTATAGAATGTTGCATTTTCAACTATATTTTCCATGAACAACTAATACAAATATGAAACGGTATCCTCAAATGAAGAAAGGATGTCATCACAACAAAAGTGACATATAAGGCTCTTAACATTCCCATGGTGTATTATTAGAGACACTTGAGGTGCATCTCATATAACTCAAATGAAAATAAGCTAAATGAACACATAATAAACACAATGCTGTAGTGATTTCAAAACACATGTTCTGTAATTTATATTAATATATTTTAATATATTAATTAATTAATATAATTAATTATATTAATATATATTTAACTCATATACATATATAATTTATATACACTAATATATGTCTCATATATAATTAAATATATATTTTATACACACACCTATATACATGTACATATACATATACATTGTGTGTGTGTGTGTGTGTGTGTGAGAGAGATATAATGTCAATATGGCCAAACAGTAAGTAACCATTGTTAAATCTAGAGGATGAGTTCCTGATTGTTCATTTTACTATTCTCTCTACTTTTGTGTATCTTTAAAACTTTTTGTGATTAGACATCACACACACAGATGTTCAAGCAAATAAGGCCAGTGGCCCCTATTTTGTTAGGTATCCCTACTACTTCAATGGCATGTGAAATGCCTGCCTCATTCATTTATTCACTAGGCTTTTCCTTTGCTTCAGGTGTCTAACACATTTCCAAATAAAAAACAGCACTCAGGGAAAGAGGCAAGATGGCAGAGGAGTAGCAGACTGAAATGACATCAGATCCCAGGAGTTTAGCTAGATAGTTATCAAACCATTCTGAACACCTACAAACTCAAAAAGAGACAAGAGAAAACAACAGCAGCAATTCTAGAACAGAAAATCAACCCCTTTCTGAAAGGTAGGACGTGTGGAGAAGTGAATCCAAAGTGACAGGAAGATAGACGGCAGGAGGAGGGGCCGGCTCCCGGCAAGCAGGGGAGCAGTGGAGCAAAAAATCAGAACTTTTAGAAGTCCGCTCCACTGAGGGACATCACTCCAGAGGCTAAGTGGGGGTGGAGCCCTCATGGGGACAGTGTGGTCTCAGGTCCCATGGGGTCACAGAAAGATCGGGGGTGTCTGAGCATGGCAGAGATGCCAGGTATAGGAGTGGGGAAGCCAACTACAGAGACAGAGCCAAGGAGTGAGCTTTCAGAATGGGGTTACCTTAAACCATGATCCAAGGCACAGTTGGACCACTGCTCTTCAAGCAGGGACCCCACAAGGGGCAGATCTGGGGAGACTCACCTTCCTCCTCTGGGAGGAGCAGAGCGGCAGGAATCTGCTGGGTTTGGAGACTCCAAACGGGGCCACGCACCAGAGACAGAAATGCTCGGTCACAGGCCGGGTGAGCTCAGAGCACAGCCAGAGACCAGGGAAATGGGTGATTGAATGCTTATCTCTGAGGGAACACTGAGGAGTGGGGCCCCAAGCTCTTGGCTCCTCCAGACCAGAAACTGGGAGGCCACCATTTTCATTCCCATCCTCCAGAGCTCTACAGAAAGCATTTAGGAAACAAAAGCTCCCGAGAGTGAACCTGAGCAGATTACTTAGCCCGGCCCCTGGCAAGGGTGGCACAATTCCACCTCAGGCAAAGACATCTGAGAATCACTGCAACAGTCCTCTCCCTCAGAAGATCAGCAAGAACATCCAGCCAAGACCAAGCTCACTGATCAAGGAGAACAATGGAATTCCAGAGGAGAAGAAAGCAAAGCATGGAATTCATGGCTTTCTCCCCATGATTCTTTAGTCTTGCAAAGTTAATTAAATTTTTTAACTTTTTTTTCTTATTCTAATTTTTTTAACTTTTCCTCTTTCCTCTTTTAGTGTTTTTTAACTAGTTTATCTTAACAATAACTTTCTAAAAAAAAAATCTTTTTAAACCTTCATTATTATAGTCACACTTGCCATCAGGGAAATAAAAATCCAAACCACAATGAGATACCACCACACACCAGTCAGAATGGCTAAAATTAACAAGTCAGGAAACGATAGATGCTGGCGAGGATGTGGAGAAAGGGGAACCCTCCTACACTGTTGGTGGGAATGCAAGCTGGTGCAGCCACTCTGGAAAACAGCATAGAAGTTCCTCAAAAAGTTGAAAATAGAAGTATCTGATGACCATGTAATCACACGACTGGGTATTTACTCTAAAGATACAAATGTAGTGATCCGAAGGGGCACATGCACCTGAATGTTTATAGCAGCAATGTCCACAATAGCCAAACTATGGAAAGAACCTAGATGTCCATCAACAGATAAATAGATAAAGAAGAAGTGGTATATATATATACAATGGAATACTATGCAGCCTTCAAAAGAAATGAAATTTTGCCATTTGCAGTGATGTGGAGGAACTAGAGGGTATTATGCTGAGCAAAATAAGTCAATCAGAGAAAGACAATTATTATATGATCTCCCTGATATGAGAAATTTGAGAGGCAGAGTGCGGGATTTGGAGGTTAGGGAAAGAAAAAATGAAACAAGATGGGATCAGGAGGAAGACAAACCATGAGACTCTTTTTTTTTTTTAAATTTTAAAGATTTTTGCCTATTTATTTGTCAGAGAGAAAGAGAGAGTACAGGCAGGCAGAGAGGCAGGCAGAGAGAGGGGTGAGGAAAGCAGGCTCCCGGAGGAGTAAGGAGCCTGATGTGGGATACAACCAGGACACTGGGATCATGACCTGAGCCGAAGGCAGCCGCTTAAGCAACTGAGCCACCCAGGCATCCCACCATAAGAGACTCTTAATCTCACAAAACAAACTCAGGATTGTGGGGGAAAGAGGAGGTGTGGAGAGGGTGGTTGGATAATGGACATTGGGGAGGGTATGTGATATAGTGAGTGCTGTGAAGTGTGTAAGACTGATGATTCACAGACCTGTACCCCTGGGGCAAATAATACATTATATGTTAATTAAAATAATTAATTTAAAAAAAAAGAAAAAGCACTCAAATATGCTTATCTAATTGTGTTCAGACCATGTAAGTGACCCATCTTTATCCAAGTCCAACTCCCAGTCTCCATAGTAGCGTTGCAGTAGCTATCAATCAATGCATGTAGATACCAAGCCCTGACTAATTGATATGAAAGAGAATATAACACCTCTGATCTCATAAATATTGAAGTAGTACTGATGAAGGGAAAAAAAAAAAGTTTTCCACAAATGGTTTTGGAGACAAAAACTCCAGCATTAAAGAAGTATCAGATATGCAAGATAAAAGGCCTTGTCAGGTGGCCTTGTAAGCCCAGGCTGAAAGGAATATCTAGGGGTTCAAGACAGCCTGAACAGCCTGGCACTAGCTGCCTTCTTCCCCACCTGTCCTCTCTACCTCTATCTAACTTAGATGATAAATCCCTTGGATTTGGACATGTGGGGAAGGAGAAATTGGCCAAAATCTTGGTGAGGGAAAAGGGCATTAAGAATTTATCAGGATAAGGGCACCTGGTTGGCTCAGTGGGTTAAAGCCTCTGCCTTCATCTCCGGTCATGATCTCAGGGTCCTGGGATCAAGCCCCGCATCGGGCTCTCTGCTCAGCAGGGAGCCTGCTTCTTCCTCTCTCTCTGCCTGCCTCTCTGCCTACTTGTGATCTCTGTCTGTCAAATAGATAAATAAAATCTTTAAGCAAACAAACAAAATCCTAGGGATGTATAATTGTCTTAAAGACAAAAGTTCACTTTAATTTCTTGTCTATTTTTTGCTCAAATTTTTCCTGGCAATCTCAAGCCATGATTAATAATTTACTATGCAGGGGGCACCTGGGTGGCTCAGTTAATTAAGCTTCTGACTCTTGATCTTGGCTGGGGTCTTGAACTGAGGGTGCTAAGTTAAGCCCCGCATTGGGCTCCATGCTGGGTGTGAAGCCTGCTTTGAAACAAACAAACAAACAAACAAACAAACAAAAAACAGGGGCACCTGGGTGGCTCAGTGGGTTAATCCTCTGCCTTCAGCTCCAGTCATGATCTCAGGGTCCTGGATCGAGCCCTGCATCAGGATGTCTGCTCAGCAGGGATCCTGCTTCCCCCCACCACCCCTCTCTGCCTGCCTCCCTGCCTATTTGTGCTCTCTGTCTGTCAAATAAATTAAAAGAAAAAAAGAAAAACCAACATAATAAATTACTTTATAGGAGTCTTGTTTCTTAGTCTCTACTGAATACTTTTTCCTCATCCCACACTAGCTATCAGTGCTTTGAGTCTCTGTCTCTCTCTGACTCTGTCTCTCTCCATATATATATGTCCCCTAACCCACAGATTATTTCTGAAAAAATGTCATTAATTCCTAGATTTGATCAGTAGGTTTACAAATATAGCTACAGTGAAAAAAATGATGCAAAAGACAGAGAATACATTTTTCTGTCTCTGGTATTTCACATTAAGTGAGAAAGTAGGTTTTGTTCTTCTGCCTTTCCCCAGATAGTTCACAGATAGTTCACAATTCCCTCCACCACCACTTAGGAATCCTATTTCTGTGAGAACTAGAAAGAAATATAATCCCTGATGACTTGGCTTCTCCGGGCGCTGCTGAAGCAATGGTGTGAAGAGGCGTGTGGTGGCCCGGGAACGCTGGCATCTCCTCCAAGCTGGGAGACCGAGTGTTGCTTGGAATTTCTCTCCATTTGAGTGAGCCTGTCACTGCAGTCCTGTTTCTCAGAGCATCATCCCCACTGGGCAGCAGAAAAAAGAAACTCACATGAAATTAAATCTCATTCTACAGCAAATATGATTGAGGTCCTTAAGCTGGTCTTGATTTGCAGGGGACATAAGTCCTCTAAGCCATTATCCTTGGGCCAGTGGCACTAATAATAAAGGTACCCTTTCATAAAGTAAACATTCATACAGAAAGAAACCATAGAAAATCAGTAGTGAAATTAGTCACTGTTCTTGTATTGTCTTTCTGAGAAATGAGATGCATTTAAAATAGCACCCTACACTTGAAGATGGGAACCATGATTAATGACAATGCTTCACCTTATCCAGCAAGAAAAAGAATTGTGCATCAATACAGACACAGGATATCTTAAAAATTGTAGATGGAGTAGGAAATGTATTTCCTATCTTGAAAACAAAAACAAAAACAAGCAAGTAATTCCTGCCTCCTTTCAAAGGGTTAAACATTTCTGATTAGGTTTGGGTCATGCATCACATTTTGAGTGCCTAAGCTTAAAGACACACTTCATTGAATCCCATCTAGCAAGCTTCATGCTTATGAAGGTGTTCCTCTTGATTGCTTCTCATCTGGGCTACAAAACGATTGGGTTGGAGACTGACATTGATTAAGTGCAAGAGAACCATGTTTTACTGTGACAGCTGCTAGGCCTCTGTCAACAAATCAATTTTTTTTTTTTTTCCACCTTTTCGTCTTAACTCTCCCATTAGCATCCTGCTGTTACTAGAGATGAAAAACATCTCTATAACTGTCTGCTGATTGACCACTTTCTGATTTGCCAATCACATAAAATGTTTTTATGACAGAAAAGGCTAACCCTTCATTCTAAGCAGTTTTTTGTGCACAAATAGTGCAATTTGCTGGAATCCTCCAGGGTGTGGCTGCTGTTCCTATAATTTAGAATCACAATAAAGAGTAAGTTGTATTTTGCAGAAAAATGTCACTTTACTTCCTGGATTTGATCAGTAAGTTTACAAATGTACTCTGTCCACCTAGTGAATTTGGTGAGTGTTTTAGCTGTGGTCTCAGCCAGTGATCTGCTGTCTTGATAAGGCAGTCACCCTTAATAGCTTTTTGTGCCCTTGGTTATTTATAATAGGGTGAGGTTGTTAAAAGCTAGCTCCTTGCATCCTGCTGTGTACCAGGAACAGGAGGTGTGATTGGGAGACAGTAAATACAGAGATCCCTAATGCAACACTGGGTCAAAATAGAACTCATGCAAAACAGCAGACTAGCCTCCTGCCTTCTACCTCCAACTGTGTGCTTTGGAACTGAGCCCCAAACTTGTCTGACTGGAACAAACATATAGGACAAACCTATGTGGAATGAGTAAATTACTGTCTAGTAATTAGAAGATTCTGGAACTTTTAAATGGGAAATCATCTTTTCACATGATTTTGTCTGTGATTTTACTTCATAACCGAATAAGTAGCCCTAAGTCAAGATTTTCACTGGGCTAAGCTTGGATGACGTGGTTTATTTTGCTCAGTCGATTTCTCCCTGTGCCATAGAATACACACTCAAAAGACACAAAGAATTTCACTGAAAACTTGTTATGTCTTCAACAGGCCAAGATGGCAATAGGATTTGAGCACTGGAAGGAGCTCCTTGACGTCCTGAAATGAATAAAGCCATGACTTGCCCTTGACTTTCTGCTAGTTTGATCAGCAAGCCATTGGAAATGAGGAAAGAAAACTCATATCGTCTGCACAATGTAGGAAAAAAATCGGTAGCTCAGATCAAGGAAAGCATCACTAACTATTTCAGAGGACAAAAAGAAATGGAGCAGTTAATAAGCCAGTTTCCCAAGCAATCCAGCATTGAACATGAATTCTGGCTATATACTGATGATTCTCTAACTTGTTTCTCTTGGATGCCCTCAGGCCCCCTGGTAAACAAAACTCTGCACACAGACACACAGAAACACAGGCACATGTGCGCGCACACACACACCCACACACACAGACAAAGGTAGCTATAGTAACGTCTTTCCCTTTTTCCACCTGGGAAAATAGAGCTAATATGGAAAAGTCATGAGGCTAAAGGAGAAAGGAAGGAAGGGGTAAGATGAACTAATTTGATCATAAGGAAAATAGAAAAGCATTGGGAGAGGATACAAGAAGAGTTCCTGCTCTGTGTTCTCTGGCCCCAGGCTCTACACTCCTGGAGGGTTTTTTTTAATTACTGAAGAGTTAGCCACTTCTTATACACAAAATAGCTTTATGATCCATGTAGAGGAGTAACTGGAATTTTCAAAAATTCTGAAGTTTGCAGTAACACTGAAAAATTGTTAAGAACAGTAAGTAGATCGGGGTGCCTGGGTGGCTCAGTGGGTTAAACCTCTGCCTTCAGCTCAGGTCTTGATCTCAGGACCCTGAGATTGAGCCCCACATCAGGCTCTCTGCACAGTGGGGAGACTGCTTCCCCCCAACCCCCTCCTGCCTCTCTGCCTACTTGTGATCTCTTTCTCTCTCTCTCTGTCAAATAAATAAATAAATAAATAAAATCTTTAAAAAATAATAGTAAGTAGATCTGCTTTTGCTCTAAATTACCAAAATAAAAATAATTAATTGGAGTTAGGATAATGACCAAAATTGAAAGAGGCTGTTTTGCGTTTGACGTCATGGACATCCTAAGAGGCTCTAACGATGTAATTTGTTGTGGCTTCCAGAATATTTCCTCATATTCAACCATGTCCTACTCTAATTCCCTATGATTTCAAAAACCTAAAGGCTTGAACAATAGATACTATTGCATCTGTCATGAAAAATCCACATAGAAAAATGTCACATCAAGCATTTTAAAACTTATTTGTACATGTTATACATGCTCCCTTCTATAGGGTCAAATTTTCTTTTTTTTTCCCCCTTTTCTCTCTTACTTTTTGGTTAAGAAAACTCTGCATTCCAAAAGAATTAAAAGTTCAATTGGAACACACAAATGAGTGAAACACCTATGATTATATTTGCCTTCAGTCCATTTATGAAGGGAAGGCATTCCTTCTATTACCAGAGAGAAAGTTGAGATCAGCTGTTTTGTTAAGCTCTGAGAATTTTTCTTTCTCTCTGTCCTACCTGTCTCCCCTCTCATCTGTGAAAGAAGGCGTCCAGATGCCTTTATGTATGGTTTTATGTACAGTTTTCCATCCATCTATGGAGATTAGAGAACCGTATGTAAACACACCATTCTCTCAATTATCCTAACATACTGCTGCAGAGGTAAGCACGTCATCTGAAGTCCTCAAGCCCCAGATTTATCCCATGTCTACGTGACTACACACTTGATCTAACAAGAAAGGGCTCAAACTTCATTTTCACCAACTCCAGGTTGAGGCTAATAAAGTATTATCTCATCTGAGATGGTTTAAATCTTGTATTGAAACTACTGTCTTGGGTGACACAAGGAATGACACTGTGAAAGGCGAAATGAACGGGAGTCCCTTCTTTCAGGGGGTTTTAAATGGAGTGGGGAGGCCCATTAAGGAGATGGGCCTCATTATGCATGTCCTCACTGGATAGAACCATGAACTTTTCAAATGGGCCAAACTGCACATATTCCAAGGACTCTGCAAAAACATCTGCAACTTGCTATAGTAACAGACTTTTGCTTAGTGATAGCCTTAGCAACCAATTATGTTTGGCCAAAATTCGTTTTCTGCCACCGATACCAATCAAAATTCTGTGTAAGCATATAGGAGCATTCCCCTTTATCTTAAAAACAACAACAACAACAACAACAACAACAACAACAAAACCCTTGACCTTTATTCCCTACTGGGAAACAATTTGTGCTGCTACCTGAATCTGTGCTCTCTGAATTGCACTTCTAAGACCCCAAATAAATCCTTGTGCTTTACTTTAGCCCTGCTTCTTTTCTCAGTTGACAACACATACACATGGGCATTTGAGAACCCAAGAAGGGGCCTGAAGTCCATTTGCAGATATCCACTGTTAAGGTGAATAAACAGGTACATTTGATGACATTGTGTCTTCGATCATGTTCTCTGGAAACAGGCATTGAGATGGAGACTTGCATGCAGAAGGTTAACCAGGGAGTACCCTTGAAAGCTACAGCAATAAGGAAAGAAAGATGGTGGGACTGGGCATTGGGAGAAGCTAACTTGCAAGGTAGCTGCAGCTGGGGCTCCAAGCATGGAGAAAAAGCATAAGAAAAAGCAAGCGTGTTGGCCTTAATCCCCCTAGCAGCCAGTATGGGGCTTGTGCAGCTCCCTCTAAGGGGGCATAACCTTGGTTGAATCAGTTCCTACAGCCAAGGGTAATGCCCCAGTGAAGGAGACAGCTGTGAGCTATTAGCTGCAGACATTCCAAACAACGAGGGGGTAGGTCCATCAACCAGAAGGGGAATCTGGGCAAAGCCATGGAGGATAGACTGGGAGAACTACATTGTTTATGACACAGACATTTTTGCCTTAAGTATAAAAATTCAACATTTTATTTATGGTGGCTCATTTTCACAGAGAAAATGTATTCTAGGTTAGATGCTTTGTTTTGGTGAATGTGTGTATGCCCATCAGGTCCTATTTATATCTAATTCCTCTTAGAATCACAAATGAGAACATGGAAAATATCTGGCCCAATTTGCTCATTTACTAATTTACTAATAAAGGAATGATTGCCATGTCAAAAGACGGGTTAGCAATAAAGCCATATCAAGAAAAGGGCTCCAATCTAATTTCCTTTCAGGTCACCATTATGCTTAATTTAAAAATCCTTGACTATCCATTACATTCCTGCCTATACTGGAATCACTGGGAGGATACAAGAGAAGACTCATGGATCCCACCTCCGCATGGCTTACAATCTTGAAATCATCTGTTCTAAAATGTGCTCCATTGTTACTGAAAATGTTATTCTAAGCATAAGCCTTCACAACATTTGTATTTATGAGAACCTAATGTGAAACTCCGACCTCTTTTTCCCTGTAGAAATGTGCCGATCTTCCCTTATTTTAATTATAAAGCCAATTTCAGTAATGTCCTCCTTTCTAGCTATCACCTGAGTCTTTCTCAAATAACCATGCCCCATGAGTGAGAAGTCTGTGCTTCTTCAGAATTAATCATACCCAGTTCAGGCTCAAGTACACTCTCCCCATTCTTTGAGACTTCCTCTGTCCCTACTTAATGCACTTGCAGGCTGATATTTCATTTCTCCTCCCATGCCAGATTATTTGCTGTACTGCCATAAATTGCTCTTTTTAGAGATAATTTCTGTCAACATTACATGGGTCCTCCTGTTCCCTCTGCCCCACTGGAGATAACTGAGAGCATCTCATGGCAGGAGGTAGACACTGCAGCTGCCAATCCTGGGGAAAGTGACCGAAAGAGCAGAGCATCCTACCCACTGTGTTGGAACATTCTGATGTAGCACAGCAAGCTCTGGCCACTGAAGCTGCCCCTGTCCATATGGTGTTTCCCTGTGTCTACTTTTTTCTCTCAACTGGTTTTCGTGATTTATGACAAAGGTGACAAAGACGGTGACAATGATGATAACCCTATCTATCAAGCACTGACTGTGTCAAATACTTGTACAAATACCACTTTCTTTTTATTTTTATCTATGAAAGGGGCATGATATATTTCAAAGTGTTGCAGACATGGCCAAGTACATATCCTACCATGTTTTTACATGACTCCAATCTCCAGAACACAACTGTCTACTCAACCTGGTCCCCTGTCTAATGCCACCATGGAATCTTCAAAAGATAGTGCCATGTTCCTGCTGGAAATATTATACAACTCCCACATTTTTCTTACAATTGTTCTACATGCCTTTTGGATTTTTTAAATATATAAAATTTGGTAGAAATTCGGTCTTCTTCTTTATAGCAAATAAACATAGTAATAAGAAAAATGGAAGGCTCAAATCCAGCATAAAATACCCGTAATACAAATGCATGTCTCTCTCTCTTTCCAATTCCCTCTGAAAGCACCCATTACAGAAGCCCACTGGAAAAGAAAATCCTCACGCTTCTCTGCTCTGCCCTTAAAGCCTCTCAGCACAACCTGGCATAAAAACAATCAGACACAAATCTAACCCCGGAGCATTAACGGATGACACATGGTCTTGTTTGTTATTTTGATGGAAAGATAGCAGGAAAAAATAATGATTTCTGTCTTAGAAAAGTATAAAATTCCTTTTAAGCATCTCTAGCTTATCCTCAAGATTCCCTTCCTCCAAAAACTGCCACTTTCCCCCCTTTTTCCTCAACACATTTCTCTTCATCGTTACTTCTAATAAAATTGATCCTCTCGCTAATCTTTCCAAACTGCCCCCTAAATCCTCTTGTCTTGTAGAACCACTTCGTATAATAAAACAAACAAACCTAGCAGTTTCAGGAAGAAAAGGAAAAGAAAAACAACTAGCAACTATCCAACAGACAGTTTCTTGTTCCATGTGGGATAGGTCAGAAGGAAGGGCTGGTGGAGAGGGTGGAGAGGGGTGGTTGGGGTTGCTAGTGGGGCTGAGTTCACCCCTCCAAATCAACTGGGTAAACTCTTTTTTTTTTTTTTTAATTGTTTTGTTCCCATGACTCTCCTCAACTTCTTGCTGGAGAGCTCACTTTGGATATCCTACCGGAATCCCAAAATTGTTACATTAGTAAAAGGAACTCTGAGATATTTGCTTCTCTGCAAACTGATTAATCTCATCATCAGATTGCCCAGGACACTAGCCTTAGAGTCTTCTTACCTCCTCCATTGACACAGTTCTAACTGAAGCCTGACAAACTCTTCCCCATTACTGGGTCCATCATCCAAATATTGGCCTAATCCCACATCATCTTTTATCCACATTTTTATATCAGCTGCTTAAATAGTTTCAGTTTACTGCCATTGGAAACCTCTTCTCTTTTCCTTCCTTACTTTCTCTGACTAGGAACTTTCTTTCTTTCTCCTTCTCCTTCTCCTTCTTCTTCTTCTTCTTTTTTACTTTTTTTAATTTTTTATCATGGAAACTTTCAAATCTATAGAAAGGTAATGAAAATAACAAAATTATCTCACATGTCCATCAGCCAATTTCAACAGTTCACAACTCATGACCAAGTTATTTTCATCTTTTTCCCATCCCTGATTATACTGAAACAAATTCCAAGCAGTATAGCATTTCAACTCTAAATGATACAAAAAAGGAAGTCTTTAAAAAAACAGATTATGAAACATTGTCACACTTAAACACAAACTGTAATTTTTCAATTGCAACAAATCCAACAGTGTTCATAATTCTTTGATTGTTGTGTACATTTTTATTTGACAGTTTGAATCAGGGTCCAAATAGAGACTGTAAATTACAACTGTTCTTATGTTTTTTAAGCCTATTTTACTCTAGGGGTGTTCACTCACCCTTTCCTTACTCACACTGTTATTGCAGTAGTCATTGAAGAAGATGGAGTACTTATTCTGCCTAGGATTTTCTGATTGCATTTCCATGATATTATTGAACATGTTTGTTTGTTTGCTATGCATTTCCTGTAAAATGGTGGTCAGATCTGTTTTGGATTCTATATTTTAGGCAAGAAAATCTAATAGGTTGTCTCATACACTTGCATTAAGAGGTACATAAGAATGACTCATCTCTTTTTTATGTCACCAGCCTTTAAAAGATCAATGAGGTATTATAAGCACGATGGTGATATTTTATCATTTCTTCTTGATTTATTAGCTAGAAATTGTCTATAAAAGAGACATTTTCCTCATTAATTATTTGGTTACCCTAATGGTGATGTTATGCTTTGTACTGAAAGTACTTCACATCCAGCTCTGACCTATCTTGGCAGGTTCAACTTCTCCTCCCCATCACACATGTATTTTTCCCAACAGTGTGATGGTTTACAGGAAATGTGTTTTAGGATGATTTTTTTCATCCCCAGCATTTAATAACTGGTGGCATATATTAGGCAAATAAGAAAGTTTTCTGAATGGGGAGTGAAGGAGAAGTTCCTATATAAGTAACTGATCATGTAATACTTGTATTTATACATGATTTTGAACACATTCAGACTTTCAGATGTTCATACTTAATGTCAGAAAGAATTCTGTTCAATGTGAATACAATAATGCACTGACAAGTCATATTAACTTCTAATACAACATTAGCAGTGAATTAAATGAAGACATCCTAAATTATACCATTCAAGAGATAAATGTTATTCTAGAATAGATTTGGCACCATGCACTCTTAGCAATATGAAGTCATCAGCTCTCAAGGATTTTATTTCTTATCACCTGCAGCAAGTAGACCATCACTCTAAGCAGAGTCAGGTAACATTAGCATTTCAAAGAGAACATTAAGCAAACCGTCCTCAACTATAATGAGAAAACTTCATTCTGAGGAATAGCATTTACCACTCTGTATTCTCAAAACCCTCTCTCCTTGCCTTAGAAGACACCATACCCACAGTTTCTCTCCTACAAATGTCACTTTCAGTGTGTGTCTACCCGCTCCTCCTTTTTGTTTGGTCTTTAAGTAAAAGAGTTCCTCAAAGTTCCAAAACAAACTTGCTTTACTTCCATATTTATACCCTAGGCAATGCCATCTGAATATCTAACAACTTATTTCTTACCCACAACTTCCTTCTGAATTTTAGATGAACTATGTTAACTGCCAATATCTCTGCTTAGAAGTCCCAAAGGCAGCTCACTCTGGTCGGCATCATCTTCCTCCCACAGCCTGCTTTCTTTCCACTGCTGAGAATCTCCTAGAACAGTAGCACCACCATGAAGCCAGAGAAACCATAGTCCTAGACATGACTTCTCCCTTTCTTCACCCCTCATGTCCAATCAAGGACTGATTTTTTTTTTCTTTTTTTCCTGTTCTACATACTAAATACTCCTTGAATGAAGCGATTTTTCTCTATTTCCACATTGACCGTGCTAGCCCAGGTCATTAGAGAGTTTTTCCTACTCTATGGTCAGTGGGAAACAATGGCATCCCTGCATATACTCGTCCTGAGTCAATCCAGGACTCAAACTCTTTCACTCCTTTATTTAAATTCCTTTGGAGGCTTTCTATTCTCTGGGGATAAAGAAGAAAATCATTACCATTTCCTAAAAGCTTGTCATGATCTGGATATAGTTTTTTCCATTCTACCACTTACTCTATACTCACATTCAGTTTCATTTATGAAGTACACTATATTTGTTAGGGAAGGGATAAGTTTTTTGCACAAAGGCTGTTCTCCCAATCTGGGATACATGACCATCCCCTTCTACTTCTAATTTATCATCACAGTGTGGTTCAAATATATTGCCTTCAATAACCATCTGTGACATGCACAACATACTCCCCATCCTCCACTGCCAAAACTAAGGCAGGATCCCTGGTTATAATGTACCATACAATTAAAAATAATAATAATATTAAATAAACAAACAAGTCAGATAAATAAATAAAATCCTATATCCTATACAGCCCTATATTTCTTGGTAGCACTTTATTACAATCACAATTACATAATTTAATTGTGTTTTAAGTTGAGAGGGATTTTTTAAAATCTTGGACTCCCAAACTAAAATGTGAACTCTATGAAATCTAGGGGGCTAAAGCTTTGTCAGTGTTAGTCATTGACACATGAATGCTTGATACATAATACACAATAAATATTTATTGAATAAAAAAAGGAATTGATCAAGCAATCAGTCAATCAAAATGGTACAAGGGACTTTCACTTTGTAATATGCATCATAGGGCTTCAGGAGCTTTCATGTCTGGGCCAGAGTGAGATCTTCTGCCAAGGTGTACACACTCATCTTTGTAAACAATAAATATAGTACCACCATTCTTGATTTTGTCCAATACAATTTTATTCAATTACATTTATAAAGTATCCATTAATAAGTAGTTTATTCAATCGATATACTTTTGTTGAGCATCAATTATGAATACTCTGCTAAAAGCTATACACTCCTTTAAAATTCTGAATGACTATTAGAGATCATTTATCTCTTTGTTGTTTACTGGCATGGTATCTACCACATAGAGGTTGCTAATACATTTTTAATTCTCTTTTTATACTTAGTAGTAATGATGTTACTTCAGGAAATACCGGTAGGTAAGATTGGGCAGATTATAATAGGCTTTGTGCCTGAGCCGACCTTGACTCACAGTAGGGAAAAGAAGCCTCCATTTTATGTCATTTGCCATAATATCAACAGTTTGAATTGCAATGAAATTCTATTGATGGGAAATTACAATCAAGGTACTTGACTATGGATGGCTATAGACTAAAATACGGCTTGTCTTGGAGCCTAATGTTGCTTGCAGAAGACTACAGTGCAATAATCCATAGATCTCTTTGAGAATATATTAACAGAATTCTTTGAAAATCTAGGTTCTTGGATAAAGAAATTGCATAAGAGGCACCAAGGTGGCTCAGTTGGTTGAGCAGCCGACTTTTGTTTCAGCTCAGGTCACAATCTCATGGGTCCTGAGATCCAGCCCCTCACTGGGTTCCATGCTCAGTGGGGAGTCCACTTGAAGATTCTCTCCTCTGCCCCTCCTTCCACTTGCTTGCTTGTGTGTGTGTGTGTGTGTGTGTGTGTGTGCCTGCGCATGCGTTCTCTCTCTCTCTCAAATACACAAATCTTTTTTTAAAAAAAGAAATTGCATAAACAAGGGAATCTTACAAACAACTGGAGAAAATTCAGATTCTCAGGAGCACGCCTTAGCTTTACTGTTAGAGGTACTATTAAATGTTCTTAGCTTGTGTACTTACACAGGACTTAAGGTTTGCTAGGAATCCTAAATTCAAATCTTTTGTCTTTAATGTTTTTTTTCCCCTTGCTTGTCCTATTAGTTACTGAGAGTTGGGTTTAAAATCTATTATGTACTTATGTATTTCTCCTCTTATTTTTGTCAGATTTTGCTTTGTAATTTAAAGGATGATATTAGATGCACATAATTTAGGTTTATTATTTCTTCCTGGTGAATTCACCCAATATTATGTCATTCTTGTTTTTGTTTTTACTGCTATCTCTTCATTAAGGTTTACTTTGACTAATATTATAACTTAGCTGATTCTTTTTTGGTTAGTGTATCTTTTTAATATTCTTTTGCTTTCAAATTTTATGCATCTTGGCATTTAAGGTGAATCTTTTGTAAGCAGCATATATTTGGATTTTGTTATTCAATTCAGTCTAACAAAATTATTTTAAAAGGATACTGAAATTTTGTCAAATACTTTTTAGCATCTATTTTCAACCTTCATTTGGTTCATGTAGTGTATCACATTTATTTATTTGCATATGTTAAACTGTCATCCTTATATCCTAGGGATAAATCCTACTTGGCTGTGATATATAATTCTTTTAATGTATTGTAGAATTCTTTTTGCTAGTATTTTGCTGAGGATTTTTGCATGTATGTACATCAGGGATATTGACCTATACTTTTTTTCTTGCAGTGTCTTATCTGACATTGGTATGACTGTAATGCTGGCCTCATAAAATGAAATTGGAAGTGCCCCCTCCTTTTCAGTTTTTTGGAAGAGTTTGAGAAGGACTGATGTTAGTTCTTTAAATGTTTGATACAATTGCACTACTGGGTATTTACCCCAAAGATACAGATGCAGTGAAAAGAAGGGCCAGTGTTCATAGTAGCAATGGCCACAATTGCTAAACTGTGGGAAGAGCCAAGATGCCCTTCAACAGACGAATAGATAAAGAAGATATGGTTCATATATACAATGGAATTTTATGCAGCCATCAGAAAGGATGAATACCCAAATTTGTATTCAACATGGACAGGACTGGGGGAGATTATGCTGAGTGAAACAAGTCAAGCAGAGAAAGTCAATTGTCATATGGTTTCACTTACTTGTGGAACATAAGGAATAATATGGAGGACATAGAAGGAAAGGAAAAGTGAAGGGGGGGCTGGAGGGGGGAGATGAACCAAGAGAGACTGTGGACTCTGAGAAACAAACTGAAGGTTTTGGAAGGGAGGGAGCGGGAGGAATGGGTGAGCCTAGTGGTGGGTATTAAGGAGGGCATGTATTACATGGAGCACTGGGTGTCATGCATAAACGATGAAACTTGGGACACTGAAAAAATTAAGTTAAATTAAAAAGAACTCACCATGGAGCCAACTATGACTGGGCTTTACTTTGTCCGTAGGTATTTTGATTATTGCTTCAATGTGTTTACCCTCTGACCACTTTCAAATTGGTTTGCTCCAATTTCCTATTTCTTCATAACTCAGTCATGGTTGGTTGCACGTTTCTAGGAATTTATCCATGTTTTCTAGGTTGTTTGTTGTCGTATAACTATAGTTATTAATCTCCTGTGATCCTGTGTATTTCTGTGATGTCAGCTGTAATGTGTTCTCTTTTATTTGTAATTTTATTTGGGTCCTCTTTTTTTTTCTGGGTTAGCTAAAGATTTCTCAATTTTATCTTTTCAAAAACCAATTCTTAGTTTCATTGATCTTTTCTATTTTGTGTCTAATCACTATTTCTGCTCTAATCTTTTTTATTTCTTTCCTTCTGCTAACTGAAGGCTTAATTTGTTCTTTTCCTAGCTCTGTGAGATGTAAAGTTATGTTGTTTATTGGAGATATTTCTTTTTTCTTATATAGGTTTTTATTGAATAAACTTTCCTCTAGAGCTGCTTTTCCCATATCCCGTGAGTTTTGATGTTGCATTCCCATTTTTTTTTTTTTTGTTTCAAGACACTTTTTGATGTCCCTTTTGATTTCTTCTTTTACTCGTTGGTTGTTTAGGAGTGTGTTTAATTTCTACATATTTGTATTTTCTAATTTTCCTCCTGCTATTGACTTTTTTAGACTTTCATTGTAAAAAAAAAAAGATATTTGATACAATTTCAGCCTTCTTAACTTCAATTATGTCCTGTTTTATGGTCCAACATATGATCTATCTTGACGAATACTTCATATGTGCTTGAAAAGAATGTGCATTTTGTTGCTATTGGTTGGAATGATATGCAGGTGTCTGTTAGCTCCATTTGTAATACAATGTTCTTAAAATCTAATATTTCCATGCTGATTTTTTGTCTGGATGATCTATCCATTGCTGAGAATAGGGGTACTAAAGTACCCCACTATTACTGTATTGCTGTCTATTTCTCCTTTCAGGTTTGTTAATATTTTCTTTTAATACTTAAGTGTTCCAATGTTTGGGGCATACATATTTAGAATTATTTCTTTCCCAGCTTTACTGAGATATAATTGAGATAGAATATTGTGTAAGTTTAAAGCGTATGACATGATGATTCGATATATGCATATTTTGCACAATGATGTGCACAATAGGGTTAGTTAATATATTCAACACTTCACATAATTACAACTGTTTGTGTGTATGTATTAAGAAATTTTAAGGTTTATTCTCTTATATCAACTTTCCCCAAATATACAGTATAGTATTGTCCTGTATCCCCATAACTTTTTCATCTTATAAAAGTTTTATTCTCTGACCATCTTCACCTGTTTACCCTACATCGCCCCCACTGGCCAACAAGCAATCTATTCTCTGTTTTTATGAGTTTGCTTTTCTTTTAGATTCCTATTGTTATATTTTCTTGATGAATTGACTCCTTTATCATTATAGAGTGACCTTCTCTGTCTCTTGTAACCAGTTTTGACTGAAAGTCCATTTTGTTCACATAAATATAGTCACCCCTGCTCTTTTTTGGTTACCATTTGCATGGAATATCTTCTTCTATCCCTTCACTTTCATTCTATATGTGCCCATAAAGCTGAAGTGAGTCTTTTGTAGGCAGTATACAGTTGGGTCTTATTTTCCTATTTTTGTTTTTTAATCTAAACATTCAGTACTGTGTCATTTGATTAGAGAATTTAATCTATTTACATTTAAAATAATTGTTTATAAGTATAGACTTATTATGGTCATTTCATTCATTGTTTTCTGACTGTTTTGTAGTCCCTTTGTTCCTTTCTTCCTCTATTGCTATCTCCTTTATGATTTGTGTATTTTTTTTTGGAGTGGTATGTTCAGGTTCTTTTTTCTTTATCTTTTGTGTATCTACTAGAGGTTTCTTCTTTGAGGTTATAAAATGAGTTTTATATAAAACATCTAATTGTTAAAACAGTCTATTTTTAAGTTATAGCAATTCAATTTCTATCACACACAAAAACTTTACACTTTTAGTCCCCTCTGCCATATTTTATGCAATTGACATCATATTTTCACCTTTTTAAATAAGTTATTGTGGTTGTGGTTATTTTTTAATACTTTTGCCTTTTCACTTTACATTAGAATTAAAAGTGATTTATATACCACCATTACAACATCTGAGCATTCTGAAATTAACTATATATTCACCTTTAGCAGTGAGTTTAATACTTTCAGATTTTCATGTTGGACTTAGAATTCTTATTTTTTAACCTGAAGAGTTCTCTTTAGCATTTCTTGTAAGACAAGTCTTGTGGTAATGAACTCCCTCAGCTTACTATGTCAGTTTGCTAGGAATGTCTTTATTTCTCCTTCATTTCAGAAGGGAAGTTTAACTGGGTGTAACATTCTTTTTTTTTTTTTTTTTAGGTAAGTTTATATGTTTATGGGTATAGTATTCTTGACTGGCAGTTTTTTCTATGAGCACTTCAAATATCATTTTACGTCCACCTATGAGTGTTGGCACAACATATATTTTTCTATCCCTTCCAGTCTGTCAGTATTGTTTTATTTGAAGTGACTTTCTCATACACAACAGATAGTGGAGTCACATATTTTAATTTACTCTGAGAATCTCTGTCTTTTAATTGGTGTACTTAAACCATTTATATATAATAAACTTACTGGCATATTAAGATTTAAGTTGGCCATTTTGATTTTGTTTTGTTTTGTTAGTTGTTTCTATTTTTCATCCTTTTCCTGCTTTCCTGTGAATTAAATGAATTTTTTTCACTAGTTTCTATAGATATTTTGTTATATAAACATACATATCAGTCTACTGGTACATTCATTTTAACAGTACACTGATCTTTCCTCTCTCCTTTTATTCTGCTATTGATAACATCCATTCATTTTTAAAATTTTAGTTCTTGTGCTTGTTCCCTCTAAAATTCCATGATTTTTAAAATTTCTTCTATTTCTTTGCTATAGTTTCAATATTTTTCCTGATCCTATTTTTACATTTGTTTCAAGTGTGTTTGTAATTGCTCATTGAGGCTTCTTTATGATAGCTGTTTTCAACTTTTTGTCAGATGATATAATTCTAACATGTCTGTCATCTCAATGTTGGCATCTCTTGATCTTTTTTAATTCATTAAATTTTATTTCTCCCTGTTTCTTGGTATGAGAAAATGATTTTTACTGAAACATGAACATTTTGATTATCAGGTTTGAGACTCTGGTTCTTATTTAAACTGGTTTAACTAGCTTTCTCTGTCACTCCATCAAGGAGAGGGTAAGATGCCCCCTTACTACTTCCAGCTGGATGAAGAAGTTCTTGTTACTGCTTGGCCTCTGTTGACAACGAGGTGGGGTGGCTCTTAGTTACTGCTGAGCAAGGATTGAAGTCCCACATACTGTTAAGGTCTTTCCTGGTATATGAGTGCCTCTTTACTGTTCCCCTTGTGGCCTCCACTGACACAACATAGAGAGGGTACAGCCTATTTACCACTGACTGGTTGGTAGTAAAAGTCCTGAATATCCACTATACTCCCTCTGTCACCACCATGGAGGGAAAAGAAGGCCATCTCGTTACTGCCTAGTAGGGTGGAAGTCCAAGCTTCCCATATGTTCCCACTGATACTATAACAGAGATGGATCTCATTATTGCCTGATGAAGATGAAAGTCTATCTACTTAGCCTTCTCTCTGACTCCCTGGAAAGATGGTTGAAGTACTTCATTATCACCTGGCAAATATAGAAGTCCAGGCTCCCTACTCAGCACTCTTTCTGGCATAGGGCAGGGAGAGGACCAAAACTCTTACTCTTGTATTTGACTATTTTAGAGTACTTGTTTAGTTTTCTGTCTTGCTTGGCTGTCACTTTCCTGGTCATTTGGCTCTAGAGAGTATGTTTCTGTTGGGGACTTTTTCATCTGTACCCTGTGGCATTTGGGGTTGTCAGATTATTCAGCACCAAATTTAGGAACAAAAAGAAAACCCAAGGAACTCACCATCATATAGTACCTTGGGATCCAAGGTACGTAGCTAGTCTATCACCTTTCAGACTCTTCTTATGATGGTCTTATATTAATTTCCAGGGTTTTTTGCTCAACTTAGTGGGAGGTAAAGGAAAAAGTATGTCTACTTCCTCCTCCTGGAAGCAGAAGATTTGATTCTATAGGTTTTTAAATAAAGATACTCCTCTTCAGAAATTTATTTCTTAATTTTTACATATGTTTGTTTATAAAGGTAATAGAAATTTAATGTTTAAGTCAACTTTCTCATAGGTAATTGATAACATATAGGAAAGTCATTTTAAAAATTGTATTTCCTTGAAGACTTGCTTCTCTTAGTGTCCTGGTCTAGTATTACATTTAGCCTGAAATAATTCTGTTGTCCATAGACATCTCACCTGATCATCATACATCCACGTGAAATCTCTTGTGTTTGAGATCATATTCCTTTAATGTTTTACATATCACTTTGTCATAACACATGCCATTTTTATTGAATATACACACATACACATGCACACAAACAATTTGGAAAAATATATAGAGAAAAAGGACCTCGAACCAATTATTTTATACATATGTGTGTATGTGTGTGTGTATATATATATATATATATATATACACACATATATATGAAGAAAAGTCAAATAAATGATCTCAATTTCCACCTTAAGAAACAAACAAACAAACAAACAAAAACCAAGAAAATTTAAACCAGAAGAATATATATAATGGCTATATAATAAAGTTTAAAGAGAAGTCCATATAGATTTAATAGTTAATTATACTAAAAGTTTAAGGAAATATATAGCCATTCTTTAAAAAAAATCCCAAAAACAAAAATAAAAACAAAAAACTACTTTTGCAATGTGGAAGAGAAGGGAATGTATCTTAATTCATTCTATGAAACAAACACTGCCTGATACTCAAACTCTTGCATTTTGGTTTAGGCAACAATTTCTGATACAACAACAAAAGCATGATCCCTGTAAGAAAAAAATATAAATTGGACTATATTAAAATTACAAACTTCTACCCTTCTAAAGACAATGTGAAGGTAATGAAAAGATAAGCCACAGATTAGGAAAAAAAATAAATCATAATCAAAATAAATCAAGTCTCTGATAAAGGTCATGTATTCAGAATTTATAAAGAACTATCAAAACTTAGTAATAAGAAAATACATCCCAATAAAGGGAAAAATATTTGAATGAACACCACCAATAAGACATACAGATGCCAAATAAACACATGAAAAAATGCTGAGTATCAGTAGTCACTAGGGAAATTCATATTAAAACCACAATGAGACTCCACCACATACCTATCAGAATAGATAAAATTTAAAAGAGTGACTATACCATAGGAAATTTTGGTGAGAAGTAAAGGACTAGAACTTTCATATAACTGCTAACAGAAATGTAAAATGAAACAATCATTTGGAAAAGCAGTTTGTTAATTTCTTTAAATATTAATCATATACTTCCCTTAGGATTCAATCATTCTATCCCTAGCTAATTACCTTAAAGACATGACAGTATATATCTACACAAAGATTTATATATGAATATTCATAGCCTCTCCAAAAATGGGAAATAATCCAGGCCCTTCAACAGAAGAATGGATAAACAAACTACGTGTATGTCCATTCTATGGAATTCTATTCTGTAATAAAACAGAATGAACAACTGATATATGTTACAACATGAGTAAATATCAAAATAATTTTCCCAAGTAAAATAAGCCACACCAAATAAGTGTACATACTATGATTCCACTTATATAACATGTTTTAATTTAAAATTTTATTTTATTTTGTTTTATTTATTTTAAAGATTTAATTTATTTATTTGACACAGAGAGAGATAGAAAGAGAGCACAATCAGGGAGACAGGGAGAAGCAGGCTCCCTACTGAGCAAGGAGCCTGATGTGGTGCTCAATCCCAGGACCCTTGGGTTCATGACTTGAGCTGAAGGCAGCCACATAAGCAACTGAACCACCCAGGAGCTCCTTAAAAAAATTTTAAATCAGTGTTTATCTTATGAAGGGACACGGTTTAGCAGGAAGGAAGGTTTATAAAGAAGCAGAATAAAGATGCTCATTATCTTGGTTATTTCACAGTTATATACATATGTCAAAATTTATTGATTTGGATGCTTTCAATTGTATAGTTTATTGTATTTAAATTATATTTCAATTAGCTGCTAAAAATAAAAAAACAGAAACTAAAATATGACAATAAATTCAGTCATATTGAGAAATTTTGAAACTTGGACTGAATTGATAGACCACTAAGTAAGGAAAATATAAAGCAACGACGAACTGTAGGTAAAATATTTGATCAAGAAAGGAAATGAAGTTCTGGTATATGTCACATGGCCCTGTTAATAATATTTATGTAATCATAATAAGATCTTATTTTTGTTAAAGATTTTATTTATTTATTTCACAGACAGAGATCACAAGTCAGACAGAGATCACAAGTAGACAGAGAGGCAGGCAGAGAGACAGAGGGGGAAGCAGGCTCCCTGCCGAGTAGAGAGCCTGACGTGGGGCTGGATCCCAGGACTCTGGGATCGTGACCTGAGCTGAAGGCAGAGGCTTTAACCCACTGAGCCACCCAGGCACCCAATCATAATAAGATTTTAACAATAAATTTTGATTTAGCAAATTACCAGCTAACTGTATTGAGAGAATGGGGAAATAGTTTAAGAGGTTAATGGTATAAATGAGATAAAGTGTACTCTTGCACAATAAATATAAACTTCATAAATCAAGAAATAACAGTATAGCTATGCTATGTAAATAGATGGAGACAAGTGCCAGAAGAGATAGCCTAAATATTTGTAGGTAGTTTTGTCTGGGTTTGGAGAAGACAGGAGTCTACTTTTTATTATAAATTTTAAGATGTTACTTGATTTATTTTTTACTTATTACTAGCATTATTTTTATAAAAATAAAACCTAATTATTTAAAACCCTGAGTAAGTTTTATTTCATTATAGAAAATAATTCCACCCAACATTATTGAAATTAAAATGTTCAGTATCTAAAGAGAGCAAACATTCAGGAAGGAGCTACATTGAATAATTCAATCCCTAAATGTTCTGGATAACTGAAATTTTATTACATTTCTTTAATTTTGCTCTTACTAGATTTTAACACTTCAAAGGAGTGTTCTGAAATTTCTAATTCATTATAGAAGATTTACAGAGTACTTAAGATCTTCAAAGCACTAAGAAATATAAAATAATGTCTTTCTATTCATGTTAGTGTATAAAGTTTCTCTAGTCATAGTTAGAAACAGGATATTTGAAAATTGGTGAGTTGGTATAACATGATCTACTGAAATATACATCTGAGTTCAACTTATTAGATCTCTTATTGATATCACAGACATATGATTCCTATACATTTTAGGTTAAGCATGTATTTCATGTTAATAGAAATTTTTCTACATTTTAAGATTTTTTTTTTCCAACTGTACCACACATAAGAAATAGGAAAAAGAATGGAAATTATAAAGCCCGGGAAGATATAAAACCACTACAACTCAATACATAATATAGAATTGAGAAATAAATCTGACTTTTAAAAGCAAGTAAATTTTTAAAATATAACAGACTTATTGATCTATTCTCAATATAATAGCACAGCTGAGGGCTTGGATATTTATTATAAAAACATTTTGCAGACAGGACATTTTAACTACAGATTCAGCAAAGGTGTACAGTGTAATTAAGTAGAAAATTAATAAATTAAGCAAGAAATCAGCTCATATAATGACACAACATATGCTTCTTCTAAATTAATCCTCTGTGCTAAATTCTTCTTTGTGGATATTTTCTAGTTCTTTTTCCCATGGTCCATGGTGCCTCAGTTTGAGCAATGTTAGTCATAATAAGCCTAATACAATGGTTTTTTCCTACTTTTCTCAAATGCCAACAAAAATTATTTACCTAGTAAATAAAATAATTTAGCAGCATTCCAAGTGTTCCCAAAGTAAATATATGGATTTTAGACTTAAACTTTATTTTTGGAACTTGCATTGAATGGCATCAGAAAAAGAAATATGACTATGGATAAATAAGTATTTAGCCTCAAAATACGAGTTTCCTAGAGCTACCTGTTGCTCTGGCTATTGGCAATCCAGATACATCCAGAGAAGTATTTGTTTGAGTTCAATTTATTGATTTCTTAGGCTGAGCTCTTTGCTGAGATACTTGCACACAACTCAAATCTTTCATAGAATTGAAGGGCTTAAGGGGCGTCTGCATGGCTCAGTCAGTTAAGCATTCGACTCCTGATTTTGGCTTAGGTCATGATCTTATGGGTCCTGAGATTGAGCTCCTTGTGGGCTCTGCATTCAGTGGGGAGTCTGCTTAAATATTCTCTCCCACTGCCCCTCCTCCAACTTTTGCAAGCAAGAATGCAAGCACATACTCTTTCTTTCAAATAAATAAATCTTCTTTAAAAAAAAAAAAAAGGAACTTAAGGACTTGAAGGAAACTTGACGGTCCCTGAGTACACCTACTATCAGAATATTAATACATAAGAACAATTCCCTCTCTTTGCTGCTAAACTCAACATATACTTTTTCAGTATTTGACTTGCTAAAACACCCAGTAGGGCCAGTCACTGTTGCCTGTCCCAATCCTCTTTTCAAAGTATGAAAATGGCTTTCAAGGCCCTTGGTTATCTTTCTAATTTCACCTTTCCCTACTAAATCACCTTTTTGCCCCCCCCCCCCAAAAAAGAATACCTCTTGCTCAAGCATGCCTTCAGAGTATTCTCTCTTGCTTGAACTCAAGCTGTTGCAGATTGACTTCCCTGAGTCGAAGATAAAGGTTGGTGTGCATAAGTTTACTCAAGAGTGCTCTCAAGATGAATACCTAGGGAAGGCAAAGGGAAGGGAGAGTAGGGAAGGGGAGTTTTTACTTGCGACAACTTATAAGGTTAGTAGGATGAAGTGCAGGGCCCTGCAGCTGTGGATTTGAGGCCACAACTACTATTTGTTCCTCTTCTCTACTACCTATTCTAGGTTCCCTTTATTCTCATCTAGCACTTCTGCTAGCCTTGGTGGCTTTTCTGGTAGTAATCTAGACTCAAATTCCTGAGGAGCTGAGTCCCTTGTTGCCATGGACTTCTGTTTCACAACTGCTTTGTTTTTCCACTTATCATCAAAAGTGGACAAGGGGGGACACCTGGATGGCTCAGTTAGTTAAGGGGCTGCCTTCGGCTCAGGTCATGATCCCGGCATCCTGGGATCAAGTCCCACATCGGGTTCCTTGCTTGGCAGGGAACTTGCTTCTCCCTCTGCCTCTGCCTGCTACTCAGTCTGCCTATGTTCAATCAATCTCTCTCTCTTTCTCATTCTGATAAGTAAGTAATTAAAATCTTAAAAAAAAAAAGTGGACAAGGGAATGTCAAGTAGCTACCAAATGGATCACCCTAACTATAAACATATTTCTCTCTGCTCCCTTGTTTAATAGCAGTACTACTCTTTCCTGATGGTCATAGTCAAATAACACTCTTAGGGTAATAACTCTTCTTGTCTGTTTTCCTTTGACACAAGGAACAAGAAATGTGCAGGCACAAACTGGTTGCTTAGGGCTTAACAGGCCCTTGAAATCTTCTCAAAGCTAATGCCTCAGATTGGCCTTACATCAGTCCTATCACTGTCAATTGATCCTCTTTGATGAGCATTAAAATGTGATTCAAGTATCTTCATACAAAGATTGCTTACTCCTACAAGTCCACACAGCCTCCATCTGGAGCCTTTACTCCAGATCTCCTTGTCTTCAATTTCTTAACTTCTTCCTTCTAGGCCTATCAGCCAAGCCATTTGCCACTGCCCACGAATTTGTATATACTGTAACCATAAGCCACTTCCCCTTTCACTCTGCTTAAATCTCTGCCTATTGTGACAATTTATCCAAATTGATTTCTTTCAATGTTGTTGCTGATTAGGGGGGTTTGGGGCAACTGTAGTTGTTTGTTTTTGGGGGTTTTTTTTGGTGGTTTTTTTTTTTTTTTTTTTGTGCTTACCAACATACCAGCTAACTCATCCAAGAACGAAGTTTGGCTTGTTTCTTTCTCAGTCAGCTGGTTACAAGGGACCTCCTATGGGGTTACACATAGGTGTGATCTTCCCTAAGGGAAAGGTATAGGTACAAGACAGGAAGATAATATGAGAGTCTGAGCCACGCACTTGTGCAGCCCACTTGTGCTCTCTCACCTTTTTCATGCCCAATCCCAAACACACAGCTTCCATTTTATAATGGATTGTTGCTAGGCTTGCAGACCTTATCACTTGATGAGTATGACAGAACCCAGTTTATGAGGGGAAATTGTGGTTCATGATCACTGAATAACCCAAAGCCAAGTCCTCCATCTTTATCAGAACCCATTATCAATGTGGCAATTATTTTTCAAAGAATGTATGATTCCTCACTGCCAATGGCAAGGTCTTACACCAACATCAGAAAGGTGTGCATGGTGGTTCTCCCATTAATGCTTACCATACCTCCACATAGCATCTGTTCTCACCACAAATACCACCAATGTTACATTTTCTTCATCATACAGCCCAAACATCAGGCCTCTTGAATTGCAACTTGAAATGCTACAGAACCATTTCCAGCTCTTGTCCCTAATCAAAGCCAGCAGCTCTTCAGGTCACTCAGTGGGTATGTGGGCATACTGTAAACCTCAGAGTTGGACCCTCTGCCTCTGTAACCCACAAAGGCCCACTGGGCTTTGTGCTTCCTTCTTCATGCAAGGAGTTGTGACATGCAATGATTTGTTCTTACTTTGGAGAGGATGTCATGAAATATCTCAGACTAACGGATTCCATATTTAACTAATGTGGTAAGCTGCCTAACTTCATAGAATTCATTTCTCATCTTCTAGAGCATATGTATTTTAACAATGCCCCCAATATACTGGTTGCTTCTTGATAATCTGGTTCAATTAGCATGTTATCAATATAGGCACAGTGTCATGTCTTCTGACAGTCCAGGTTTCTTCAGACTATGCTATGACAGTGGGTGAGAGAGTTAGTATAGTCTTGAGGCAGGGCCATAAATGTATTATATTCTACTCTTCCAAGTGAATGTAAACTGTTTCTGATCCTTCTTCTTGACGAGATGTAAAAAGAAGCATTAGTCTGATCAAAGGCCACATATCATGTTCCTGAGGCCATGCTAATCTGCTCTAGTAAAGGTATCATATCTGGTTAATATTGAGTTTATAAGTAGTCCATTGTTGAACTTACAGTCCAGTGTTATTTTCCAGAGTTCATGCACCAGACTGAAAAATAAATGCACCAGACTGAAAAATAAATGCGGATATAAAGGGGCCTACTTCCCCTGTATCTTTTACTCTGTGTATCTGTATGTCCTTGGCATAAAATGATTTTTCTTTCCTTTGAGTGGAATGAAAGCCTCTTTATATACTACAAAGCAGGCCATATGAATTTCATATTCAGTGTTTAGTTGCTAATTAAACACTTCCTGCTTTTCACATCTTTTTCCAAAATATCAATCATGCTTAGCAACAGTCACCCTATTAAACTTTCCTTATAGTTATAATAATTATCCCTCCCTCTATACACACATACACACAGCCATACACACACGCAGACACATATTTCTCAAATAATTGATAAATTGCCCCCAGTATGGTAGCTAGACACAAAAGATGCTCCCTCCCCCCCAGTGGAATACATCTCCCAGTATTCGCTTCCTTGCATGGTCCTCTTCCCTTGAATCTGGATTGGCCTCATGACTTGCTTTTGACCAATACAGTACGGTAGAAGTCATGCTGCATAGATTCCAAACTTTAGCTATAAGAGGCTTTTTTCCTTCTGCCAGGATCTTTGGAACACTTGCTCTTAGTCTGCATTCTCTCTGACCCTAGACTACATGTCATGAGAAACCCAAACCACATACATAGACCACATAATAGGCATACTTATCCGAAGCCCAATCTGGGTTTCCAGCCAACAGATAGCACCAATTGCAAGCCAGGTGAGCACCATCTTAGACATCTAGCCCAAATGAGCTTTTAGATGATTGCAGCTCTGGCCAACACCATAGAATATGAGCATGGTGGCACTTCTACCCAGGTAAGCCTAGGAAATCCACAAAATTCCATTCTAACACATTTAATTTTGGAGTCATTTATTATATAGCAGTAGATAACAGAAACAACTGGTATACTCTTCCCAATTCACCACTGATAAAAATTTAACTATTAAAAATCTATTTTGTTCTAGGAGCATTTATATATGAATGGAATATATTCATATTTCACTCAGTGATGGAGTCATCACCGCCAGCTAACTGATACATGGTCCACCTCCTTCATCTCATCTTAGCACTCTGTTCTCACAACATTCCTGGCACCAACCAATAAAGTTTTGGGTTCCCCAGGAAGCAGATTTTTGAGACATCAATTAGAATACAAAGACTTTCTTAAGGATTTCTCTTAGGATCAAAAGCTATGGAATGGAAAGGAAGTGAAGGAAAGAAAAGAAAAATGAGTCGATTAAAAGCTTGGGTTGTGATACAGTCTCATCAAAGGCCACAACTTACTCCATAGGGAGTCCTGCCACAAGGCAGGCTCTTCCCCTTCTCTAAGGGGAAAGTCCAGAAAGGCCTGACAGCTGAAGGCTATCAGTCAGCAGTAGGAATACAAGTCCCAAAAGGAAGATCTGGGCAGTTTCTCATAGTGTCTTCCAACCCAACCATTCCTCTTCTCTGCCTCTCAACTCTTAACCAATGCAGATGTTACCTGAGATGTATGTTCCATGAGCGCACATTTCTTCACTCCCTTTATAACGCAAGTAGATATTTCCCCACATATTTTCAAAACATTTACTTCTTATTTTATTATGGTACTTAAACTCTATTACAGTCACTAATTTTCTTCTCTTTCTCTTCTTTCACTAAATTATAAACCCTAAGAGAGAGGAAAATGTGTGTGTATGTGTGTGTGTGTGTGTGTGTGTATATTTTTTAATACAAAGTGATAATTACACTCTGGGGATACAGTAATCCTTAAAAATATGAATAAAATAATCAAGTATTTTCTAAGTCCATAATAATATGGCTAAAACAGTATCAAACCACAGATGATCTTCTTGCCTCTCTCTCATGTTATTGCTTTGATCTACTAGGGGTTATCTGAGAGGGATGCAGATTCATAGATTCAGAGTGCTTGCTTCAGTGATAATCCCAGAAGTATGCTCACAGATATTATGGTGTTTGAGCTTCCTATGGCAAATACTAAATATTTCCTGAGTCAGGCACTTTACAAAAGTGGAATTTAAAGTATAAAAGACAGCTCTCAAAAACATTCAGTCTGAAAAACGATGTCAGATCAATGGAGCAAGCAGGATAATGTAAACCTTTGAGGAATAAAAATGATTATACAACTATTATGATGTTTATTTACATAACTTAGAGGTGACATGAACTTTTGTGATTAAATATGTAAGTAAACTTTGTAAGTAAAAACATTTTCATAAATAAGTATATAAGTAAATGACAATTTAAAACATGCTCACAGAACTACCCATGCCTTCTAAATAAATAGATATCAATATGCAAACAGATATGTAGACAGGTACTGTTTTACATTAAAATATATTAAATTCCTTAGATGGCATTTTTAAAAAGATTTACTTATTTATTTTAGAGAGAGAGTGAGCACTCAAGTACATAAGCAGGGGGAGGGACAGAAGGAGAGGGAGAAAGAGAATCTCAAGCAGACTCTGGGCTAAGCGCAGAGCCTGATGTGGGGATTGATCCCATGACCCATAAGATCATGTCTTCAGCCAAAATCAATAGTCAGATGCTTAAGTGACTGAGCCACCTAGGCACCCCTCTTTAGGTGGCATTTTTAAATAAAAAAGCATATATGACATATATGACATATATATGCCTAGGGGTCTGGGCTCTAATCTCAAGACAATAAGGATCTACTGTAAAATATTAAGCTAGAGAATGGCTTCATCAGTCTTTTTTTTTTTTTTAATTAGAACTTTTGATGAAGTCCATTTTATCTCCTTTTTGTTGTTGTTTTTGCTGCTTTCAATTTTGGTGTCATATCTAAGAATTGATTGACAAAACCAAGATCATGATGATTTCTTCAAAGAGTTCTATAATTTTAAACTTTTATATTTACATGTTTGACCCATTTTTAGTTAATTTTTGTATTTGGTATTAAGTGTCTAATTTCATTCTTTTACATGTGACTATCCAGTTATCCCAATATCATTGTTGAAAAGGTTATTTTCCCTACTTAGTAGTCTTGACACCTTTGCCAATAATCAGTACACCATGGACACATCACGTTTTCTTTAGACTCTTAATTCTATTTCACTGATGTATATGTGTATCCTAACCCCAGTACCACAGTGCATTGACTACTGTTTCATTACATTAAGTTTTGAAATCATGAAGTATGAGTCCTCCAATTTTGTGCTTCTTCTTCTTCTTCTTCTTTTTTTTTTTTTTCCCAAGGCTGTTTGGGCTATTCCAGATTCCTTGGAATGTCTGATGAATTTTAGAATCAGCTTGACAATTTCAATAATAAGCTAGGGATTCTTATAGAGATTCTGACAGACAATCTATAAATCAATTTGGGGAGGGTTACCAACTCAACAATATTAAGAAGTCTAATCCATGAATATATGATGCTTTTCGATTTAATTTTCAAACACAGTTTTCAGAGTATACATTTCATATTCCTTTTGTTAAATTTACTACTAAGTATTTTATTTTTCTTGAAGCTGTTGTAAATGGAACTATGAAAAACATTATCAGGCACCTGGTGGCTCATGTGGTTAAGTGTTTGCCTTTGGCTCAGGTCATGATCTCCGGCCCTATGTTGGGCTCCCTGATCAGCAGGGAATCTGCTTCTCCCCCTGCCCCATTCCATCCTCACCCCATTCATGCTCTCCCTCTCAAATAAATAAATAAAATCTTTAAAAAAGTATCTGACTCTCCTCTCCCTCCTCAGGAGATGCAACATGCGGGGGTTAAGGGGGTAGGAGAAGAGTAAATGAAGCAAGATGGGATTGGGAGGGAGATAAACCATAAGTGACTCTTAATCTCACAAAACAAACTGAGGGTTGCTGGGGGGAGGGGGGTTGGGAGAGGGGGTGTGGGGTTATGGACATTGGGTAGGGTATGTGCTATGGTGAGTGCTGTGAAGTGTGTATACCTGGCGATTCACAGACCTGTACCCCTGGGGAAAAATATATTATATGTTTATAAAAAATAAAATTAAAAAAAATATATATATCTGACAAAAAAAAATTAGAAATTTCAGCTCCATCTAAAGAGCCTGGAAGTCATCACTCCCATCCCACAACAAAAAGTGCTGAACTAACTGAAAATTATTTTTATCAGATCCATCAGAGAATTGATGTCACGGGGCAAATCACTACCCGCAAATCTGGAGAGACAGGAGAATGCAGAGAATCACAGCCAAGATCAACAAACTAGGAGCAGAAACCCCTGCAGATAGTAACTGATAGGAGCACTTAAATCGTGATTTTTAATAAACTGCTGAAGGTTGAGTACAGACTAGTATAGACTAGGTTGAGAGTTAAAACTTCCATCAGTATCTCCTTGAATTTTTAATCCCAAACTAGTCCATACACAACCTGCAGCAATTCATCACAATTACCATTTAAGTGTACCTATCAGTTTCTGCCTCCGGTATAGGGTGTGGGGGGTTGGGAGTTGCTAATCAGTGGGTATAAAGTTTCAGTTATGCAAGACGAATAGATTCTGGAGATTTGCTGTATAATATGTGCCTATAGTTAACAGTACAGTTTGCACAATTAAAAATCCATCAAGAGAATAGATCTCATATTAAGTGTTCTTACCACAATAAAAAAAAAAAAAGTTGGCAAGTGTTAACTTTTGAAATGTATTTACAGTTACATCTTTTGGGTGAATTTCTTATTCATTTCTCTTGTTCCAATTTTCATTAAAACTGTCATTTTCGGGTGCCTTGGTGGTTCGGTTGGTTGAGCATCCAATTTTTTATTTTGGCTCAGGTCATGATCTCAGGGTCCTGAGACTGAGGTCCACATCAGGCTCTGCATTCAGTGGGGAGTCTTCTTGAGATTCTCTCTTTCCTTCTGGTCCTCCCTACCTCACACACTTGCACATGTGTTCTCTCTCAAATAAAAAAATCTTTTTTAAAACCCCAAACTACTGACATATTAGTAGTGTTCTTTATATATTAATTCCTGTTATGCATATTGCAAATATGTATCATACTTGATCAAATGCTTTTAAAATTAAAAAAAAAAAATTCTGGGAGGTCAGTCTTTGCAGAGACCTCCATGCTTTTATGAGTTTTATCTCCAGGAACCCCAGCAGGTTTTCAACGTGATGATCTGAGCAAACCCCTCCTATTCCAGGCAGGGGGAGTGGGGGGAAATTACCATTTTGAAATATATTCAGAGGTTTTCCATAACAAAAGTCTGTCCTCCAGGGAAAACTATTATACTACAGCCTTATCTGACCTGGAAGAAGCACAATTATCCAACTGCAGCTCACTATCCTTCCTATCTAGAGATAGAAGGAAAAAAACAAAAAACAAAAAACAAACAAACAAACAAATACAAACTAAGAAATACTTCTGAAAGTCAGAGCCCAGGGATGGAAGCCTGCTAAAACCTGGGAAATAATAAATAATAACAGTAGGTTATAATCAAGAGATGTACAAAACACAGGCTCCACTTAAGTTCTTGGAAAAATAGAAACACAACAAATAAGAAAATTAGAGGGAATTAAATCCTCAGTCGCATTTGTCTGCAGAAATATTAAACAGAGCTTGCTCTTAGCCTGATTAACATAAAGCTTCACACTGAAGGCTTATTTGCCTTTGTTCCTATTAAGTGATACATCATGTCCAGTTTTCAACAAAAAATTACAAGCTGTGTTAAAAGGCCAAAAAAAAAAAAAAAGTCTGGAGAGACAAATCATCAAAACCAGTCTCAGATATAACACAGATTTTGAAATAACAGGCAAGGAATTTTTAAAAACTATGATAAATATGTAAAGGATTCTAATGGAAAGAGTAGACAAGAAAGAATAGAGGACTAATATAAGTAGAAAAGGTGAAACTCAAAGAAAGAATAAAAAGAAACTCCAATAAATTAAAAACACTATAACAGAAAGGAAAAATGTTTGTTTCAAAATACTGGGTACAGCCAAGGAAAGAATCAGTGATATTGAGATATAACAGTAGCTTTCCAAATTGAAATACAAAATAGGGAAAAACATTTTTTTTTAAAAAGGAAAGGAATAGCCAAGAACTGTGGGACAATTACAAAAGGCACATCCTATATGCAAGGAGAGTAGGACAAGAAGAAGAGAGAAAGGAGCAAAAGAAATATGTGAAGTAATGATGGCTGAGTATTTTCTAAAATGAATGACATACACCAAACCACAGATCCAGGAAGCTCAGAAGACACCAAGCAGGATAAATAACAAAGATCCACACCTAGAGATGTCATATACAAACTGTAGAACAGCGAAGGCAAAGAGTATACATTGAAAGAAGCAAGAGTGGGAAACACTTAGGAAAACTTTTACCTATGAAGGAACAACAACAAAAAACAATTACACTGAACTTCTTGTCAGAAACCTTGGGAGTGTGAAGAGAAAGAGTAAGATACAATGTTGAAAGAAATCCAGCCCAACATTGGAAATCTATATCCAGTCATATTACCCTTCAAAACTGAAGGAGAAATACTTGCCCAAAGGCTAAGAGAATTTGTCACCAGCAGACTGGCCCTACAAGAAAGTGTTACAATCTTCAGAAAGAAGGAAATGATAGAGATCTGAAACTTGGATCCACATAAAGAAAGGAAAAGGGTAAGGGAAGGAATAAATGAAGGTAAAGCAAAATCCATAAGTTTGTTCTTATGATTAATAGACAACTGTTCAAAACAAAATCAGCAACAATGTATTAGGAGGTTAGAGCATTCGGATAAGTGAAGTAAATGTTATAAGGATCAGGAGAGGGGAATGGGAACAGTCCATTACAAGGTATCTGCACTATGCATTGCACATCATATAACATCAAATAACAGTGTTATTTGCAAGTAGATTTAGTTATAAATGTATAAGGAAAACTCTAGTATGGCCACCAAAAACAAAAATTAAAGTGAAGTAGAATTAACATGCTAAGAGAAAAGATAAGATAGGATCATATAAAATGTTCAACTGAAATCAGAGAAGGCAGAAAAAGAAGGAATAAAAAAGAAAAGAACAAGTGCAATGAACAGAAAAGAGTATCGAACATGGTTGATATTAATGCAACTATATCAACAATCACTTCACATCTTAGTGGTCTGAATACACCAATTAAAAGATAAGAAACAGAGTGGATTTAAAAAAAACTCACATACATGTTTTTTAGAAACCTATTTTAAACATGAAGACACACAGAGATTTAAAGTAAAGTAGATAGAGAAAAATATTCCATACAAACACTAATTAAAAGAAAGCTAGGGTAGCTATATTAATCTCAGACAAAGCAGACTTCAGAGAGAGGAAAATCACAGGGATAGAAAGGGGCACTATATAATGATAAAGGGTCAATCCTTTAACACCTAACAGTTGGTAATGTATATGCTTTTAACAGCACAGTGTCAAAATACACGTGCCAAAAACTAATAGTAACTCAAAGAGAAATAGAGAATCAACCGTGATAATTGGAGATTTCAACGCCCTTATATCAATAACTGATATATGCAGCAGTTAGAAAATGAGTAAGGCCAGAATTGGTCTGAACAGCACCATCAATCAAATCAATCTATTCAATATTTATAGAACACTTCACCCAACAACAGTAGAACACACATTCTTCTCGAGTTCACATGGAATCTTCACTGGGAGAGACCACATTCTTGTCTATGAAGTACACCTTAACAAATTTAAAAGAATAGGAATCATATGAAGCATGGTCTCAGCCCACAATGGAATTAGACTAGAAATCAGTAATAGAGAGAAACAGGAAAATCCCCAAATAGTTGAATATTACACAGTAATGTTCGAACAACATATATGTCACAGAGAAATCTTAAGACAAATTTTAAAATATTTGAATTAAACAAAGGCTGGAAGCAATCAAGACATCCTTCAGTAGGTGAATGGATAAACAAACTGTTAAACATCCAGACAAGGAAATATTATTCAGTGATGAAAAGAAATGAGCTATGAAGCCACTAAAAGATATGAATGCATATTGCTAAATGAAAGAAGACAGTCTGAAAAGACAACAGACTATCTGAGTCTAAATATATCATATTCTAGAAAAGGCAAAATATAGAAAAAATAAAGAGATGGGTAGAGACCAGGGGCTCAGTGTGGGAGTAGGGGATGAAGAGGTGCCGTACTGGGAACTTTACGCAGCAAAACCATTCCGTATGATAACATAATGGTGAACACAGCACATTATGCATTTGTGAAAAGCCACAGAATTCTGTAACAGGAAGAGTGAACCTTAATGTAACTCTTGACTTCAGTTAATAAAAATGCTCTAATATTGTTTCATTATTTGTAACAATTATACCACACTAATTAATGCCAGATGTTCACAATTGTGGACACTTTGTGGGGGAGGTACAGATGGGGGGAATATGTGAGAATTATACACTTGCTCATTTGTTCTGTAAATTTAAAACTGTTCTAAAACACAGTCACTTAATTAAAAAACAAGGTTTGCATGTGTTGAGTGTAAAAAAGAATTGGAGAACCATCTTGAGAATAAAGGCAAGGAGACCAGTTAGAAAGCTATTAATTAGAGTTAAGTTAGAGAATGATGGTGGTGGTTTGAAATAAGGTTTAAGAGGGGTGAGGATGGAATGATATTGAAAAATTTAAAATACTGTGAGGAAGGGGACAGAGAAAATTTTTTTAAAAAGGATGGGTGGGAAGAGGCGACAGGTTCTGGCTTAGCAAAACAAACCTTCAGCAATCAGTACACCACTGTTGTACTAGAAAGAAATATCCGTGGGTATTTTAGGAATTCATCTTGCTAAGAAGCAACTTAGCTAGTAATCTAGCAACTTGCTAGTAATCTCACTAAAATTAATAGATCATAACTCTTTAAATTTTCTATGGAATTTCAAAGGCTTATAGAGACTTAATAGTCTATCATTGATGAAGGAAGATTCTTAACCCAGAAGTGTCTAAACCATTTGCCTTTGTAGTCAGACCTTATGCAACATGGATCTGGATCAGTCCTACTCATGCTGGGTACAGTAGAATTAACTGATATTGGTCACATTGACAATCTTGTAAAAATCAGTCTCATTGTTTAGCAATGGTAAGATGGTTACCTGGGATTTCGGGATGGGGTGTACGTTATTGGGGGGTGGGGCAGCAACACCTCCTTAAGCTTCATGTCTCTTTTGTCTTCACTCACACTCCTGTTGCCAAACCTGTGATGAATGGAAGAGAAAAGATTTATTGGAATATTTTCCTGTCATATGAGATAAGATATACTGAAATGGATGCTTGAAATACTCATTAATAAGACATGTGTTGTCAGCATTGTATAGCGGCGCAGGCTAAATCCATTATGATTAAGGGCCCTCATCTTAAAGGTAATTTGCACTAAAAGGCAGGCAAACAGCCAAAAGCTCATAATCCTACTTGCATTTGAGAGACATGCAAGAGAGAAGAGAGAACATTTTCTTTCAGGTATTTGTGTGTAGGAAGTGCCTGATGTATTTCTCAGTCTGTGTGTGTGTGTGTGTGTGTGCGCCTGTATGTACACTTATGTGTGTACAACCACTTAAAAGAAGAGGCCCAGTGGAGGTCTAATTGGGCCCCTATTTTTCACTCAGTATGAACCATGATATTCGGTAAGAAGAGAGTTAAATTTGGCCACTATTTTTGGCCTACTGTGAGTAATCCACAGAAACGGAAATAGGGTATATTTTCCTTGAAGACATTTATTCGAAAGTTTTGCTCAAATGATCAAATAAGCCATCACAGACATTAGCGTGGATCAGTTTAATCCAACACTGCTGACTTCACAAAAGAGATTTTCTGTAAAGAATCAAGTCAAATTTATTCATCTTTGTGGTCAGATTGCTCAATGTTGGGACAGCATTCATCTACATGTAAACAAAACCCTATTATAATATGGTTTAATTTTGTTCACAGGACCCTGAGTCCAGAGTTAGCAGCCCCAGGCTGTCCGGTGGCTTCATTATGCCCATAAGGCCCACACAACCTAACTGTGTGTCCAACCACCCTGATCATGTGCCATTCCTCTTCCTATTTGTTGACTCATGGTTACAAGAAGGTGCTTCACTCTCAAAATCATATTCTAGGAAACAAAAGGCGAAGGCACAAAAAAGAATACATGCCAGCTCAAACTGTCTTTTTAAAAATTTGAAAATAGGTCAGCAATAGCATTTCCAGAATCCCAATCCCAATGACTTAATATTTATATCTCACTGACTAAGCCAGATCACACAACTCCCCATAGTTGCAAGGCCTCTGAGAAGTTTGTGTTTTCTAATACGGGTACACTGCTGTCCCAATCAAACTTGCGGTCTTGGCAGTTAAGTATTAAGGGAAGAACGTCTCCAGGGTAGACACTCAGCCAGATCTATAGCACCCTTTCCACTTAAACTTCACTGACCTCCTTATTTTCATATTTTGAAAGTATTTGTCGTGTCTTCACCTTTCTGAAGATGATGACATAATAGTTGTTTCCTTGCCTGAGTACTCAGGCAAAAACAAAGAAGGATTCTTTCAGAGAGGAACCAGGAGTTCTCTAAAGTAACCAAAATGTTCTATGATTCAATTATAATCAAATGTAACAGAAAACAAATTCTAATAGAGCCCAATGCAGCATTCTACACGTTGTAATTGAGCACAAATGTATTCCTGGTGTCTGGCAATATCACTGAATCCCAAACATCTGCAGAAAATCTGGGTCCCCTATAGTCACAATCAGTGCAACATCTTAGACTTTGTCACGTATTTGCTATAGTGGATAAGCTTTAATACTAATTTTTTTTAAGAAGCCATGCCTCGTGTGTATTATAATTTTTTGAGAGATGTTTTTCAACTACACTTATTTATCCTATTTTTTAGATGTCTTCAAATGCAAATATAACTTTTTCTCAGCATAGATAGGAAGTATTTCTTACAAGCTTCTCTATGCATTTCAAACCCCTTCCATAAATCCTAGTTAGCAAAAGGATTGGTTATGCATTTTACTATAGAATCAAGGGGATTCTTTCCCTTTCCTCCTCATTTCTTCCCTACTTCCAGAGTAACCAATATGGAAAAGCCTGGAAGAATTTTGAGGAATTCTAGGAAACTGAAATTACATGTGTCACTGTGACAGTGACAGAATTCTAATGCTAATTTCTAAAGTTTACATGGAGATTTCATAATCATTCACATCTGATTTTTAATTGTGACAATTTCTGAAAGGCAATTCATAGATACCTAGACACTGGCAAAGAAATAATTTGGATAAAAACACTTGATAATACCAACATGACAACCTTTAAAACTGAAAAAGATGCTTCTCCATTCTGATTCAAGAACTCAATTCCATAAAACTGAAAGAGAAAATGAAAACAATCTGCTTTCACCATATTCCAGATTAAGTAAGCACTGTCTTGGCAAAAGTCAAGACCATAATAGAATTTGCTTCCTTAAAAAAGAATTAAAAATTATCTAGCACCCAAACCAGGGGACAAGGTCCCTTTATTTGCATTGGTCAGATCACATTTAGAATGCAAAATATAAAGAGTTTAATTCTGGGATATGAACAAATCAACAAATCGAGATAAGAGGGGCCTGAGAACCACAGCATACAAGTGGGCTAATACTGTTGAAGAAGCTGAGAATTTTTGATATGGAGGTGGATAACATGGGTTGGGAGAAGAGGGAAGAGGAGGGGACATGGTACAGGGTAGATGAATAGAAACAAAATATTCATGAGAAAAGAGAGACTCCCCCCCACCAAGGCAAATGATGGAACTCCCTGCTTAAAACCCTCATTGGGTTTCCCATTGTATGCTAGCCCTAAAACTGCTGCATCCTCATTTTGTCCCACCTGCCTTTGTGCCTACCTTGGTCCAGACACACAGGCTCCTACCGGATTGCTGACATGCCAAACCATTTCTGATAACACTTTTTTAGAGAGGACTTTGATGACCACTTTCTCTAAAGGAGTATCCCACCTTCCCCAGGCACTTGCTAGGCACCACGAGGTTTATGTCCTTCCCTCCCAATATCATCTTCTATATTTCTTTGTTGACTCATTTCTTCTTTGCCTCTGCACTAGAACCTAGGATTAATGAGGGCAGAGAATCCTCATCTTTATTCACAGATGCGACCCTAGAATCTACAATAGTGTTTGGTGTATGGAAGGTGCCCAATAAATATTTCCTGGATTCACCAATTATACCAGAAGGTAGAATTTTGTTCGATAAATGAAATACAAGGCAGTAAGTCCTGTTTCAAATGAGGAAGAACAGGATGATAATCTATGAAGGCCAAAATGCAGTTGTCTCTCGAGGAAGTGTTAGAGGCCAGACCAAAAGGTGACCCTACTATAGATGTTTCACAAGCAAGCTGTTGAAATAGAAAACTGATCTTAAACATTCTTCCCACGCTGTGATCCTGGAAATCCACTATGCTCTAAGTTTCTTGAGAGGAGGGACTTTGTCTTACTCCTTTTTATATTCTCAGTGAAATAACACGCTCAAATTTATTAAATAAAAGTCATCTTGAATTTAATCAATTCTGTCGATCACATTTCACTCTCTGAGTATTCATCAGGGCCTGGTCAGGACACAGACGCCATACCAGTAATTTGCACAGGGAATAAAGACCTGTTAACTATGTTGGTTCATCATGATAAAATGTGGTTAACAGCGGATGGGACAGAAGAGACCTGTAAGGTGAACACAAGCAGCCACGGCAGGGAACCTCCCTCTGTGCTTGCCATTGGCAGAACTATAACCCTGAGCCACAGGCCAAGAATAAATATTTGTTGAGTCCGGCTTCAGTAGCACAATGCAGGACAAAGGAAGTGTGGGTTCGGTGCTGAGAAGCAATAAATTAATAAGCAGCATATTCTCACTCTTCCAGAAAATTTAAGGCAGCTTTCAAAGGAGCAAAACAAATATATAGACTAGGAGTCACAGATATATCAGGCTAGGAAAATTAAGGTGAAACCAGAGGTTTTATGGATACACCAGACACATGCTTTAATGGCTGATACTTGTTTTATACACAGTATTGAACTTAATTCTCACAAAATCCTTGCAAGATAGATATTATCCTTAATTTTACAGATGGGGAATCTTCCCGAAAATCATGTCGCTTTTAAATTGCAGGGCCAAAAATGGTCACACACCAAAGTTTATCATTTCCATTATATCAAACTACCTCCTTGGGATGTGTGAGGAGTCGAGATAGGATTAAGAAGAAACACATTCAGAATGGAAAGTGCTGCCTTTGCTTTTTTTTTCTTTTTCCCGTTTTTATCGCTCTGCTATTTTTCACAGACAAATTTCCTCACCAATATCCCTAGCACAACGATGCACTAAAACAAGACATGGAGACTCAGCAAGTGTAGTAACCACATATTACACACAGGTGGAATTAGCACACAAACCCCAACACCCTCGTGGGAGCAGTGGAATCCAGTTTTCTCTTTCAAATAAAAAAACAAATCAGAAATTCATAGCCATAGACCTCTCTGCACTGGAAGCTAAGCTTTCAAACCAGCAAATCAACAATTAATATTTAAAGAAGAAATAAAAGCCAGGTCAGCAGCAAGCATCTTTCGAAATCATCACAGAGACCATCTTTCTTGACACTTTCATTTTGTTGACCATTTTTATGTACTTTTATTATAGGATACCTTTAGTCATGCACTCAAGAGCATCATTTCAAAACTTTAAGAAAAAGTTAAAAATTTCAGGCACCCTGAATATTTTATCGGTGTTCATTAGAGACTAAACAATAATGATGAGTCAGTCCTGAGTGGAAGGAGAAAGCAATTGCTCCAATGTGCAAAGAAAATGCCACACAGGGTTCATCTGAGTAAGGAGGCATTTGTTATGATTGTTCACACTTGCCCAATTTTGTCATTGCTGTGAAAAGCTTACATCCAAAGCAAATTTAGAATTTATTCTTATCCTGGAATTTTTTTTTTGTGTGTGTAACTTAAAGACTTTCTAATGTAATCTTTTTAAATGGCTTCTGCCATCTTTACTGCAATCACAGCGGGTGGGTAATAAACTGAGTAAGGCTGGAAAATTTGACACAAGAAACGGAAGTCTCTACTATGAGCTGGGACTGGAATGGTGATGAACACAGCAACTGACTTCATACAAAAGCAAGGGTCTGACAGAGGAGCAATGAGACAGATTTAAGGAGATCTTGTTGTAAGGGAGTATTAGGGGTGTGGTCAAACCTCCAACTAGGTGAGTCACAAAATTTAGTAGGTGGTGACCTCCTGAGACTGTAGACAGTTTAACTTCTTAGAGGGATTAGTTTTTCCTTATTTTAAACTAGTAAGAACAGATACTACCCTTGATCTTAGCTAAAAGGCTGGGAAGGTTTTTTTCCCTTTATTTAATTAATTTATTTATTTTTTAAGATTTTATTTATTTGACAGACAGAGATCACAAGTAGGCAGAGAGGCAGGCAGAGAGAGGGGGGAGGCGGGCTCCCTGCTGAGCAGAGAGCCTATGGTGGGGCTCAATCCCAGGACCCTGGGATCATGACCTGAGCTGAAGGCAGAGGCTTTAACCCACTGAGCCAACCAGGTGCCCCTCCCCTTATTTTAAATGTAAGAGAATATATAGTTGAAGAAATGAAAAATTATTACCAGAGACACATAATTTAATCTGCCTAACTACAATTTCATTTTTTCATGTTGTGCATTTTTTACATCATTACAATCACTATGCCCTTAATAATCTTATTTCCTCTGGATCACATAATACATTTCAATTTTCACATTTAAATACTATTTTCACATTTAAAAAAATAACATTCCATTCTATTGATACATCATCTAATTACTAAAACATATGATTACTGTTAGTTCACTTCTATATATTTATAACTTTTAGGCAATAGTATTTTTAAAGAAATTCTAAAATCCAGTGATAGCTTTTTATTTTTTAAAAGATTTTATTTATTTATTTTTGTGAGAGTGAAAGAGTGCACAAGGAGGAACAGGGTATGGGGGGGTAGAGGGAGAAGCAGACTCCCCATTGAGTAGGGAACTGACACAGGACTCCATCCCAGGACTCTGAGATGCTTAACTGACTGAACCATCCAGGCACCCAAAGACCAGTGATATTTAAACATTAGTGGAATGAAAAAGGAAGCAGCTGGCAGATGAAACCTCCTTCTTCCATTGTCTTTGTCATGTTCCCCAACAACACTGGATGAATGGATGCCTTCCAAAGACTTTTCTCCACCCTAATTTTTTTTATTGTGGTAAAATGCACGATATAAAATTTACCACCCTAACCATTTTTAAGTGTGCAATTCAGTGTTATTTAAAACACTATACAGGGGCACCTGGGTGGCTCAGTGGGTTAAGCCTCTGCCTTCGTTTGGCTCAGGTCATGATCCCAGAGTCCTGGGATCTAGCCCTGCATCGGGCTCTCTGCTCTGCAGGGAGGCTGTTTCCTCCTCTCTCTCTCTCTGCCTGCCTTTCTGCCCACGTGTGATCTCTGTCTGTCAAGTAAATAAATAAAATCTTTAAAAAAGAAAACACTTTACAATGTTGTACAACCATTGCCACCATCCATTTTCACAGCTCTTTTCATCTTTTACAACTGAAATTCCATACTCATCAAACAGTAACTCCTTATTTTTCCCTTTCCTCAACATCTGTCCCATTCTACTTTTATCTTTATGATTTTTGACTACATGAAGTACTTTATACAATTGGAATCACACAGTACTTTTCTTTTTTATGGTTAGCTTATTTCATTTTGATTAATATTCTCAAGGTTCATCCAGGTTGAAACATATGTCAGAATTCCCTTCCTTTTGAGGCCAAGTAATATTCCATTTCAAATATATACATATTTTGCATTCATCCTGTTAATAGACACTTGGGTTGTTTTCATATTTTAGTTATTGTGAAAAATGTTTCCACAAATATGGTTGTACAAATATCTCTTCAAGACACTGCTTTCAAGTCTTTGGGGCACATTCTCAGAAGTAGAACTGCTGAGTCATCACGGTAATCCTGTTTTTAAATTTTTTGAAGGAGCATATACTGTATTCAGTACCTACACATTATATTCCCACCAACAGTGCACAAAGTTTCAATTTCTCTACATCCTCACCAACATCTGTTATTTTCCAATCTTTGATAGTGACCATCTCAATGATTGAAAGGTGGTAGCTCACTGTAGTTTTGACTTGCATTTCTCTAATAGCCAAACTGGGTATCTTTTCATATGCTTATTGGCTATTTGTATATCTTCTTTGTAGAAAGGTCTAATTAAGTATTTTGCCCATTTTTGAATCAGATTGCTTCTTTTTTGTTGTTTACATATTAGATATTAGATATGTATTAATATTAGATATTAATATCTAAACATTAGTGGAATGAAAAAGGAAACAGCAAGTGTAACCTCCTTTCTTAAAAAAGAAAAAAAATATTTTATTTATTTATTTGACAGAGAGAAAGCACAATCAGGGAGAGCAGCAGGCAGAAGGCTCCCCGCTGAGCAGAGAACCAGACGTGGGGCTCCATACCAGGACCCTGGGATCATGAGCTGAGCTAAAGGCAGCTGCTTAACTGACTGAGTCACCCTGTGTAAACTTTTTTTTTTTTTTAGATTTTTACTTATTCATTTGAGAGAGAGAGAGTGAGAGCATGAGAGTAAGAGGGAGAACAGACTCCCCATGGAGCTCAGTGCCCAATGTGGGATTTGATTCTGGGACTCTAGAATCACGACCTGAGCCCAAGGCACTTGCCCAAACAACTGAGTCACACAGGCACCCATCCTCCTTCTTATCAGATATATGATTTGCAAATATTTTCTACCAGTCTATGGGTTGCCATTTTACTCTCTTGATACTGTCTTTTGATGTACAAATTTTAAGATTTTCCTTAAGTCCAATTTGTCTGTTTTTTTTTCTGTTTTTGCATGCATTTTTGGTGTAATATGCAGGAAATCATTGCCATATCCAATGTTGTGCAGCACAACCCTACGTTTTCTTGCAAGAATTTTATGGTTTTAGGTTTTTTTAATCTATCATATAGTGTTAGGTAAGGATCCAGCTTTATTCTTCTACCTTTGGATATTCAGTTTTCCAACACCATCTGTCTTGGCACCCTCATCAAAAATCATTTGACCATGTAAGCAAGGGTTTATTTCTGAGGACTCTTCTATCCCATTGTCTATGTGTCTTTATGTCAGCCCCACACTATTTTGACTATTCAGCAAGTTTTAATATCAGGTAGTATGTGTCTTCCACCTTTGTTCTTTTTCAAGTTTGTTTTAGTTATTCTGACTCCCTTGAGATTTCATATGAATTTTAGGATGGGATTTTTTATTTCTGAAAAAAAAAAAAAAAGTCATTGGAATTTTAATAGTGACTACATTGAATTGAATCCTTCTACCACTTTGGGTATTACTGACATTTTGACAACATTGTCTTTCAATCCATGAACATGAGATATGGTTATGTCCATTTATTCATTATTCATGTTTTTTCTAATTTCTTTCAGTAATGCTTTATAGTTTTCATTGTATAAGTATTTCACTTCTCTGGTTAAGTTTATTCCTAAATATTTTTTATACTTTTATAAATGGACTTACTTTCATAATTTCTTTTGCAGATTGTTAATTATATATGAATGATTTTTGTGTGTTGACTGTATTCTGCTACTTTAGTGAATTCATTTATTAGTTGTACAGTTTTTGGTGAAATCTTCAGAGTTTTTTATATACAAGATTATGTCATCTGCAAACAGGATAATTTCACTCCTTCCTTTCCAATTTGGATGCCTTTTATTTCTTTGTCTTGTCCAACTACTCCAGCTATATCTTCAAGTACTATGTTAATAAAAATGGCAGAAAAGGTCATTCTTGTCTTGTTCCTGATCTCAGAGGAAAAGCTTTCAGTGTTTCACCACTGAATATTATGTTTGCTGTGGGTTATTCATATATGGCTTTTCTTTTCTTGAGGTAGTTTCCTGGTATTCCTAACAAATTGAGTGTTTCATCATAAAATGACATTGAATTTGTCTCATTTGTTGAAATTTTTTCTGCATCAAGAAGATCATGTGAATTTTTATTCCTTCATTCTGTTGCAGTGTGTTACCTTGTTTATGTGTACTTCATATGTTGAATCATCCCTACATTCAGTAATAAATACCACTTGGTCATGGTATATAACCCTCTTAATATGCTCCTGAATTCATTTTGCTGGTTTGGTTGAGGATTTTTGCATCAGTGTTCATAAGGGAATACTGGTTGATGGATTTCTTGTAGTGTCTTTGTCTGGCTTTGGTATCAGGGTAATGATGACAGCATAGAATGCGTTGGGAAGTATTGCCTCTTCTTCAATTTTTTGGAAAAGTTTGAGAAGAGCTGGTGTTAATTCTTTAAATGTTTGGTAGAATTCACCAGTGAAGGCATCGGGTCCAATGCTTTTCTTTGTTGGATGATTTTTGATTACTGATTCAATCAACTTACTGTATAAATCTCTTCAGATTTTCTATTTCTTCAAAAATTATTTTGGTAGGTTTTGGGAATTTGTCCATTTCACCTAGATTATCCAATTTGTTGGCATACATTTTTTCACAGTACTTTCCTATAATCTTTTTTATTACTATAGAATGACTTGGTATAATGCCCCCACTTCCATTTCTGATTTTAGTAATTTGAGTGTTCTCAGGGTTTTTTTTTCCCCTTAGTCAAACTAGCTAAAGGTTTGTCAGTTTTGTGGATCTTTTTATATAACCAAATTTGGTTTCATTGAATTTATATATATATATGTATATATGTATGTGTGTGTGTGTATATATATATATGTTTTCTATTCTCAATTTCACTTTTCTCTGCTCTAATCTTAATTATATCCTTACTTCTGTTATCCTTGGATTTAGTTTGCTTTTTCTTTATCTGGTTCCTTAATTGGCAAAGTTAGATTGTTGATTTGAAAGCTTTCTTATTTGTTAATGTGAGCATTTACAGCTATAAATTTCCCCTTTAGTATTGCTTTTGCTATGTTCCATAAGTTTTGGGTATGATGCATTTTCATTTTCATTACTCTCTAAGTATCTTCCAGTTTCCTGTGTGATTTCTTACTTAATCCACTGGCTGTTTAAGATGTGTAGTTTGATTTCCACAAATTTGTCAATTTTCCAGTTTTAAACATATTATTTCTACTATCTTCAGCCTGTTGTGGTTGGAGAAGATGCTTTGTGTGACATCTACCTTTTAAAATCTATTGAGAGCTAACCTGTAGTCTAACATATGCTTTATCCTGGAAAATGTCCTGTGTGCACTTGAGAAGAATGTGTATGATATTGTTGTTGGGTCAGGTGTTCTGTGTACATCTGTTATATCTGGTGGTTTAAGTTCTCCATTTCTTTACTTATCTTCTGTGTTGCTGTTCATTCCATTATTGAGAGTGTCATATTTAAGTCCGACTATTATTATGAAACTCTGTTTCTCCCTTCAATTCTGTCAGTTTCGCTTCATGTATTTTGATGGTCTATCATTAGGTGTGTAAATGTTTATAATCTGATATCTTTTTGCTGTATTGTGCCTTTTATTAGTGTATACTGCCCTATTTTATCATATGTAAATTTTTTTTGTATTAATGTCTATTTTGTCAAATATTAGTACAACCACCTCTGTTCTGTTTTGCTTAAGTCTTTGCATGGACTATCTTTTTCTGTCCTTTCGCTTTCAGTTTGTGTCGCTGGATCTAAAGTGAGTCTCTTATACACAGCATATAGTTGGATCATATCTTTTTATCTATTCTGTCAATCTGTCTTTTGACTGAAAACTTTAGTTCCATGTAAAGTATTTACTGGTTAGAATGGACTTACTTCTGTCATTTTGTTGTTTGTTCTCTCTATGACTTATAGCTTTTTTGTTCCTCATTTCCCACATTACTGTCTTCTTTTGTGTTTAGTTGATTTTTTTTTGTAGGGAAATGATTAAATTTATTCCTTATTTCCTTTTGTGTACATTCTATAGCTATTTTCTTTGTAGTTACCATGGAGATTACATTTAATATTGTAAAGTTGTAACACTCTAATTTGAACTTATATCAGCTTAACTTCAATAACATAGAAACTCTGTTCCTTTACCAGCTCCATCCCTATCCCTTTCAATTGTTGGTGCCATAAAAACAAGCTTTTATAAATTGTATCCCCAAAATATTAAGGAATAATTCCTTTAATTGCATTAGTCTTTTGATTTATGTAGAAAATAAAATATGGAGTTATAAACCAAAGATACAATAATACTAGTCTTAGGCAAATAATTTGTTCTTTTTAATGTATTTGTTTCTTAAATGATATAGAAAACAAAAATGGAGTTCTGTCTATTATTAGACTAATACTAACTTTTATAATTACCCACGTATTGCCCTTGTTGAGCTCTTTATTTCTTCATATTGCTCCAAATTACTATATAGTGTTTTTTTGTTTAAACTTGCAGTATTCTTTTCAGAATTTTTTGAAAGGCAAATCTAATGGTAATGTACTCCCTCAAATTTTGTTCGTCTGGGAATGTCATATTTCTTCCTCACTTGAAAGATTGTTCTGCTGGATGTAGTATTCTTAGGTGAGTTTTCTTTTAGCACTTTGAATATAGGGGCTCTCTGCCTTCTAACCTCCAATTTCCTGATAGAAAACCTGTTGTTCATCTTATTGGGGGTCGCTTGTATGTGACAAGTCACTTCTTTCTTCCTCATTTCAATAATAATCTGCTGTCTTTGGCTTTTGAACGTTTGATTATAATGTGTTTCACTGTTAGTCTCTTATGTGGAGTTCATTGTTCTTGGAAGTTTATTCTCATGTATTTCAGCAAATTTGGGAAGTTTTCAGCCATTATTTCTTCAAATATTCTCTTTGCCCCTTTCTCACTTCTCCATCTTAGTCTCCCATGATGAGTGTGTTGGTCTGTTTGATGTTGTCCTATAGAACCCTTATATTCTATTCATTTTTCAACCTTCTTTATTTTTGTTTCTTTGACTAGATAATTTCAGTTTTCCTATCTTCAAGTTTGCTGAGTGTTTCTTCAGACTGCCCAAATTTAATCTCTATAGTGAGTGTTACATTTCAGTTATAAAATTTAAGCTCCAGAACTTTATTTCTTTTTAATGTTTTATCTCTTTGTTGATATTTCCATTTGTTCATACATCGTTTTCTTGATCTCCACATCTTCTTTAGTTCTTTGGGCATCTTTAAGACAATTGTTTTAAAAATCTTTATCTAGTAAATCTATCATCATATCTTTCTCAAGTACAGTTTCTACTGATTTAATTTCTTACCTTGAATGGGCCATATTTTCTGTCTCTTGATATGCCTTATAATTTTGTTGTTGTTGTCAAAAACTGTACATTTGAATTTAATAATATAGTAACTTTGAAAATTATAATTTCCCCTCTCCTTAGCATTTGCTGAGTTTTTGTTTATTTTGTTACTTTGTTTATTGTTTGGATTTTTTTTTTTATTGTTGTCTCTGTACCATGGATCAGCCTGAGGTGTAAACTTAGGTTTTCTTGGGTCCTTCCTGAGACTTCACCTTTCAGTGGGCATATGTGGTCACTTTCTAATTTTTGCCAAGTGTGCTGTTGTTTTAGAATGTTTCAGTCTTTAATGTCTGGGTCCCAAATGGCTAAAAAGAGGGGAAAAAAAAGGATTTGAAGGGACATTCCCTTTAAATCTCATGGAATTCCCTTGAGCCAGAGGGGAACTTGTTTGCAACAATTAAAGGAGGCCTCAGTATTTGCATCTCCATGATTAGAAGCAGCAATCAGTAATCAGATTATAGATCCCTAATATTTCAGGATAGGGTCCTTACTATCCCCTCTGGCTTCCACAGTCTATATGCATACTGATGCAGAGACACAAATATTGTTGCCTGCTACGGATCAGAGATATATGTTATGAGCAGTCTCTCCTGAGCTAAGACCTGAAATTAACAGAAATTAATCCACACTGTATGGTCTAAGGCTTTTAATACGCAAGCCTTTAAGAGACTCCAGATTTCCAAAATGGTTACATCAAACAGATTCTGCCAGTGCAATTATTGTCTAGGTAGGGAGACAGAAAGATTCATCTGCTTCTTCCTCCACCATCTCCTCATAATCCTCTTTAATACAATCTTAATCACATATTAGGATCAATGAGACACTTGGCTAAATAAGTACAAATCTAGCCACTCTGATAATGATGTGACTCTATAATGAAGATTTAAACCCTGGAGTAAGAAACTTTAAGTTATTCCATTAGTAGGTATCACCTAGCATGATAGGTTTTTTGTTTGTGTATTTGTTTTTTAAGTTCCTAAAATAAGATATTGCTTCAGTGTAATATATATAACAGTGGAGGAAATTAACCTGACATCTCCAATGAGCCAAAAAACCTTTAAAAAAGACAACTTTAGAGCACCTGGGTGGTATGGTTGATTCAGCGTCCAACTCCTGATTTCACCTCAGGTTGTGATTTCAGAGTTGTGGGATCAAGCCCAATGTCAGATTCCATGCTCAGCAGAAAGTCTGCATGGGAGCCCCTCTCCCTCTCCCTCTGCCCCTCCTGCATATGTTCTTTATCACTCTCTCCCTTTTATTTAAAAGATAAATAAATCTTTTTTAAATAGACAACTTTACACACTTAAAATGGAGAGTGAGCATAAGTATCACTATGATATATTTACTTAACACCTACAACATAATGTACAAAATACTGTGTTATATGGCTGGAAACATAAAAAGAAGTATAATTCCTTTCCTCAAAGAGTCACAGAATAGTTAACATCTTTTTGGCAATGTGGTAGAACCAAGCCAGATGTCTACCAATTCCAATTCCTCCAAGATTTAAAGAAAGACCACATTTTCCAGGTTCCTTTGCAATTAGTTGATGTCACATAACTGGATATTGATCAAAACAACTTAAATGGAAATCATGTATGTCACTTCTAGGCCAACCATAAAACTGCTTTTCCAAACTTTCTTGCTCTATCTATTGCTGAATGCAAGGGTTCCAGCAGAATATTCTACTGAAGGCTTAGAAGCTATCACTATCAGAGAGAAGCAAGATGGCAGAGGAATAGAAGTCTTAGAGATCATCAGGTCCCAGGAATTCAGCTAGATAGTAATCAAACCATTCTGAACAACTATAAACTCAACAGGAGAGAGAAGAGAAGAAGAACAATTCTAGGAACAGAAAATTGACCACTTTCCAGAAGGTAGGACATGCAGAGAAGTGAATCCAAGGCAACATTTGGGAAGATACACCACTGGGGGAAGGTTTACTCCTGGCAAGTGAGAGAGCAGTGGAACACAACATCGGAACTTTTAGAAGTCTGCTCCACTGAGGGACATCACTCCAAAGCCCAAGTGGGAGGGAGGGGGGTGTGGCACACTCACAGGGACAGTGGAGTCTCAGGACCCAGGGGTCACAAAAAGACCAGGGGTACCTGAGTGCAGCAGAACTCCCAGGTATCTGAGTGGGGAAGCTGGCTCCAGAGATGGAGGTGAGAAGTGGGCTGTCAGCTCAGGGGTTACCTTAAACCATGATCTGAGGCACAGTTTGGCCATTGTTCTTTGAGCAAGAGCCCAAGAAGCAGCATATACAGAGAGACTCACCCTTCTTCTCGAGGAGGAGTGGTACAGGAATGTGCTGCAGGAATCAGCAAGGTTTGGAGACTCCAGAAGGGGCAGTCCTCCAGAGATAGAAAAGCTTAGTCAAAGGCTGGGTGAGCACAGAGCTCAGCCAGAGACCAGGAAGATGGGAGTGATTGACTGCTTTTCTCTGAAGGCACACTGAGGAGTGGGGCCCCGAGCTCTTGGCTCCTACTGGTGGCAGATTGGGAGGCTGCCATTTTCATTCCCTTCCTCCAAAGCTCTATGGAAAGCATTCAGGGGACAAAAGCTCCCAAGCCCAAAACCACACAGATTACATAGCCTGGCCCTTGGCAAGGGTGGTGCAATTTTGCCTCAGTCAAAGACATTAAAAAATCACAGCAACAGTTCCCTCCCCCATAAGATCAGCAAGAACATCTAGCCAGGACCAAGTTTACCAATCAATGAGAACTGTGGAACACCAGAGCTAGGAGAAAGCAACACATAGAATTCATGGCTTTTTCCCATGATCCTTTAGTCTTTCAAAGTTAATTTTTTTAAATTTGTATTTATTTTTTAATTTAAATTTTTCAGTGTTCCAAAATTCATCATTTATGCACCACACCCAGTGCTCCATTAAATACGTGCCCACCATAATACCCACCACCAGGCAATACAAATGGCACTATATTCATATCTTTCAATAGTTACCCTGAATTTAAATGGGCTAAATGCCCCAATCAAAAAATATAGGGTATCAGAATGGTTAAAAAAATCAAGACCCATCAATATGCTGTCTGCAACAAACTCATTTAAGACACAAAGACACCTCCAGATTTAAAGTGAGGGGTTGGAAAACAATTTACCATGCCAATGACATCAAAAGAAAGCTGGGGTGGCAATCCTAATATCAGATAATTTAGATTTTAAGCCAAAGACTATAATAAGAGATGAGGAAGGACACTATATCACACTTAAAAGGGTCCATCCAACAAGAAGGTCTAACAAATTTAAATATCTATACCCTTAACATGGAAGCAGCCAACTATATAAACCAATTAATACCAAAATCAAAAAAACGCATCGATAACACTACAATAATAGTAGGGGACTTTAACAGCCCCCTCATGGAAATGGACAGATATTCTAAGCAAAAGATCAATAGGCAATAATGGCTTTAAATGACACACTGAACAGATGGACACCACAGATATATTCAGAACATTCCATCCCAAAGTAACAGAATACACATTCTTCTCTAGTGCACATGGAACATTCTCCAGGATAGATCACATCCTGGGTCACAAATCAGGTCTCAACCAGTACCAAAAGATTGGGAACATTCCCTGCATATTTTTCAGACCACAACTCTCTGAAGCTAGAACTCAATCACGAGAGTGGGAAAGAACTCAAATACAGGGAGGCTAAAGAGCATCCTACTAAATAATGAAGGGGTCAACCAGGAAATTAAAGAAGAATTGAAAAAATTCATGGAAACAAATGAAAAGGAAAACCACACCACTAAAAATCTGTGGGACACAGCAAAGGTTGTCCTGAGAGGAAAGTATATAGCAATGCAAGCCATTCTCAAGAAATAAGAAAAGTCTCAAGTACACAACCTAACCCTACACCTAAAGGAGATGGAGAAAGAGCAGCAAAGGAAGACTACACCCAGCAGGAGAAGAGAAATAATAATGATCAGAGCATAAATCAATGAAATAGAAACCAAAAGAACAGTAGAACAGATGAATAAAGCTAGGAGCTGGTTTTTTGAAAGAATTAATAAACTTGATAAACCCCTGGCCAGACTTATCAAAAAGAAAAAAGAAAGGACCCACATTAATAAAATCATGAATGAAAGAGGAGAGATCACAATCAACACCAAAGAAATACAATTATAAGAACATATTATGACCAACTATAAGCCAGCAAATTTGACAATCTGGAAGAAATGGGTGCATTCCTAGAGATAAAAACTACTGAACTGAACAGACCCATAACTACTAAGGAGATTAAAGCAGTAATCAAAAATCTCCCAACAAACAAGAGCCCGGGGCCAGATCACTTCTCAGGGGAATTCTACTAAACATTTAAAGAAGAATTAATACCTATTCTCCTGAAAGTGTTCCAAGAAATAGAAATGGAAAGAAAACTTCTAAACATCTTATGAGGAAAGCATCAGATTGATCCCAAAATCAGATAAAGACTCCATCAAAAAAGGAGAATTACAGACCATTATTCTTGATGAACACAGATGTGAAAATTCTCACCAAAATACTGGGCAATAGGATCCAACAGTACATTAAAAAGATTATTCACCACGACCAAGTGGGATTTATTCCTGGGCTGCAAAGTTGGTTTAACATCTGCAAGTCAATCACTGTGATACAATACATTAATAAAAGAAAGAACAAGACCATATGATACTCTCAATAGATGCTGAAAAAGCATTTGACAAAGTACAGCATCCTTTCCTGATCAAAACTCTTCAAAGTGTAGGGATAAGGGTACATACCTCAATATCATCAAAGCCATCTATGAAAAACCCATAATGAATATCATTCTCAATGGAGAAAAACTGAGAGCTTTTCTGCTAAGGTCAGGAACATGACAGGGATGTCCATTATCACCACTGCTATTCAACATAGTACTAGAAGTCCTAGCTTCAGCAATCAGAGAACAAAAAGAAATTAAAGGCATCCAAATCAGCAAAGAATAAGTCAAACTCTCACTTTTTGCAGTGATAGGATACTTTATGTGGAAAATCCAAAAGACTCCACTCCAAAACTGCTAGAACTCATATAGGAATTCAGTAAAGTGTCAGGATATAAAATCAATGCACAGAAATCATTTGCATTTCTACACACCAACAGCAAGACCGAAAAAATAGAAATTAAGGAGTTGATCCCATATACAATTGCATCCAAAACCATAAGATACCTAGGAATAAACCTAACCAAAGATGCAAAGTATCTGTACTCAGAAAACCATAAAGTACTCATGACAGAAATTGAGGAAGACACAAAGAAATGGAAAAACATTCCATGCTCAAGGATTGGAAAAACAAATATTGTGAAAATGTCGATGCTGCCTAAAGCAATCTACACATTTAATGCAATCCCTATCAAAATACCATCAACTTTTTTCGAAGAAATGGAACAAAAATATCCTAAATTTTATATAGAACCAGAAAAGACCCTGCATAGCCAGAGGAATGTTGAAAAAGCAAGCCAAGGTCAGTGGCATCACAATTTCAGACTTCAAGCTCTATTACAAAGCTGTCATCATCAAGACAGTATGGTACTGGCACAAAAACAGACACAGAGATCAATGGAACAGAATAGAGAGCCCAGAAACAGACCCACAACTCTATGGTCAACTAATCTTCGACAAAGCAGGAAAGAATGTCCAATGGAAAAAAGACAGTCTCTTCAACAAATGGTGTTGGGAAAATTGGACAGCCACATGCAGAAAAATGAAACTGGACCATTTCCTTACACAACACAAAAATAGACTCTATATGGATGAAGAACCTCAATGTGAGACAGGAATCCATCCAAATCCTTGAGTAGAACACAGGCAGCAACCTCTTTGACCTCAGCCGCAGCGACTTCTTCTCAGAATCATTGCCAAAGGCAAGGGAAGCAAGGGCAAAAATGAACTATTGGGACTTCATCAAGATCAAAAGCCTTTGCACAGCAAAGGATACAGTCAACAAAACCAAAAGACAACTGACTGAATGGGAGAAGATATTTGCAAATGACATATCAGTTAAAGGGCTAGTATCCAAAATATATAAAAATTTATCAAACTCAACACCTAAAGAACAAAGAATCCAATCAAGAAGTGGGCAGAGGACATGAACAGGCATTTCTGCAAAGACATCCAAATGGCCAACAGACACATGAAAAAGTGCTCCATATCACTCGGCATCAGGGAAATACAAATCAAAACCACAATGGGATACCACCTCACACCTGTCAGAATGGCTAAAATTAACAAGTCAGGAAACAACAGGTGTTGGCAAGGATGTAGAAAAAGGGGAACCCTTCTACATTGTTGGTGGAATGCAAGCTGGTGCAGCCCCTCTGGAAAACAATATGGCGGTGCCTCAAAAAGTTGAAAATAGAGCTACCCTATGGACCTAGTAGTCGCACTACTGGGTATTTACCCTAAAGATACAAATGTAGTGATCTGAAGGGGCATATGCACCCAAATGTTTATAGTAGCAATGTCCACAATAGCCAAACTACAGGAAGAATCTAGATGTCCATCAACAGATGAATGGATAAAGAAGAAGTCACACACACACACACACACACACACACACACACGCACATAGGAATACTATGCATCCATCAAAAAACACAAAATCTTGCCATTTGCAACAACATGGATGGAACTAGAGGGTATTATGCTGAGCAAAATAAGTCAATCAGAGAAAGACAATTGTCATGTAATCTCTCTGATATGAGGAATTTGAGAGGCAGAGCAGGGGGTTGTGGGGGTTATGGAGGGAAAGAATGAAACAAGATAGGATGGGGAGGGAGACAAACCATAAGAGACTCTTAATTTCAAGAAACAAACTGAGGGTTGCTGGGGGTGGGAGGGTAGGATAGGGTGGCTGGGTTATGGACATTGAAGAAGGTTTGTGCTATGGTGAGTGCTGTGAATTGTGTTAAGACTGATGATTCATAGACCTGTACCCCTTGGGCAAATAATACATTATATATTAATTTTTTAAAAAAGAATCTATCAGTATCACAAGATGGAAGGAGATATTATCATGTGGAGGCTGCTGACAAAACACCCAATCAAACTATGGCATAATTGTGAAATATTGAGTTCACTCACATTTGAGAATTAATTATCTTGACTAAAGAAGCAACTCTTATGTGTCAAGTGTTGAAGGTGGGACAAATCAAGGAATACTTTATAAGTGAGTTTAAATTTTCATTGATCACAAAAAAGCAGTTCTTAAGTAGAAAAGAGGAACCACTAATTACAGGATGAGCCACAAGATGAGCAGAGTAAAACCAGAAATTCTCATAATTTCAAATATTAAAAAATCAACTTAGTTGAGATTTGTATGGGAAGAGCTGGGGTAAGAAAATTACTAGAGGTCAGATTATATAATATGTGGTGGGAGACCAAGAAGTTAGAACTAATCCTATAGGCCAGAGGCTGGAAAACTTTTACTATAAAGAGCCAGAGAGTAAATGTTCTAGATTTTGTGGGTCACTTCATCTCTGTTATAACTCCTTAACTCTGCCCCTGTGATGGAATGCAGCCATAGGTGATAAACTAATGAATGAGGGTGTCTGTTTCCTAAAAGAATTGTATTTATGGATAATGGAGTTTGCATTTCATATTAATTTTCACACATAAGGAAATAGTTTTTATTTTAATGTTTTGCAGCCATTAAACATGTAAAAATGATTCTTGGCTCACAGGTCATACAGAAACAGAGAATCAGATTTGGCGTATAGGCCATAACTCATCAAACCCTACTACATGTGATAGAGTACCATGGCTGTTTCTGAATAGAGTAGTGACTGGAGCACCAGTGGCAATGTTCTGTCTTTACCTGGCAAAGTGCACAGATAGATATTTGCAGGAGGGCAACTTGAGACAAGGAGAACAAGGAACACAACCACACCAATGCAAAAGGGGTCATATTATTTTGTTCCAAGCAGAAAGGAAGGGAAATATCAATAGAATGAATGGAAAGTTTCAAGGTTAACTGGAATATTTTAAGATGAGTAAACTGAAGAAATAATGGTATCAAGAACTTGATTAGAACAGCCCAGAATGTGAAAGTTAGGCCATGTGATCAACTCCTAATCCAACAAAGATTACTCTATTATTAAGATCTCAAGTGACACACATAATTCAGTTTTAAAATTATATCTGTGTAGATTTTCCCTGTGTAACCTCTCATAATGACTCTCTAAAATACCAATATACAGAAAACAAAAACAAAAGCTGGAAGACTAGTTATTGACACTATCTGAGGATTTCTATAAGCTACACATCCATGGATAATATTGGTGGGGGAAAAGATATTTTACCCACACAGTGCACTCATAACTCAAAGAGAGTAAGAATTTGAACTTACCTTCCCCCAAAAATATGCCTACTGGCTCAGGGGTGTGTTCTAATAGATTGGTAAAGTTGGTAGACATATGAACAGACAGATGGCTTTGAAACTGGATTTTGTCCCTCTGCAGTGGGAGTTAACAAACTTTTTCTGTATAGAGCCAGATAATAAAACCTTAGGTTTCACAGGCCATAATGTCATTCTGCAACTATTCAACCTTGCTACCATCATATGGAAGCAGCCATAGACAATGTATGGACAAGATATGGGTCTTATTTACAAAATCAGATAATAGCTTATACTTTGGGGACCCTTATGGCACCTTTGGATTTTGTTTTATTTTGCTTTTTTTCAGGAAGCTTAGGGATTCTCTCTGTCCCTTAGCAGTCCCCACCTATGGGCATATCACAGTGACCCTGACTTGTTTAATAGTACCCATCCTCATGTTTCACCTTACTTTTTCTTTCTCTGAAAGGTCTTCCCTTATGCCATTGTCAAAATAAGATTCCTCATTTCATGCTGTATTCATGTAGCAGCACATATTTCCCCTTCTGTTGAATGCACCCAGATCTAGCATTTTGTCAACTACACTGTTAAGTTCCATGAGAGCAAAGTTTGTATCTATCTATCTTCAGCACAGGTCAGTATACAATGACGCTCAGTAGATGATCATGTTCAGTAGATAGTGGTTAAACATAATTTGGTAAAACTAAATGGAACTGAATTAAAAGAGAATGAAAAGCCAGTTTAAAACTTAATACTTAAGATGAAAAAAAAGCAAATAAATAAATAAAATCTTAAAAAAAAACTCCATATAACTGGAAATTACTTCAAATAAATAAATAAAATCTTAAAAAAAAACTCCATATAACTGGAAATTACTTCAAATAAATAAATAAAATCTTAAAAAAAAACTCCATATAACTGGAAATTACTTCAAATAAATAAATAAAATCTTTAAAAAAAAGGAAAAAAGGCAATTTTGATATAAAAGCAAATCAATGATATAATTAAAAATACTTTTAGGAACTATAAAATAAAGGAGAACAAAATATGTCACATAAAGAAGGGTTAAATGACAAAAATAAAGAAATTTCTATATAAACACACACTGGAAAATATTGTATGTAGAAATAATAAAAATATCCCTAAATGTATGGGAAGCAAAAAGAAATCTAAAAATTTTTTAAAAGTCACAATGGTTTATCATCAAGCTTATTTTACAGTCTCAAATATCAATACACAGTAGAACAATAAGTATGTTTTCTTGAAGCAAAGGGTAATAAATCCAAACTCTTACTGCTATCGAATTTATTTATGTGTGAAAACAACAAAATTTTCCCCAGATATCTCAGTGTTCATTTTTGTCAATTTAGGCATTTCTTGAAAAATGTTATATTGTTTTATAACAGGGTAGAAAGTGGAAGTAAACATTTAGTAAAGCCTTCATTTTACCTGAGTGGAAATCAGGATGTATTTTTGAATTTTCATCTCATTTAATAACCGAGATTTGTAAGAAAAAGACTTCACAATTTTTTAACACATCACAAATTTTAAATAGAACCACCAAAATGGTTGAAAATAGTATTCATAAGCATGAAGTCATTCAAGAGAGTTAAAATAAATAAATTTCAGATAGTAAAATATCAAAAAATAGAAAACATTAAATGGTTAAAAACAAATATTGGTTTAGTCAATGAATGTAAGTAGCTTGATCTTCTCTTAAAAAGTAATGATTCTCATAATGAATTATAAACAAAACCCAATAGACATTTCTCCCAAAGATATTATGCAAGCATAAACCAACAAGCAGATAAAAAGATGTTCAGCATTATAATCTTCAGAAAAATGCAAATCAAAACCACAATATGGGAACTTCACACCCATTAGGTTAGCTATATAAAAAGGACAGATAATAACAAGGGTTGACAAGGGTGTGGAGAAATTGACAGCCTCATACACTGTTGGTGGGAGTATAAAATGGTGCAACCCACCTTAGAAAACAGTCTGGCAGTTCCTCCAAAAACTGAACAGAGATTTACCATTCGACCCAATAATCCCACTTGAAGGCATCTAGGCAAGAGAAACGAAAGCACATGTTTGCACAAAAACTTGTACATGAATGTTCAAAACAGCATTATTCATAATAGTTAAAAAGTGGAAATAACCCCAAAATCCATCAAGTGATGGATAAACAAAAGTGTGCTGTCCACATACAGTGAATATTATTAAGCCATGAAAAGGACTGAAGTACTACTAATAGATACTACACCATGTATGAACCTGGAAACCTCATGCTAAATGAAAGGAAGGCAGCACAAATGGTCACATACTGTAAGAATTCCATTTATAAGAAATGTCCAGAATAGGCAAAAATCTAGAGAGACTGAAAGATTAGTAATTGCCAAGGGTAAGGGATGAGATTATTGGAAGATGATGACTAACAGGCACAGGATTTTATTTTGCAGTGACAAAATTATTCTGAAACTCTGGTGATGGTTGCATAGCTCTGCAAATATATTAAAAGCCATTAAATCTTATACTTTAGATGGGTGAATTATAAGGTATATGAAATATATCCCAATACAGCTGTTACCAAAAACCGTTAAAAACCTATGAACAACTTTGAAAAAATACACCTAAACTGAAAGGATGGAAAAAGACTGAGCAAAAGATCAGCTGGGAAATAAAGGGAAAGTGAGCAAATTAATTTCAGGTAAAGAGAAAGTTTAGAAAAAATGTCATTAAGTGAAATGAGGCTATTTGATATTAATGAAGTAGGTAAAAACCACCATGAAGATATAAAAGTCAGTAATATTTATGTGCTTATAACATAGTATTAAAGTAAATGAAGCAAAAATTAACAGAAACATAAGAAAACATTAACAGAACCATAGTTCTCACAGAAAAATAAACTAAGTACAGTACATTATACAAAAGTAAAAATATACAGATTTAAATAATATACTACAGAGTAAATTGTTGAAATATCTGTCCAGTGCAGAAAAAGAAGTCTTAATAAAAACTTTATGGTATAAATTGTACAGGTTATCTTCTCTAACAATAGTGAAATAAAATGAAACTGTATCAAAAAAATTTTAAACAGTAACATAAAATTTTGAAAATTAAAAATTACTGTGATGACTATTTCCAAAGGCAGTTCTGTTCCAAACCCTGAAAAATACTTTCATTTACTTCCAAAATATAAATTACTTCTTCAAAAAAAGATTTTTATGGCTCCAGCCTCTTTCTCCTAGTGTCTATTGTTGCTCTCAGTCTAATTCACATTATTTTTAGCTTAATAATATATGGTTTTATTTTCTAGTTGTTTCCTGCATGTAAATGCCTCGAGGACAGAGACAATGAAATATTTTTTTTAAATTATCACTATGTTTAAACATCTTCTTGACATAGAAAGGTCCCTAGTAAATGTGACTAGTTGACTTTATCACATAGCTGGGAAAGCCAGTAGACTAGAAATTAAGGGACAAGAGTTCTTGACCATTGCCAGAAAGGTTTAATGATTCTCAGCCTGCCACCTTACTTCCCTAGATTTTAATTCCTCCTTCAGTAGACGAGGTAGTATTAAAATATTTCTAAGATTCATTCCAGTTCTAAAATTGTATGATTTAACTGATAGGGAAAGAAAACGCATCCCAGGGTACACTAGAAAATTTCGCTCCATGTGCAGTAACACTGGTTTCTTTGAATGTTAAGGTCTTGAACAGATTATGCATTGTTGGAAAGAGAGTCACCCTCAATTACTCATCAGTGATGGAATTCTTTGTGGTTTACTCTCAATAACTCAGTGTTTCCTTACTACCACCCACCCAGGTCCAGGGGGGATATACATGTGTCTGAGTATATGTGTATATTTGCCTCTCTGACGACATTCCAAGACTAATATAAACACCTTCTAAATTACCCATTACTCCATGTCACTTCTCTCTTCCATTAGAAAGAAGTAGCCTATATTTACGTTTAAAGTTCTAACACTCTACCCTCTCCATCTGCCCCTTTCTTTCTTAAAGACTGTTTTCTTCATCTTTCTTATATGTTGCCCACATTTTAGATATTTCTTTAAATTTAGGTAGGGACATAAGCATTTTATACTTATTGTTTATTATAATACACTAGAAACATATTTAATATAACTATAATTTGATATAGTTAACTACTTTTAGTATTTAAATTGGTTAACATATTCAACAAAATTACATTTAATAACTATTATTGGATGAACGGAAAAAAAAACTCAAAGAATATATCCTGAAAGATGAACAGTGAGGTGAGATTATGTATGATTTTTATGTTTTTCTCTTTATGTTTCTATTTTTCTATAGTTTTATGGATTGTAAACATACAAACCCACACATGTCCCTCAGTTACCCAGAACCAAAATCAAAGAAACTTTCGCAGAACTCTATTACTCTGCATTTTACTTTAAGAAAAGATTTCTGGTGATACATGAAAAAGTTCAGATAAATACATAAAAATTTCCAGTAAAAATAAATAGCATATGAATGACTTCAAGTTGTTGACATTAACCCTTGAGTTAATAATAACTTTGAACCTGTGAGAGCTCAAAATATGTTCATTTTCAGCACAGTATACTTATTAAAGCAAGAAAGTAGAATAGAATACTGAGAAAGATTTTCATTTATCACAGGCAAAATTTTAAAAATCACAATTAAATGAAAACTCAATTAGAACATATTCTCTAAACATCCATTAGTCAGGCAAGTTTCGTTTTCCAGGACCTTGTACAGAAGCTTTTTTTAATATATATAAAAACCCATAAACAAAGCTAATCATTCACATTCATAAATACTAAAGTCCATTCCCAGATTAGAACATAATCTAAATTTATACTCTTACAAAGATTTTATGCGATCATTACACATCTCTTCCCTTTATTGCTGAACTTAAATGAACCCATCCAAAAAAGCCTTTTTTTTTACTGGGTGTGCTTCCATAAAACATTCACATTTTATCATACAGTAAAATAAGAATTTATTCTAAATACTTCACTATTTCCCTAAAGATAAATCCAAGTGAATCAAATAATAAATGATGTAGCAAAGTGTATTATTGTAAAACTCAGCTCTCTAAACATGTTAATAATCTCTAATGTTGATAAGTAAATGGCTGTGATGTTTTCTTTTTTAATACTTCAGTCTGACTAATACTTTAGTCAGACTGAATTCTCTCTCATTCCTGTCAGTCCCTCCTAGATACAGAGAGACACCCTTTTGTGATTATGAAATAAGATTCCATTTCTACTCAGCATATAAAAGTATCACTTATTTTATCTTAAAAGTTATTGAATATTCCTTTGAAAGTTTGATCAACAATGGGCATTCATTAATAAGGCACTACCATAGCTTGCCTATTTTAATTCCTAAACTCTTTGATCAAATTCAAGTATCTATAGGAAAAAACAAAAGTTCCCAAGTACGCTAAAACATTTTGTTCAGACTTAAAATTCTTGTTGTTGTTGTTGTTGTTTTGTTGTTGTTGTTTAGTTTCAATTTATTTCTACCAAGGCTTGGGGGGCAGTATGATAGGATATATTCTTGTGCTGCTATATTATCATAAATTCAGCAGCTTAAAATAAATTCATTTATTAGCTCACAGTTTGATAGGTCAGAAATCCAGATGGGTGCAACTGGGTTCTATCCTCAGGGTTTCACAAGGTTGAAATCAACATGTCACCAAGATGGTTTCTTATCTGGAGCTTCTGGAAAATTATTTGTTTCCAAGCATATTAAAGTCATTGGCAGAATTCAGTTCCTTGTGGGTATCAGACTGGGTGCCCTCTCTCCTAGCTGGCTATCAGCTTGGGAAGGGAGTAGGATGAGGGCACCCTTAGCTCCTCAAGGCTGCTGGTATTCACAGCATGTGAACAGCATGTGGATCTTCAAACCAATAAGGGAACACAAACTCACTTTTCCTCTACCTACCAGCTGGAAAAAAACTCTCTGCCTGTTAAAGCAGTTCTAACAGATTAGATCCGTTCTATCTGGATAATCTTCTTATCTCAAGGTCAATTGTGCCATATAACACACCGTAATTATAGGGATGATTTCTCATTGTAGTCAAAGCTTCTGGGAAATAGAATACAGAACCTGGAAGAGCATATTTAATCAGGGAACTGGAAAAGTTGAGATTAGGAGTATAAGCAGACTCCAGATGTTAGGTTCTATGAACCTAGAAGCCAGAACAAATATCTCTTACTGGGGGAAGGCCATTAAGGGGCACAGTCTAATTCAATATCCATATTAGCCATAGGGAAAGAGTGTCAGACATTAAGAACATTTTGCAAATTTCTATGACCTTGGAGCACTGCTGAGACCCTCTTCATGTAGAGGAGTCATAACACTTTTATCATTAGATGATTACTCTTCAAAAGTGCCCCTCTTCCAAAATGGCCCTATTGTTTTATACCATCAGATTTGTAAAACATATGTATCTAACTGGACATTTTGTTTACTTCAGTTTGTGTGTGGGTTGAGTGAGGGTGGTGGTAAAGTCACTCTTCATTTCCTAGAACTTTGTAAAATGATCATATACTAAACAGCACTACTGGATCCCGCTAGACGGTGAAAAATGAGAATGAATTCTTTGTTCTGAACACCTCCACTGGATTTTTGTGTTCCTGGTACAGGAAACCACAAGATCCACTTAGGGGTCTGCTCTCCTAGAAGGTTTTCGTGTTTTGCTCTCAAGCAGTCAGAACAAGTCATGCTTTTTCTGATTAACCACTAGGTGTTACAACCTGAACACAATGCCCCTGATGGAGAATCAAGATGTGGAGACTGAGTTAGGGCAGGCATAGCAGATGGGGAGCTCAAGAGACAGACAGAGACATGCGATTTGTTACTAATAGTTGGGGGTTAAGAAAACACCGATGTTGGTGTTGGGAGCTTCCAGTGTTTTACCATGAGAGGTGTGCTTCTGTAGGGCATTTACATTTAAAAAACTCAATATATTGAGCAAGAAAAGACAAGAAAGCACACAAAGATTAATTCTGAAGTTCTTGTTAAAACCAAATGCTTTAATCCTGGAAAAGAGGGGGGGAAAATCTCCACATGTAGTATACGCAGCTGAGTTCATCTTTGAAATCACCAGGAAGCTCTGTACATGTGGCAGGGAGTGGGTATGTGTTTAAAATAATTTATTTTCCTCTGAGTCAGGCTTCAGTACATCTACTTTGTCTGCTCCGTCTGTTGTCCATAGACAGACTTTTATTTGGAACTGGCCACTATAACAATTTTGAGATTAACTTGATGAATCAAAAGAACCACACAGTGATAAAACTGTTACAAAAAAGCTTTTCCCGGCATTCCCATTTTTTTTTCATGTGATAGCTGTAAATGGCAAAAATTGGGCAAGAGGCAAGAATGGGCTACAGATGTCTTTCTGAATACATGCTCAGTCAAGACCACTTAATAAGCCTTCTTACACATCATTTTTAGGTAATACATTGCCAATAGTTTATAAATTCATTATGTCATTCTGTCATTACTTCTTTAATTGGGGAATAAGTTCTTAGAGTGCAGGTGATGTCTATTTTTTATTCACCATTTTAAACTAAATAGTAAATATTTATTATATACTTCTTCTTTTTTTAAAGATTTTATTTATTTATTTGACAGACAGATCACAAGTAGGCAGAGAGGCAGGCAGAGAGAGGGGGGAAGCAGGGTCCCTGCTGAGCAGAGAGCCCGATGTGGGGCTCGATTCCAGGACCCTGGGATCATGACCTGAGCCGAAGGCAGAGGCTTTAACCCACTGAGCCACCCAGGTGCCCCTATTTATTATATACTTCTTGATTGACTGAGCTAGTTGACTCATGAAGGGAGGGAGAAAGAAAGGTGGGAATGAGGGAGAGAAGGAAGGCATAAGAAAAAGAAAAAAGAAGGAAGAACAGAAGGAAGGAAAAAAGGAAAAGGAAGGAAGGATGGAAGGAAGGACAGATAGACTTGGGACATGTTTGGGGATTTACTATATGTCACATGGGTAAACTAAGAATGCAAGCTGATTACTTATATAAACATTTTATCACAAGAATCTAATAATACAGTGCTTTGGTCCACAACACACTGGCCTTTGGGAAACCAACCTCCCAAGTAAATGAGTTTCAGAGGTATGCCTTGTGTTGGAATCTCAGTCCTTTTTTGGAAGCAAATTCTGAAAAGATTTGCCTGAAGTAACTAAACACAATTATTAAATAGAAAGTTACAGACAGTGGCCACAATAGAACAGTGAAAGGTAAGAGGTATTTGGGGCCTTCCTATAGCCTATAGTAAACATGACCCAAGAGAAGTTATGCTAAAGAAAAATCTTACTTCTTTATGCTAGCTCAAGGCCAGTGATCCCCTAAATCAGAGACCTAATAAATTGCTTTGTAATCTTTATATTAGATGTTTCATCTGGAGATGCCCAAGAGGGGTCATTGAGAGGGAGACAGAAACCCAAGTCTGCTCCTGTTGCAAGCAAGTCCTAGAAGACTTGGCAACTCTAGAACGTGTAGCACCTATAATATAGGCCTCACTCGGGGTGCCTGGCTGGCACAGTCAGTTAAACGTTGGATTCTCGGTTTCAGCTCAGGTGCTTATCTCAGTCAGGGTCATGAATCAAATTCCACATTGGGCTCTGTGCCTGGTGCTTGAAATTCTTTCTCTTTCTCACTCTGCCTCTCCCACTCATGCTCTATCTCAGATAAATAAATAAAGCTTTAAGAAATATATATATACTCCCCACTCAGTTGACCTATGGTGGCCTCTGCCCCAGATATAATGTGAAAAAGGCAGAAAGTTGAGATAATTATCTGGAAGTTGCTAAGAATACATTAGGTAAGTTCTGGAAGTAATGAAATGGCTCACATTCTCTCTAGAACTAACTTGAGGATTTGCCCACGTCCACAGTCATAAAGTGACTCTAAGTATGCTGTCACTCCTTCTTCCTGCCCTCACTGTGTACACTGCTGCTTACCTAGACCACCCTTCCCAACTGAGAGAGAAACAGCTCTGAATTCTTTTAAAGATTTTATTTATTTATTTGAGAGAGTGAGCGAGAGAGAGCTCGAGGGAGGAGGGAGGAGCAGAGGGAGAGGGAGAAGCAGGCTTCCCACTGATCAGGGAGCCCCGATGCAGGACTCATTCCCAGGACCCTGAGATCATGACCTCAGCTGAAGGCAGACACTTAATGCACTGAGCCAACCAGGTGCACCTAAAGTCTTTTTTTTTTTTTTAATATGCCTGGGTATTTTTCATTCTGGCTTGATCCACAAGTGGAAACCTATCTGCCATCATTTGACAAAATTGTAATTTTGTAATTCTTCATTGGTCTTCCCTGAGCTGTACGCTTGCCCCATGTTAAACACAACCATTTTTCTGACAGCTGACAGTAGTTTTTATCTTTCAAGCAGTTAAGAATCTCTCTACATATTTTGGATCTAATTTTATGCTTCAGGTTCTCTCATTCTGAACCACAATATAGTCTCTCAATCTCTTAATGCCTTCATGTTTATTGGGGAGTTTGTGAAATAGACTCATCATGGAATGTGGTGGTTTTTCAAGAGTGTCAAGTTACTAAAAGTCTGGCTTTGATTATCCACTAAGAAGAAAACAAAAAGGCTGTTGATCATTATTTATGACATTTCATTTGAAAACATGGGAGACGTTCTCTAGCATGAAAGTGCGTCATTTAACATCTATGTTGCTCAGTGGATATTCACCGAGGCAAAGTGTATATCAACTAATGGAAAGGATCTGTTTAGAGATAAGAAACATTAAAATGAAAATTATAAACTTCATTCTGACCTCAAACCACATAAATATAAGTCTTGCAAACATCATTCCTGTTGTAGCCATTGCACAGAGAGTGTTCAACTCAATAATTACGCCTTAGAAATGCTCACCCACCAGCCATATAAGTGATAGACCTTAAGCTGAATGCCACTGTAGCTGGAGTCTTCCCCCTAAAGAAGGAATTGCTCCATGAAGACACTGTAGACTCTGCATCCTTTAATGGCTTTGCCCTTCATTTCTTACATATTAAGACCTCATGTTTAATTAGACATACAGAGCTAAGAGGAAAGCAACTTTTAGTTAAGCTTAAATCATATCTAACATATTTTTTGTTTAATATATATAACGTTCTGGACCACTAGTGGATGCATGCAGTCTTGTTACTAGACCTGCATCATTGGAAAATTAGAGTGGAATGCCCATTGGACTTATGATTTACATGTGTCCCATACTAGGGCAACTTCCCTGTGGAGGGACCCTGAAGAAATCACTGAACCTCTTTAAGGCTCAATTTAAGAAATATTAAAGAAGGTTTATTGTGTTCCATGGATTCTACTAGGCCCTGGAACAAAAATATGAATTAAAAAAATCATCTCTTCCCATGTATAGCACAGGTCTAAAAAGGAGACAAAGAGATACAAAGCAATTAAGTTTTCTAGTGTATGTAGTAGAGGTAAGGACTATCCTTCCAATGAGTTTGCTTTTTTATAATCATGCTTTGCAAATTATTACACAACATGTATTTGTATGACCCACAGTTTATGCAGACACTATCACACCACACATATGCTATGAAATTTTAATGAACTAAGATTATGTACTTAAAGATGAGTACACTGGATTTCAGGGAAGTTAAGTAACTTGTCCAAAAAGATAGCTTCTAAGAAATTGAGGTAATAGAATTTAAACTTGGAACTGGCAGAATGCATAGTCTGGTCATTGCCAACATGCTCTCATGCTATCATGCCTCTTGTGTGTTTCTAGTAATTACATTCTAGTTTTCTCAAGGGAAATATTATGTTCTAGCTTTCTCAAGGGAAATGTGCCATGGCACAAGTCCCTACCAAGCCTGTCATTGTGATGGCTATCTCTAGTAGCTAATTCCAACCCTGGTTTCTGTAGCATCTAATTAGGGGAGGAGAGAATGTGGTAAGACAGTTGAAAATATTCCAATAAGAGTAATTTCCTACTCCATAAGAGCAGAGCTTAGTTTTTGGAGAATTAAAACAGCGTAGCCTAGAGTAGCTAAAAAGACCATAATCTCAGGATGTAACCTTTGGAAGTCACTCTGATCACACCCCCTTCCCTCATCCTCTGGATCAGAGGAGATTTGGACACAGCATTAGTGTTTGTAGTTTTTCTATTTATGTCATAGTTCACTCATAAATGTTGGGATGTGGTTTTTAGCTAACCAAGAATGTATATGTTCTTCACCTATGTGTTTTTGGCATATATATATATATATATATATATATATATATATATCACCCAGGGACAAAAGCAAACAGGAATTCAGACCAGAACAAAAAGGATCCCAAAATTCAGTTTCAAAAAAAAAAAAAAATTGTCACTTGCCAAGCTAAGAAAGAGCAGAGGTAATGGGAGTTTAAGAACCCAGAAATGATATGTGAAATCCAGAATGATCTGGTTAAAAACTCGTTAAACCAAATAATGTTCTTGCTCCCCACAAACAGGAGGAGGGGAACCACTTCAGAGTGGGTGGCAGAGGAGAAGCATGGTCTAAACAGTAGAGAAAAGAAATTGTGCTTACTAAAGAATGAATCACGAAAGACATGAGAAAGAAAAAATTTTTATTAATTTGCTCATTCAACAAATTTTTTAAAGCACCTTCCATATTCTAGGCTCTATGGTGGATAGGAAATTTAAAGACCTAATTTAGTGGAAGGCAGTGGGGACAGGGGTGGGGGAGGAGAGCTTCCGTGTTGGTGGGTGATGGACATTAGCCCAGGGCACCTTCAGAATACAGCCAAAATACATTTCTATGGAGACTGGATGTAGAAGGAAAGACTTCCCAGCAGAGGTTTCAACTATTCTAAGCTGGAGAATGTGAATGGGAGAATGGGGAATGGGAGTTCCTCCAATAGAGAAATAGAGGAAGGACATGGAGTCAGAGATGCTGAAAGCATTTCAGAAGTGCCATGAAGCTCAATTAAAAACCAAACGTGAGACTGCAGGCCAGTAGTCCCTAGCCTGTGACTAGAGACTAGGAGCAGTCTACAGTATTATCACATTGAGGCAAAAGTTGTATATTTCTCCTGCTCAAATTGACTCTCATTTAGTAGGAATAGCTTCTGAAACAATGGATATTGTAAAGGAGTAGGACCACTACAGACTTCAGATTCCCATGGATTTGGATTTAAATCATTGCTCTATAACTCCTGCCTGTACAGGCGAATAGTTTGGCCTCTTTGAATCTTAACCGAGTCTTTGGCTGTTTCCTCATAGATATATTATGAAGATTAAATGATGTAATATATGATTAAGTGAATATAATGCCTAAACAGATTCGATGCCTAATAAGTGTAATAAATATTATAATTATTATTAATGCATATCAATGAACATTAAACTTGGAATTTGGAGACATTTAATGTGTGACATTAAACAAGTAGCTTAACCACTTTGAAACTCAAGTTGCTCATTTATTTAAAAAGGAAACATTTTTCCAGCGTTGGAAGATTGCTTTAGGAATTGTATGTGGTAACACCTAAGAAAGCTCCCAGCACAGTACCTAGCACTAACAACTTTTACTTAAATCTGAGTCTTAAATGTCCACATTTAGAAAAACACTATTTATACAAAAAAATGTGCTGTTATAAATAATAACAGCAAACAATTAAGAGTTTCTCTATGTTAGGCTCCTTATAGGCATTTTACATATATTTTCTCATTTAATCCTAAAGATATCATTTTATTTTCTTGAGAAGTACAGTTACTCACTCAATGTCTCATAGCACTTTCTTTGACCACCCAAAGATACGTGAATTTTCAAGGGTTCTTTACCAAACTATGGTAAGAGGATCTCAAGTTTAGTCACAAAAGCAGAGAGGAGTCCAAGTATCAAACCAAGCCCAGAGAAGCAACACCATCATCCCTTGACCAGCACTGAGGACCATCATGCCTTCAAGGAGACAGGAATGCTCTACCTCTTAGAACCCACACCATAGTTCAGGTGTTCAAGAAACATTTGTTTCCATTTATTTGATAGCTGAACAAATGAAATAAACAGATGCAGTAGGCATTTTCTGTTCTATTTGCTTACTTTGTCTCCCTGTCTGTAGACATACTGTCCAAATGGGGCTTGCCTGCAGAGCCAGGTCCTAAAGGAGGGTCAACCCATGAAGCAGGCTTTCAGGGCTCAGGCAGACCAGTCTCCCCCTGCACCCCAAAAAGGACAATAGGGCTGAAATCCTTAGCTGTGGCATTTCCCGAGAGACCAGTGCCACCTGGGCCTACCTCTCCAGGTGCTTGCTTGGGGATGAGAGCCCAAACAAAGCCCATCATGAGAGGGCTGGAGAGCAGGTCTGAACAAGTGCCCCCCAAAGTAAAGGTAGGGGGTGCTGGTGGGGAGCGTGGGGGAACTCTTCCAGAGAACTTGCCCTGAGAAGGGCAGGTGGCAGTGTCGCAGGAGTCCAGCTTCTTTAGAGAAGCGCCTCACCCCAGACCACACTAGTCCTTTCTCGGAGCCTGTTTCCTCACTTTTCATTGTGGTTAAAGCCATCCCCACCCAACCCATGTTCACAGCAGGCAGAGGGGCTTTATGGCACACAGATGTCACCCTGTCCTTTCCCCCAGTGGCTCCTCACTAGCATCCAGCACTCAGTGGACACCTGGGTCTACCCACTTTTGTTCCAGTCCCAGTACACCCCAAGGCATGGTCCCCCCACCCACCTGGCTCTTGCTTTGCTGGGTCCACCACGGGATGCTGAAGCTAGGAAATCAACCTATGCCCTTCCCAAAAGCCTCAGGCAGGCATAAGCCTGGGAGGGTCCTAGACATACCTTATCCCTGGGGCTGCAGCTGTGGGTCACACAGCAACAAAGACCCCAGTTCGTAGGAGATTAGGAACTCGCCTAAAAAAAGAAAAGAAAGAAGAACTCCCAATCCTTAGATGAGAAAGATCACTTCTTCCTTGATGGATCTTTCAAAGAAATGTTTATTTTTAAACCCCCAGTAAAAGTAATGTATATCTTCTAAGAAGTTACTACATCATACCCAGCTCTTTTTAAAACCTATGAAAGGGACAGATCAGTAAAGCAGATTGTCCTCAAGATACAGATCTTTCTAACTGCAACTTACATTTAAAGGACATATCTAACACAACACAAGTGATCAACACATTCTTTTTAAATAACATAAGTAACCTTGTTCCAGTTATTACAACAGATTGGGAGAACAGGTAGTTAAGGCTTGACCTGGAAATATGTATGTGGGAAAGAGTTGAAAATAAGAAAAAGCAGACTTTGAGATCATAAGATCGCTATGATTTCTAAATAACATCATTTCCTACATGTATATTCAGTGATAAAAGGGCAGGATGGATGGGATATTTATAAGTAGCCATACGTTCCCATGCTTTAATTTGAATCTGTGTTGGGAAATCTAGACACTTTCTACAGAAAACACAATGCGGGAATAATCAGAAATGTTAAAATCAATAAAGCCTGAACTGTCTCTAAGAAAATAAAACTCACTTTAAATGACACTACATGGTGCACTATGATATACACACATGCGAACATACACACAACACAATACATAAACACACACTCCTGATACAGTAATATAAACTAGTCATCTGATCCTAAATTAAAGAATTAGTACAAGAAATTGAATATAATTAATATTTTATATATCTTCCTTTTATATACCATATTATTATATTTTCATGGCAAAATTTTGCAAGAAAATTCACCACAAATACTCAAAAGTCCATTTGTCCTGATTAAAGTTTGCCCTCTAGTGAAAGGCCAGACCCCTGTTTGCAGAAACTGTCTTCATATACATTCCTGTATTCTTTAAGTTCCAAATGTAGTCAGCTTCAGTATACACTGAATTTTGGTTTCAATGCACTAAGCTGCCAGTTTATAAATCTATAATATTCTTATTCTAAACTATGTGTGTGTACATGTGTGTAATTGCCAAACTTTTTCTTTAACAAAAGTAGGTCATGTGATTATCTCATGATATTAGCCCCAATCATTCACCAAAAATCCATTTTCTCTGCCTCCCTCTTAGCCAAGTAAGTACTGAAATAACAAATAATCATCTTCTTTTTGATGTCATTTCTATGGTACTGAAAACTATTTTTGTTATGTCTTGATATATCAGCATTCACAAAAATCTTCTAGGTTGGCTCTGGCTTTATTTTTATATAAAGCTTAGAAAGAAAGAAACATTAAACAGTAGTATAGCATAGTTGTCATTTTTACAGCCTTACTCCCAACCCTTAGATGAGAAAGGTTACTTCTCCTTGATGGATCCTTCATGAAATATTTATCTTTATACCTACCCCCTACAACTTTACCGTATGATGCTATGGAAGTTACCAGAATATCACATATTTAAATCCTGAGTTTCTTCAGCATCAGTGAGAGAGAGAGAGAGGGATAAAAGACCACCAACAACAAATAAAAGCCCCTTATCTGAAAAGAACCAATAAGTAATTTTTAAAAATATTAAGAGAAAAAACTTTAAATTATAAGAGGCAAATGGATTTATGTTTGAAAATGGCACATTTAAATATTCTCTACAAAAATCTTGGCTTTAAAAACAATGTTTCATCAATTTTCCTTGACATCCATAATAATGACAAAATATTCTTACACATTTTCATATGTATTATTTTCTAAATGGTATAATAAAAGCTGTCAGTTACCTCCTCTGCCTACTAAAGGAAAGTACAATCCTTTGTTCTATGTGTGACTACATTTGCACATTATAGAACTATGAAATATTTACAAAGGGAAGGTTAAATCAATACAGCTCTAAAATTTGTACTTCAGTCTTCAGGGATTTATATCATCTTGATTTAATGAAGTACAAGGAGTGAGAATGTTGACACACAGAAAAAAATATTTCGGTTTTTCCTTTATTGAACATACAGAAAGTATTGAAGTAAGATTTGTTGATACCTAAGCAGTAACTAATTATTACACATTTTATGCCTCCACCATCATTTGAGAAACTGTATGGTGCACACACCAATTATCAAAAAGAAAAATATATATAAAGAAATACTGTACTTCATTTAACTTAGCTTGATTGCCAAAACTCTTTCAAAATATTTTATATTTAAAAATACTATTTAAATCTTATTGTACCAAGATTAGTCCAGATATATAAAAAATTAAGTATATAGTTATTTATAACATAATGCATATTAGGTACTTTTGATATAATGTATTTGCTTTTCATATATTGATTATTTATGCTTTACATATCTCATTAGTACATATTAGAGCTATAGATATAAATTATCCTATAGCAGTGTAAGACTATGCTCAGTAAACAGAAAAGAAAACTCTCCTGTTATTTACAAAAAATAGCCAATCACACATTTTGTTCCAATAAGAGCTTTAATGAAGATGTGCAAAGATCAGAAGAGAGAAGCAAAGAGTTTTGAAAAAGTAATTTTTAAAATAAATGAGGGGCGCCTGGGTGGCTCAGTGGGTTAAGCCACTGCCTTCGGCTGAGGTCATTATCTCAGGGTCCTGGGATCCAGTCCCACATTGGGCTCTCAGCTCAGCAGGGAGCCTGCTTCCCTCTCCCTCTCTCTCTGCCTGCCTCTCTGCCTACTTGTGATCTCTGTCAAATAAATAAATAAAATCTTTAAAAAAAATAAAATAAAATAAACAAATGAAATATATTTAGGATAATAACCATTTATAAAAGAACATAGTATATGTCAAGATGAAAGTCTAGGTGAGATGCAACTTGCTTCTTTTACAGAATTGATTAATTTATTTCAAGTTCATTTTATCACATATTATATATTTTATATTCCATCATATAAACTAGAAACTAGATTTTTTTTTTTGAGAGAGAGAGAGAGAGAGAGAGAATGCTCCTGCAAGCAGGGGCAGGAAGGCATGGGGAGGGGCAGAAAGGGAGAGAGGGAATCCTAAGCTGGCTCCACACCCAGCACAGAGCCTGACACCAGGCTTGATCTCACAACCCTGAGCTCATGATCTGAGCCTAAATCAAGAGGCAGAAGCTTAACCGACTAAGCCACCCAGGTGCCCCTAAACCAGAAGCCTTTTTAAAAAAATTAACATCAACTGAAAGATCATACTGTATTACAGATGTTTCAGTAGATGAATTCAAAATATCCATTTACAAGACCCAATGACTGCAAACACCTGATATAAAAGAGATCAATAGGGAAAGAACAAATGTTGGTAAACCTGACTCTGGTTCTGACAGTTATCTCATCTGTGACCTAAGGTAAATCTCTTTATCTCCCTGAACCCCAATTACATTCCTACATGAGATAAATAAACCTGCTTTCCTGCTTACCTCACATGATTATTTTAAAGACCCAAGGATATTATAAACTTGTTTGTAGTGTGTTATGCAATTCTGAGGGGATATAAAAATCAGTTTTACCTCCATATTATGTATTGCTTAAGTGTCTATTAAAACAACTCAAGGGTAATTAACAACTATTTACTGAGCACAGATTCCCCAGAACACACCTGTTAAAAAGCTGAAGCCCAGAGTCCCCTTGAGTGCGCAGCAGTACAAAGAGGAAGCGAAAATTAAATTTGAAAAGTGAAGCAAACAAATTTCACTGCAGTAAACTACACATAATTATTTAATACCCATATTAACTGGAAATGCTTACCTCATATTTTATTATATTTCACATAGGTCTCTTAATTAAGTAATAACGTTATTATGTGTCTTGCCAATGTTCCCCAGAAAATAGAACATTAGACATAGCTTTAAGGGCTAATGTGTGATTAGGGACTGCAGTACCCGGGATCAGAAAAGACACAAAGAGATTCAAGTAGGGATGGAGGTGGCGCTAGTAAGAAAGTGTATATCAGGTGGCTGCCAATAAATGCAGTTGCTACCTTGGTATCCTGAGCACTTGCTCTAAGAAGCCATACAAATTACAACTCACGACTATTCTTTGAGAACACAGAGAAAAGGCAGAGGAAAATAATTTGCAAGTAGCTTCCACTTATCAAAGTTTTGGCTACACCAGGCATTAACTCTTGGTAACTTTCAGAATCCTGCAGTGTCTCATGTTCAGCGAACCGGGAAGCCCTGAAGTGGAGGTGAGAATTACATGGCATGAGGCGGGACACTTTTCAGTCCTGTGTGTGTGACATTTGTCAGCACCCACAGCAGCAGCTGATCCACAGACACGTGGAGCTGAGAGCATCAGAAATGGATGGAAGAGATGGCTGGCTCACCAGACACCACAGTTACTATATTCCAGTTTTAGTCTCACAGCACCTTGCTAACTTTGTCCTGCTGAGACTTGCATCTTGCCAGTATGACACAAAATGATGACTGAGCTGACAATTTCAGCCTGTGTCAAGCCTTCCTTTCCCATTCCCCACCTCAGTTGAATTAAGCACACATTAGAAACAGGCACTGCCAACAAAAACAGGCCTACTGATCAGACGTAGCAGATAAAGGGCAAATACCATGATGCCATCTTACCATCATTCCATAAATAATTCCCAGTATCTACTGCCAACATCGAAAAGTCTCATGCTCTTGGTGTTTTCCTCATGTATATGATACTGATTACTTAGCACTCTTATACTGAGACTTGTACACTGCTAAGTGCCTATTAAGTTACTTTGCCTGTTATCTCAAAGAACATCAAGAGGAAGGCATCTGAAATCTTCACCTGAATGAGCAACTTCTATACCTGATCTTAGTCTGTGTCACCACCTTAGAAATACTGCTGCTCCCTTTCCAAGTTCTTGCCCCTATGGGCATGGCACATTCCTCCCTGGTTTCTCCTCTCTAGTAAATTTTAACATGAGTGATGTTGGGGAGAAGAGGAGGCTATCTTCATTAGACGGATCATTTTGTCTCACTTAAGATGATGAGATTTGTCAATACTCAGGGATCAAAATATTTTTCTGGCTAATTTAGGATAATTAATTAAGAGTTACTTCTTGAGGAGTGGGCTGGCAAGATGGCAGAGGAGTATCAGACTGAAACAACATTAGGTCGCAGGAGTTCAGCTAGAGAGTTATCAAACCATTCCAAACACCTACAAACTCAACAGGAGATAGAAGAGAAGAGCAGCAATTCTAGGAAGAGAAAATTGACCACTTTCTGGAAGGTAGGGTGTGCAGACAACTGAATGCAAAGCCATAGGAAGATAGACTGTGGAGGTAGGGGCAAGATCCCAGCAAGCAGTGGAGCAGCAGAACTTTTAGAAGTCTGCTCCACTGAGGGCCATCACTCCAGAGGCCAAGCAGGGGTGGAGCATTTGTGGGGGACACTGTGTTCCCAGGACCTGTGGGGTCACAAAAAGACTGGGGGCATCTGAGTGTGGCAGAGCTCCCAGGTATTGGAGTGAGGAAACTGGCTACAGAGACGGAGCTGGAGCCAAGGAGTGAGCTCTCAGCTCTGGGTTACCTTAAGCTGTGATCCAAGGCACAGTCAGGCCACTGCTCTTCAAGCAGGACCCCACAAGATCCAGAGAAACACCCTCCTTCCTCCTCTGGGAGGAGTGGCATGGGAGTGGGCTGCAGGAATCTGCTGGGTTTGGAGACTCCAAACAGAGCTGTGCACCAGAGATAGAAACGCTCAGTCACAGGCCCCATGAGCACAGAGTGTGGCCAGAGACCAGGGAGACAGCGGGGATTGACTAATTTTCTCTGAGGGATCACTGAGGAAGGGGGCCCTGAACTCACAGCTTCTACAGGCCAGATATTGGGAGGTCGCTATTTTCATTCAGGTCCTCCAAAGCTCTAAGGAAAGTGTTCATGGAACAAAAGCTACTGAGAGCAAAGCCAAGCAGATTACTTAGCCTGGCCTCTGGCAAGGGCAGTGCAATTCTGCCTCAGGCAAAGACATTTGAGAATCACAGCAACAGGCCTCTCCCCCAGAAGATCAGCAAAAACATCTAGCCAAGACTGAGTTCACAAATCAGCGAGAACTGCAGAACTCCAGAGCTGGGGGAAAGCAACGAAAGAATTCATGGTGTTTTTCTCATGATCCTTTGGTCTTGCAAAGTTACATTTTTTTATCTTACTTTTTGTCTTATTCTATTTTTTAAAATTTTTTCTCTTTCCTCTTTTAATGTTTTTTTAACTATTTTATCTTAACAGTACCTTAAAAAAATTTTTTTTCACTGTTAGTGTCACATTTTATCCCTTCATTGTATTTAACCTTATTTTTTGTATTCATACAGGTATTTTTTCTTTAAAATTTTGGGATACAATTTCTTCTAAAAGACAAGCTATACCTTAAATCTAGGTGTAGAATGACTTTGTTCTAGTCTCCAGTCTGATTATATTCTCTCTTTTGTTCTTTTTTTTCTTTTTCCAACCAACTTATCAATTCCTTCTTTAGAATCTTCTTAAATTTTTATCTTTACAGTCATATTCCATCCCTTCATCGTGTTTACCCTTATTTTTGTATATATGTAAGTTTTTCTTTCATTAAAATTTTGGAAGTTAGTTTCTTCAAAGAGACAAAAATACACCCAAAATCAAGTGGGTGGGTCTGTTCTATTCACCAGTCTAATATATTAAAAAAAAAATATATATATATATATACACACACACACACACACACACATACATAATAGTAAAATAAAATAATAAAGGAATAGAGACAATATACAGTAACAGTCAAATTACAAGCAATACAGTGGCACTAAATTCATATCTTTCAATAGTTAGCCTGAATGTAAATGGGCTAAAGGCCCCAATCAAAAGACACAGGGTATCAGAATGGATTAAAAAAAAAAAAAAGACCCATTGATATGCTGTCTACAAGAAACTCATTTTAGTTCCAAAGATACCTTTAGATTTAAAGTGAAGGGGTGGAAAACAATTTACCATGCTAATGGACATGTAAAGAAAGCTGGGGTGGCAATCCTTATATCAGATAAATTAGGTTTTAAGGCAAAGACTATAATAAGAGATGAGGAAGGACACTATATCATACTTCAAGGGTCTGTCCAACAAGAAGATTTAACAATTTTAAATATCTATGCCCCTAACATGGGAGCAGCCAACTATATAAACCAATTAATAACAAAATCAAAGAAATGTATTGACAATACTGCAATAATAGTAGGGGACATTAACACCTCCCTCACTGAAATGGACAGATCATCCAAGCAAAAGATCAACAAGGAAATAAAGGCCTTAAATGATGCACTGGACCAGATGGACATTACAGATATATTCAGAACATTCCATCCCAAAGCAACAGAATACACATTCTTCTCTAGTGCACATGGAACATTCTCCAGAATAGATCACACCCTGGGTCACAAATATGGTCTCAACCAGAACCAAAAGATTGGAATAATTCCCTGCATATTTTTTTTTATTTTTTTTTAATTCCCTGCATATTTTTAGACCACAATACTCTGAAGCTAGAATTCAATCACAAGAGGAAATTTGGAAAGAACTCAAACACAGGGAGGCCAAAGATCATCCTACTAAAGAATGAAGGGGTCAACCAGGAAATTAAAGAATTGAAAAAATTCATGGAAACAAATGAAAATGAAAACACAACTGTTCAAAATCTTTGGGACACATCAAACGCTGTCCTGAGAGGAAAGTATATAGTGATACAAACCTTTCTCAAGAAACAAGAAAGGTCTCAAGTACACACCCTAACCCTATTACATAAAGCAGCTGGAGAAAGAATAGCAAAGAAAGCCTAAAAACAACAGGAGAAGAGAAATCATAACGATCAGAGCAGAAATTGATGAAATAGAAACCAAAAGAACAGTAGAACAGATCAACGAAACTAGGAGCTGGTTCTTTTAAAAGAATTAATAAGATTGATAAACCCCTGGCCAGATTTATCAAAAAGAAAGAGAAAGGACCCACATTAATAAAATCATGAATGAAAGAGGAGAGACCACAACTAACACCAAAGAAATACAAACAATTATAAGGACATATTATGAGCAAATATATGCCAGCAAATTTGACAATCTGGAAGAAATGGATGCATTCCTAAAGACATACAAACTACAAAAACTGAACAGACCCATAACCAGTAGGGAGATTGAAGCAGTAATCAAAAATCTCCCAACAAACAAGAGCCCAGGGCCAGATGGCTTCCCTGGGAAATCCTACCAAACATTTAAAGAAGAATTAATACCTATTACCCTGAAACTGTTCCAAAAAATAGAAATGGAAGGAAAACTTCCAAACTCATTTTATGAGGACAGCATTACCATGATCCCAAAATTAGAAAAAGACCCCATCAAAAAGGAGAATTACAAATATCCTTGATGAATACAGATGCAAAATTTCTCACCAAAACTCTAGCCAATAGGATCCAACAGTACATTAAAAGGATGATTCACCACAACTAAGTGGAATTTATTCCTAGGCTGCAAGGTTGGTTCAACATCTGCAAATCACTCAATGTGATATGATACATTAATAAAAGAAAGAAGAAGATCCATGTGATACTCTCAATAGATGCAGAAAAAGCATTTGACAAAGTACAGCACCTCTCTTGATCAAAACTCTTTAAAGTGTAGGGGTAAAGGGTACATTCCTCAATATCATCAGAGCCATCTATGAAAAACCCACAGCGAATATAATTCTCAATGGGAAAAACAGAGAGCTTTTTCCCCTAAGGTCAAAAACACGGTAGAGATGTCCACTATCACAACTGCTATTCAACATAGTACCAGAAGTTCTAGCCTTAGCGATCAGAAATAGAAAAAGAAATAAGAAATAAAAAGGCATCTGAAAAAAATGATAAAAAGTAAAAGAAATAAAAGGCATCTGAATTGGCGAAGAAGAACTCAAACTCTCAGTCTTTGCAGATGATATGATAGTTTATGAGGAAAACCCAAAAAACTCCACTCCAAAACTGCTAGAACTCATCCAGGAATTCAGTAAAGTGTCAGGATATAAAATCAATGCTCAGAAATAAGTTGTATTTCTATACACCAACAGCAAGACAGAGGAAAGAGAAATTTAAGAGTCGATCCCATTTACGATTGCTCCCCAAACCATAAGATACCTAGGAATAAACCTAACCAAAGAGGCAAAGAATCTATACACAGAAAACTATAAAGTGCTCATGAAATAAATTGAGGAAGACACAAAAAATGGGAAAATGTTCATGGATTGGAAGAACAAATATTGTGAACATTTTGATGCTACCCAAAGCATCAAATGATGCTACCCAAAGCATCAAATGCATTAAATGTATTTAATGCAATTTAATGCAATCCCTATCAAAATACCATCAAATTTTTTCAGAGAAATGGATCAAATAATCCTAAACTTTATATGGAACCAGAAGACACTGAATAGCCAGAGGAATGTTGAAAAAGCAAGCCAAGGTCAGTGGCATCAAAATTCCAGACTTCAAAGTCTGTTACAAAGCTGTCATCATCAAGACAGTATGGTACTGGCACAAAAACAGACATATAGATCAATTGAACAGAATAGAAAGCCCAGAAATAGACCCTCAACTCTATGGTGAACTAATCTTTGGCAAAGAAGAAGAGAATGTCCAATGGAAAAAAGACAGTCTCTTCAACAAATGGTGTTGGGAAAATTGGACAGCCACATGCAGAAGAATGAAACTGGACCATTTCCTTACATAACACACAAAAATAGTCTCAAACTGGATGAAACACCTCAATGTGAGACAGGAATCCACCCAAATCCTTGAGAAGAACAGAGGCAGTAACCTCTTCGAACTCAGCCGCAGCAACTTCTTCCTAGAATCATCGCCAAGGGCAAGGGAAGCAAGGGCAAAAATGAACTATTGGAATTTCATCAAGATCAAAAGCTTTTGCACAGAAAACAGTCAACAAAATCAAAAGACAACTGACTGAATGGGAGAAGATATTTGTAAATCACATATCAGATAAAGGACTAGTATCCAAAATCCATAAAGAACATATCAAACTCAATATCCAAAGAACAAAGAATCCAATCAAGAAATGGGAAGAGGACATGAACAGACATTTCTGCAAAGAAGACATCCAAATGGCCAACAGGCACATGAAAAAGTGTTCCACATCACTCGCCAGCAGGAAAATACAAATCAAAACCACAGTGAGATACCACTTTACACCAGTCAGAATGGCTAAAATTAACAAGTCAGGAAACTAGAGATGATGGTGAGGATGAGGAGAAAGGGGAACCCTCCCACACTGTTGAATGGGAATTCAAGCTGGTGCAGCCAGCTGGAAAACAGCATGGAAGTTCCTCAAAAAGTTGAAAATAGAGCTATTCTACGACCCAGTAATCGCACTACTGGATATTTACCCTAAAGATACAAATGTAGTGATCTGAAGGGGCATGTGTACCCAAATGTTTATAGCAGCAATGTCCACAACAGCCAAATTATGGGAAGAACCTAGATGTCCATCAACAGATGAATGGATAAAGAAGAAGTGGTATGTATATATACAATGGAATACTATGCAGCCATCGAAAGAAATGAAATCTTGCCATTTGCAATGATGTGGATGGAACTAGAGGGTATTATGCTGAGCAAAATAAGTCAATCAGAGAAAGACAATCATCATATGATCTCTCTGATATGAGAAATTTTAGAGGCAGAGCTAGGGGTTTGGGGGAAGGGGAGGAAAATGAAAAAAGATGGGATAGGGAGGGAGAGAAACCACAAGACTCTTAATCTCATGAAACAAACTGAGTGTTGCTGGGGGGTGGTTGGGTAGGGAGAGGGTGGTTGGGTTATGGACATTGGGGAGGGTATGTGCTATGGTGAGTGCTGTGAAATGTGTAAGCCTGATGATTCACAGACCTGTACCTCTAGAGCAAATAATACATTATATGTTAATAAAAATAATTTAAAAAAAAAGAGTTACTTCTGATGCACTGAACAATTTAAATCAAAAACAGAAATTATTACATGCACACTGAATACACATGACCTGTGTTTTAAAAAATATGTAGCAAATAGTGTTTTTAAAATATACATACACATGAAAAAGGAAACAAAAGCACTCAAGTTAAATAGAAAGATAGAAATTCTCAACACAGGAATAGAAGATATTAGCAAGAACCAATTAGAAATTTTAGGACTAAAATGGTAATAAACTCAAAAAACAAAAACAAAACCTCACCAGATGGGCTAAACAGCATAATGGAGTTGGTAGAGGATAGGGTTGATGAAGTTGAAGACAAACAATAGGAATTATCCAACCAGTGGAACAAAGGGTAAGTTTTCTATCTTCCTAATAAAGTGGAAAACACTGGTTTTCAGTAGATTATGTGAGGTTAAATATGTATTTTGTAATTTTAAGACTACTTGTAGAAAAACTATACAACTTATTTTATGAGGCCAACATTTATCCTGATACAAAAATTAGACACAAACAGTATGGAGAGAAAAAGAGAAACAGAGAGAAAGAGAACTATAGATGAATAACCCTCATGAACATATATGCAAACATCCTCAATAAAATAGTTGAAAATCAAACCCAGCGATATAGAAAAGAAGATCACACCATGACCAAATGGAATATATCCCAGGATTGAAACATTAGTTTAATATTCAAAAAGCAAAGTAATCTACCACATTAAAGAAGAAAAGCCAAATTTATATTAACAGATGCAGAAAAATCATTTTACAAAACTAAACACCTACTCATTTTAAAAATTTGAAACAAACTAGGAAAAGAAAGAATTTGCTCAGCCTGATAAAAGGGCACACAGAAAACCTTATAGACAACATGCTACTTAACAGCAAAAGATTGAATGCTTCTTCTATAAGATCAAACAAAAAGCAAAGAGGTTCACTCTCACCTCACCTATTCAACATTGTAATGGAAGTCCCTGCCAGTGAAATAAGGTAAGAAAAATAGGTATACAAATTGGAAAGAAAAAGTAGTACTGTTTTTATTTACAAGCAAGATGAGTATTTATGTAGAAAATTCCAAATTCTAGTACTAATAACTGTGTAGTAAGGTTTAGCACACACTGATTAATTACACCTGTATTTACTAGCAATAAACAACTGAAAACCAAATTAAATTATGTATGTATATAAGAGTATTATGATTTTTTAATTATAAGTATTTTTAACTAGCTCTAAGAATGAACACATTTATGTATAAATCTAACAAAACATGTATAAGATCTATATGATAAAAACTAAAATAGTGACAAAGATCAAAGGATACTGAAATATTTGGAGACACACTGTGTTCATGGATTGCAAGATTCAACATGGGTAAAATTACAGTGTTTCTCAAATTGGCCTATAGACTGAATGTAATTCCAATCAAAATCCCAACTGGATTGTTTCTTGTAGTTATAGAAAGCTTATTCTAAAATATATATGCAATGGCAAAGAAACTAGGATAGCCAAAAGAGTTCTGGAAAAGAGTTACAATTTTAAGATTTATTATAAATCTTTAGTAATCAAAACATTGTGATGTTAGTGGTGGGATAGACACATAGGTAAATGGAACTGAATTAAAAGCCTGGAAAGAGACCCACACAAGTATACCAATTAATTCTGACTAAAGTGCAAAAGCAATTCAATGGAGGAAAGATGGCCTTACAACAAAGAGTAAGACATACATCCATACATCCAACAAAAGGTAAGACATACATCCATATGCAATAAAATGGATCTCAACCTAAACTTCCTGCCTTCTGCAAAAATTAACTCAAGATGAATAATAGATTTAAATGTAAAATATTAACTATAAAACTTTCAGAAGAAAATATTTGTTACCTGGGAATGAAGCAAATAATTCTTAGATATAATACCAAAAGCATGATCCATAAAAGAAAACAATTGATAAGCCAACCTTCATCAAAATTATTTACCTTTGCTCTATGAAAGATACATTTAAGGGAGCATATAATGACAAAGTCAATTACAAATTATTTGGATTCTGAACTTCAAAACTCAACAGAAACTTCTTCCTTTTGGCCAGAACTGTCATCATCCTGTAATTTGTCAAAATGACCAAAACAAAGAGAAAGAGGAGGGGTACCCACTACATGTTCTCTAGGCCTTTTAGGAAACATGGAGTTGCTCCTTAGGCCACATACATGTGACTCTACAAGAAAGGTGATACTGTTGACATCAAGAGAATGGTCACTGTTCAAGGGAGGTCTGGGTGGCTCATCTGGTTAAGTGTTTGCTTTTGGCTCAGGTCATGATCCCAGAGTCCTGGGATCAAGTCCCACATTGGGCTCCTTGCTTGGGAGGGAACATGCTTCTCCCTTGGCCTGCCACTCCCCCTGCTTGTATGTTCTCTCTCTCTTTCTTGCTCTCTCTCTCTCTCTCTGATAAATAAATAAATAAATATTTTTTTAAAAAAGAGAGAGAGAGAGAGAATAGTCACTGTTCAAAAAAGAATGCCCCACAAGTGTTACCATGGCAAAATTGCAGGGTCTAGGTTACCCAGCATGCTGTTAGCATTGTTCTAAACAAACAAGCTAAGAGCAAGGTTCTTGCCAAGAAAATTAATATATGCACTAAGTATACCAAACACAAAGAGTCAGGACAGCTTCCTGAAGCATGTGAAGGAAAAATGATCAAAAAGAAGGAAGCCAAAGAGAAAAGTACTTAGGTTCACCTAAAGTGCCAGCCTACTCCATCCAGAGAAGCACACTTTGGGAAAACCAATGGAAAGGAGCCTGAACTGCTGGAACCTATTCCCTATGAGTTCATGCCATGATAGGTATAAAAAAGTAAAAGGCCTCTGGAATGTAAAACAAAACAAAACAAACAACAACAACAACAACAATAAACCCCAAAAGAAAGAAAACAACCCAATTAAAAGTTAGGCAAAACGCATGAACAGACGATTCACCAAAGAAGAGATACAGAGAGCAAAGAAGCCCATGTAAGGATGTTCAACACCATGCGTCAGTAGGAAAATGCAAATTTTAAAAATGATGTGATATTACTACCTCTAACAGAAGAACTAAAATTAAAACTTCTAACAATACCAAGCATTGACAAGGAAGCAGAGCAACTGGAACTCACATACAAAGCAGTGATGGCAAAGCAAAATGACAGAGCCTCTCTGATAAAGTTAAACACACACCAAGCATAGGCTATAGCAATCCCACTCCTAGCTATTTTCCCTAAAGAATCTGAAACGTATATTCCCACAAAAATCTATACATGAATAGTTTATAGCAGCATTATTCATAATTTCCAAAAACTAGAAATAACTCAAATACTCTTCAGTGAAAGAATGAATAAACAACCATGGTACTCTTATATAGTGGAAACTACTCAGCAAGAAAAAAGGAACAAACTATTGGTGTGCACAACTTGGGTACCGTCTCAAGATCATTATACTGAATAAAAGGAGCCACTCTCAAAAGAAAACATGATGTTTGAATTCATTTATAAGGCATTCACAAAAAGACAGTACTGTAGTGACATAAAATAGATTAGTAGTTGACAGGGGTTAGGGATGGGGGAGGATGTGGCTATAGGGGTAGCCCAAGGGAAGATTTGAGGGTGATAGAACTATCTGTATTCTGATCATGATGGTGGTAATAAAAATGTATACATTAAAATGTCCCACCAGAAGATTTATCTTCATCTTTCTTATATTTTTTAGCTGAAAAAATGAACATTTTAAAAATACACATGTGAGAAACTGTGGGAATAAATGAAATTCACTCTGCAAAAGGAAGATGTCCCCAAATAATCAAACATCAGCTTTACCTGCCCTCTCTTAAGTAACTTCAAAAAATCTTTAAAAAGAAGTTTAAGAAATGGCTTTATGCTGTATTTCTCCCCAAGCTCCTAAAATATATTAATAATTTTTCTAGGCAAGTTACCTTTTACAATACTATAATCCATACAGTATGTTCTTCTGTATTTCAAATTATTATTTCTTTCCAATTAAGGTGTTATTAAGCATCAAATAACATATAAAAGACATACATAAAGTAAACAAATCTGTTGGAAAACTACTACCCAACTACCCTTGTCTAGTTTCTCTGTCTCAAAAGAATTATGTGTGGTGATGACACAGACCTCCAAGGAATTTGGTCAACTTCAGTCAAAATGACACTGCCTCTGTCTAAGGATGACTTAAATCATCTCCAAGAATAGTAATTCAATGTGGCAATGTCTAAATGAAATCACTTCCCCTCAGCTTACCATTGCTACTTATTAGTACTTAATGAAATGTCTGGACTAAGTTCATGATGATGACACATATCAGATAGTAGTGATTTTCTAATACAACAAAGGCAGCATTTTTCAAACCTGTAATCTGGAAGTGAGAGACTTTAAATTCCATTAATGATTTCTTGAGATAGCAGCCACCCCACTGTGAAGTCCAGGGAAAGGTGTGCATCTGTTGTAAATATATTATCTTACTGTTCGAACCATCTGCCTAGATAAAAACCAGGATCAGGAGGTATTAAAGGCAGTGTCCTTTCAGAAAGGGAGATAAATTGGGATGTAAAACTACTGAGCCCTTTGCAAAAATTCAATAACTAGCAGAATACAATCATTTCTTGTACTATTGTTACATTTTGGCCTTTTTGCTCCAATTTCTGAGGACAGGACCACATTTCTGAAAGCCACTGACAGAAATAGGAAAGCACCTAGATTATGTTTGATGGTATATTGAGTTCGGTAAGTCAACAGTACATCTGATAAGACATTGGTGGCTGTGGACATTAGTCTCACCTCTGCAGACCAGAGTTTACATATAATGGCCTAAGCTTCATTTTAGGAGTATATTCTCACATTCCTAAAATCCCAGAATGGGTTGGGTTTGTTTTGTTTTCAAACCCCTCGGTTGGATATTTTGTTCTTGTAATGCATGGATCTTCCTTCTGGGCTTGATCATTGGGAAACAAAGTCCTAGCTGTTTTATTCCACACTTGCTGTTGTCTTTACGTGACTCAGAGTTCAGGCCGTAACCTTATATTCCATACACATGCACCTCTGGTTGGTCTACACATCTGATCATTACCTCTGGAAAATCTTGTAGGCCTCTAAAATTGCCTTAACCCTCCAGGTTCATCAGCCATGCTACACAGGAGGGAGAGAGAAAGGATGGCCAGAAGCCAGCTCCACATTCAAGCAAAAGAAGAGGTCAAATGTTACAGTTTCCTCAGACCTGATAGTTTATAAGGCTATAACTCTAATGGAAGTATTGTCAAAAATCCTTACTCTTTCTGAACAGGAATGCTTTCTATGCTCCGATATGACACACTGAACTCTGACCTCATATAAGTCCTATAGAGACTAAGTCACTGACTGACTTAGTCTGGTTACTAGTCTCCGCACACGTATGCCTTCTAACATCTTATGGTATAAAAGAGACTAACAAGTTGTAGACTATAAATTCACACAGTCTATATCTGAAACTTTGGTAGATATTTATTAATGATATGTGTTAACAGTTAGGTATTAATACTTTGTCCCTCCTCTAGATGTTAGTATTAACATTGAAAAGTCATACATAGAAAAACTAAGACACAACATAAAAAGGGGAACACAAAGAAATGTTCAAAGAGAATGGGATGAAAACCCAAGAGAATGACTCAGGGCAGTCAAGAAAATTAACAAGGGGTGACTCAGAAAATGGAACCAAATCAGATAGAGAAGTAGAGAAAAGACATTGCAACCCCAAATTCCGCATCCTTATAAGATGCTTGCTGTTTGTTGGGTGCACCTATTCTTCCAATGGGTTCTTTATCTAGTATTCTTTTTCAAGTCATTAAGGGCCTTTTAAAATGGCATGAATAGAAATATTGTCAGGAAAAAAAAAAAAAAGAAAGGAAGGAAGGACAGACAAAAAGTCCTCTTCCTGAACAATCATCAGCAGTGCTGGGGTGCTTTCTGAAGAGCATGGCCTGTTTTCATTCTAGAAGTTTATTATGCATATATCAATTCAAGTGCTAATGGATATTCAGAGCACACTCAGCGTCAGGCATGGTACTAAACACTGCATAGATTGTATTTCATTGGTCCTAAGATGCACTTTTTTTCTCCACGTTTGAACAATCTCTGAAATTGGAATATGCCTTACGCATGATGATGTTAAATAATTTAATTGACAGCATTTTCTCTTTCTTGTTGGTACATAAAATAGTGCTGTGGCTCTAAATCAAGAACATCCTTGTATTGACGAAACAGTAGTAATTCTACATCAAAGTGAGTATCTTGATGATCCCATGTAAAATCCCCATTCTACAGAGAAGTTAGGACACTTGCCTACCTTCATGCAGCAAATAAGCAACAGAGCCAGTTTTCAAACTAGAAAGTAGGGATCCGTAGTACTTCTCAAACCATTTAAAAAAAAAAAAAACAATAAAAGTAGTAAAACCAGACCTCTCACTCCTCTAATAAGATAATCCTTATTGGAAAGAAATAGAAAATATACTGTTTGCCTTCATTTAAAGCCTGAAGTGTGGCCATGGTAGCATGGTTAATAAACAAGGTTTTCTCACAGGATGATGAAAATTACCGAGGGAGAAATAGAAACCTACAAGCAGCAATAAAGACCCCAGTGCTTTCTACATATGGAGGGATATGGTCCATAATTGCCATCTTCAATTTCTTCTTACAAGTTGTAAGGGATCAAGTAGAAAGCACCTGGAAGGGAGGATGTAGAGAAGATGCCAATGCTGAGTGTGTGGTAAACCTGAAAATTATTTAAGATGGGCTTTGTTCACCTCAGCACTACTAAGATTTTGGAACAGACAATTCTTCATTGTAAGGAACCACTCCTTTCACTGTGGGATGTTAATAGCATCCCTAGCTTTATCCAGTGGATACCACTAATACTCCCCCAGTTGTGACAAGCAAAAATGTCTCCAGATATTGCCAAATGTCTCCTGGGAGGCAAAATCACCCTCAGTTGAAAACCATTCATTTTCAGTCTCTCTCTCTCTCTCGCTTTCTCGCTCTCTCCCAATCTCTCTCTCTCTCTCTCTTTTTTAACCTAATACATCTTATTGCACAAAGAAGACAGTCAATGTATGACAATTATGATGGGAGTGAAGGATGAGCACATGGGTGAAAGAGAATTAGGAACAAAAGGATTCTCCAATATTTACTAATACTCACTGGCAGACAATTGCAGCCCAACACTGAAAGACTAGCTAATATTCAATACTTACTATAAACCAAACGTAAGAAAATCCACTCTTTGATGCAAAACCGTATTTAGTAATTCTCACATGTAACTTTAGAAAGCATTTAAATAAAATGTCAAGCACAGAAGTGAAGAATAACTGTTCCCTTAGGAGTGCAATGGTTATAGATCTGATCCCTTAAGTACATTATAGGTTTGTTTAAAAGAATTAATAAACAATGTTATTGACAGACATATGCTCATTTCATTGAGATAAAATTATAATCGAATTGATACATAATGACCCTTTAAATCATAAGAATAAAGCTCAAGTAGATGCTTGCATGGACCTCAAGGCAGAATTTCTTTGCATTCATCATATCACTATTGATATGCTGTCATACTGATATTAATACTCCTGCATGATGCTACATCAATATGGCATTAACAAAGTTTTCACATTTTCTGTCTTTATGAGGACTTTTTGAGAAAATATAATAGAAAAGAATAGCTCTGTGCTAGCAATATAAAATAAATCTATTCCAAATGCATTTGCCCATTCAGTAAATACTTACTGAGCTCCAACCCAGGATTTCTGATATAATTTTAAGCTTTTTCTTGAAATATATCCACAATAATAAAAACCTAAATCTATAGTTTCAGCTATGTGTAATTAATATGTTGTATTTGCATTTATATATTCCAGCTATCTGTAAGTCAAGCTTTCTGAGCATTAGTAAAATATATAATTTAATATAAAGCATATTATAAGGCATCCCCCTCAAGATACTACCTTGTCAGTGAAAATAAGAATGACTATAATACTTTATTTCATACTTACAAAATTACTTTCATCAACGATCTGTTTTCCTCTCTCCTGATGTTCACAACCATTCTGTGAATGAGGTAAAATGGGCTCTTTTTGATTACTGGTTTTATTATTATGATTTTATCCATTGTAACAATTGACAAATTGAATTTCAAAGAGATTAAGTGACTTGGCCAAGAACACTGTACATCTAGTTAGTAAGCATTATTTCCATCACACCATAATGATGTCTCATTCATTTCCTTTGTTAAATGTCAAATTTTTCTTGCACTCCTGTTTAAAGAGATAGAAACTCTTAGAGGAGTGCTTCTCCAATGGGAATAGGGGTCAAAATCACCTGAGTCTGCTCATCTGGATAATTCACTATCCACTCTTTGAGAATACTGCCTTTAAGAGATAATATATTCATATCTTAATACTTAAAAATGAATAAGTGCATGATATTATGGTCCCCAAATTCAGAAAAAATTCTTCAGAATGGAGGTAGGTAGGGAAAATGTAGTACAGGACTGAAATAGGAGGGAAATCAGTAAAAAAGTGAAAGAAGGTAGTAAAACAAATTCCCCTGACTGTTTAAATTTGCCTGCAGGCATCGCTGCCACTGGAATTGTATTTAAGACTATATATTTATATTCAGCCATCCATTTTGAATTAGAAACTCCATTTCCCTCCAATTGCTTTTATAGTGATGCCAAGCACATAACCAAATTTCCAAAAATTGATTTTCTTAGTACTAACCCAATGTCTTCCCGAACTAAAGTGTGCATCAAAGTCAGTTTTAAAAAATGCAGTGTGTCGTCTGTTTCATATCTTAGAAGTTCTTGGCCTAGACCATTTGGCAATCCTGTAAATTCTTTTGGTAATTTTTTCTCTCAATGCAAGAGAATTAAATACAATAACAGAGGGCTGGAATTATAAGCCCACTTAACATTTCTTCAGCAGAAAGGAAGAAAGGGCAAAAGTAGTCATTTTCTAGAGAATAATAATAATAATAATAATAAATTTCTCTAGTGGTTTGAAGTGTTCTCAAGGTACTTTCACATATATCCCCTTATCTGATAGAAACTGATAAGCCAGGCAGCAGGAGCATAGCCTCATCTTGCATAGGAGAAAATAAAAATTCAACTATATTAAGTGTTATAGCCAGGCCATAAGCCTAGAAACAGCACAAGAGCAAAAATTATATGACTCATAAACTAAAAGATCCTTGCATGGACTATGTATAAAGTACTATGTATAAAGTACTTAAATACAATTCCCCATGCTTCTTCTCTGCCTCCTTTGTTATTTTCTGTTCTTTCCGTGGCTACACAATGTCTACACTGTCCCAAGGTTCTGCCCTAGGCCCTCTGCTCTTCTTCTACATTCTATCCCTGAGTTAGTCTTTTCAAGATTAATTTCTTTATTACCAAAACTACCCAAGTGTTTTTTCCTCCAACTCCATTCATATATTCATATCTCCAACTATCTACTGAATATTTCTCCTTAAATATCATATAGGTGTGTCCCAGTCTATGAGGTGACACTGAATTTACCATATATGCCAACAAATCTGCTTCTTCAACTATATTCTCCCTCTTATGAAGAATGATGTGGCCATGAACTCAGATGCCCACAGAGAAAGTCTAGAAGTCATCTTACTTTCTTCCTTTTCATTGCTCACTCCCCACATCCATACACAAAGGCACAGTTCTAGTGGATTTAACTGTGTTAAGATTGTCTAACAACTTCCCTGCTTCTCAGTGCCTGTAGTCACTGCCTCCATCATCCCTTCATTTTATCTTTCCTCAGTTACAAGAAAATTTCCTAACTGGTCTCTCTCTGGTCTAAGTTCTGCTGCTCATAGCTGGGGAAAAAAAAAAAATCTTCTTGAAAAGAAATCTGGTCACATTGACCCCATGTCTCCGTAAAGAACTTGCCAGTGCTTTCAGGATTAAGATCAACCATTAGTTTAGCTCATATGATTGTTCACGATTTTTGCTTTTAGCCACTCTGTTGACTCAGACTTCTACCCACCCATTCCTTGATCATATACAACCTCCACTCCAGCCATGTTGAGCTACTAACAATTCCCCAACCTTATCATGTGCTTTCTGCCTTCCAAACTGCCTTGAATAATTCATTCTTTATCTCCATTACTTTTACATAGTTAATTCCTTTTTTCCTTCCAGAACTCAGCTCATATATCACATTTTCCAGAATACATTTGTCTATATAATCACCATCTAATTTATATGCCCTGCCCCCTTATTCCCACTTATCAAGCATCATAAAATGTTCATACTATTTAATCCATTTATTTACCACAAAAGTTTCACAATATGTTAAAAGTGACAAGCATGAAAAGTCATTGGTGGGTGCCTGGGAGGCTCAGTCAATAAAACATCTGCCTTTGGCTCAGGTCATGATCCTGGAGTCCCAGATCAAGCTCCATAGTGGGCTCTCCACTCAGCAGACAGTCTGCTTCTTCCTCTCCTTCTCTACCTTCCCATTTGTGTTCTCTCTCTCTCTCACTCACTCTATCTCTCAAATAAATAAAGAAAATCTTTAAGAAAAAAGTCATTGGCATATTCTAGGAAAACATACAATTTTTCATACTTTCAACTTCTATAAGAATTATATACCCATTATACAACAACAGGCTTACATCACTATCTCACCTCACTTTTTTTTTTTTTTTACTTCTGTGTATCAGCTGAAGAGGAACATTTTAAGTAATAGTTTCCCCCTTGGAAACATTCATATTTGGCAGTGTCACCATCATTTTTTCTCTTTAGCAATGTTTGTGCAATTATTTCAATATATTATTGAATGTTCTATTTATTTTGCAAATAACATAAAAATTAGTAGAAAAGACATTAAATTGCTGACACAAATAAAAAACACTTGTTCCACAAATGTGATAAAATTGCAAAAAAAGGAAGAGATCAGGAAATTTTCAGCTTCAGTCACTCAGTAGAATTTAAGTAGTTGACGATGTACTACTGCAAATAAAAGAACAAAAGCTTTGTTCTTTGAGTAAATGTTGAAAACATAGTCTTAAAGAAGTAGAGTTATGGATTTTATAAATTTTTCTAGCTGTGGGGAATGAGATTTCCCTTATAAGTATACTGTACAAACTTCATGCATTTCACTTTCATGGACCTGTCAGAGAATGCATTATATTTGACCACATGGGACTATTTGTACTTGTGAAAAACTGTAAGCAATCTAAATACGCATCAGCAGACTGGGAGCAAATTAACTGATGCTGCAATCACTGAGTAGAATATTATGCAGCCATTATTATAAAAGCTATGGAATTACCTGAAAACATAATATGATCTAGTAGCAAATTGAATGGTAAGTTGAAATTGTATGCCTATAATTAATTCATGATATATAATAATATATCACACTGGAAAATTATCAGAAAGGCATATGCCAAATTTACAAAGCTGTGCAGTTTTAATGGTGGGGTTATGGACAATTTCCCTCTATATCCAAGCTCTTTTCTAGAAGAAAAGCTTAAGTGGAGGTTATTTCTAGAGGCTCAGCACTGGGGTAGGAATAAACATCAATCATAAATAAAACAAATGTAAATCCTCTATTGTAAATCCTCTACTGGGGAGAAAGCATATTTTCAGTTGTAAAGGAAACAGATGCATATTAGCCAGAAGCATTTTTTTACTGTCTATATTTGAAACTTAAATATGATGAAATGAGTTGTGGATAGATAACAAGTTGACAAGGAGTGAAATGTGGATTGTGATTTCACATTTCACATTGTGACTGATTTCACAATCCAGTGAAAGCTGGATTGTGCTTCTGTCAATTTGTTTATATTGGGAGCAATATTTCCCGCAATTCCTAACTCCATATGGTTTCAGCTTAGAGTTGGCTAAAAAGTGAAGTTGCATGTAATCTAACAGGTAGAAGTGAAAAAATATCCATTCCTCTCTGCATATCAACACTGGTTAGAAGCAAGTTGCCACAGTACATGTGGGTTCCAGCATGTCTTCTTTCCTATTCAGCAGCAAGCTTCTTTCCTGACTATTGGTCATAATAACGAATAGTAATTCCAAGCCTACCTATCAACACCACTTAAATATGAACTCAGAAAAATAAAGGTCAGAGAGAGTAAGTAACTTTCCAGAGGCTTCTACACGTGGAGAAGTAGGTGATCTGATTAAAAGTGTGGCTGAAGTCCTGCAGAATTCAATATCAAGTACCAGCCATGGGAGTGGCCATCTTGAATGCTCAGATGACTACAGCTTCATAAATAAACATGACCAAGAACCACCCCAGTCAACCCACAAAGAGAGATACTAATAACAAATGTGTTTTAAGCCAATAAATCTGGGGGTGACTAGCAATAGATAATCCGAGTGATGACAAAGAGGAAGGAGATGCCTTGAACAATGCAACATGGAAGTGACAATGGTAGCTCTTTCTTCTCAGAAGAAGCAGTATAGATAAATTATTATGGGCCCAGAGGCCAAAGATTTAGAATTAAGTTTACTTTTTTTGTTTGTTTGTTTTAAGATTTTATTTATTTATTTGACAGAGAGAGATCACCCTAGACAGAGGCAGACAGAGAGAGAGAGAGAGAGGGAAGCAGGCTCCCTGCTGAGCAGAGAGCCCCATGCGGAACTCGATCCCAGAACATTGAGATCATGACCTGAGCCGAAGGTAGCAGCTTAACCCACTGAGCCACCCAGGCGCCCCTTAAGTTTACTTTTAATTTGGTTTCTTGTAAGTGAGAATTCAAAAACAAATCTGAACACTATCCAAAGCACATTTCTTTTCTTTTTTTTTTTTTAGTTTTTTTTTTAAGATTTTATTTATTTATTTGACAGAGAGAGATCACAAGTAAGCAGAGAGGCAGGCACAGAGAGAGAGGAGGAAGCAGGCTCCCCACTGAGCAGAGAAACCGATGTGGGGCTCGATCTCAGGACCCTGAGATCATGACCAGAGCCGAAGGCAGAGGCTTTAACCCACTAAGCCACCCAGGCGCCCCGCACATTTCCTTTTAGATTATGAATCCTCAACAACAGATATATATAATTCTAGACACTATTCATAGAGAAATGATGGGTGAAAAGGGAATACAGGGGACCTTTCTGTAATAGTCCTTAAGGATTATTGCTACTATTTAACTAACTTATTTTACAAAACACTAAAAGCCAGTATGTAATCTTGGGCAATGATTAACATATATTTCTTAAATATAGTTTAAAATAAAAAGTAGGGTGCCTGGGTGGCTCAGCTGGTTAAGCATCTGTCTTCAGCTCAGGTCATGATGCTGGGATCCTGGGATGGAGTCCCACATTGGGCTCCCTGCTCAGTGGGGAGCCTGCTTCTCCCTCTCCCTCTGCCCCCACAGTTCCTGCTCTCTCTTTCTTGCTCTCTATCTCAAATAAATGAACAAAATCTTTAAAAAAGACTAAAAGAATTTTAAAAAGTAAATCATCTTATGTTGAGAATTATAAATTCTGAAAAACAATGTACATTTTGTCTTTCCTTTTTTCCCCAACTTTATTGAGGTATAACTGGATACAAAATGCTGAACATAACTAATGTATACTATTTGGTGAGTTTGGTTTCTTATGTTTATCTAAAAGCAAAACTAATCTATTCTACACTTTTCAGAGAAAAAGTGAAGGAGACAAAATGGATATTATACCTCCACTATTCTGGGTACAACTACACAAAAAAGATCTTTTTTTTTTTTTTTCTTGCTGTGGCACAGAGACAGAGGAAGATAGAGGCAGAGATAGATGAGGGAAGGAAGAAGGAGCAAATATAGCCTGTGAAATTCCAAAATGTAAATAAAGGATATCTTTTGTATTTACATAATCTGGTTAATGATTTGGTTAAATGGAAAAATCATGACCTACACAATAGAGCTGTGCGGTTTCAGTTTCAAAGACTCATTCCAGGAAGGAATAGCAGTGGTTATGAGTTCTGCACTCCCATCTTATGGGGAAGACCAGAACCAAAAAAGCCATCAAACCTAAAAGTATTCTTAAAAGAAAAATAGAGAGAGAGAGAGAGATTGATTTTAAATCTATTTCTCTTGCAGTTTCCATGGTCCTTATGAAGTTAGTTATACTACACAGATTAAAATCCTAAAACAGGTACAATTAAATTCTACAGGCCCTTATAGTCAGACTAAATCCTTTTCTAACACTGAAGTGAGAAAAGGGAATTATATATTCCTTAAGACATTAACCTAAAAATTTTACTCTATGGGGGAGAAAGTCAAAACCTATGACAAAAGAAGGATTAAGAGCTTTTATGCTATTTCTTTATTAATATTTGGGGAAATTTTTCATCTATCCCTAAGAAATGGAGTTGTTCCTTTGCTATTGCATGTCCATACAAAGATCAGACAGAAGAAAAAAGTGTTTGCTTCCCTCTCACCTTCACGATACTTGCATGTACATTAATTATGTAAGGAGTCAGAGTGAGCTGACTATTCTTTCCCTTTGTTTGCTAGCTTATTATTCCCAAATCCAAAGAACACTAAGAATCATAGGTGTTCACACAACAACATTGTTAAGAAAACAATTCTGTATAAATTCTTAAGTTGTATGACAAATACAATTAGCAAAAAAAAAAAAAAATTGGTTTTTCTTCTATTATTTCCTAAGGAAAAAAGGAGGGGCAAATTTTCCTCAATCTTCATTTTATTTCAAAACATTCAGTACTGAAAAGAACCTTGCCATGTAAGAAGAAAAAAAAGTACATTTATACACCAGAAGAAGATTTCTCAATCCAAAAGAGCCTAACACATTGAAAGTAATATGATGCTTTACAGCAAGATCCAATGCCCCCGTGTCATTGTTTGTTAGACCTTGTATACCAGAATGCTGTTTAAACTATCACATGCTACAGAAGATACAATGAAAGACCTTTACACATGGACCGCTACGACCGTCCATCTCTTCCCTCTCCCTCAATTCCAATCTTATAGGTAAACAGTGTAATGCTAGATTTTTAAGATGAAGTTAAGAGAAAAACTGTTCCTTAAGGGCTTCATCATTTGTCCATTTGTCATTAGTGTGACTCCAAGAAATGTATGACAGAGAAACAGAAGACTTGTCTGGGAGGTTTGTATGATTAAGCAAAGGGATATTTGGCTTCAAGGTACTAGGATGCCATCAAGGACAGCTAAAACTGAAAATTCCCCCGACAACAGTTTCCATCAGAACCCATCTCTAGACTGAGAAAAGTTAGTTCGTTTTTGGATGAAGGATCCAATGGAATATTTAAAACCACACAGTTAAGCCAACTAAATTGGGGTTAGAGTTTTAGGTCTGTGTAACTGAACTGGGTAAACTCATGTTTTTCTCTCTATCATATTTTACACTATATTCTAGTATATGATACTGTGTTCTGTCTAACTATCTATCCATCCACTTACCTATCAATCTACTGATCTATCATCTATCTTCCTATCATCTAATGCAACCAAATAAGGTAAAATAGGCCAGGGAATCCCTCCTTCACAAGAGAAGACAACTGTATCTATAGAAGGCCAAGAAGCCAGCAAGTTGGGGCCCTGGGTAAAGCAGGCAAGAACTAGTCTAATTATACCTCTAGGCCTTGTGCTAAAGAGACCAAAGGAGATATTTAAGCCCATTTGAGCCAGAGACCCTGAACATGTATGGGAAAAAGCAAATAACACAGAGGAGGATTTTCTTGAAATATGTTCACACCTTTGCAGCACCTAATGTAGCAGTGAGAGACCAGTCAGGCTTTAAGGATTTCAAGATATCTATCTTGACTGCATATTAACACAACTCACAAAAGACAACTTATGCATTTTATTTCCAAATAGCCCAGATAAGCAGCAGCCCCATGTCCCAAATGAACTAGAGTGCCAAATGTCTGAAGTTGGAGAAAAGTTTGTGGTATTTCAGTACACGAAAACAAAGCCTGTTTGATATAAAAACAAAAACAAAAAAACAAACACTTTTGTCAGGCTGATTTGAAAGGAGTCAAGAATGGAAGTAAAAATTTAAAAAAATATATTGTAAAAACTGACATGCCCCTTAACATCCTAACCACCTGTGCTCAAAGACACAAGCTTCGTCATACATGTGGTATGCTAAATCTTTTCAAGTCATGTGTCTTGGTCTGCCTGTCCCGCCATCTACAGTTTTTCTTTATTTGCACCCACTCCTTTTTTTTTCCTTTCTTAACAACAGGTCTCAGAACCACTGCAATGCAGCTCACCAAGCATCATGTGGTTCCTCCAGAACACAGGAGATGATCTCCATGTTAAAGCAACAACCCACTTCTTTCCAAGTTCTGATCCCTCAACTTGCTAATTATGTAGTTAAAGGTATTCTCCCACTCTAGACAACCTGAAGGCAAGAATCATCTTTCCTTCAACTTTAATCCTACCATCTACCATCTAACCAAGACTAAAGTAGGTGGTAACTAAAACTTTATTGCCTTTTCAAATAAAACTCAGGAAAAAATCTTCCTGAGAATGAATAAATCATTCCAGCTTGATTTATACAATGAAATAAAACTTCTCAACCTGTTTTCTGATTAAGGTTGCCAATTGGAATGAGCATCTAAATGCCTGCCTATTCAATAGTAAGGGTAAAGAATATGTAAGCAGGAATTTTCTTCTTCCAAATGAGCCCAAGATAGCCTTTTCATCCCTAATATGTGAAAAGACTGGGTTCTGATGGGGTTGTTCATCAGGTAGTTTACCATCTCCTCCAATAAAAAGTCACTTCAGAAAAAAACATCACAGGGGCACCTGGGTGGCTCAGTGGGTTAAGCCTCTGCCTTTGCTCAGATAACCATCTCAGGGTCCTGGGATCCAGCCCTACATTGAGCTCTCTGCTCAGCAGGGAGCCTGCTTCCCTCTCTCTCTCTGCTTGCCTCTCTGCCTACTTGTGATCTCTCTCTCTCTCTGTCAAATAAACAAAATCTTTAAAAAACAAACAAAAAAAAGACATAACATACCTGTTCACGTGTGTGTGCTCTGAATATGTAAAAGTTTCACATTTTACCCACCATACTTTAATAAAGAAGTACAAAACACGTCAATATCGGTTCCATTCATTTTTAACAATTACTGTGGAAACTGTCAAGATTTTCAAACAATATATAATGACTGAAAATGGCATCTAGTCCCTTCACTATTTATGAGAATCACGCCCTTGGATCCTGAAGAGTGACGCAGGGAATACACTTGTTTTATCTTCAGGATTTATCATTACTTTGGCTCATTTATGTAATCTCATCCAGAATTAACCCTTTCCATCTGAACCATAAAGCACATGTGGACACACACAGACCACCGAAATAGGAGTTGTTCTAAAATAAAACAGCTGAGATTCCTTCAAATTCACATGAGTTATTTGGCTTCAGTGCCATCTTTAATCTTTAAAACCATGTAAATTATCTCAATAAACAAACAAAAAAGGACAAAATCATGATTTTCTCTTCAGTAAAATGTGAACTTCATGTAACTTTTCATTTACAGCCATGCTCATTGTGAGCAACTTTCTGGAGTGAGAGCCTGGAGAAATAGCACAGAGAGCACAGTCAGCTCTCACCATGGAACCACAACTCGTAAGCCAAGCAAACACCCTACTTAGCACAGAATGCTTCTTTAGGGAAATTTCTACCAAGCCCATTTCATCACTTCCATAATTGGTTCAAGGAAGGTAAAGGGCAGCCAGAGCCTTTAAACAAATAGCTCAGCTTAGAAATAAATTGTTTTGAAGCTTTGGTTTTTCAGGTTTCTTTTCACTTTTTCTTAAAGATTGATTTATTTATTTTTATGGGGAAGAGTCAAGATGGTGGAGGGGTAGCAGACTGAGATGACATCAGGTTGCAGGAGTTCAGCTAGATAGTTATCAAACCATTCCAAACACCTACAAACCCAACAGGGGATCAAAGAGAACAAGAGCAGCAATTCTAGAAACAGAAAATTGACCACTTTCTGAAAGGTAGGATGTATGGAGAAGTGAATCCAAACCAATGGGAAGATAGACTGCAGGGGGAGGGGCTGGCTACTGGTGAGTGGTGGAGCAACAGAGCACAAAATTCAAACTTTAAAAAGTCTGCTCAACTGAAGGACATTGCTCCAGAGGCTAAGTGGGGGAGGAGCCCCTGTGGGGACAGTGTGGTCTCAGGTCCTGTGGGGTCACAGAAGGATTGTGAGTGTCTGAGTGTAGCAGAGCTCGTGGATATCAGAGCAGGGAAGCTGGCTACAGTGACAGAGCCAAGTGAGCTCTCAGCTCAGTGTTACCTTAAACTGTGATCCGTGGCACAGTCTGACCACTGCTCTTTGAGCAGGGACCCCAAAAGTGGCAGATCAGGAAGACTCACCTTCCTTCTCTGGGGCAGGAATCTGCTGGGTTTGGAGACTCCAAATGGGACTGAATGCCAGATACAGAAATGCTCTGTCACAGGCCAGGTGAGCTTGGCATGGCCAGAGACCAAGGAGATGGGAGCGATTGAGTGCTTTTCTCCAAGGCGCACTGAGGAGTGGGGCTCCAAGCTCTCAGCTCCTTCCTGCCAGAGACTGGGAGGCCGCCATTTTCACTCCCATCCTCCAGAGATCTACAGAAAGCGTTCAGGGAACAAAAGCTCCTGAGAGCGAACCTGAGCAGAATACTTAGCCCGGTCCCTGGCAGGGGTGGCACAATTCTGCCTCCGGCAAAGACAATTGAGAATCAGGGCAACAAGCCCCTACCGCAGAAGATCGGCAAGAACATCTAGCTAAGACCAAGCTCACTGATCAAGGAGAACAGCAGAATTCCAGAGAAGGGGAAATCAAAGCATGGGATTCATGGCTTTCTCCCCATGATTCTTTAGTCTTGCAAAGTTAATTAAATTTTTTTAATTTTATTTTTTCTTATTCTAATTTTTTAACTTTTCCTCTTTCTTCTTTTAACATTTTTTAAATAGTTTATCTTAACAATACCTTTCTTTTAAAAAAATCTTTTTAAATGTTCACTATTATACTCATATTTTATCCTTCATCTAACTTTATCTAACTTTAGAATCCAGTATCTAACTTTATTTTTTTAGTATTTATTTTAGTATTTATTTAGTATTTAGTATTATTTTAGTATCTAGTATCTAACTTTATTTTTTTGTATACTTATAGGTTTTTTCTTCTAAGAAATTTTGGGATGCAATTTCTTATAATAGATCAAAATATACCTTAGATCTAGCACAGGGCTTTGTTCTAGTCTCCAACCTGAGCACATTCTCTCCATTTCCTTTTCTTTCTTTTTCCAACCAACTTATCTTATCAATTCCATTTTTTTGGAATTTTTTAAAAGAATTTCATCATTATACTCACATTCCATTGCTTCATCATGTTTCCCCTTATTTTTGTATATATAAGTTTTTCTTTCCTAAAAATTTTGGGAGGTAGTTTCTTCTAAGAGACCAAAATACACCCAAAATCAAATGGGTGGCTCTGTTCTATTCACCAGCCTAATATATATATACATTTTTTAAATTTTCTTAAGTTATTTTTCCCCCCTTTCTTCCCCCCCCCCCCCCAATTTGTGTTCTCTTCTGATTTGGTTAGTGTATATTTCTCTAGGGTCTTTGCCACCCTGTTGGTATTTTATTTTCTCATTCATATATTCTTATCTAGATAAAATGACAAGGCTGAAAAACTCACCACAAAAAAAAAAAAAAAAGAACAAGAGGTGGTACTGAAGGCTAGGGACCTAATCAATACAGACTTTGGTAATATGTCAGATCTAGAGTTCAGAATGACAGTTCTCAAGGTGCTAGCTGGGCTCAAAAAAGTCATGGAAGATATTCGAGAAACCTTGTCTAGAGAAATAAAAGTCCTTTCTGGAGAAATAAAAGAACTAAAATCTAACCAGGCTGAATTCAAAAAAGCTTTTAATGAGGTGCAATCTAGAATGGAGGCTCTTACTGCTAGGACAAGTGAGGCAGAAGAGAGAATTAGTGATATAGCAGACCAAATGATGGAGAATAAAGAAGCTGAGCAAAGGAGAGACAAACAACTACTGCACCATGAGGGGAGAATTTGAGAGAGAAGTGATATCATAAGATGAAACAATATTAGAATAATTGGGATTCCAGAAGAAGAAAGAGAAAGGGGGACAAAAGGTATATTGGAGTGAATTATTGTAGAGAATTTTCCTAATATGGCAAAGGGAACAGGCATCCAGGAGGCACAGAGAACCCCCTGCACAATCAATAAAAATAGGCCCATACCCCGTCACCTAATAGTGAAACTTACAAGTCTTAGTGACAAAGAGAAAATCCTGAAAGCAGCCCGAGACAAGAAGTCTGTAACATATTTATTTAGTTTTAGAGAGAGAGTCAAGGGAGGGACAGAAGAAGAGAGAGAATCTCAAGCAGACTCCCTGCTGAGCACAGAACCCCATAGTAGGCTTGATCCTAGAACCCTGAGATCATGACCTGAGCTGAAATCAAGAGTTTGATGCTTAACTGACTGATCCACCCAGGCATCCCATGTTTTCTTTTTAAAGATTTTGAAGACCTCTTTTGAAGTTTTCATCATCAAATAAACTGCAATTTCTCTTTATTATGCACTTTCAGTCCGATAGAAGGTTTTCCAGACACATATTTTTCTTTTCTTCATTTGATTGATCCCTTGGGCTATGCCCAAGCCCAGCAGGTATTGCAATCTTATCATTTACAATGAAACATCTGAATCTCAGGTATTTTAATTGATTTGTCAGAATCCCCCAGAGAATGGGTGTTAAAATCAGGACTAGAAACTGGAATGTCTGTGTCCAATCTGGGGCTTGGCAGAACCTACTCTTTCCATATAAACAAGTATATGTTTACTCACTTCGACTATTAAATGGTATTTGGAAATAAGACCCTCCCAGCACTATGTCTTCAGTGCCCAGAGTTGTTCATATTCATCCCTAAGCACCTAATTTACTTTGCAGAGTGGCTTAAACCCAAGGGAGAGTCTGGGTCACTGATGTTTAGGGTAGTGTGCATTCCCTAGCCATTGGGTTTAATGTTTCCTATTTTATGACTCCAGGCCCAGTCCCACATCTCTGCCCGATTGCATTGTCCTGAAAAATGTTTATATGTATCCAGGGATTCCAGTAATGGGCCCATAAAAAATTCAATAAAGAAATGTTTTAATCAAAATACGCTGTCTGACATCACAGAGTCACCAGAATTCTCATTTAAAACTGGAGCACATCGTTGAAAGACGTTGATTGCTGTTATAACCTCACTGGTTTCTAAATGCATTCTGTTCATGCTCTGCTGTTGATGGAACTAGCTGCTGATGTGTATCCTTAGAAGAACCTTTTTATATAATGAATAAAGAATCTTGAAATATATGAAAAGGGCCTACCATCTCTCCCAGCAATGGAGCCAGAGAAAGAGAGAAAGGGCTGCTGTCCCACTTCCTCTTGTTGGGTATAATGATCACGTGAACACCATAAAAGAATAATATGAAAGAACCATCTTTTTATTCCCCCCTGACCAACTGCACGTGCAAGTTTCTTAAAGTGTCTTTTCTGTGCAAGCTGTAGGTCCTTTTCCAAGGTGAATAAAATCCCCACAAAAATGCCTGCAAGGAGAGATGTTCCTGATGTTTCCCTTGGGCTTTTGCTGAGCTAGCCAAAGTATGCACTTATGCTATAGATCACTTTGGCACTATTAAAGAATTACAGGGCATCACATGGTCTTGTAGGAATTAATCACTGCTTAACAGTATGTGCTCCTGTGTTTATGAAGTCATTTGGAATATCTGCATGCAACCAGTGGCTTGCTGAATGGAGTATCTGCAGGTAATGAACCATGGCATTGTGTTATGGTCGAGCTAGAGAATGTTCCAATTGGCAATTAATATGCTAACAGTGCAATGTATTTATTTTAGGGAAAGTCAGAATCATAATTTGAAACTTTTTAATAAACCACAGAGAGATCCTATTTATATCATGCTGAAAGGCCTTCATAAAGGACTTCAAGGTGGGAGAGGACAGCGTCAAAGGTACACACCCTCTACCATTTTATAGCAAGTGACTCTTTAAAGGCACAGCTCATATAGTCTTAGGCCTGTATTTTCCTTCAGGGACCCCTTAAAAATATTAACTAAAGAATATATATTAAATTTCAGTTTCTAAGTATTTATCATCAATAAAACAGAACTGTGGGTTATGGTCTTACCAGACCATCTTTAGCAAGCTTTAAGTGCCCAAAAGGGAATTTGCCAAAGAAGAAAAGGAAATGAAAAGAAAAAAGAGAAGAGAAGTAGAGATAAATAACCTTATACTTTACCCAAGTAGGTAGGAGCTGTTTAGTGGTTAAGAAATAGAGTGAGTATTAAGACCAAGTAGGAAAGTCCCTTTCTGGATTTCACAAACATTACACAATTTTTTACTTATAAATATTTATCTTGTTTGTATGATTCAGATGATATACTCAAGCATCAATTAGCTTCCCAATAAAAGACAAGATGTAGAAATTTGAGGATTTATGTAAGGTTGTCAAGCTGTGTGCTGCCAATTCATTTCTGGTTCAAGTTGTTTACTATTATTATACTTCATTTTTAAAGTGTTGACGAAGGTTTTAAATGGATGCTTTAGAATTTACACGTAACAAGTACCCTGGAATGAGTGTACTCCACTTTTACTAGAATTCTGGTATAAGCACTAATCAAATTGTTAAGAATTTTATATAGCTGAGCCAATGATCATTGCTCCCATTTCCTGTTTTAAATTTGTACCAAGAAAGCTGGGAAATAGAAAAGAAATAATTGATTCATTATTTCTCCACTCTGTGACTTCCATGAATTCTCACATTTCCAAATAATTAGGATACAATCTCATATGTTCTATTTGATAAGCAACTGAAATCATCACCTTCAAATTACACAGGATTCTATTTCTTCTCCTTTTTAGCCAAACTTTGGTTATGCTGGATTAAAGAAATAAATTCAAAATCAGTGATGACAAAGATACGCTCCATGGAGCTATCAAATTTTCCTAATTCAGGATCTGAGTTTTCACTTGGTAAACCTCCCACACAGGACTCCCATTCTCAAATTACTAGAATCCAAAAGTAAGGATTCATATGTTTATTTACTGACTATTCAACCTTCATCCTAGTATGTGCTCCTTATATCAAAATAAGTCAAGATGGCAGAGGAGTAGTAGACTGAGATGACATCAGGTTGCAGGAGTTCAGCTAGATAGTTAACAAACCATTCCAAAAACCTACAAACCCAACAGGAGATCAAAGAGAACAAGAGCAGCAATTCTAGAAACAGAAAATTGACCACTTTCTGGAAGGTAGGATGTGTGGAGAAGTGAATCCAAAGCAATGGGAAGCTAGACTGCAGGGGGAGGGGCCAGCTCCTAGCAAGCGGCAGAGCACAAAATTCAAACTTTAAAAAGTCTGCTCAACTGAGGGACATTGCTCCAGAGGCTAAGTGGGGGTGGAGCCCCTGCAGGGACAGTGTGGTCTCAGTTCCTGTGGAGTCACAGAAGGATTGGGAGTGTCTGAGTATAACAGAGCTCACGGGTATCAGAGCAGGGAAGCCAGCTGCAGAGACAGAACTGAGTGAGCTCTCAGCTTGGTGTTACCTTAACCTGTGATCCATGTTACAGTTGGACCACTGCTCTTTGAGCAGGGACTCCAAAAGTGGCAGATCCAGGGACACTCACCTTCCTTCTCTGGGACAGGAATCTGCTGGGTTTGGAGACTCCAAACAGGGCTCTGCACCAGAGATATAAATGCTTGGCCACAGGCTGGGTGAGCTCAGAGCATGGCCAGAGACCAGGGAGATGGGAGTGATTGAGTGCTTTTCTCCAAGGCGCACTGAGGAGTGGGGCTCCAAGCTCTCGGCTCCTCCCAGCCAGAGACTGGGAGGCCTCCACTTTCATTCCTGTCCTTGAGAGCACTACAGAAAGCGTTCAGGGAACAAAAGCTCCTGAGAGTAAACCTGAGCAGAATCCTTAGCCTGGTCCCTGGCAAGGGTGGTGCAATTCTGCCTCAGGCAAAGACATTTGAGAATCATGGCAACAGGCCCCTACCACAGAAGATAAGCAAGAACATATAGCCAAGACCAAGCTCACTGATCAAGGAGAATAGCAGAATTCCAGAGGAGGGGAAAGCAAAGCATGGAATTCATGGCTTTCTCCCCATGATTCCTTAGTCTTGCAAAGTTAATTAAATTTTTAAAATTTTATTCTTATTCTAATTTTTTTAAATTTTCATCTTTCCTCTTTTAATGTTTTTAACTAGTTTATCTTAACAATATCTTATTTTAAAAAATACTTTTTAAACCTTCATTATTTTGCTCATATTTTACCCTTCACTGTATCTAACTTTATTTTTTGTATACATATAGGTTTTTTCTTCTAAGAAATTTTGGGATGCAATTTCTTCTAATACATCAAAATATACCTTAGATCTAGCACAGGGCTTTGTTTTAGTCTCCAGCCTGAGCACATTCTCTCCATTTCCTTTTCTTTCTTTTTCCAACCAACTTATCAATTCCATTTTTTTTTTTTTGGAATTTAAAAAAAAATTTTCATCCATATACTCATATCCCATCGCTTCATCATGTTTCCCCTTATTTTTGTACATATATAAGTTTTTCTTTCTTTGAAACTTTGGGAGCTAGTTTCTTCTAAAAGACCAAAATACACCCAAAATCAAGTGGGTGGCTCTGTTCTATTCACCACCAAATATATATATATATATATATATATATATATATATATATATAAATTTTTTAAAAGTTAATTTTACACCCTATCTTCTCCCCCCAATTTGGGTTCTCTTCTGATTTGGTTAGAGTATATTTCTCTAGGGTCTTTGCCACCCTGTTGGTATTTTATTTTCTCATTCATATAGTCTTATCAATAAGATGACAAGGCAGAAAAACTCACCACAAAAAAAAAAAAAAAGAACAAGAGACAGTATTGAAGGCTAGCGACCTAATCAATATGGACATTGGTAATATGTCAGATCTAGAGTTCAGAATGATGATTCTCAGGGTACTAGCTGGGCTTGGAAAAGGCATGGAAGATATTAGAGAAACCTTGTCTGGATAAATAAAAGCCCTTTCTGGAGAAATAAAAGAACTAAAATCTAACCAGGCTGAATTCAAAAAAGCTTTTAATGAGGTGCAATCTAGAATGGAGGCTCTTACTGCTAGGATAAGTGAGGCAGAAGAGAGAATTAGTGATATAGCAGACCAAATGATGGAGAATAAAGAAGCTGAGCAAAAGAGAGACAAAGAACTACTGGAACACGAGGGAGAATTTAAGAGAGACGTGATACCATAAGATGAAACAATATTAAAATAATTGGGATTCTAGAAGAAGAAGAAAGAGAAAGGGGGACAAAAGGTATATTGGAGTGAATTATTGTAGAGAATTTCCCTAATATAGCAAAGGGAACAAGCATCAAAATCCAGGAGGCACAGAGAACCCCATGCACAATCAATAAAAATAGGCCCACACCCCATCATCTAATAGTGAAACTTAAAAGTCTTAGTGACAAAGAGAAAATCCTGAAAGCAACCTGGGACAAAAAGTCTGTAACATACAATGGTAGAAATATTAGATAGGCAGCAGACTTATCCACCGAGATCTATCAGGCCAGAAAGAACTGGCATGATATATTCAGAGCACTAAATGAGACAAACATGTAGCCAAGAATACTATATCCAGCTAGGCTATCATTGAAAATAGAAGGAGAGATAAAAAGCATCCAGGACAAACAAAAACTAAAAGAATTTGTAAACACCAAACCAGCCCTATAGGAAGTATTGAAAGTGGTCCTCTAAGCAAAGAAAGAACAGAAAAGTAGTAGACCAGAAAGGAACAGAGACAATATACAGTAACAGTCACCTTACAGGCAATACAATGGCACTAAATTCATATCTTTCAATAGTTAACCTGAATGCAAATGGGCTAAATGTCCCAATCAAAAGACAAAGGGTATCAGAATAGATAAAAAAAAAAAAAATAAAACCCATCAATATGCTGCCTACAAGAAACTCATTTTAGAGTCAAAGACACCTCCAGATTTAAAGTGAGGGGGTGGAAAACAATTTACCATGCTAATGGACATGTAAAGAAAGCTGGGGTGGCAATCCCTATATCAGAGAAATTAGATTTTAAGGCAAAGACTACAATAAGAGATGAGGAAGGACACTATATCATACTTCAAGGGTCTGTCCAACAAGAAGATCTAACAATTTTAAATATCTATGCCCCTAACATGGGAGCAGCCAACTATATAAACCAATTAATAACAAAATCAAAGAGACACTCTGACAATACTGCAATAATAGTAGGGGACTTTAACACCGCCCTCACTGAAATGGACAGATCTTCCAAGCAAAAGATCAACAAGGATTATAGGCCTTAAATGACACACTGGACCAGATGGACATCACAAATATATTCAGAACATTCCATCCCAAAGCAACAGAATACACATTCTTCTCTAGTGCACATGGAACATTCTCCAGAATAGATCACATACTTGGTCACAAATCAGGTCTCACCTGGTACCAAAAGACTGGGATCATTCCCTGCATATCTTTAGACCACAATGCTCTGAAGCTAGAGCTCAATCACAAGAGGAACATTGGAAAGAACCCAAAGACATGGAGGCTAAAGAGCATCCTACTAAAGAATGAATGGGTCAACTGGAAATTAAAGAAGAATTGAAAAAATTCATAGAAACAAATGATAATGAAAACACAACTGCTTGGGACACCTGGGTGGCTCAGTCATTAAGCATCTGCCTTCAGCTCAAGTCGTGATTGCAGGGTCCTGGGATTGAGTCCTGCATCAGGCTCCATGCTTGTGTGCATTCTCTCTCTCTGTCTCTCTCAAATAAATAAATAAAATTTAAAAAAATAAAAGAAAGAAAACACAACTATTCAAAATCTTTGGGACTCAGCAAAGGCAGCCTTGAGAGGAAAATATATAAAAATACAAGCCGTTCTCAAGAAACAAGAAAGGTCTCAAATATACAACCTAACCCTACTCCTAAAGGAGATGGAGAAAGAATAGCAAAGAAAGCCTAAACCCAGCAGGAGAAGAGAGATAATAAAGAACAGAGCAGAAATCAATGAAATAGAAACCGAAAGAACAGTAGAACAGATCAACGAAACTAGGAGCTGGTTCTTTGAAAGAATTAATAAAAATGATAACCCCCTGACCAGACTTATCAAAAAAAAAAAAAAAAAAAGAGAAAGGACTCACATCAATAAAATCATCAATGAAAGAGGAGAGATCACAATCAACACCAAAGAAATACAAACAATTACAAGACCATATTATGAGCAACTATATGACAAATATGACAATCTGGAAGAAATGGATGCATTTCTAGAGACATATAAACTACCAAAACTGAACCAGGAAGAAATAGAAAACCTGAACAGACCCATAACCAGGAAGGAGATTGAAGCAGTCATTAAAAATCTCCCAACCAACAAGAGCCCAGGGCCAAATGGGTTCCCAGGCAAATTCAATGAAACATTTGAAGAAGAATTAATACTTATTCTCCTGAAGCTGTCCCAAAAAATAGAAATGGAAAGAAAACTTCCAAACTCATTTTACGAGGCTAGCATTACCTTGATCCCAAAACCAGACAAAGACCCCACCAAAAAGGAGAATTACAGACCAATATCCTTGATGAACACAGATGTGAAAATTCTCACCAAAATACTGGGCAATAGGATCCAACAGTACATTAAAAGGATTATTCACCACGACCAAGTGGGATTTATTCCTGGGCTGCAAGGTTGGTTCAACATCTGCAAATCAATCACTGTGATACAATACATTAATAAAAGAAAGAACAAGAAACATATGATACTCTCAATAGATCCTGAAAAAGCATTTGACAAAATACAGCATCCTTTCCTAATCAAAACTCTTCAAAGTGTAGGGATAAGGGTACATACCTCAATATCATCAAAGCCATCTATGAAAAACCCACCATGAATATCATTCTTAATGGAGAAAAACTGAGAGCTCTTCTGCTAAGGTCAGGAACATGACAGGGATGTCCATTATCACCACTGCTATTCAACATAGTACTAGAAGTCCTAGCCTCAGCAATCAGACAACAAAAAGAGATTAAAGTCATCCAAATTGGCAAAGAAGAAGTCAAACTCTCACTCTTTGCAGGTGATATGATACTTTCTGTGGAAAACCCAAAAGATTCCACTCCAAAACTGCTAGAACTCATATAGGAATTCAGTAAAGTGTCAGGATATAAAATCAATGCACAGAAATCAGTTGCATTTCTATACACCAACAGCAAGATTGAAGAAATAGAAATTAAGGAGTTGATCCCATTTACAATTGCACCCAAAACCATAAGATACCTAGGAATAAACCTAACCAAAGATGCAAAGTATCTGTACTCAGAAAACCATAAAGTACTCATGAAAGAAATTGAGGAAGACACAAAGAAATGGAAAAACATTCAATGCTCATGGATTGGAAAAACAAATATTGTGAAAATGTAGGTGCTACCTAAAGCAATCCACATGTTTAATACAATCCCTATCAAAACATCATCAACGTTTTTCAAAGAAATGGAACAAGTAATCCTAAAATATATACGGAACCAGAAAGACCTTGAATAGCCAGAGGAATGTTGAAAAAGAAGCCAAAGTTGGAGGCATCACAATTTCAGACTTCAAGCTCTATTACAAAGCTGTCATCATCAAGACAGTATGGTACTGGCACAAAAACAGACACAGAGATCAATGGTTCAGAATAGGGAGCCCAGAAACAGACCCTCAACTCTATGGTCAACTAATCTTTGGCAAAGCAGGAAAGAATGTCCTATAGAAAAAAGACAGTCTCTTCAACAAATGGTGTTGGGAAAATTGGACAGCCACATGCAGAAGAATGAAACTGGACCATTTCCTTACACAACACAAAAACAGACTCTACATGGATGAAGGACCTCAATGTGAGACAGGAATCCATCCAAATCCTTGAGGAGAACACAGGCAGCAACCTCTTTGACCTCAGCCTCAGCAACTTCTTCCTAGGATCATCGCCAAAGGTAAGGGAAGCAAGGGCAAAAATGAACTATTGGGACTTCCTCAAGACCAAAAGCTTTTGCACAGCAAAGGAAATAGTGAACAAAACCAAAAGACAACTGACAGAATGGGAGAAGATATTTGCAAACGACATATCAGATAAAGGGCTAGTACCCAAAATCTATAAAGAATTTAACCAACTCAACACCCAAAGAACAAATCAAGAAATGGACAGAGGACATGAACAGACATTTCTGCAAAGAAGACATCCAAATGGCCAACAGACACATGAAAAACTTCTCCACATCACTCGCCAACAAGGAAATAAAAATCAAAACCACAATGAGATACCTTATGCCAGTCAGAATGGCTAAAATTAACAAGTTAAGAAATGATAGATGTTGTTGAGGATGCGGACAGAGGGGAACCCTCCTATGCTGTTGATGGGAATGCAAGCTGGTGCAGCCACTCTGGAAAACGGCATGGAGTTTCCTCCAAAATTTGAAAATAGAGCTACTCTATGACCCAGCAATTGCACCACTGGGTATTTACCCTAAAGATACAAATGTAGTAACCTCAAGGGGCATGTGCACCCAAATGTTTATAGTAGCAATGTCCACAATAGCCAAACTATGGAAACAACCTAGATGTCCATCAACAGATGAATGGATAAAGAAGAAGTGATATATATGTACAATGGAATTCTATGCAGTCATCAAAAGAAATGAAATCTTGGCATTTGCAATGACGTGGATAGAACTAGAGTGTATTATGCTTAGCAAAATAAGTCAATCAGAGAAAGAAAATTTTCACCTGATTCCTCTGATATGAGGAATTTGAGAGGCAATGTGGGGAGCTTGGGGCATAGGAAAGGAAAAAATAAAACAAGATGGGATCAGGAGGGAGAAAAATCATAAGAGACTCTTAATCTCACAAAACAAACTGATAGTTGCTGGTGGGAGGGGCGTAGAGAGAGGGTGGTTGGGTTATGGACATTGGGGAGGGTATGTGATATGGTAAGAGCTATGAAGTGTATAAGCCTGACAATTCACAGACCTGTACCCCTGGGGCAAATAATACATTATATGTTAATTTTTAAAAAGGATTAAAAAAACAAGTCTGAGGTTAATGCAGGGAAAGGCAAATAAGAAAGTTATACTGAGGGGCGCCTGGGTGGCTCAGTGGGTTAAAGCCTCTGCCTTCGGCTCAAGTCATGATTCTGGAGTCCTGGGATGGAGTCCTTCATCGGGCTCCCAGCTCCATGGGAAGTCTGCTTCTCTCTCTGACCTTCTCCCCTCTCATGCTCTCTCTCACTCTCTCTCTCAAATAAATAAATAAAATCTTTTAAAAAAAAGAAAAGAAAAGAAAAGTAAAGAAATATCTAGTTAGAATCAGAATTGTATACCTCCTTAGCCAGTTGGAAAGAGGGAGAGAGCGCGCCTTTTAGGCAGTGAAATTTCAGGTCCCATGAGAAGTTGGAGAAATGTGTGAGTTGACTTATCCAGGCCTTCTTGTGACCTTGATACCCTCAAGATGAATGATCCTTTCAAAATGACTATATACCTGTTAAACCAAAGACAAGAATACCTAGTCATTATCACTGCCCTTGAATCAAATCATATTTTGCCTCTCATTCTGTTTATATCTCCTAATGTTGTCTCTGCTATCCAAAGGTAGCCAGTCAAGTCAACCCTGAAATGCTTTCTTTGGAAATGAGTTTAGGTGGGAAATGATTTCCTTGTGCTACTGAGAGCTACCTCTTGCCAAGAGCTTTTGCTGAAAATCAAGGAAGCAACTTTCCAAGTGATCATTTCATGCTTCAGTTCTACAAAATTTTCTGTGCTCTTTGAACCCAAATTTGGAATTGAAATTCCACTTTCTTCTATCCAGGGTGATGGGGAGGATGTCTGGAAATGCTTTTGTGTTGAAATGGGAGTCCTCCAAGTTGCTGGATGTTTCAGTTGTAGGCTTGTGACGAAAATGGAAAAGTGACCTCAACGGCCTGGCTGCCACCACGCATGTCAGAGCCACTTTCATTCCCGGCCTGCCGGCCTTAACTTGCTCTAATGTAATCTTGTCTGCTGAAGCAAGAGGTGTGACCACTATGTTATTATCCACATTTCAGCTACACTCCTCTGGCCTGAGAGCACAGGGGCTTCCCCTCTCTGGCATACCTCTTAATCTGATTATGCCATGCTATGAAAGTGATCTCTGGCCTCTATACCTGTTCCTTCTGCATCACAAGCCTACATCCTAAATATTCCAACAACCTCTACTAATGCTACTGTTATGCCACATTTTTCTGCAACACAAGGGTAAACAAAAGTTGCATGCCTATCAGAAAATCAAGAGTTTCAAAGTAAATATAAGTTCTCCCATCATCTCTAATTGTCACTTACTGTGGATGTCAAACTGACAGAGTAGCAGAATCTAATTTCCTTGTTTGATTCACCATGAAATTAAACTGAACTGACAATTTTTATTTTCACCTGGCAAATTCATCCGACACTATTTAAATCTAGCTAATCAAGTACAGTTATCTGCTGTGCACACTCGTCTCCCCTACCACACCTCTGGTTTGCTGGATCTCACTTCCCGGACTTCTTCCAACAGCCGTGTGTTGGATTACATTTACAGTTCTAGAAGGTGTAAAGGAATGCATGAACATAGTTAACCAAGGTGCCAGCAAATGTATCATGTCACAAAATTACTACTGAAAGATGAGAAAAAAAGAAATAAAAAGTAAAAAAAACAAAACTCTGGGACTGCAACACGATTCAGAAACCCAACCAGTCAGAGCCTCTAGCAAGGCCTGAGCTCAACAGAGTAGAAAACATAATTCTGATGCTAACTGACTTCCGGAGGGGGGGCACAAAGCAAAACAAAAACAAAACATGTTTAACCTCTGTAAGAAATAAACACCATCATTCAGAAGTAGTATCATGGTTGGAAGTGTGGGATAGTATTTGTCTGATGAAATGAGGTTATCTGGCAGTCAGGGGCCACTGACAAACGAGCTATATAATTTGAGCTTTCAGAGATAAGGAAGACTCCACATCCTGGAGTCATTATACAATGTCCCAGTGCAAGGATTTATGATATTGTAGAGAGCCAAAAAAAATGTATAAGTCCTGTCATTTAGCCGCTGGTGATTACCAGACGTCAAGGGGCAGCCTCAAGGATCCTCGGTGAAGGACAGAATGGACTTATTCAGTTGGCAGAACAATGAAATGGGTTTCTTGATGCACGAGGAGGAGCATGTTAGCTGGACCCAAAGCTAGCCAATATATCATGTCTTCATGCCTAAACATCTCTTCAGTTCCAGGCGAGTTTCTGGATTTTTACAGTGATTTATCACAGACAAGGTCTGACCTTTCTTTGCTCTGAATCTGAAGTGAAGTTCCGCGGGTTTAATGTCAGTCCCAAGGCATTTTCAAAGATGAACTGAGACTTTAGGTTGATTCCACGTTGGAGACACAAGCTAAAATATCGCTACACATTTAATGATTATGAACCGTGTTAGAACCTGAGTAAACGGGTGACTGAACCCTTAAAAAATGCATATGATGCATGAAAATCACCATACAATTCCAGAAGGGTTTCATGGGTTCCTTCAAGCCCTGACATTACTAAACATAATCACAGCTACAATTCCTGAGCATTTTCTATGTGCTAGAAGACCATGCAAACACCTCAGAGATATCTTCAAACCATCTTGCCTAGCCTCTTCAGTCCTGCTGGGATGAATCATTGCATGAAAAACTCTAGGCCACTCAGTCTTGAGGAAGTCACATGAAATTGCTCTTGGGACAAGTTTCTCAAGTACAAATAAGTACCTGCAAAGTAGGAGTGGCTGCCATTGTAACTTTAATTTAGTGCCCCTAGTTTTAAATTACCGACTATTTTCATTGCTCCAAGCATCTTAATATATAGAACATATTTCTCTTAATAGAAAGTCAAATAGGCCTGTTCCCTGAATCTCAGTAATAGCTGCTCTGCAGAAAGACTGGCTGAGTCTGTATTTCCCCCCTAGATTTCCCAAAATGACTTTGGCATCTACCATATAACTTAGGGGTTTTTTGACCCACACCACATATATTTCTTAAGCCATTTTTTTTGTCCCAACAGGAAGCGCGAAAACTTCAGTTTATATTATATAGTTTATTCAGTTTAAACTATACAGTTTGGATCCTTAGAAGCCTGAAAGAAGTCATTAATATCTCCATTTGGTATAATGAAAAGCAAAGACCCAGAGAGACTGAGTAACTTGCTCTTGTCCACACAGCTCATAGGTACTAAAGCAAGATTTAGAACACAATTCAGTCTGACTTTATTTTTTTTAACTTTTTAAAATTTATTTTTTAAGTTATTTATTTATTTATTTATTTGACACATAGAGAGAGAACACAGGCAAGGGGAGCAGCAGGCAGAGGAAGAGGGAGAAGCAGGCTCCCCACTGAGCAGGGAGTCCAACATGGGGCTCGATCCCAGGACCCTGAAGGCAGCAGCTTAACCATCTGAGCCACCTAAGTGTCCCTCAGCCTGACTTTAAAGCTCAAGTTCTGAGTCTCTGTGCTCTACTGCCTTAAACTCCAGGGGAAATAACCTCTGCTTAACAATGCTGCTATATTATAAAATTGATGAGACATTATCTATAACTAGAATAGAATAAGGAGTAGGAAGGTGACCTTTATCATCATAAAGCAGCCAGGATATTTAAGCCCAAGAAATAAGTTTAGATATTTCATTGCACAAATCCCATTCTATCCATTGCCAAGAATACCTTCCACAAATCTCCACCCAGCCACCCAGTACCACTTATTGGAAGACTATGTGATTACCTATGGCCATACCCAATAAAAAAATTAAGTCCCCAGGAGAATCTGAGCCCAGGATTCTTACATCAGTACTTTTGCAAATATCCATGCTATTTTTTAGGGTAAATATGAACTATGAAAAGGCTCCCTCCAAGCAAAACAGGACATGATGGGCTTCATGGAAACCCAGTCATCTAATCTTAAGCAGCATATTTAGGAAAAATTCAAGAATTAGTACAGAATAAAAAATGGGTTAAGGTATGGAAAATTGTACAGGAGCAAGTGTTAAAGAGACAAAGAGAGACATACTAGAGTGCACATGATGAAGAACTTGAAGAAAGACCTGGAGAAGCAGCAGAAGAGGGGTTATTGGGACAAATCTGAGGAACTAAGGCAAAAATCAAGGGATTTGCAAAAGAATAATGGAAGAGAAAGCAAGTAAGAAAAGAGAAAGCACAGGGCCTCTTGATGTTCTATTCTTACTGTACTACCGATTACAGTTGGAGGTTGGAGAAGCAAGAGCTGGGCTTTGACAGGACATTTCCCTGCAATGATCACTTCCAGGGAGAAACAAGCAGCTGTTGACTACTGATGCAGGTGTAAGTAGAGACTGAGCACAAGGATGCTGCTTCTCAAATGCCTGCTTGCAGACTCATGAATATTACTTTCTAATTTATGTTTAGATGCTGGACATAGAGCTCTTGGAGGAACCCCATAACAAGGATTCAGAAATAACTGGTTCCTTCCATAGGAGATACTCATACCCAAGCATCCTTTCCATTTTTCTTCTATTTCTACAAATTAAAACATAATGAAAAGGCATACTGTAACAGAGCAATACACTTATCATTTTAGCGAGAGGCTGTTAAGTTCAGGAAAGACCCAGGGAGTAAAATGTGAAATCAAATCTGAGGGAGAGAGGACTTTCTTCATCTAATACATGTGTTAAGAGAAGACTGGAGCTATATCTGGCTCCTACAGGCTCAACACAACACTTTGTTTGGTGCAAACTATGGGGTGACCAGAAAGTGTTTCAGGGTAGACTTTGATTAACAGAATAATAGTTCAAGTTGGATAAGGATTCAAGGGAGTGGAAGAGATGCTCACAAGGACAAAGTTAAATGAAGAAAGCAAGGACCCGTGTACTTTTAGGAACTGGGAAAAAAAAGAGCAGAACAAAAACAGTAAGATTGTCACAGCTCCAAAGGTAAGGCAAAGTCATGGAAGAAAGGAGGTAAATAGAAGGTGTAAACTAGTGCTGCTCCAAGTACCAGAACCTGATGAGATTAGTAGCTTGTACCAGAATGTGAATCAACACCATGTTTCCTTCTTCAAGAAAGTTTTGGTATTGTTGCTACTACTACTGTTTAAATAATAATAATAACATTATCTAAAGAGCTAAACTGAACAGTAGGGTTGGTGATACAGTACATTTACATTCTGGTGAAAGTTCCTTATCTCCTTGGGGACTGGTAACAATAGGAGTACCAAGCAGGTCTGGAGCCCAGATGTTGAAGAGGACTAGATTAAACTTCAAAAGAGACTGTCAACTAAAGTCTGAAAGGGTGAGCAGAGTGCCAAGTAGAGGGAAAACAATATCAACACCTAGGGCAGGACTAAAGACATGGCTTCCATAGAAGAAAGTTACAAAGAAAGTAAAGGCATTTATAGAAAGGCACAGGGAAAAAAAAAATTAAGTAGACACAGAAGAGTGATTCAATAGCTCTTTGCTCATGCAGGGAGAGAGGACGTTGCTGCTGAGAGAGAGGGCACCTGGGCCTTCAGACATTTCCTCAAGTAGCCAGTGCAGACTACAAAGAATTGTTTCTTACCTTCAGAGTGAACTGGTAGAGGAAACTTGTGGAGACCAGTGAGAAGGCTACCAAATCCTTTGAGTAAGCCACTATTCTAAATATCTGTTTTGAGATGGTTGGTTAATAAATTTATACTCAAATATCATACTAAAGACTTTTATTGTTGATAAAATATAGCTTTCATTAGTTAAGGAATATCTAACACTCTGAAAATGATTCTTGGCACAGATCATGAGAACTGGTTATTTGTGGTTGTTAGGGTGCTATAAAAAAGTTCCATGCTCTGGGTGGCTTATGCAATAGAAATACCGTCTCATAGCTCTAGAGGCTAGATCAGCATGTTGACAGTGTTAGTTTCTCCTGAGACCACTCTCCTTGGCTTATAAAAGAACTGTCTTCTCCCTGTGTCTTCACATGGTACGTATCAGCATCCTAATCTTCTCTTCTTATAAGGAATCTGTTCACACTGGCTTAGGGCCCATCTAATAATCTCATTTTAACTTAACAAGCTCTGTTAAAGACCTTTCTTCAGGTACAGTCCTTTTCTGAGTACTGGGTGTTAGGGCTTTACTGTCTGAATTTGGGGATCACAGTCCATAGCACTGATAAAGTTCCAGTCCATAACAAAATGCCATAAGCACACTGTGTCATGTGCAAACACGCTCCCTACATAGTGATGAGCACAGCACATTCCAAACAGAGTTGAGGATAGAGAGACGGGGGTTCATACTGGTTGGGCAGATGGTTTTGAACCACTTCCCATTATCTTATAAATTCTCCTTGAATCAACTGCGAATTTCACTTTTTTAACATTTCACATTGAAAATAAGTTTAGAATAGAGATCCACATATCCAAAGAGAGAATTGGAATGGGGTGGTAAACAGCAGTCTAGGGTTATAAATGACATAGCTCAGGTCAAAACATCTTACACAGAATCACATAGTATATCTGAGGGATCTGAGTTCTTGCTGCCTTTCTTAATCTATTGCAAAGTACTCTTTCAACACATGGCAATATCCTTTCCAAACAATCCAAGATATATTTTTTAGAAAAATCAGAACTTGCAGTCTACGATTTAGAATGCTAGGCTATCGAAATCTAATGTACTTGCTTTCAGTGAACCCAGATATTCGAAGTTTATTGTGGCTTGTCTGTCTTCCTTTGGACTAGCATGTTCATCTTTTGAGTCAGTCAGGTCATGTTGCAGTTTTTCTCTACCTTTGGGATATTTCTTCCCCATCCAATTAGTTTTCTTCTATGTGCAAAAATCTACATATCTAAGTATCTAGGTACCCCAGTCATTGAAAGGTGTCATTTCATTTGCAATAAGTAGAAGCAACCACTTAAAAGTGATCAGCTTGAATGAGACCTATCAGAATTGGAATACTTCTGCAAGACTTGTGTGCAGGATTTTATTTTACTTCATTCCTTTATAGGGAACATCCCAACCTGCTCTGGTTCTTTGCTCATTAACAGTATAAATCATGCAAAATGTTAAAAGTCACTGTTGCAATGGTATTTGATAGAGGATTTAAATTAGACCACAGAGAAAAATGATGGTAGTGCTCTGAGGCTGTGTGATTCATTTCTTCATACCAAACCAGAAGTTGAAAATGCAATGCAATTTTATAATGAGCAGAAGTATTGCCTCGGGCCCTCATACAACTCCAAAAATAGATAGAACAAGGCTGACCAAAAATCAGTAGGGTCTTATATATATGTATATATGTATGTATAAACATATACGTATATATATCTTCCCTTCTCTCCCTTGCTCCTTTTTTTTCATCTTTGAATATCATTTTTTTTTTCTGCTTCTCACTCCCTTTCTCTCTCAATGTCTCTATTACTCTTTCCTGTTTTCTCTGGTTCTGTTCATGCTTCCTTTGTGTCTTTTCCTCTGTCTCTAACCTTTTCATTCTCTTACTCTCATGCTGTCTTTAGGTCTCTATGCTTCTGTGTCTCTGTCTTTATTCCCACCTGTCTTGTTTTCTTAGCCAAGTATCTGAGCCTCTTTTACTACTTTTACTATGTGAATCTTTCTCTGTTCCCATAACTGACTCTCTTCCCCACTCTGATGTTTAGAGCAATTATATTTTGGATATGTTTCTTTTCAATAGAGAAACTATTTCTCAAGATCCCTGCAACCCCCCCTTCTGTCTATGGAGACAAAGATGAGATTTTCTCCTCTCACCAAACCTGTGCATGTATTCCATAGACCATCCAGTAGAGGAAGTGCCAACAAGGGCTTTCCACACCTCTTCACCCGGGGAGCTAAATGTATGTTCTTCTTTCAGACTCAGATTAGCTCAATGTAAAACCTACCACACCAGGAGTGTCCCAGGTCTTCACCATGGCCCATTTTACTGAAGCCGGTCCATGGAAGCCATCCCCTAACTTTGCTATTTTTGCCATTCTAAGTGACTTCTAGGTTACTTAACATAAAGCTCCACATACTATTTCAGTTTCATGTTTCAGTTCTAAACCTCATGATAGAACTCTAAAGGATGAATAGCTTGTCAGGTTTGAAGGAGAGAGATTATGAAAAGGATTTAGATTTAGACTTTTGAATAGTGTAAAGGGACTTGATGTGAGAAAGAAGCAGATAGGGGCCAGAAAAACCAAGGAAGAATCGTTTTAGGCAAGTGTGCACATTAGTTCAGAAAAGGTGGATTTTGGACTTTATGTACAGTTAATTGCATAGTTGCTGGGAAAAATAAAACAGCACTGTTATCACATTACTGTATAATTATTACTGTTTCCTCAGAAGTTACTATGTAGTTACTACATTATTACAGAAAAAAATAAAACATGTTATTTCATGGTAACTATGCAATTAGCTCATGTCACTACCAAATGTACACTTGCTGAACCAACAAAGAAATAAAATGTTCCATTTTTTCCCTCTATGCTCATGAGTCATAATATTGTCCCTCTTTTAGAAATGACATAATGAATCAATGTACTAACATCAGAATATGCAGATTATGTTTTTTTTTTTTTCCCTCATCATGTGTTTCTTTGGTGAGCAAATGAATACCTTGGAAACTGCAGATGCAAAATAGCGCACCAGATAGGCAGGCAAGCAAATATATTCCATCAAGCAAATCTACTGCATTTAATGAGTGAGGAACAATGAGTCCTTGTTGGCTGCAGTTGGAAAGGGGTACCTTGGCAAGCCAAGTGCCTTGGTGGCTGAAAGGAATGAGAGAAGGATTAAATGCATTTCATTCTGTGTTGCTTGCAGGCTGAAAGCATAGCAAACAAAAACTGGTACCATGTTATGTGTACATTCACAGAAGAATTTCAGTTTCTGTTGCACATACTGCAAAGGAAAAATCCAGTGTTTCAATATTTAAATCAGTTCTATATAAAGCAGACCACTTGGTAAAAAGTTTGAATTCACTATCAGAAGTTGGTTCTTGTAGTACAAAAGAGATTTAGTCTTGGAAAAAAGAAGAACACAGTATTCTTTGTCAATGCCAGCATGTCTTTATACTTAAAGCCCTGTATACAATCATCTTTCTATGAAGCTAATTGCAAGCTGCTTAAAATAATGAGAACGAGTCTGTTTATTGTAACTAATTGATTTCCAATACTTCAAAATTAATTGGGCAGAACAGGTCATCCCAAGCATTCTTTGAGGCATGTTTTAATAGGCTCTGAATTTAAGGAATTAATGGATAGATTAGTATAATTTATTTTCACATTTGTTATTTTTCTAGAAACAGCTTTAAAATTCTCCTGGGAAGAGACCCTACTCTTGTTCCTTTTCTCAGCCTCTTTCCCTGCTTCTGCACAACACTCAGCTCGCCTCTCCTCTATTTCTAGCAGGAAAATGCCTCAGCTCCCTAGTTGTTCTGAATTTAAATTCTAATCATGAAAATTAAGAGTCCCAGGGATCATGTGAACTCACTAAGGTCTTCAAAATATGCAGCTGCCCTCTGCTTAACAAAAAGATATCTAGGGCGAAAACGGTCTTCATCCTTTTCACATATAAAGTACCTATAACTATATTTAGACTCCATAATTTATAACTCATGTGTCATTTCTGGCAAATGTATGTTGAATTCTATACCAGTTTTCAATCTTCCTACTAGCAGATATTTTTAAAGACTGTTCAAAAGGAGGAAGACAAGTAAAATTTCCATCAATGAAGAAATTACCTAGATTCCTGGTGATCTGATTCAATGACTGTCAGTCATGAAAACATACATGCATCCTTTATTTTATTATTTGTTTTCTAAAGAAAAGGGTCTCAGTTGCCCAGGCTGGAGCACGGTGGCTATGTACAGGCCTGATTCCACTAGCGATCGGCACGGGAGTTTTGACCTATTCTGCTTCTGACCTGGGCCAGTTCACCCCCCTCAGACAAACTTGGGGTGCCTCGCACTCTTAGGAGGTCACCACATTGACATCGAAATTAGTGTGGACCCCTGATCAACATGGTGCATTACAGTCTAGAATTCTTGAGTTCAAGTGACCCTCCTGCCTCAGCCTCCTGAGTAGGTGGAACTATAGGCCAGTGCATCTGTATGTATCCTTTGAAGGGCAAGATAATCAAGCACCTACGATCTTTCTTCCAGAAAGTTCACAGAGATTGAGAGTCCTTAAAGGCAGAGGCAGATAGAACTAAGCCTAAGTTTACATGAGATGAAACAGGTTACTGTGTCTTTCTCATCTGTCCCCTATCTCGCCCTTTGATGGCCCTGACCGTTTGAGCTCTTACCACAGACAAAATGTAACCATTCAGTTGAGCATCACCCCCAAAGCCTTTGCTTACTGTTAAATATTAAGAAGAAGGCTTTTTCTTTTTTCTTTTTTTTTTTTTCAAAATGAAAAGCAATGGTACGGTAGGCAGGATTCTAAAATAGGCTGCAACAGCTTTCACCTCCCTAGGGTACATGCCCTGCATAATCCCTACAACCATTAAAAAGAGGGATTTCATCCCATAATTGGTTATGTTAATTAAATAAGGGGCATATCCAGGAAGTCCGACCCAATCACATGAGCCCTTTAAACAGTAAGACCCTTCTCCAGTTGGTTACAGGACAAAAGATCAGGGAGATGTGCTCCCACTGGCCTAGAAGAAAGCCAACATCCATGTGTGAACTATATCCATGGGGGCCACCTGGGAAAGAACTGCGAATGGTCTCCAGCAGCTGAAGTAGCCCCTGGCCAAGAGCTAGAAGAAAAATGGGTACACAGAGTCCCACAACTACAAGGAAATGAATTCTGCCCATAAACAGTGAGTTGGGAAGAAGAGTCCACGTGCAGGTGACAACTGCTGACACGGCATCACCTTACCTGTAGCTTGGTGAGACCCTGAGCAGGGAATCTAGTCATACCATGCCAGGTACTTCACCTACAAAACATGTGAGACAACAAATCACTGTGTTTTGGGCCACTACGTTTGTAATAACTTTTTATGCAGCAGTAGAAAAATAATACAGCTGGAAAGAGAGCATGGGGGCCTTGAATCTATAAGACCTTTCCACTCCTGTACTTTTCATCCCAGATATTTTGGGGATACTCTGTTGAGGCTTTGGCACTGCAGCAGTTTTTCTCTGGCAAAGCTTTAGATGCAAGATTCAACATTAACTGGACATACCTAGTATTTAAAGGCTTTGTGACAAAGAAAGATTTTTTTCAAGAGAGCCAGAGTTTCCCCCAGAGTATCCATATACTTTGTCAATGTTAAGTTCTTCCACGAATGGAGGCGGTTTCCACTCAAACCATCAAGTTTCTTATTTAGAAAGGTCCAAATTAATACTCCATGGAGCCCATGGCCAAGGTTTTGTTTTGTTGGAATCATCCACTAGACCGAGGGTGTAAATTATTGTATTCTTTGGAATGGTGTAATTCACCATTTGGTGAGAGGGAGAGAAAAATGCTTTGCATCAGCCCACATCACATTTGTGAAGGTCACAAAAAGAATAAGGTTTCAACTCACACAGCTGATGCTTCCTTTTTAAAGGGAATATCCCCATCAGACTCCTACACAGAGACCCCAAGAGGAAGCCTGACATTGTCAAACATGCAAAGGCATAGCAACACTGTTTTCATTTAATGAGAGTTACACACATAAAGATGCTGCAGCCACTTTTGTGAAGCTGAAACCACGAATAGACAGTCATTTAAAAGTACAATTAAATTGCCTTAAAGGTAAGCCATATTACTGAATGTGAAGCATCCCAAAAAGAGTTGTCAGCTAAGTGTTTATGTGTGTTCAGCTCAGAAGGCTGCCTGTTACTTGTCATCGGGTCATGCTTCATTGAAGACTTTGGGGATGGGGGTGAAGCTTGTTGCTCTGCAGTGGTCTGCTTTTTACACATGAGAGAAATATCTGATCCCTTCATAAATAATATGTGTGTGTTGTGTTTTGTTTTGTTTTATAGTAAAAGCATCTGCTTTTTAGTAACACTTTCATTGAATGTAGTTAAAATGTCATAAAATTCACCCCTTTAAAGTATAAAATTCAGTGGTGTTTAGTATATTCGCAGAGTTATGCAATCACCACCATTGTCTAATTGTAGAGAATTTTCATCACCCCATAAAGAAACCCTGTATCCATTCACAATAACTCCGATTTCCTCCTCCCAGCCCCTGGCAAGCTCTAATCTACTTTGTCATCATAGATTTGCCTATTCTGGACATTTCATATAAATAACACCATAAAATTTGTGGCCTTTTGTGTCTGACCACTTTGTATAATATTTTCAAGGTTCATCTATGCCACAGCATACATCAGTACCTCATTCCTCTTAAGACCATATAATATCTCATTGTATGAATAGACCACCTTTTATTTATCTATTCATCAGTTGATGGACATTTGGGTTGTTTCTACTTTTTGGCTTTGATAAATAATGCTGCTAGCAGGGCACCTGAGTGGCTCAGTCTTTTGAGAGACCCACTCTTGGTTTTGGCCCAGGTCATGATCTCAGGGTTGTAAGATTGAGCCCCTCATGGGGGATCTGCCATACTCAGCACGGAGTCTGCTTGAGATTTTCTCTCTCCTTCTCCTCTTGCCCCTCCCCCACTCTCTTGTGCATATTCTCTCTCTCAAATAAAAAAATCTTTTTTTTAAATATAATGTTGCTAGAAATTATTCATGTAAAAGTTTTTGTGTAGATCTGTTTCCATTTCTCCTGAGAATGGAATTGTTGGATCATATGGTAATTCCATATTTCACATTTTGAGGAACTGCAAAACTATTTTCCAAAGTAGTTGCACCATTTAAAAACCTGACCAATAATGTAAAAGCTTTCCAATTTCTTCATATATGCACCAATACTTGTTATTGTCTGTCTTCTTTCTAGACTGCCTGGAGGATATGAAGTATCATCTCATTATGGTTTTAATTTATATTTCTCTAATGACTAATGATGTTGAGCATCTTTGTATATGCTTATTGGTTGTTTTTCTTCTTTGGATAAATGTCTATCCCAATTCTTTGCCCATTTTTTTGTAATTGGGTCATTTGTCTTTTTGTTGTTGAGTGAGTTCTTATATGTTTTGGATATAAGTCCTTTATCAGATACATATGATTTGTAACTATTTCCTCCCATTCTATGGGTTGCCTTTTTATTCTCTTAATATACAAGAATTTTTTGATTTTCATGATGTCCAACTTATTTGTTTCTTTTGTTGCCTGTGCTTTTGGTGTCATGTGCAAGAAACCATTGACTAATCCAAAGTCATAAAGATTTCTGCCTATTTTTTTTTCTAACAACTCCATAGCTTTCGCTTTTATATTTAAGCCTGTGATCCATTTTGAGTTAATTTTTATATATGATATGAAGCAGGGGTCTAATTTCAGTCTTTTACATGTGGATATCCACTTTTCCCAGCACCACTTGAAAAGACTATCATTGAAGTGTCTTGGCACCCTTATCAAAAATCAGTTGAGCATAAATGTATGGGCTTATTTCTGGACTCTCAATTCTATTCCAATGATGAATATGTATATCCTTATGCCAGTACCACATTGTCTTGATTGTAGTAAGTTTTGAATAGGGAAATGTGAGTCCTCTAAGTTTGTTCTTTTTCAAGATTGTTTTGGCTATTCTAGGTCCCTTGCATTTCCATATGAATTTTAGGATCAACTTGTCAATTTTTGCAAAAACTGCAGCTGAGATTTAGGTAGGGGTTGCATTAATTTGGGGAGTATTGTCATCTTAACAATATAATTTGTCTAATCCATGGACATGAGAAGTCTTTCCATTTACTAGGTCTTATTCAATTTCATTCAGTGATGTCTTATAGTTCTCAGTATACAAGACTTGCATTTATTTGTTAAGTTTATTCTTAAATTTTGTGTTCTCTTATTGCTATTGTGAATGGACTTATTTTCTTAATTTTATTTTCTAATTGTTCATTGCTAGTGAGAATGGTGTATTTTTAGGACAGTATAACTGGTAAATTCTAGGACACTACAGTCATGTCAAAAACATTTCCACAAAGTAGTTGTGTTGTACTTGTAAGGAATTTTGTGTCTATCTTTATTTCTCATATACAATACATCCTAATTGTTAATGAATAAGGACAGTTCCTATACAAAAATATAGCTACAATAGAGGAGGAATATACTCATTATATTGTAACATTCATTCAGACAAAAAAAACATTTACTGAAAAATGCTTGAGACACATCAGTGAGCATGTAAAGTTGAAGGCATGCAAAGTTCATGCCTTCTTGGAGTTCACCATTTTTATGCCCAGGACTGATCCAAAATTTGAAGAAGGAAAGAATTATTAAGGATTTTATTTTGTCCTAGAACAAATTTTAATGTGATTTAGGCAATGAACAAAGTAATAGGCTGACATGTGCTATGGACATAGTTGTATATAGATTTGTATTCTTCATTTATTAACTCATTTAATTTATATTCACTAAAGAATTACAGCACTACACTAAGTGCTGATCAAGACATGGCCCAGACCTCAAATGGCTTACATTTAAAAGTGAGAGCTGTGTAGTCAAAGTACAATACTACCAAGGTATATAGGATAAGCCACAAACTGCTGAACAAGTTTGGATATGAGGAATCATATCCAGCTATATTCACGGAAGTGGTGGAATTTAAGTTGAAATTGTACTATTAAGATTTGGATAAGTGAGTATTATGAAGTGGAGGGAACTACATTCCTAAGGAAAATTTTGGGGGTATGGAATATATTCATTAGCTTGATTGTGGTGACAGTTTTATGAATGCATTAATATGTTATAGCTTATCAAATTGTATACTTAATACACATGCAGTTCACAGAATGTCAATTATGACCTAATGTAGCTATTAAACTTGATTAAATTTTGTGTATTCACACAATAGAGCATTAAAGAAAAATGAAAATAAACTGTATAGCTCTGTGTGGCAACATAGATGATTATTCAAGCATCCAGCAAAAGGAAGCTAAGCAATAAAAAATACATAGAATCTAATTCCATTTAATATGAAGCTCAAGAACAAGCAAAACTAATTTATAGCACTAAAAGTTGCAACAATGAGAAATCCTGGGAAGAAAAGAAGAGGTAGAGATTAGGAAGGAGCATTAGGGGAGTCTCTCACATGAAAATGTTCTATTTCTTGAGGGCAGTGGTATTTATAGAGATGTTTAATTTGTAACAATTCATTGAGAGTTGAGTGTTTAGTTTTGCTTTGCACACTTTCAGTATTATACTTCAATTGAAATTTTTGAAAAATATATAACACAAACACATACACACACAAAAAGCTATGGATGAGATTTTTGACTATTTTAATAGAGTGACATGGGTGCAAGTCATATCACCAAGAGTGAAGCAATAGTCTATTGTAAATAGCAAAGGCAAGTAACCTTTTAAAGAAGTATCTGAAATAAAACAGTAGAAACATGGGATAGGAGTTAAGGATGTAATAGTACTTAAAAAAAAAAAAAAGGAAATACCAAGACTACATGATATAATGGTTAAGAGCATTAGTCAGGAATCAAACATCTTCATTTCAAATTCTGACTCTATGTCTTACTAACTATGATATGGGGAAACTATTTAACCCATTTCTCCTCAAATACAGGTGGGATATAATGACTTAATTCTCAGACAGTGAGGATTAAATGAGACAGTATAGGGCTCAGCATGAAAGACAATATCTACTAAGTTCTTTGAAAGTATCAGCAATATGGAGAGGAGTCAAGATGGCAGAGGAGTAGCAGACTGAGATGACATTAGATAGCAGGAGTTCAGCTAGATAGGTATCAAACCACCCCAAACAATGGTTTGTTTCCAAACAAACCCAACAGGAGATTGAAGAGAAGAAGAGCAGCAATTCTAGAAACAGAAAACCAACCACTTTCTGAAAGGTAGGACATGCGAAGAAGTGAATCTGAAGAAATGGGAAGATAGACTGCAGGGGGAGGGGCCAGCTCCCAGCAAACAGTGGAGCAACAGAGCACAAAATTCAAACTTTTAAAAGTCTGCCACACTGAGGCACATTGCTTCAGAGGCTAAGCAGGGGTGGAGCCCGCACGGGGACAGTGTGGTCTCAGGTCCCGCAGAGTCACAGAAGGATTGGGGGTTTCTGAGTGTAGCAGAGCTCACAGGTATCAGAGCAGGGATGCCAGCTACAGAGATGGAGCCGAGGAGTGAGCTCTTAGCTTGGTTTTACCTTAAACCGTGATCCATGGCACAGTCAGGACACTGCTTTTCGAGCAGGGATCCCAAAAGTGGCAGATCCAGGGAAACTCACCTTCCTCCTCTGGAGTCAGGAATCTGCTGGGTTTGGAGACTCCAAACGGGACAGTGTGCCAGAAACAGAAACGCTTGGTCACAGGCCAGGTGAGCTCAGAGTGTGGCCAGAGACCAGGGAAACTTGAGTGATAGACTGCTTTTCTCTGAGGGCACATTGAGGAGTGGGGCCCCAAGCTCTTGGCTCTTCCGGGGTGGAGACTGGGAGGCTGCCATTTTCATTCCCATCCTCCAGAGCTCTACGGAAAGTGGAAAGCATTCAGGGAACAAAAGCTCCCAAGAGTGAACCCTAGCAGATTACTTAGCCTGGCCCTTGGCAAGGGTGGCGCAATTCTGCCTCGGGCAAAGACGATTGAGAATCACTACAACAGGCCGCTCCCCCTCAATATCAGCAAAAATATCCAGCCAAGACCAACTTCACTGATCAAGGAGAACAGCGGAATTCCAGAGGAGGAAAAAGCAGAGCATGAAATTCACGGCTTTCTCCCCATGATTCTTTAGTCTTGCTAAGTTAATTAATATTTTTTAATTTTATTTTTTTCTTATTCTAATTTTTTTTAACTTTTCATCTTTCCCCTTTTAATGTTCTTTAGCTTATCTTAAAAATATCTTTCTTAAAATAATCTTTTTAAACCTTCATTATTATAGTCATATTTTATCCTTCATTGTATCTAACTTTATTTTTTGAATACATATAGGGTTTTTTCTTCTAAAAAATTTTGGGATACAAGTTCTTCTAATAGATCAAAATATACCTTAAATCTAGCATAGGGCTTTGTTCTAGTCTCCAGCCTGAGCAAGTTCTCTCCACTTTCTTTTTCCAACCAACTTATCTTATCAATTCCATTCTTAGAATTTTTTTTTTTAAATTTCATCTTTACAGTCATATTCCATCCCGTCATCATATTTACCCTTATTTTTGTATACATATAAGAATTTCTTTCTTTAAAATTTTGGGAAGTAGTTTCTTTTAAGAGACTGAAATACACCCAAAATCAAGTGGGTGGCTCTGTTCTATTCATCAGTCTAATATATATATATATATATAATATTAATTTTTTAAACTTCTTATTACCCCCTTTCTTCTCCCCTTGATTAGGGGTCTCTTCTGATTTGGTTAGTGTACATTTTTCCAGGGTCTTTTCCACCCTTTTGGTATTTTATTTTCTCGTCCATATATTCTTATCTAGATAAAATGACAAGGCTGGAAAACTCACCACAAAAATAAATAAATAAATAAATAAATAACAAGAGGCAGTACCAATGGCTAGGGACCTAATCAATATGGACATTGGTAATATGTCAGATCTAGAGTTCAGAATGATGATTCTCAAGGTGCTAGCTGGGCTTGAAAAAGACATGGAAGATATTAGAGAAACCCTGTCTAGAGAAATAAAAGCCCTTTATGGAGAAATAAAAGAACTAAAATCTAACCAGGCTGAATTCAAAAAAGCTTTTAATGAGGTACAATCAAAAATGGAAGCTCTTAATACTAGGATAAGTGAGGTAGAAGAGAGAATTAGTGATTTAGAAGACCAAATGATGGAGAATAAGAAGCTGAGCAAAAGAGAGACAAACAACTACTGGACCATGAGGGGAGAAATTGAGAGAGAAGCAATACCATAAGATGAAACAATATTAGAATAATTTGGATTCCAGAAGAAGAAAGAGAGAGGGGGCAGAAGGTATAATGGAGTGAATTGTTGTAGAGAATTTCCCTAATATGGCAAAGGGAACAAGCATCAAAATCCAGGAGGCACAGAGAACCCCCTGCACAATCAATAAAAATAGGTCCACACCCCATCATCTAATAGTAAAACTTACTAGTCTTGGTGACAAAGAGAAAATCCTGAAAGCAACCTGGGACAAAAAGTCTGTAACATACAACAGTAGAAATATTAGATAGGCAGCAGACTTATCCACAGAGATCTATCAGGCCAGAAAGAACTGGCATGATATATTCAGAGCACTAAATGAGAAAAACATGCAGCCAAGAATACTATATCCAGCTAGGCTATCATTGAAAATAGAAGGAGAGATAAAAAGCATCCAGGACAAACAAAAACTAAAAGAATTTGTAAACACCAAACCAGCCCTACAGGAAATAATGAAAGGGGTCCTCTAAGCAAAGAAAGAACTGAAAAGTAGTAGACCAGAAAGGAACAGAGACGATATACAGTAACAGTCACCTTACAGGCAATACAATGGCACTAAATTCATATCTTTCAATAGTTAGCCTGAATGTAAATGGGCTAAATGTCCCAATCAAAAGACACAGGGTATCAGAATGGATTAAAAAAAAATCAATATGCTGACTACAAGAAACTCATTTTAAAGCCAAAAACACCTTCAGATTTAAAGTGAGGGGGTGGAAAACAATTTACCATGCCAATGGACATCAAAAGAAAGCTGGGGTAGCAATCCTTATATCAGATAAATTAGATTTTAAGCCAAAGACTATAATAAGAGATGAGGAAGGACACTATATCATACTCAAATGGGCTGTCCAACAAGAAGATCTAACAATTTTAAATATCTATGCCCCTAATATGGGAGCAGTCAACTATATGAACCAATTAATAACAAAATCAAAGAAACACATTGACAATAATAAAAGTATCAGCAATATAATAGAAAATATAACAGAAAAACCAGCACAGAGATTGTCATTCATGAAGGTCTGGAATGACAAAATAGAAGACCTTTTGGGCTTTTTTATGTGGTTAGTTTCTCCCTCAAAATGTTGAGGTAAGAGGTCAAAGCACTACACTAAAAATCTCTGAAGGACAGATCTAAATCTTCTTATTCTCCCCCATCCTCAAAGGTTTAGGAGACAAAAGCCACCAGGCTCTCAGCTGAAAGTTCTGGAGTGCTATGCACTAGGAATATGGAATAAACAGAAGTATACCAATTCTTACCAAAACTGCAACTCGTTCCACATCCAGCTTATTCCATGACTGAATTAAGGTGATCAGCCTGAAATCTATCTGCCTAATAGAGGAAAAATTAACTTTTCCTAGTAAAAGACAACTTTATATGGATTATATGTTTCTTTTACAGACAATCCCTAGCATGTAACAAAAATATCACTAGACATACAAAAATACATGACTATATAACTAATAACCAAGAAAAAAATAGAACAGAGCAGACCAAAAGATAATCCAAGTAACTGATAAACTAGACCAAACATAATCCAAATTAGCAGATAAAGGGTTTTAAAGTAACTATAACCAACATTTTCAAAATAATAGAGAAAAACATGGAAAAATAAATAGAGGTACAGATATTTAAGTTAATGAAAGAAAGCGAATGTGAAATAAGCAAAATGGAGGATAAATTGAGAGGTTCAAATATGCAATTAATAGAAATTCTAGCAAGAGATTATAAAGAAGTTGTATTTGAAAAGATAAAAACTTAGAATTTTCCAATTTGAAGCAAAAAAAAAAAATTAAAGCCTCCTGATCAATAATACATTCTGAGAATCAAGAAAAATGAATAAATAGAACTCTACATCTAGATGCATTATATCCATTATATCATAAATGTGGAACATCAAAAGACAACCTTAAAACCTGCTAGAAAAAAAGCACATTTCCTATGAAGGACTGATAAACTAACAGCAATCTAATGGCAGTCATAGATATCTGAAATCAATAGAGTAATTGTTTCTGTGCAGAGGGGGAAAATGACAGTTTAGAATTTTATACCAAAGTACACCTGTATTCATAAATGAGAACACAATAAAGAAATTTTAAGATATACAAAGACAAGGAATTATCAAGCGTAAATAGAAATAAAAATATTGTTTCCATATATACTTACAACATTGAAAACAATTACCATTTACTAGGTCACAAAGGAAGTTTGAATAAATTTCATAGAATGAATATCATAGAAAACATTGTCATCAATCATAAGGCAATTTAAAGGAGAATAAACAACACAGCTATTTGAAAATACCCTTTATGTTATAGAAATAAAATGAATTCCTAAATCACTTATAACTTTTATGCAGAAATTACAACAAAAATTTCTAAAGCTTGTAGAGTACATCTGAAGCAGAGCTAAGATGGAAAGACCTTATGAATGAATATAGTTATTTTAAAAATTAGAATTAATGTGAATGAGTTGACTGTTCAAGTCAGTAGGTTAGAAATTTGACTTAAAAACTTATCCTAAATGATACAGAAATAATGAAATTAGAGCAAAGATTAATGAAAATAGAAAACAAAATGCAAATAATTAATATACCAAGACCTACTCCTTTAAAAGAGTTCTTAAACACAAAAAACACAAACCTTAAGAGAATAGGCTGATAAACTCAACTAAATGAATGCTAAATTTTTCTATTCCATTATAGCACTATTCACAAAGTTTAATGGAATATTATGTAATAATAAAGATGAATGAAGTAAAGGTAAATGCAACAATATGAATTATTATAAGTATAACCGGTAAAAGCAACAAAAATCAAATTTTAAGAGCATCTCCAGTGTGATGCCACTGACAGAACATGGAAACAGTCCTACATAATCATTTTATTTGTAATAAAGCATGCATGGGAATTTTATTTGCCAGGTTCAGTAATTACTTTTATCAGGGGAGGTAAGAAAAGACTGAAAAGAACACTGAGCTCTTCTGCTGTCCCTGACATGCATATTTTTGTTTGTTTAAATAAAAGATCTGAGTCAAATAAGACAAAATACTAAAATGCTGTTGGAAGTGCATGGATGGTAAGGGCATGAATGTTGTTTAAATGATCTCTGTATTTTCTGTATATCTGAAATATATTTAAGATAAAGAAATGGGAAGAAAAGATACAAGAAAGGGAGTTACTTTGCCCCTGAACTAGGGAAATACGGTGTGTCTGCACAGTGGGGAGCAAGGTTTGCCAAGGGAGAAGGAAGCGCAGTTGAGGAGGGCTGAATGTGTAAGGTCGTGTACAGCCCATAACCCCTGAGCACAAGATAAGAACCGTGCTTAATAGTATATGAAACATCCTAAGTTATATAGATCAGCATATAAAAAGCACAACCAGGCAGCAATGGAATTCATAAAAAGCAGATAGGATCTGGAGAATAGGTTGGGATGCCATGTACAAAAAAGCCAACACCTTCTGGAAAACTCTATTTATAATTTGAACACGTACCTACTAACAAATTTTAAGTTTCCAAAATAAACCTCACCTCACCCTGGTAAGTGCTGTTTTGAAGCTGAAAATGAATAAATGTCATTACTAGTGGAGAGAATATAACATAACCAGGATCAGAAACAAGGACCTTTGTTAGGGCCACCCTGGATGCGAAAGATGGTGTCAGCATAAGCATTCAGTCTTTAAGGCTCTCCCTCCCCACACAAGGAAATCTGTGCCTCCGTAGCCAAATGAAGATTTAAACTCTGGCTGGCCTTGGCTCTGCCCCCATCAAACCAGAGCTCACTGAACTGTTTGATAGTGAGTAGCTTCTTTGATTTTTAAACTGGTTAAATATGATGAAAATCTGCGCACAAACTTGCAAATGAACCACAGAAAGACAAAGGCCTTTGAAATGGACATTTCAAATGAGCTAAGTAGGCAGAGGAGCCTGCAAGTAATTGTTCATATTTCATGGGGACTTGGCTTTTCATGAATTCATCTCAGTGTCATCTTTCATACATATTACAGTGTCGGTTCATTAAAATTCTTGATGCAGTGCTGAACCTGGTCAGACTGAAATGGGGCTGACAAACCTCATGTCTGCCGCACAGATAACCAGACCTTATGAAGGTGAAATTAGTTTTCAGGAGCTGTACTGCTCACTTGATTGATTCCGTCTTAGAAGTCATATGACTTAATGTTTCCTGCTTGGGCTGCCTCTGTCATGCAAACATGACCTGATAACACATTGTCAGGAGCGCTCCAGAGAGCTAACAGCAATCTAACATCTTTCAACTGAGTGTGAAGTTCCATCTGAAATGTGCATATTTGATAAGCAGCTCGTCTTCTCTCTGTCCTTTTCATTTTCAGGAAGTTAATCTTTTCTGCTCTAGTGAGTGCAGTGGTGGGATGAGGTGAGCCGACATGCCGCAGGTGGCCCCAAACTACGGCACATGGGGAAACTTATTGTCTAGAGGCCAACGTGTCTGGACATCACTTCCAAGAGGCAGCCAAGCAAGGAGTGACAATGCAGGTCCGCCATCATGTTCAGAAGGGGCAGCATTTCCGAGGACTTGGGAAGAAAATGAAATCAGAGTTCCATTAGCAAGTGTTACTTGACTTTGTTGTCACAGATTCATTTAACCATCTCTCCACCACAGGAAGGAGCTGTAATATATATGCAGTCTGCAATACACAGCGCCTTCTTCCGAATAAGAAGTGGCTGACCTCATAGAATTTTAATGCTGAAAGATAGATGGAGGCCCCCTTCGTATCCCATTTTACAGAGTAGCAAATCTAAGCCCAGAGATGCTTAGTTGCTCACCCAATGTCATACAACTATATTAGTGGTAGATTGAGGATGAAGACTCAGATCTCCTGATTCACTTTAGTTCCCCTGACACTCCATTGCTCTGTCCCTTCCAGAAGTTGGACTTGCACTGCCCTTCATTTAGAAGGCAGACTTGGGGTCCAGAAATTCCAAGCAGAAAGTCACATTTGGATCCATATAAGAGCTTCTCATTCCTGATCTAGGCTTCTAATTTTCTCATATAACATTATTTTACGTTGTACTTTTCAACTAACAAAGTATGACCACAGACGTGATCTCACTGTACTTCCCAAAAATATGTTATGAGACAAAGCATGGGAGGTGTTGTTCTCACTTCACTGGTAAGGAAACCACACATGAGAAAAGTAAGCTAACACGCTCCAGGTCAACCAGAAAGCATCTGAAAAAGTTGGATGAAGATAACCAAAGCAGAGACAGACATAGGAATCCAAAAATCAGAATATCCAAAATTGAAGAGTGGGGAGGTGTCAGCCATGTTGCCAGATTAGAGAACAACCAGACTAGACAAAAGCAAGAGGGCAGGGGACTCCAGAAAGAATCCCCAAGAAAATAATAAAAATGAAATGATAAATTATCTGGTATGTTTGATCATTGATAAAAGGAGATTCATTGGGTGTCAACAGATCTGCAAGAATAATTCTGAGAAAAGGAAAGGTCCATAAAAAACTAAGTAAATTTTAAAAAGAGAGACAATAATGATCCCCAGGAAAAATTCAAAAGGAAGCATTGCTGTGAAGGACTGTGTAGTTCTAGTGTAAACAATATTTGGAAGTCAGAGCAGTATGATTACTGACTTCAGATTGACCAAGAGATGTGATATAAATACATTGACAGGATAATGGGGAGGTGATATTGTAGGAGAGATCAAAGTATGAGAGAGCCAAATCCTCATTACCATCAGAGGAAGTCAATAAATAATGTATAAAATTGATAAACCTGTTCACTGTTGCAACATAACAAACAACAATAAATGTTAGTGGCTTAAAACAAGAACATTTTCTTTGCTGAAGATTCCATAAGGTAACAATTTAGGCTGAGCTTAGATGGGATGATTTCTCTCTGTTCCACATGGCATTAGCTGGGCTCATTCATATGTTTGTGAGCAGCTGACAGTGGATGGCTTTCTGCATGAGGCAGTTGTCTGGCGGTCAGCTGGGTCAGTGGAGGCAACTGGGTCTATGACACCTCTCATACAGCAGGTTACCACTGGGCCTATTTACACAGTGGTAGCCCCAGGGCTCCCAAATGCGGTAAAAAAGTAAACCCTAATTTCAAGCTTCTGCTTCTACAGAATTTGCTAATGACACATGGGGCAAAACAAGTCATGCAGCCAAGTCCAGATTCAAAGCATAGAAAAATGAACTCTACCTTTTTGGGGAGGGGCTATAAAGTTACATTGAAAAATGAGTAAATTTGGGGCACCTGGGTGGCTCAGTGGGTTAAGCCTCTGCCTTCGGCTCTGGTCATGATCTCAGAGTCCTGGGATTGAGTCCCATGTCGGGCTCTCTGCGTGGGGAGCTTGCTTCCCTCCCTCTCTCTCTGCCTGCCTCTCTGCCTACTTGTGATCTCTCTCTGTCAAATAAATAAATAAAATCTTAAAAAAAAAAAAAAGAAAAATGAGTAAATTCAAGGATGGGAAGAATCTGTGTCCATTTTTGCATTTTACCATACTAGAAAATAGCAAAATACTTTATTTTAAAATATGAATTAAAAAACCAGAATCGAGTTATATTGTATATAAGACTATATTGTATAAATCACAAAGAGATACCTATAGGATAACTTGGGATAGAATGGCTACTTTAATGTCACTTAAATAGGTACATGTAGTTAGGATGAAATTTTCAGTGATGGAATCTGACAGAACTTCACCAAGTCTAACAACTAAAACTACTTAAAAAAACAAAATTATGTCATCCACAAATTATATTAGGTAATGCAAAAAATGGACCGAGAAATGAAAATTCTGATGACAGTTGCTATGGACTGTGACAAAATTTATGTATTTTTTTAATTTCAACTTTATATTTGAGGGCTTTTTTCCTTTATATTCCTCAAATAAGGATATCATACAGTAATTGCCCTTCTTTGTCTAGCTTGACAAAGACATTAGACAAAGACCATATGATATCTCTCACATGGGGAATTTAAGAAACAAAACAAATGAGCAAAGGAAATAGGTATATGACATATGATATATTGTATCATGTATCTGAATGTTGTTAAGAGAGTAGATTTTTTTTTTCAACATGATAAGTGCACACCTTAATTCCCATCACTTATTTCACTCATTCCCCTACCCAACACCCCTCTGATAACCATCAGTTTGTTCTCTGTAGTTAAGAGTCTGTTTCTTGGTTTCTTTCTCTATCTCTTTCTTTTTTTTTGTTCATTTGCTTTGTTTCTTAAATTCCACATATGAGTGAGATCATACAGTTTTTTTTTCTCTGACCAAATTATTTCACTTAGCTTTATAATCTCTAGCTCTAGCCACATTGTTGCAAAGGGCAAGATTTCAATTCTTTTTTATGGCTGAATAATATTCATTTGTATGAATATATATATGAATATATATATAAATATATGTATATGAATATATATATATGAATATATATACCACTTATATATACCACTTCTTCTTTATCCTTAATCAATGGACACTTGGGCTGCTGAGTGATATTGAGCATCTTTTCATGTATCTTTTGGCCATCTGCATGTCTTCTTTGGGGAAATATCTGTTCATGTCTTCTGCCCATTTTTAATGGGATTATTTGTTTTTGGCTGTTGAGTTGAATCAGTTCTTCATATATTTTAGATGCTTCATCAGATATGTCACTTACAAATATCTTCTCCCATTCAGTAGGTTACCTTTTAGTCTTGTTGACTGTTTCCTCCTTTGTTATTCAGAAAGAGCAGGGGTTTTTTGTTTGGTTTGGTTTTTAGAGTGTAGATATTAAAGGTTCTCCCCATAAAAGAATGACAACTATGTGACACCATGAAGGTGGTAGCTGATACTATTGTGGCAATCATTCTGTAATTTATAAATGTATCAGATCAACACAATGTACACTTTTAACTTACAGGATGTTGTGTGTCAATTATATTTCAATAACACTGGGAGAAAATTTTATATGTTAAAATTCTAAATCTCCAGTGTGACAGTATTTGGAGATGAGGCCTTTGGGAGGGAATTAGGTCAAAAGTGTGGTGTCCTCATGATGGGATTAACGCCCTTATTCTTATAGTTTCCCATCTTTCTCTCTCTCCCTACCATGTGAGGATACAGGAAGAAGGCAAGGCCATCCACAAACTGGGAAAAATCGGCCAGTACTTTGATCTTGGAATTCCCAGGTATTTCTTATTTAAGCCAACCAGTCTCTAGTAATTTGTTATAGCAGCAGCAGAACGTGATTGAGACAACAGTTCAATTAAACTATTTCATGAAATATGTGTTTAAGAAAGTAATGTCCCTTAATTCGGATGTTATTTTAAAAAGTTAACTGTATATAAACTAAATTATAAATTAAATATCACTGTTACACTTTGATTATTTATTATCTATAAATACTAGGTATTTACCCAAAGGATACAAAAATATAGATTCAAAGAATGTACATGCACCCCAATGTTATAGATGCAATATCAACAATAGCCAAATGATGGAGAGAGCCCAAATGTCCATCGACTGATGAATGGATAAAAAAAAATGTAGTTTGTGTGTTTGTATACACACACACACACACACACACACACACACACACACGATGGAATACTACTCAGCCAAAAAAAAAAAATCCTTGCCATTTGCAACAATGTGGATGGAGCTACAATGTATCATACTAAGTGAAATAAGTCAGTCAGATAAAGCAAAATACTACATGATCTCACTCATGAACATATGGGAAGGGGGAAGAGAAAAAGAGGAGAGAGGGAAACAAGCCATAAAAGACCCCTTTTTTTTGTTGTTGTTGATTTATTTATTTGACACAGAGAGAGAGACAGCAAGAGAGGGAACACAAGCAGGGGGGTTGGGAGAGGGAGAAGCAGGCTTCCCCCTGAGCAGGGAGCCTGATGAGCAGCTCTGGGAGACCCTGGGAGCATGACCTGAACTGAAGGCAGATGCTTAATGACTGAGCCAGCTAGGTGCCCCCATAAAAGACTCTTAATGATAGAGAACAAAGTGAGAGTTGATGGAGGGAGGTGGGTGGGGAGGGGCTAGATGGGTGATGGGTATTAAAGAGGGTTGTGATGAGCATAGGGTGTTGTATGTCAGTAATGAATCACTGAATTCTGCTCCAGAAATGAATATTGCACTGTATGTTCACTAACTAAAATTTAAATAATAAAAAAATGGACAAAGAAAGGAAAAAATATAATTTTAATTATCAAATGCCTCTCTTTTTCTCTTGCTTTTCTCCAGTGTCATCAGTTCACATAAAACACTAAGTCTACCAATTCTATTTAGCATTATCAGGATGCCCTGTTTTATCAGAGCACCATGTCTACTTCCAGAAAAGAAAATGAGAGAATCCTTTCTCAATGCTGTCATCCCAGAGGATGGGAACCCGAAATGAACATAACCTTTATAATCTAATCTCAACTGCAAGAACTCCAAACTCTCACCATTCTATTTCTTTGCCTTTTGACTTAGGGAAAATCATGCCGCTGACTTGAGGTAAAGAGTGATGAATGAGCAGTTTCCGGTTAGTTCAGAACCTCATCAGCCTTTCCCAGGCAAACTGTTGATCTATTTCTTGCTTTTCCAGAACCAAGCCCAGGCTGCAGCCACTGGCAAAGGAGTTTTATTAGGGGTAAGCAATCAGTGGAATGGGGTTGAAATCTCCAAACAGTTTTTCCATCTGTGACATCAATTCTGTTTGGGAGCAGAGGTGATAGGCCTGCATGTTTGCCTGAGTGTTTGCTCTGCTTCACGGAGTATAGACATGCCCAGTGCATCACCCCGCCTATTCATGGCACACTCTAAGCTTGCTGAGGTTCATGTCATAAATGCAACAATAAACCTGACCACGTTTATTGTGTGTCCCAATTCCCTTCTCTTTTTAACAAGAGGAACAATCCTTTATTGGTCCCTCTCTCCTAACACGTTTGAGAAATTTCTTCCAGCATTCATTCATTTTCCTTTGAAAGCCTTTAGATGCATTTTTCAGATCAGCCACTAGATGCCCAGATGCCAAAATAAAACTCGTGCAGCTTTTCAGAGGAAAACAATGGTTTTGTGATTTAGCAAAGATAATTTATTTCAATGATGCTATAAGGAGGCCTGGGTAGGCTTTTGTATATTTAAGGAGTTCTGTTCTTTTATTTTGTTTTGTTTTTAAGTACTAAGTAATATAATTATATAGATTTGGGGGGAGGGGTTTCTCAAACTAAGAATTATTAGAAATTTAAAAAAAAAAAAACAGAAGCTGCCAATATCTCACTGATGATCTATGGAAGGAAGAAAACACGTTAGAACCCAGTGTCCAAGAAGCTTCAATGTTAATGGCGCTATGAGAAAGTTCTCACCAGCATCACTCCTTAGCCTCTCTGCAGCAGCACCGAGAGCACCAGGGTCTGAATTTGAGCAGAAATGGGGGAGGTAAACCAGGACCTTGAAAAATCCCTGACATACATGGAGTTAATGTCATAGTCTCATTGTCAGTCCCTTCTTACTGGCATTGTCTGCTTTTGTTCATTTGGAAGATAAACATGGCCAGTATGAGGCCAGGAGTCTCACCTTTTGCCATGAGAGAGTCTCTTCCTGTCTCCCTACTTCAAAGTATGGAGGTTCAGGTCAAATTCCTCATTGGCCTTAGAGAGAGGAGGAAGCTGTCTAACCCCCTGATGTTAAGACTCACCCCTGCAAGACTTCCTCCTGCTCCAGGGAACTCTTGGCTATGACAGGGTAGCCATCCTTCTGCAGGTAACCTACATACTTACCCCAGAGGCTTGCTTAGTTTCATGGTCACATGCAAATAAAAAAATGGGCTGAGATATGTAGAACTTATTTCACTATCATCTTATTGCAAGAAAGAATTCTCTAATGGATTTTAAAGGTGGGCAACAGTAACATGTGTGAACTCCAAAACAGTGAGCTCCCATTCACAGAAAGCCTTTATGATGAGGTTCACTGCCCGAGCTATTGAGGAAATGGTATCTGAACTGGGGCAACAATTAGCCCCAAAGACCTTGTTTAGTATCTCCTTTCCAATTCCATGTTTCTATGTCTACAGACCACATTCTGAAAAGTGAAAAGGGCAGGTACAGCATTTGGAAGCCATACAGAGTAATGATATACCCACCCACCTCCAAAAAAAGAGAGAATTTTTTTTTTCTAAGATGGTTAAAGGATTCTATGAGGTTATTGAGATTAACTGTTTAGCTCTAACAGGGCTCTATATAAGCCTGAAAAGATTTTGTTTAAAAAAAAAAAAAATCTGGGGAGAATGGCACCACATTTTCTTGAGTAATTGTTCCTATACTAAGCAATGCTTCCTATCAAATATTGACACCTACATCATCCAGACAATTCTAGAGCACTTATTTTAAGGTAAGTGTAAGTAAATCTCCTTAAAATGGAAACTTGAGTCAGGCTTCCTGTTGGCAAATGCTAAACTAGGCATCTGACAAGGATGATCCTATTATTCAAATATTCTGTATCTTCCAGAAATGCAATCCATATTCCCACACCATGTCAAGGGGGAACTTCTGCTCTGTCAGCAGTGGCAAAGGAATGGGTGGAGTTCCCTGACAGGTTGAACAGAAGGTGGCCAAAAGACAAACCACTTGCACAGATTCTTCCCTAGAGCAAGAAACCTAGGCAGAATGCTTATATTACTTACCCAGTACTATATGTCAACTAATTCAAAGAGCATTTGCACTCAAAGGAACCATGGAGATTGTCCATTTACCAAACTATGGTGTTACATGCCATCAAGATTCAAGGCTATGGAAAAGCCAGCTCTCCTGTATAATATCCACCCAGAACAGGGCCAAGGTCTGGTAGCAAAGTCATGGTCATCTCAAGGTTTCTTTCATGCTAAAATTGACTACAGATTCCTCTTTGTCAGATAGGTTATTTTTTATAGCAGAAAACTTCAGCCATAAAATCTATGTACTCCCTCTCTTCCCCATGAGAACCATATAAAATGGTATATGCAATTTAAGCTTAGCTCAAGTGAATATCATTATTAACATCCTCCTGAAATGTGTATTAAGGAGACTCTTGCCATCTTGATGTTATCATTTCTTCAACAACATATTTTTGGATAACCACACACTGACATAGAAGAAGCCTCAGTGAAAATGATGCCAGGGATAACAGGATATGATTTAGTGTGTTCATTCATTTATCCATTTCTCCATGCATTTGACATTGATTTATCAAGCACTGACTATGTGCAGGGCACACTGTTAGGTATAGGTATGAGTGAGAGCTACATTTCCTAGTTAGTATAGGACTTGTATCAACCCAGTATGTCAGTGGCATAATGTAGTTAGGCACAGGGTGTGATCAAAACAATATGTTCAGAGAGAAGACTTTATCTCAGCTTTGAAGAATTGCAGTTGTCAGCTTAAAAGCTGAACCAAGAGATGGAGAGTCAGAGGCAAAAGCATGAGGGTACAAGAAAGCTAGTCATTTGGTTTATAGAGAGTATAGGGATGTGGAGCACAGTGATAGAACACGAAGCTAGATAGGCAAGTAATGGTCAGGAAATAAAGAGTCAGGGACACCTAGGTGGCTCAGTCAGTTGAACATCTGACTCTTGAACTCAGCTCAGGTCATGATCTCAGGGTTGTGAGATTGAGCCCTACAATGGACTTCCCATGGAGCGTGGAGCCTGCTGAAGATTTTCTCTCTTCCTCTCCCTCTGACCCTCCCATCCTCCCATTCATGTGCATGCATATGCTCTTTCTCCGTCTCAAAAATAAAAATTGAAAAGAAAGAGTCCACATTAGTTTGGCCTAAAGTTCTGATGAATCATTGAAGAATCTTAAGGAAAATGATGGTTAGCAAATGTGAAAGAAAACCCCACTGCAGCAAGATCAGTGCATCATAATGGGAAACGAGATCATCAGAGGAAAGGAAAACTACTAGAAGGTCACAGCAAGGAAAATTCAAAGGTAGTCAAAGACAAGATGAAGGATAACGATTTAGAAGGCAGATTTGTTTGTTTCAGTTGGCCAGTTAGAAATGGGGGTCAGGAAGAAGGAAGAACCCAGGCTTATTTACTGGTATCTGGCTTGAGCTAAGACTGCAGTCCTCAAACTTAGGTACACATTACAATTAATCAAGGAGCCTTTTAAAATATTCAGCCTGGCCCTTGTTCCCCCCAGGGTTCTTATGAAAAAGGTTTGGGACAGAGCCCAAGGAACAGTATTCTTTAAAAGCTCTCCAGGTGACATATGTATGGCCAGGTTTGAAGACTTGCGATCCAGGAGATAAACCAAGAGTATGAAACATGTGACGATGGAGAAGAGAAGGGTGGCCATTGTTGCATAGAGGAGAAAGGAGGATGTTTGGGGTTTCTTTCTGTCTGGTCCTGCTGAGGTTGAGAATGAGGTCAGTCAATTTCTAGGTCAATACAAATTTTAGTGTCTTATGCTATTGTCTCAGTGTGTGCCACAACATTTGTTGAAACGTGTGCTCTGATCTTAGGTTCCAAATGTGGAGCTCCTTTTAGGACTAGAAACATAGCTGTGGTGTGAGAAAAGAAAACAACTGCAGAGAAACATTTCTATAGGAAAGGGCATTAAAAAAGGGTCAAGGATAAAACAGCAGGAACTTCCATCAGAATCTAAAACAACGTACTACATGTTATATCTG